>NC_138357.1:103186462-104386462 GCF_046562875.1 Panthera onca
GATCTAGAGTAGTCACATTCGTGGTTCTATTAAAACACAGAGTTAATTTAGAGAATTTCTACGTGTCTTTAGAGCTTTATTGTTGCTGTTATGGTTGCTACTGAAGTATATATATACAGGAGTGGCTCAACATAACTGACGTACATTTCTCGTCCATGCTTCTTTGAGCATCGACGGTTGAACTTAACGGAATTTCTGCTTCAGAGAATTACAAAAGACGATGATAGGATTTAAAATGTTTCCCATTTCCTGTCCCTTACCAGTATTCCTATTCTTTTTTTAAATTTTTTTTTTTAACATTTTTATTCATTTTTGAGACAGAGAGAGACAGAGCATGAACAGGGGAGGGGCAGAGAGAGAGGGAGACACAGAATCTGAAACAGGCTCCAGGCTCTGAGCGGTCAGCACAGAGCCCGATGCGGGGCTCGAACTCACGGACCGTGAGATCGTGACCCGAGCCGAAGTCGGACACTTAACTGACCGAGCCACTCAGGCGCCCCCAGTATTCCTATTCTAACACAGCCTCCACGTTGGGATCTTAAACTTCCTAATTCATTATAATTACGTGTGTCGCAATGACTGATAACCATAAATCCAGCAAGTTTTAAGATACTCCGTAAAGGACATGTAAATGATCAGAGAAGTAACTGTTTTAAGCGGCATTTTTAGGCATGTAAAATTCATGAACGATCTGAGAGGCCATATACATGGACCACGTGTTCGGCATCTACAAAGCGTTCTCGCGTATAGCATCTCACGGAAACCTGTCACTTTTATTTGAAGCAGGCCTTTAGTGTAGCATGGTCCAAGGGGCTACGTTAAAAATGGTAACTATGTGGCCTTCACCGTGGGAACTCCTTTTCCCCCCTCATGTCATCTTAAGGTACCAACGTTCCCTGGAACGGACCTTGGAGACTTGGGAGAGAGAAATCTGAGGATAAGGACTTGTTCAGATCGTTTCCTTTAATACAAACTAACCAATCACCCTAAGTAATGTTTTCCAATCATGCACTGCATAGGGAGGGGAGGCCGAATAGAGTTCAGAGTCAGACTTCCTGGGTTCGGATCTACTTGCTGGCTGACCCTGGACAAATTAATAAATCTCTCTGTGCCTCAGTATCCTTCTCTATAAAATAGGAGTAATAATTGTCTTGCCTCGCAGGGCTGTTGTATCTGTAAAATACTTCACATGCAGAGGCAGAGTAAAAACTCAATAAAGGTTAAAGAATAATGACAGATAAGAACCCGACACCTAGCATTCTATCCTTTGCATAAAGTAGTTCCAATTATACTGAATGGACACCTTGGGTTTCTACATAATAAGAAGAAATTCATTATCCATAGTGTAACTTAGAGCCCTCTACAGTCCTACCGAAAATAAATTTCTCTATGCAAGTTCTTGACATACGCATAAAAACTGGCTTATTGGCTCTTGCGAGAGAATTTTATGGACCGTAATGCAGCTTTCTCAAACCGACAAAAGCACCCATGTTCCCAAGGCGCGTGAGCCTCCTCGGCGATAGCATAACGTCCAGATCTCTAGGGTAGAAACACATCCAGAGTATTGCATCCAGCTCCGGAGGCTCGGTTTTGTAGAGGCCACTGACAAATGGCACAATCTAGAATGTCGAAGGACATGAAAATCCACGTTATACGAAAAACCATCCGAGGGACAGGGATTGTAGCCTCTAGAAAAGAAGAGCATAGAAACTGCCCAGAAACATCAAAGAGCTGTTGCAAGTAAGAAGAATTGGAGTAGTTCAGGAAGTCAGCGGCAGCAGGGGATGAACACTATGGATCATTTTGCACAAAATATCAGGCAGTGAAACGGGCTGCTTTCCGAAAGAGCAAGTAGCCATAACTAAAATGTATTTATGCCAAGTTTGGACAACCGACTTAAGGAAATGATGAAGACAAGACTCCATCTTTGTTTGGGAAACAAGAATTACAATTTCCAGATCCTGGAACCTAAGATCTCTTTTAATTCTAGTTTAACAGGCTTCTTGGTTGGGGCGCCTGGGTGGCTCAGTCGGTTGAGCGTCCGACTTCGCTCAGGTCATGATCTCACGGTCCGTGAGTTCGAGCCCCGTGTCGGGCTCTGGGCTGACAGCTCAGGGCCCGGAGCCTGCTTCAGATTCTGTGTCTCCCTCTCTCTGACCCTCCCCCATTCATGCTCTGTCTCTCTCTGTCTCAAAAATAAATAAACACTAAAAAAAAAAAATTTAACAGGCTTCTTGGGATGCATGCTTCCGCCAAGAAACGGAGATATGGTCAGCATCCTCTGTGCCACCGTGACCAGGATATTTTTACCAAGAGGCTAATTAGAGCTTCTGAGAGAATTGGATAAGATTTTAAACTTCTAGTGCTTAAGTTCACATTTGCCATGGTTTTAGTTTGGCCCTGCGGTAACTGGAAAAGAGGTGCCGTTGAAAGGAAATGAATGCATCCACAAGGCCTAAAAATCCCTGGAGGAGGAGACATTTGCCATCTGTCTGCATCATTTTATCTCATTTGATCCCTTAGCAGGGCCGGTAAGACCATTATTTCCATTGTACAGATAAGCTTCTGATGGTTAAGTGGCAGAGTTGAGACAGGAGCACAGACCTTCGGACTCCAAATCCAGTGCTCCTTCGACGTGCCCCGCTCACTCACTGCTTCCCGTTGTTGAGTCCATGTACATCGGAAGACCAAAAGCAGAGACAGACAGAAAAAAAAAAAAAAAAAAAAAAAAGCCTCTCCAATTAAATTCAGTGATGAAGGAAAAAAGAAACCAAGTAAATCCTCTGCCAGAAAGAAACCTCACAAGAAAATACGGGAGCTGGAAATTCAATTAGAGAAAATTGTAGATAGATTCTTAAGAATAAAACGCAGAGGGATTAATTAAAGAAATAACATTAGTTAACGAAAGGGGTCAAGGTTTAGAATCGATATATTCTTGGAGTTGGAAGCAAGACCTGTCTGAGATCTGAGAAACTACGAGGGAGTGGAGAATTAGGAAAGGGACGCAGACAAAGTGAATGAACGGGGCGAACGAAAAGCAAGGATCATCAAGAACAACATAAAAATGAGCAGAGCTGCAGCAGCCAACGGAACAGTAGGGCCAGCAAGACAGGCAGGAGGAGAGGTTAAGCAAGAGGACACCCGAAGCTGGCAAAAGCACGATTAAACACAAATAAAATGCAAGACGCAAAAAGGCAGGCATGGAAGCCGGAGCCTGAAGCGAGAACAATAGGTCTGTGTTTGCACATTATTTTTCGACGGGGGTAAATGCTATTTTCCTTTTCTTTCGGCCGATTTTCTTCCCACTCTGCCGCCCTCTGAGCTCTCCAAAAGGGAAATGCAGAGGGTGTGAAGGGGATGAAAAGTCAAGCTGCATATTTTTAGCGTGTTTCCAAATGTCACTGAGAAAGCTACCGCAGCCTACTTGGTATGTAACGTGTATTTTAAAACCGCTAAACCGTGATAGTCAGGATGATGGCACTAGCTAGCATCAGGGAGGGGAGAGCCATGAGTCAGATTTGAAAAATATTAAATAGTGGCCGTTAGCGTCTCAAATTTTGGGTCTCCAACAGCATTATGAGTCCGTGTTTAAAACCGCGTCGTGTTGTTCGAAACTGATCCGTTGACAAAGAACTTTTAGACCCTGGGATAAAAAGAAAAAAAAAAAAGTACCCTATAACTAAAGTACAGTATTATCATATATATTAGAATGAGCAGAACGGTGCTTTTGAACCTGCCTCAGCGTATCATCCAAACACCCGCCGGCTGCCAGAGAGAGATACTGATGTCGTGAATCAGGCAACTTGACCTGCCCTTGGCCACCCCATCAAACATGTGCTCCAGAAGCAGCTCGTCCCCCAGGAGCAATGTCCTCAGAGAATGTCCGGGACAAAGGAACTTCTTTCCATCATCGACGTCAGGGATGCTCTCCGCTGAGAAAGGGTGAGTGTGGCTATAAAGCGGACAGAGGAGGGGGAAGGGGGCGAAAAGGGATACGAGAGAAGCTAGTACAGGATTCAAAAATGTTACCACCTACGTAGCCTTGAGCAACTTCCTTAAACTCTCTAACGCCTCGGTTTCCTTATCTGTTAAATGGGGGATGAGAAAGGTATTCACCTCAGAGTTACGGTAAGAATTAAAGAGCACAACATTTAATTAAAGAGCACCAACGTTCGTTGAGCCCCTAGTATATGCCAGGCACGGTGCTGGGTACCGGGGATGAGCGTCTGTGTTCACTGAGACATCTCTCTGCCCTTGCAGCCTTTACAGTAGAAAAGACATCATGCAGAATGTGACTACCGCATTAATTGTCTAATTACATCTGTCATAAATGCTATGAAAGAAAAGTCCAGGCTGCCAGGAGAGAGTGGACGAGGGGACTTGATCTAATTTAGGGCTTCCTCCCGGAAGTACATTTTGAGCTAATTCTGAAAGGATGGACAAAAACTGACCTCTCAAGGGCAGGGGCAAAACTTGAAGTAGAAAGACAGAAGAGCACTGCAAAGAGAGGGAACAGTATATACGAGGGCTCAGAAGCAGGACTTCTAGAAAGCAGGTAACTGAGAGTTTTTGTTGCTTCCTCTACCCGAAACCTTACTGTAATGTAACCAAGCCAACCTCGCTGGCAACCGGGAAGAAAAAGGATAGTTCCCAGTCGCTTACTTCTTGCCGGAAAGAATAGCCAGAACAAATCGGAAGGAAGCCTCGGCTTGCCCAGCCTATATCCCAAAGTCCGTTTTGTCGGAAGGAAGTGACAAAAGTCTATTCTAGAACCCAAAGTCTGAATCTAGTCTGTGGGTTAGAATACACGTGGGGGTTTACGGTTTAATTGTGCATGTAGTTCTGGGCCACGTCTGAAAGTTCACAGATGAAAAGCATAGAAATGCAAGCGTGACACTGACTATTGAAACGTCTCCCATGCCAGAGGGAACCAAAATAATACATGGGGCTTGTGAGTCAAGCCCACCTTGCGACGTGAGAGTTAACGCTGCTAGTGTGTTTATATTATAGACTTCATCTTTAAGGCTCCGAGATTTGGTCATAAAATCTCTCCCCAGCCGAAACGTGGCATATAAATAAGGTCTCTGCTTAAGGGTTGAATTGTTCTGTTGCTCTTTTAAAGCTGTCCTTTCACCGGATACAGCTCTTGGGTGACTTTTTCACCACCCACTTTTAACTCTTCCTGGTTAGGAAAAGCCACTACCAAAGTCACCTGATCCTTGCTGCCTACAACTGAGAAGTGGGCAGAACATTAGACCTTTCTGCAACGTGGCCAGAAAAAGAGACATGGGTACAACGGGAAGAAGGCTATATGGCGATCAGAGAATAATTCCAACACTAAATTCCTTTTAAAACTCTATTCCCACTCAGTGTTCCGTAGGATGGTAAAGCTCTGATGAGAACACGACACGTATCCAGTTCTAGAAAGCAAAAAACACAACCTAGTAACTGTCTGAAGGAAAATTCAGTATCAAGCATCGATCTCTCGAGTATAGCTCGTCTCCACTGAAATCACCATGAAAACCAATAGCAGGAGGGTAATTTTTTTCTCTCATTTTGCCGACTGAATGGGCCGTGGACTCGGTGATTGGGGCTGCAATTTTGTTGCCGCTAATTTTTTTTTCACTTTTAATTTTGAAATAATTAGAGATTCACGGGAAGTTGCAAAAATAGTACGACACAATGTGCCCATCACGGGGCTTCCCCTTGTGGTGACATCTTACAAGGCTATCACGCATCGTCAAAACTGGGCGATGAAATGGCCTAAGTTATCAGACCACAGATCTGATTCCGATTTCACCAGTTTCTGCCTGCAATCATTTTTCCATGTCTGTGTAGAGTTCCGTGGCATTTTGTCACACGTAGGAACGTGCGACATCACCACCACAAAGGAACTCCCTTGAGCCGCCTCCTTTTTTTAGTCACACCTCCTTCCTTCCTTCCCCTTCCCTCACCCCTGGAAACCGCCTGTCTGTTCTCCATCTCCAAAAAAATGTAATTTTGCCATTACAAATGTTATGTAACATTGAGGAAGTTACATAAGTGAAACCATAAAATGTAAGGCTTTTTGAGACTAGCCTTTTTCACTGAGCGCTATGATCTGAATGTTGTGCCCCAACTCAACCATATTCTCACGCTGAAATCCTAGCCCCCAAAGATGAGGCTGTTAGGAAGCGTTTGGGAGGTGCTTAGATCATGCCGGTAGGGCTGTTGTGAACGGGATTCTTGCTTTCATAAAAGAGATCTCACGGGGCGCCTGGGTGGCTCAGTCGGTGAAGCGTCCGACTTCGGCTCAGGTCGTGATCTCACGGATTGTGGGTTCGAGCCCCACGTCGGGTTCTGTGCCGACAGCTCAGAGCCTGGAGCCTATTTCAGATTCTGTGTCTCCCTCTCTCTCTGCCCCTCCCCTGCTCACACACACTCTCTCTCTCAAAAAAAATAAATAAACATTAAAAAAAATTTTTTTTAAAAGACCTCACTAAGGTCCCTTGCCCCTTCCTTCATGGCAAGATGGTTCAGGCTATGAACACAGAAAGGGACCTTCACCAGAATGAGATCGTGCTGGCCCCGTGATCTTGGACTTCCCAGTTTCCAGAACTGTGGTAAGTAAACTTCTGTTGTTCATAAGCTACTTAGCTTGTGGTATTTTGTTACAGGAGCCCAAATGGATTGAGACATTGGACACAACTCCCCTAAAATCCATCCAAGTTGTTCTATCAATAGTCGATTCCTTTTTATTGCTGACTAGTATTCCATTGGATTGGACGTACCATAATGTGTTCAACCATTCACTTGGTGAAGGACGTTTGGGCTGTTTCCAGTTTGGGGCTACAAATAAAGCTTCCATGAGTACTCACGTATATGTTTTTTACGTAAACATAAGTTTTCATTTCTCTAAGATAAATGCCCAGGTGTGTGATGATTGCCGTACTGCTTTCTAGAGGATTGTACAACTTTACGTTTCCACCAATTACGAAAGATCCAGTGTCTCAGCATTCTTCTTTTGTTTTGGGTTTTGGGTTGTTTGTTTGTTTGTTTTTTAGGATTTTATTTTTTCAGTAATCTCTACACCCAAAATGGGGCTCGAACTCACAACCCTGAGATCAAGAGTGGCACACTCCACCGACTGAGCCAGCCAGGCGCCCCTATATCTCTGCGTTCTTGCCAGAATCTGGTATGATGGGTAACGTTCATTTTCGCCCTTCTACTGTAGTGGGACCTTCTCGTGATTTTACTTTGCCTTCCGCTAACGGCCAGGGATGTCGACTAACTCTTCACGCGCTTCCTCGCCACCCGTTTATCTTCTTTGCTGAAATTTCTGTTCAAGTCTTTTGTCCGTTTTCTAATTGGACGGTTTGTTTCCTTACCATTGAATTGAGAGAATTCTTTATATACTGTGGATGTGAGTTTTTTGTAGCACGTGTGATTTGCAAATATTCTCTGTCTTTTCGTTCTTATAAGAGGGGCTTTTGTAAAGCAAAAGGTTTTCATTTGACGAAGTCCAACGTGTCCATTTTTTTCTTTCGTGGCGCATGCTTTTGGTATCACAGGGGGACTAAACTCTTCTTCAGCGGATTGAAAGGCCACCATTCGTGATAATGAACACCAGGTATTATGCACGTACCAGGAACCGGGAACTGGGTTAAGCCCTTCATAAGCATCGCCTACCTTAATCTTCACCTCAGCCCTGTGGAGTCCACACGATTAGCCGCATTATGACAAATGAGGTGACGGAATCTTAGCTGGGTCAGTCACTTGCTGAAGCTCATACGGTGAGGAAGTAGTCAAGACTGGCTTCAAACTCAGGTACGTCTGACTCCAAAGTACATGGTATAATGGACTTAGGAAAAAAGACTGGGGAATGTTAACTGAGAGAGGATTTCCTCAGGACTCGGGGTGGGATACGGGAGGTGGGAAGGGTCATAAGGGAAAGACTGGACTTAACCCATCCAGCAAAACGGTGTAAAGAAGGAGCAGTTCCTGGCAAGCAGCAGTGACGAACGGCACGTCGGCACTGACCGGCGGTAGAAAACACCAATGACATCCCAAGTTCGAGTCAGCACTTTCGCATATGAGCACGAACACAGGCGTCCTTTCCACCGGCAGACATTTTGCCCCCCATCAGATATATAAGAAAATGGTCTTGCCCGGCATGAAAGAGGACAATGCAATGCTTTCCCCCTCCATCTTGAACTTGGAACGAACGGACGACAGCCAAGGAGTTCCCTGTGGAATGTAGGGGGGCTTCTCCGGAAGTTGTTTGCATATTGTGGTGAAGAGGATGAGAGAGGAGTTGGTATCGGGGGGTCTGGAGCCGGAGGGGCGGGCGAACCGCGAAGAACGCGCATATGGCCGTGCTCTTGAACCCAGGAATCGAAGCGACTTGGCTCCAAAAGCCAATAAACGGTGGCATTTGTATTAATTTCACTGAGCTGGGGAGCACGCACTTGCACTATCAGCTGAGAGATGTGAAATTTAGCTGACCTATGCTCACTCTCAGTGATTGGAGTCGGGAGCTGCCCGACGATGCAAGATCATCTCGAGAGGACAGTGGTTCTCAAAGTGCAGCCCCGGGACGGCAGCGTCAGCCTTGCACTGCGGTTGTTAGAAATGCCAGTTCTCAGACCCCACCCCACATCTACTGACTCCAAAACTCCGGGGATGGCCCCAGAAATCTGTGCGTCTAAAAGCCTTCCGGGTGACCGTGGGGTTTTTTTTGTTTTTTGTTTTTTTTTTTAATGTTTCCTTCTTTATTTTGAGAGAGAGTGAGAGAGAAAAAGAGCACAGGGAAGGGGCCGAGAGAGAATCCCAAGCCGGCTCCATGCTGTCAGCGTGGAGCCCAACCCGGGCCGGGCCTCAATCGCACGACCACGAAATCACGACCTGAGCCGATATCAAGAGTCGGAAGCTTAACCCACTGAGCCACCCAGCACCCCCCCCACCCCCACCAGGCAATTCTCATACAGGATAAAGTTTGAGCACAGAAGGGAAGCAGAAGGAGGTTTATAATGTGTATCAGAACTAGTTTCAGCTGCATATAAAATGTAAAACTCAGAATATTAGTGGCGAAACACAGCAGATTTATTCTTTTATGTCGAAAAAGTCTGCAGGTTGGCCACCCTCAGCCCTGCCTCTCGCCCCGAAGGGCGCGTCACAGTCCAAGACGACCAGTCAAGCTCTAGCACTCGCATGTCACATTCAGAGGAACAGGAAGGAACAACAGAAAAAAGACGGAAGGGGAAACCCTCCCAAATTAGGCCGTGACCTTGAAGCAGAAATCCCATGGGACATTTCCGTTTACATTGAATCGCCCGGAACTTAGTTACGTGGCCTCGACTGTGCGCAAAAGAGGCTGGAAAACGCGGCCTTCGATCAGATTCAGGGCAGTGTTTGAACCCCTTGAAGGCAACAAGGGTTCTTTTCTAAAGGAAAAGGGAGAAGGCGACATGACACCCGTGAGCCTTTGCCACAGACCCCTCGGAGGCAGCTGGCAGAATCCTGGAAACTTGGAAAACATCTTGGTATCAGCCAAATCTTCACATTTCTACACTAATCCGTTTAAGGCAGTAAGTATTTTGGCCTTTTAGTAGGAAGGCCCTGGTCGTAGATAATAAATATTAGGATCTTCAAATATGTTGAAGGAGAGAGGTTGGTGGTGGTGTCGTAAGATGCCAGCCCAGGGTTCTAAGAAAGTTTCAGGGCAAACGTCCTTTAATTATGATAGAAGCAAGTGGTTGGCTTCCCCCAAAGAGAAGTTATTCAAACGAGCTTTTCTAAACTATGTTTACAAAAGAAAGTCCCGGGGCACCTGAGTGGCTCAATCTGTTAGGGGTCCGCCTCTTGACTTTGGCTCAAGTTGTGATCTCACTATTCGTGCGATCGAGCCCCGTGTCGGGCTCTGATTGCACAGAGCCTGCTTGGGACTCTCTCTCTCTCACTCTCTCTCTCTTTCTGCCCTTCCCTGTGTGCTTTCTTGCTCTGTCTCTCAAAATAAATAAACTTCTAACAAGAAAGAAAAGAAAGAAAGAAAGAAAGAAAGAAAGAAAGAAAGAAAGAAAGAAAAAGAAAACCCCAGCCCTCACTCAGAAAAATGTACAATAACTTGTCCTGCACAGAACATGGCCCCTAAGCTTTGTTTTCCCCAGAACGGGGCTGGAAAGCGGACGCCCAGCCAAAACAGGTGAGGTACACCAAAGAATCAGTCATCAGCAACATCTCTTAAGTTCTCAAACTTCAGGTATTTCTTCAAACTCGTTAAAAATGCAACTTCCCAAGCCCTAAGCCAAAAGATTCTAATGCTACAGAACAGAAACAGCATCCGTGAATTTGTGGGTTTATTTCAAGTACCCCAGCTGATTCAGATGGACCTTTGACCAACTCTAAACACAAGTCCCCAAATGCACACGATGCCACGGCAGGCAACATACGGAACAAATTCATTCAAAAGCTGACGCTTGCACCTTCCCCCACATACAGCGAAGTTAAAACAGCTGGTTGATTTGATGAAAAAGATCAGATCAGCTGTTTGATCAGATCAGTGTTGAGTAACTTTAGTTAAAGCGGGCAAATCAGGAAATTCTCCCCGCCCTGAGCCCACCATTAACGGATGGCTGCTCAACAGCAGGAAGGACAGTGACAGCGGTGCCACCGGAGATAAGGGCTGCCCCAAGTGCCACCAGGGGTCCTCCGTTGCCCTGGGCCCTGTTGCTTTCACCCTTAGAGAACAATGAAGGTTCCAGCTGTGACCAAGTTCTAATTTTACTTTGAGGTCCTGGGACAGGTGCGTGTCGCTGGGTACTGGGAGCCTTGAACCTCGGGAGAAACGGACAAGAGGTGAAGTCCGGAGAGCCAAAAGGAACACTGGGGAGGAGAGGGAGGGACCGAGCGGGGAAGAGAGGGTCCCTCTGGCACAAAGCTGCTCGGTCTTCAACACACAAACGCTGGCCACACAGGCACACACACGTGCACGACCCCTCGTTATTTTTCAGCTACCACCTATCCGGACCAGCGGCTGTTAAGCCCTGCGCTGCTCACACGAGTCAGAAGAGTAGATGTTCTAGTCTAGCCAAGATTAGGAGGTGTGCTTTGTATCACTCCAGCTTGCAGCTACGATTTCACCGCAGCCACAATGACAGATGAGCGGAAAACACCCCACCCTACGCCCCACGGTGGTTAATATAGGAGATGAGCTGCAAACACCATAAAAACAGAGTAAAGGCACACGTTTTAAAATGGATGCTGGTCGTTCGGGTTCAAAAAGGAAAAAGGCACCTTTTCCTTTTCAAAAACGAGAAAGAAGGAACCAGCAGAGAAAACCATGAAATCTACAAAGACAGAAGCCACGAAGGAAAAAGGAGACACAGCGGACGGAGACACAACGGGGGAAGCAGCATAAAAAATAGGAGAGAACGTGCCAAAATGAAAAAACCTTAAGAAACCGGCCGTTTGATCATCATTTTGACGCAGAGACTTCAAGAGGATGTCTCGCATTATTTGGAAATTACCTACCACGTGCCACGTTTTAGATCCTTCCTTGGAATTGTTGGAAGAAACTGTGTGGTGGGCTTCTCTCCACATTGACACAACGGACTCGGATGAGGCGAAGCCGTAACAGAGAATCATCGTACGTTTTGTCCCTGTCTGGGGACACACAGACAATAGTGCTGACACTGAAGTTCGCAGCAATTTGGAAAAGACTGGAGGGGTTGAGGCATGACCAGCCCTTCTGCGCCTCTTGTGCATATAGTTGGTCTCTAATGACAACAGCTGTTGCCTACCAGGCCTGTCACTCTTTCCAGTCATGATTCTTAGGCTTCTGAAGAATCTGGTATCTTCTCCCCCTCAAACAGAGCTATGTGCTTTCTTTTTTTCTTTCTTTTTTTTTTTTAATGTTTATTTATTTTTGCGAGGGACAGAGTGGGAGCAGGGGAGGGGCAGGGAGAGAGAGAAGGAGACCCAGAATCCGAAGCAGGCTCCGGGCTCCGAGCCGTCAGCAGCGGAGCCCGACGCAGGGCTCGAACTCACAGAATGCGAGATCACGACCCGGGCCGAAGTCGGACGCTCAACCGACTGAGCCCCCCCGCAGGTGCCCCAGAGCTATGTGCTTTCTGAAGTGCTGATGCACATTGGACCATCATTTCTCAGGTATGGGCACTGACCGTGCAAGTCTGTCAAGCACAGTGGACACAATTTCTCCCCCTCGCGTTGATGTTCCTCGTCATCAGGTCCTACGGCCTGTCAGGATGAAGAGATCAAAAAATAACACTTACTGAGCACCTCCCGGCCACCAGGCTCAACGTTTCCTAGGTTATTCATTTAATCTTCACTCCAGCCCTCTGGGCGGGGGTGGGGGGGGTGTCTTGCTTATTACCCTATTTCGCGGACGACAAGACAAAGTCTCAGAGAAATTAATCACTGTCCCAATGCTATGAACTCGTGGATCTGGAAAGCCAACCACAGGAATTTTATTGTCCACTGGAGCATAAAAATGTACCATGCTAGGAACGCCCAGTGTCATAAGCCAGTGTGGATTCAGAACCTCAGGTGGATCCCTGGAATTTGAATTTTTTTTTTTAACGTTTATTTATTTTTGAGACAGAGAGAGACAGAGCATGAATGGGGGAGGGGCAGAGAGAGAGGGAGACACAGAATCGGAAGCAGGCTCCAGGCTCTGAGCCAGCAGTCCAGAGCCCGACGCGGGGCTCGAACTCGCGGCCTGCGAGATCGTGACCTGAGCCGAAGTCGGACGCTCAACCAACTGAGCCACCCAGGCGCCCCTGGAATTTGAATTTTAACAAGTGCCAGGAAACGACTCTGATTCTCATTAAATTTGGGAACCACGTGATATAAGAAACAAAAAAAAAAAATGCTGAGATACCGAGCATATGCTTTTAGAGCTAACAGTATAACAGAGAGTTTCTCTGTGGTTTTTTTTTGCACTCCAGGCTGCTGTGTAGGGCAAGGATGCTGGTTAAGCTGTTTAGATTCTGTGAGCCACTTTACTTATCTGTAAAATGGGAACCGTAGTTTCCATCCCGCATGATTGCAGCGAGGATAACGCACGTGAGAACACTTGGCAAGTTCCAAAGAGCTGTGTGCTTGATCGCAAAAATGGCCCCAAATCATCCCCCAACCCCTAGATCCACACACGTGCAGTATTAATGTCGCAGCTCTCCCCATCACGGAGTGTTCTAGTCCTTGAATGTGATTTGCTCTTGCCAATGGGACAATAGCCAACATGACTCGGACAGACGCTTTTAGTCCTCGCACGCTGAGGTTTGCCCTATTGCTATGCTTGGGACCCTAAGGCTACCTTGTGACTGACTCTCAACTCGCTTTCCGGAAGTTAAGAGACCACAGGAAGAAGGACTGTAGTCAGTCAGCTACTGGCCAATAGACAGTCAACAGCCAGGCACATACATGAGGCCATTCTGGATCACCCAGCCACCTGCGAACTTTCCAGCTAGCTGTGTACTCAGGAAGAAAACCCACAGAAATCCGTAGAGCCAGCCTAGACCAGAAGAACTGCCCCGGAAGCCCACCAAATTGGGAGCTAAATAAATGATCATGGGGGCGCCTGGGTGGCTCAGTCGGCTGATCGTCGGACTCTGGGTTTTGGCTCAGGTCACGATCCCAGGGTCATGGGATTGAGCCCCGCATCAGGTTCCATGCCTTAAGCGGAGTCTGCTTAAGATTGTCTCCCTCTCTCTCTCTCTCTCTCTCTCTCTCTCTCTCTCTCCCTCCCTCCCCCTCTGCCCCTCTCCCCTACTTGCACTCTCTCTTAGATTGATAGATAGATAGAAAGAATAAAATGATGGTCAGAGCCATCAAGTTTTGGAAAAGTTTGTTACACGGCAAAAGCTATCTAATACAGGCTCTATGCATATGCTTCCAGTTGGGTTGTTTCGTGTCTAGAGCATGACTTCTGTAGTTTACTAAGATGCTGCCCAGAAGGGCTTTGCACAGATGGGCAGACATTATTGTGCTGATCTTCAGGCAAGGTCTTTTATCACGTGGGTACGATGTCCCCGCACAAATTATCTGACAGTCTCTCCTGACAAAGCGCACTCTGGACGCGGCAAGGGACCGAGATGAAGGAACCCCTCCCTACCTCCCTCTCGGTGTTTCGAGAAAGGCAGTTCAGCCGCCTGGTGCGGAAGGACATAGAACCTAAATCTTGCCCAAGCCGAAAAGCTTCCCAGAGGATCAGAAACGTCCTGAAGCCTGAATCGAGCGCCCTCACTGCCGTACGAAGTGTTACTGTGCAGAATATATTAGATAAGCCTGTAATGGTGAACAGGGCAGGATTGCACTACCCGCCCAGGCTCACTCCGGGAGTCTTTATACTATGATTAAATGCCTCTGATAGGCAGTTTCAAAGTGTGTTGTTCCTCTTGCTGAACATTTTGGCGAGAGAAGACTCATCATCTGTAAACATTATCTGAGGAGCCTCATTCAGTGGAACAAGGTACAAGGTTTTCTATCAACCTCATATTCTGCAACCTGAAAAGTAAGTATAAAACCGAGAATTTTTTAAATCTCCCTTTCCTTCCCCCCGGGAGATTTAGAGATCATGCAATGAATGAATACAGCCGTTTTAGCATTCATCTGACACAGCAAATTGCAACTCGCTCTGGGAGTAACTATTTGCAAGGCTGATGCATCACATTCAAATCACATACTCATTCTGAGCTCCCCCCCCCCACCCATGCACACTTTATTAGATGGTTATGGTGTTATTGTTGGTTGAGGATAACCACATAACCCACTTTCTTAAATCCTTCTCCAAGCTGTATTGAATCAGGGGGACGTCTCAGAACTCCACTGAGTAACCCAAAATAAGTCTCAGGCTCCTTCTGCTTTTTATACACAGGCTGGAATATGTTCATTTGCATGGAAGAATTTCAAATGCCTTTTTTAAAGCCTAACAGATTTCTCTGGATGTAATTTGGAAGCTCAAGCTCATTCAAGAAAACCAAAATTTGTCCAAATAAATGATCACCATGAAGTCGATTAATATGGGTTCTAGAACCAGGATCTAACTGAAATTTTTCTCACACCAAATCAAATGCCACTGAACCGTAGTTGGCTAACCATGAGCTTTTATTTGGCCGACAGATAACAAAAAGTGACCGGAGTTGTGTCGGAAATACTTAGGAGCTGGATACACTCCGTGGCTGAAAGCGATCCAGGCACCAAATGACGAAGGAAATGAATAACGAGTAGAGAGAAAAGAAAACAGGAAACCATCGCATGGACACAAGAGAAGAGAGAGGCGTGCCGACGATAACCGAAGCAGGAGCATGGACAAGGTCTCCCCAGGGCATCTATGGACTAGCAATACAAGACTGCCAAGGACCAAACTCCAGGGAGCACCGATACTAAAAGTATAGGCTGAGCCTGAGCCAGAGAGGGAGTGGCCAGAAAGGCGGGAAGAGAAGCTCGAGTGGCCCGTATCACCGAACTCAAGGAAACGGGTGTTTCAACACAAGGAGGATGCCAAGAGAGCAAGTGAGAACTGAGGAGAAGGGACTGCACTGGGTTCCCCGACACGAGAAGTCACTGGTGACTCTGGCCCGAGCAGTTTCTGTGGCGTGGTGAGGGCAGAAGGGAGACCGTAGTGAGTCGGGGAGGCTATGGCAGGTATCAAATGAAGACAGCAAGTGTGGACAAGCCTTTTAGGGAAGTTAGCCCTCAGGTGTGTGGGAGGGAATGGGGGAAAAAGAAGAGGACGGAGAACATGGAATGAGAAGGGCTTATTAAGAGGAGAAAGGTCTGGGGCGCCTGGGAGGCTCGGTCAGTTAAGCGTCCCACTTGAGTTCAGGTCACGATCTCGCGGTCCGTGAGTTCGAGCCCCGCGTCGGGCTCTGGGCTGACGGCTCGGAACCTGGAGCCTGCTTCCGATTCTGTGTCTCCCCCTCTCCCTGCGCCTCCCTCACTCGTGCTCTGTCTCTTTGTATCAAATATAAACAGTAAAAAAAACTTTTTTAAAAAGATTCTCTCTCCCTCTCTGCCCCTCTACCTCGCTCATGTGCACGCTTGCCTGCGCTCTCTCTCTCTCTCTCTCACACACACACACACAAGAGTAGAAGGGCTTAAGTGTTTTTAAAGGTCGATAGCAAGCAGGGACATCTCTTCTATCCTCACAGGTGGAATGAGAGAGAAGGGGGCAGTTACAGAGATATGTGTAAGTCTGGTGGGCAGAAATTCTGTGCGCTCCTACCTGGTGACCTTTTTTCTCAGTGAACTAGGAACCAGGGTATCTCTGCAGAGACTGAGGGGTGAGGGAGAGACCAGAGATAAGGTGAGAGTGAAGGTTTCCAACAGTCACAGCGGAGACCGAGAAGGACGGAGTCGACTATGGAAACACGGAGGGACTTCTAGGTGCCACGGAGGGCAGTCGTGGGTGAACTCACGAGTCACGGGCTAATGGTCGTACCAGTGGCGAGATTTTGCCCAGAAGCGCTCAACTGTTTAGATGTAAGCAAACAGCAGAAGTTGGGTCCATGCGAGAATAGGGTTTTGGCACGTGGATTTGACAGAAGGGATAGAACAAAGACGTTAAGAATCCTGGCAGGGGAGAGGTTAGGGTGACAGACCGCCAGATGCACGCAAAGCAAGAAAGGGAAGATAGGAGGGAGCCAGTATCACGCAGGGAGAAATAAGTGGGTCAAGCGACGATCGCTCCCTTGAGGTTGACCAACAGGGGTAGAGGGAGCAACTGAGGGAGGCAGCGGGAGGGGACGTTTAGGAGACTGTGGTCAGAGCGGACGATGCGAACGAAGGACACCAGAAGTGGGTGCGGTTCTAAGAGTGACAAGTTCTACAATAAGGCCATGGAACGCATGACTGGAGGGGAGTGTAGGCAAAGGTCACAGAAGAAGATACGCACCTTGAAAGCCTAGGGGTGGCTTGTTATCTACACAGGCCATGGAGCTCAGAGGACGATGGCAGGGCTGGGGTGTAGAGGAAACAACGGACAGTCACTGACTGAGGGAGAGTGACCAGCGAGCTGGACGCTGGCAGAGATGAGGACATTGAGAGAATGGCAGTTACCCCACCTGAGTCTCAGAAGCCCCGAGGGTGGAAAATGGTCTGGAAGAAGCACGAAGAGCCAGGCGAGGACCCGCCCCCCCCCCTTTCAACCTGACACCCTGTGAATGAGAGCTGGGGGACCACCGCCTGAAAGACCCACAGGGGACGAGGCTTCAGTTAGGACTGAGGGAGAGCGAGCGAGGATGTGGGCAAACAGAGCACGGGATCCGAGTTGCAAGCTTCCCGGGGCGGAGGGGACGGCGTGAGCGGACAGGAAAGGTAAGTGGAAGGAGTCACATATCGTAGCAAACAGGGACCAGAGAAAACCGGCAGAGGGGCTTTGACCGTCTACAAAGTTTTCAAAGAATTTACCCCAACTTTCTTTGGTGGCTGAGGAGAAGGGGTAGGGCTGGCTCTCCCGGAACCCAGGCATCACACATATGAACTCTAAGGTCACGCAGGAATAGCATTTCGTTTGAAGCACATGAAATCGCTACTATTCAAATCGCTACCCAAATGATAACGGCACAGGCTTCAACTTCAGAGTATCTGCCTCCCGGGGGCACCTGGGTGGCTCAGGTGGTTAAGTGTCCGACTCGTGATTTCGGCTGAGGCCATGATCTCACGGTTCGTGAGATCGAGCCCCACATCGGGCTCGGTGCTGACAGCTCAGAGCCTGCTTCGGATTCTCTGTCTCCCTCTCTCTCTCTGCCCCTCCCCCACTCATGCGCAGGTGCGTGAGCACGCTCTCTCTCTCTCTCTCTCTCCCCCTCTCTGTCAGAACAAATAAATAAACATTGAAAAAAAGAGAGTATCCACACACAAAAGGGAATGACACTTTCAGCAGTGGCCTGGGACGAATGCGCTCCTCCCTTCTGTTAACGTAAGATCCCATCGGTGGAGCTCCAAGGGCAGGTGGGGCACGAGAGGAACACCCGCTTCCCAAGGACAGACCTCAGGCTGGCTCTGGACCACTTGGCGTCCAGAGAGGAGAGAGGGATCCAGCGGTGGGGGCGAGACCGAACAAGAGGGCTACGTGGGACCTGAGGACAGAGGTGGAGGAAATGAGAGCAGGTCTGAAGAGCAGCAAAGAAACAAGGTGACAGGTGGCTGGAGGGAACGAGATCAAAGGAAGAAACAGCAAAGGAGAAACAAGGGTAAAAACCTCAGAAGGTGCCTACTATCAGAAACAGCATCTCCTTTTCCCCAGGAAAGGAAGTGCCCCCTCCCCCAAAACCAATTATAGTGGCGGACAGGAAAGGCACGGTGCTCAGTAAGGAGAGAAAAATGACTGTAAAGCAGTTTGCAAGAATAAAGAGTTATATAAAGTCCCAATAATAATAAATCACCTTGCCCGAGGTATGAAAACCTTAAAAAAAAAACCCGAAAAATCAAAACGTGGAAAAGCAGAAGGCCTCGATGAGCTTCCAGAAGGTTTGTATGCTTGCTTGCAATTCCTCCCCCTCAATATCTCCAGCCGGGCTCTGTAAGAGCAGACCTCAATCAGGTTTTCAGGTGAAAAGGAGCCGAGACCCCGTTGAAAGCTGGCACCCCCAACCCGCCTGTGCGCCCCCCCCCCCCATGTTCCTCGGAGGAGGGCAGAGACTCTGGGGGAACCTCTTTACTGACTCTGGCATCTGCCTTCTGGAATACTCCTGCATCTGTTTTGTGAAGGTTTTCTTTCCTTCTTTTTGTTATATAAAACAAGATTGGAAAAATAAGCTTCGTTCCAAAGAAAGAAAGAAAGAAAGGAAGGAAGTAAGGAAGAGAGAAAGAAAGAAAAGAAAGAAAGAAAGAAAGAAAGAAAGAAAGAAAGAAAGAAAAGAAAGAAGGAAAGAAAGAAAGAGAGAAAGAAAGGAAAAAAGAAAGAAAGAAAAAGAAAGAAAGAAAAAGGAAGAAACAAAGAAAAATAGGTCTTTCTGAATTCTCGGTACTGGAGCTCTGTTCTTTATATATCTACTTGTTCCATTGTTAAATAAACCCACATATTTAAGGGTGACACATTCTCCTAACTAGTGCCTTGTCAGGCCCATGTGCCTTGCTAAAAATGGACCTTGATGACTGCTGTTTCCATTTTTTTTTTAAGAAATAATTTGATTATTTTTATCCTGCTCCTCTCGATCACCACTCACAAGGAAATGGTTATTTTTTTTGCAAAAACCATTTTTAAACACGCCAAGAGCTCCAACACGTACAGACAGAAAATGTTCTTCAACACATGTGTATAAGTCACACACACATACTCCTCGCCTTGTGAAAATTAGCTTTAAATTTGGAGTCAACGCTCTTCTGCAGTAAAACTGTTTTCTGTTCAACCTCTTACAATATTATGTGCATCCCTACATCTTACTTTGTGCAGACCTGAATATCTCCCAGAAAATGGATAATTTAATAAAAGCGGGTGATATGAATCACCCAGGGACAATCTGAATTATTATCTGCAGATAATTCATTATGCACATATTTCTCGCGAGATTCTTAAATCAGCAGGGCTTCTTAAGCCGAGACTTTCAAATTTTGTCTGTAATAACTGGAGACTTGACCCATAAATCAGCAAATAGGCCAGCAGGCTCGCCACATGCTTCACATTTCTTCTTGGGAGGAAAAGGCACTTAATTATCCGGAGGTCACAGAAGGAAAAAATGGACATGAAAGTTGTTAGGGGTTTTATAGCAAAGTACCACTAATTTCAGCAGTGTCTTCAAAAAGGGAGCTTGTGAAAAGAAGCCAGTGAAAACACCTGGAATCAACCTAGGCGACTTATGCAGAGGAAGATGTTTTGAATGTTTACAAGAACCATCTAGCAACCAGCACTGCCTCCCATTAGCAAGAAGACGCTTGTCCGGCATTTGACTCTTTTGTTTTCATGTTACCCATTTCGCAGATTAAATTTCTAATATGGAAGACATGGGAACCTAGGACTTATTTTCATCAATGTATGGAATGTTAATAAAAGGATCAAGTTCATCCTTTACTTCTAGTATCTTACCTCACCCCTGCTTCACGTTCTAGAACCTCTCAGTTACGATTCTGCCCTCTTCCTACTCTTCAGTTCTTTCTTTCTTCCACCCACCCCCCCCCCCCGCCCCATGGTAAAAAGCCACACTCCATAAAGGACCCCATATTGACATCATAGTGCCGTGTGACGATGGTGTAAAACTCCGTGGGACGTAGCCCCAGGAGACTTGGGTTCAAATCCTAATGCCCACTAGCACTGGGCTCCCTGACGGGTTCGCTCGTCCCCCAGCTGCTATCACTGTAGGCAGCTACCCGCTCATGGCTGTCTTCTTCTCCAGGAAACTGCTCTCGGACAAGTGGGAGTCCCTTGTCCCAGGACATTAAGGCCCCCTCCCCTCCCAGGGGCAGCCACTAGCCAATGAGTGATGCCACGAGAGTACCAAAGGCCGACTATCTCAAGGGAGGACCAGTTCGTGGTGCTTCGTGTGCCCCTGGGGCTCCTGTGGATCAGGCAGAAATCAGCCTCTAGTCCAGACCACGTCCTTGTTGGGCTCTCTTCCTCTGCCCTTTTCCACTTCCCTTCTCCCCTTCGAAGAGCGCTTGCTCAATAAGCCACTGGAACAAGAGCCCCCACTTCAGGCTCTGCTTCTAGGGAACCCGACCTAAGATGCACTTGGACCCTGGACACTCACTTGATATGTCCGTTAGCAGGTCCCTCACATGCGAGACGACGATAATAAAAGACACCTCACGGGACTGTCGCACCGGTTACCTGAGAAAACCTGGGCCAAAACCCTCGCTCACCTACAGCGCTATTTGAGTTTAAAGGATTATTGTGACCTCATGTAAATATCGGGCTATGTGTAAATTACCCTGCCCACAGGGGGAGCGGACCTTAATCAAAGAGCTTCCTCGCTTGGCCTCCAGTCCCTCTCTTGCTCCACTAGGTCTCCGGGGCTGGCTACTAGCCCTCTGCCCAGCCTCTCAGTCCAGGCAGCACATGCAGCCAGGGAGAAGCACGGGCCACCTCGTTCAATTCCAAGTTTATGCTGAGGTTCCCCAGATCCCGAAGACTCCAAGCACTAAATCTCCAGCTTTGATCCCTCTCTAGGACACCGGATTCACAGCCCCTAGTGTCTATTTAACAACTCCGTGGGGCTCTGCGACAGACACCTGACGTGACGTGGCCAAAACACGACCCTTGGGTGGCCGCCTCTCAGTCGGCTTCCCCACCACTGCCCGCCTTCCCCCCTCTCAGTACACAGCTGCCTTAGAGAGAAGTGCTCAAGTCAAAACTCTAGGAATTAGACCTGATTGCTTTTTTTTTATTCTCTCAGCCTTTCTATCCAATCTGTCGGTAAGCTCTGCCAACTCCTCCTGCAAATCCCACTTCCCTCCATGTCCGTCACCAGTGACATAATCCAGGTCACCATCATCTTACTTGAACCACTGCACTCTGACAAATTCACTCTCCTTTAAAATATCAAGGTCGGGGCGCCTGAGTGGTTCCGTCGGTTAAGGGTCCAACTCTTGGTTTCGGCTCAGGTCATGATCTCACGGTTCATGGGATAGAGCCCCCCATCAGGATCTGTGCTGATAGCACAAAGCCTGCTTGGGATTCTCTCTCTCCCTCTCTCTCTGCCCCTTTCCTGCTCTCTTGCTCTCTCTCAAAATAAATAAATAAACATTAAAAAAAAATAAAAATAACATATCAAGGTCATGTCACCGACCTAGCTTAAAACCTTCAAATGGTTTCCCGCCGTTCTTAGAGCAAGCTCTATCTCTCTCTCCCTCTCCCTCCTCTCTCTCTTTCCCCTTTCCTTTCCTTCCTTCTCCCGCCTGATACACACCACACACCCACACACACACACACACCCACACACACACACACACACACACACACACACACACACACTATATACCAGCCACATGGCTTTCTTCTTGTTCTTTGAAAATGTCAACATCATTCTTGCCTCAGGGAATTTACATTTGCTCTACCTTCAGCCAGAAATGTCCCTCCCTAAACTTCCGTGGCAGTCTCCTTTTTGTCATTCTATGTTTGTTTTAGTCTTCCAATTTAAAGTAGTTACCCAGGCATACCCACTCTAGCACATGACTCTGTTTTAATTCTCTGGAAATCCCTTCTCACTCTTTCTTGTTGACTTGTCCATTTGTGTACTACCCATCTTCCTCGCTACTCTAAGGTAGTTTGGGGTCTTGTTTATTTCGTTCACAGCTATATCCCCTATATCCCAGGGCCCTAAAACACTGGCTGATACATAGTAAGTGATCACTAAATGCAGTTTTTAGATGACAGATTCATGGATGAATGAATAAATGGAGCACTGGCCCCAAGCTCGGGTTCTAGCTCAGCTATACCATTTACTAGCCGTGAGACCTTGGGCAAGTTAAGTGACCCTTTCAAGGGCACTGTGGATGGGGTTTGCCAGGCTGGTGCTGAAGGGGAACAGGTAACAGGTTTTAACCTCCCAGAGTGTAGTGGGGCCTTAAAACCTCCCTCCTGGGTCCTAGACTCACTCTGCAGTACATATGGTAAAAGCTTACTCACGGGGTAGGGTGACCAATCGCTCCATTTGCCCAGGCAGGACTGAGGGTTTCGGGGCACACAAGAGTTTCAATATTAAAACTGAGACAGTTCTAGCCAAAGTGGGCCAGCTCATCACCTCCTGTGAGGCCTAACACCTTCAAGGCCTTGAAGCCCCGTGGAGGAAGTTCAGTAAGGAAAGCAGGGCCTGAGTGGTGAGAGGGGGTGGTGAGGAACCTGACAGGCTGTGGTGCTGATTATGAAACGTCCTTGGACAGGTTTGGATCCTGTTGAGTTTTATTATTATTGCTATTGTTCTACTTTTTAATTTGAAAAAGTTTCGACTAGAGAAATCAACAAGAGTCCAAATAACTTGTTTTATTATTCTCTCTCTCGGTTTCATTTTTTTCTGGACCATTTGAAAGCAGACTACAGCTGTATGCTTCGTAACCCTTTAATATTTCAGTGTGGATATCCTTAGAACAAGGAGAAGCTCTTATATGACCATAATTCAAATTTAAGAAAGTTAACATTGACACGATACTTTTATTTAATCAACAGTCTATGTTCCAAACGCATAAACTGTCCCCAAAAGAAAACTTCCACGCCAGGATCCAGTCCAGGGTCCCATATCACGTTTAATTTTCATCTGTTTTTATCCTCCTATTCCTCGTCTTTGGTAATATTGACTTTTTTTTTTTTTTTCTTTAGAGAACCTGCCAATTATTTTATAGAATGTCCTTCAGTTGGGATCTTCCTTATATTTAGAATGGGAATAATAATATCCACCTCACAGGATTAAATGAGATTCTTTCCCAATCTTAGTTTACAGAATAAATAAGATGGAATTTGAGATATGCCTAGCATGTGACAAGAGCTCAATAAATAATGGATATTAGGGTAACATGGAAGAAAGGGAAAAAATGGACTTTGCTAGACATTTCTTTGTGGAAGGGTTTTGGGTTTAAAAAGTATATAAAAGGGAATCACTGGAAATGAAGATAATGTTATAAAGTAGAGGCCTACTTTCATAATGTATTAGCTTTTTCATTTTTATTCATTAATTTATTTAGCAAATATTTATTGAATCCCTAAAACGTGTCTGCAAACCTCCGGCAAATTTCTTCTCTCATCTACAAGCTTATGGTTTCCTCTGCACATGAGGATTATTAATAATATTTTCAAATAATTTCTGAAAAGACCAGATAAGAAGAATATAGATCTTCAGACAGTTTCAAAACTTGAAAGGTCTATACACATATAAATAGACGCTCATATTCTTTTTTTTTTTAATTTTTTTTAGTATTTATTTATATGAGAGAGAGGCAGAATGTGAGCAGGAGAGGATCAGAGAGAGAGGGAGACACAGAATCCGAAGGACGCCTAGGCTTTGAGCTGTCTGCACAGAGCCCGAGGCGGGCTCGAGCTCACAAACCGTGAGATCATGACCTAAGCCGAAGTCGGACCCTGAACCCAGTGAGCCACCCAGGTGCCCCAATGTTCATATTCTTGATAATGATATTCGGTATCAGGACCCTTCAGGTTGAACTTGAGAAGCGAGTGACCAAAAACCCTAGATTAGGATGACAAAAACTGTTTTTAAAAATAGACACATGTCAGGGCGCCTGGGTGGCTCAGTCGGTTCAGCGTCCGACTTCAGCTCAGGTCATGATATCGCGGTCCGTGAGTTCAAGCCCCACGACGGGCCGTGTTGACAGCTTGGAGCCTGCTTCGGATTCTTTGTCTCCCTCTCTCTCTGCCCCTCCCCGGCTCATGCTCTGTCTCACTCTCAAAAATGAATAGATGTTAAAAAAAAATTTTTTTTAAATAGACACATGTCCATGATGTTTATGCTGAACTAAAACTGTGTTGCACCCCCACTGAACCAATGACCATGGGAACAGAAAGTGGGTGTACAAGGGTAGATGGGAAGCAGAGGAGGACCACCTGACACCACGGAATTGTTCAAAGTCAAGGCGCGGCTACAGAGGAACGATTTGGATTTGGGCACGTCACAGTCAAGGCTATAGAGCGAACACAGATGACAGCAGTGACTCAGTAGCACTTGAACTCGATCCAACACGTGTTTCATAGACAATGCTTTCTCAAAACACCTTGCTGTTAACTTGCAGACCATACATCTGTCTCTGCAAGACCCCAAGGCTTTTTCTTCCCTGGAAGTCAAGGAAACCAGTCATGGGACTCTTTCCTTCCACCCTACCCAGCATTTCATGTCAGAAAGACCAGGGTTCAAATTCAAGCTTTCCAACTGACTCTCCGTGTGAATTTGGGAAACGTGCTTTACTTGTCCAACTATATTTCCTCATCCGTAGAATAGTGATTACTTTCCAGATTTGCTATCAAGTAACTCTTAAAGTGTGTTCCCAAATCAGCAGCTGAAGCATCACCTGGGCACTGGTCTGAGATGCAGATTCTCAGGCCTCACCTGAGAGCCCCTGAATCAAGAATTCTGAGGGCAGGGCCCAGCCATCTGCATTTTAACAAGCCCTCCAGGCGATTCCACCGGGCTAAAGTTTGAGAACCGTTGTTGTAATGGATTGAACGATGTGATGTATATAAATAACTGGCACAAGGCCAAGCAGCCACATCACAGAGTAACTGCACAGTAAGTTTTATTCCCTCCTCCGCCTCCCCCACTGCCCACAACTCTCCCAACACACGGAAGTGTGGATGCGTGCACGCGCGCGTCGATAATTGTTTGGAATACTGTACGTGAAAACACTATCGTTTCAAGATTACATACATTAAGAGCTGGAAGTATACCTGTAAACCTTCATATGGCCGGGGGCGCCTGGCTGGCTCAGTCAGTACAGCGTGGTACTCTTGATCTTGGAGTTGAGAGTTCAAGCCCCACCCTGGACACAGAGATTACTTAAAAAAAAAACAACAACAAAACAAAACAAAAACTTCATATGATGGAATGTAATGCCTTGGTTCTCACATCTCGCCTACGTGAAACTGGGAGGAAAGTTCATCAATAAGAAAGGACTGTGTCAGGCAAGGCCACCTGCCCTTAGGTGGAAAAGCTGGGGGTCTTATCATGCAGATTACCTCATCCTCCTTTTGGGGAATGGAGAGGCCCTGTGTGACAGATGACCCCACCGGTGCTGACCCGAAAATTCTTGACTGGCCAGTAAAAACTACATTTCTGGGCGGGGGGGGGGGGGGGGTCAAAACTGCCTAAGTACCCTAATTAGGTTAGGTATTAAGCACCCCCCCCCCCCCGTTGGTGATGTGGTCTAGCTTAAGTGACTCCATTTTGGGTCTGTGCTTTTGTTTTTGACAGTAATTAATACTGACGGACACCTGTGTGACAGAAACTGGGGAGGAAATTATCTTGACGAATCCGGAGACTCCACGAACATCAGCAGACAAGCTACACCAAAGGATCAGGAACAAAAAGGCTTGGGCGCCTAGGTGGCTCACTTGTTTTAAGTGTCCGACTCCTGATTAAGGCTCAGGTCATGATCTTGCAGTTCCTGAGTTTGAGCCCCACGTCGGGGCCCCGTGCTGACGGAGTGGAGCCTTCTTGGGATTCCCTCTCCCTCTCTCTCTGCCCCTCCCCTCTCTCAAAATAAATAAATAAGCATTAAAAAAAAAAAAAGAAACAGAAAGGCTCACAGATCAAATTTGAGCGCTCGAATCACATAGTTTGAGTTGACTTAGAAAAAGAGAGAAGTAAAGGGAAAGAAACGGAGTGGTTGACACATTTGGGATCGGGTACACGTGGGATAGAAGGACCACGCCGCCTGAAACAGGAGTTACGCCAAATGTGTACGTCCTGTATCCCACTGTCACATCACCTACTGGTGACGTGGTTATAAAGATCAGAGTTAAGGGGCGCCTGGGTGGCTCAGTCGGTTAAGCGTCCGACTTCAGCTCAGGTCACGATCTCACGGTCCGTGAGTTCGAGCCCCGCGTCGGGCTCTGGGCTGACGGCTCAGAGCCTGGAGCCTGCTTCCGATTCTGTGTCTCCCTCTCTCTTTGCCCTTCCCCCATTCATGCTCTGTCTCTGTCTCAAAAATAAATAAACGTTAAAAAAAAAATTAAAAAAAAAAAAAAGATCAGAGTTAAAAACGAACAAGGAGACTCAGCAAATGGAGATGACCTAGAGACAAGGCACTTGGGTGGCTCAGTTGGTTAAGCGTTTGGCTCCTGCTCTCGGCTCAGCTCATGATCTCACCGTTCATGAGTTCCAACCACGTGCCAGACTCTGTGCTAACAGAGCGGAGCCTGCTTGGGATTCTCTCCCTCTCTCTGCCCCTCCCCAGCCCTCTCCCTCTCAAAATAAATAAATTTTTTTAAAAAAGAAAGCACCTGGAGGTAATATATTCTTGCTCTATCGGTGAGAAAGGGGGACAAGTATGCCTGGCCACTGTTATAATTTGCCACTCTGCTGCTTTTGTCTGTGTGTCTCAAACAGAGGACATGTGGGGCCAGAACGGGAGTCACTAACGGGTAGCTGACTTAAGAAATCTACAATTCTTGTGGGTATTTAGTCTGACTGGGTCCTTCTTGTCGATGTTCAATATATACGCTCTACTTGCCTTACCATGGCTAATATGTCTCAATCTATTAGCAATCTCTAGCCTCTCTATTTATGTCACCTATTGCCTTTATTTCCGTTGTTCTCTGTAGAGCATAAGTAAATATTCCTAAATAATAAAGGAAACACATAATTTAGGTACTACGTAGGAGGAAGTTTCCACCTATCTCATTTAATTCTTACAGCTTATTTAATGAGGTAAAAAAAAAAGACGTATGTTGGAGCACTGATTCATACGAGAAGAGCACAATGGTCTATATAATCAGTCAATGGCTTGGTGACATGGAGGGCACATTCTAGGGATTCTAATACGGAAAGCTGGGCTTAGTCGGTGAAGGATTCATGGAAGAGTCGTTCCTCCACCAGGGCTTGAAGAACGTGAGGAAAAAGAGAGTGGGGAAATATAAAGAGAGATCACTGACAGGAGAACAGACCCCACATTAGGCAGCAACAAAGATGCAGCCAGCTACGAGAAGGAAGTGACAGAGAAAGCCAAAATGCTCACAAGACGAAGTTGAACTTGCTTCCAAAAGGTGAAGCACTTTTTGAAGATGCACTCCCAGTAGTAAAATAATGGGGGTACAGCCCCCGTGGTGGATTGCTTTACTGCGCATAATGTTTGCTGCTGCTCCCTGTTTAGGATTCTACATCCCCGCCCTGCTGGTGCCGGCCTTGGCCAATAGTCTTGCTTGGACTAATGAAAGTGATTAGAAGTGATGTGCCCACTGCTGACGACAGGTTTAAGAACTAGAGTGTTGATTCTACCATATTTAACTTCCTAGCAATCCTCCAGAGAGAGGATGCCCACTGAGCCTTGGTTCTGGAATGAAAATAAACTGGAGGCTACGGTCAGCCCAATGTAGACAAGAAGCACAAGTAAAAAAAAAAAAAAATTTGTAAGCCACTGAGATTTGCAGGGCTCTTGTTACTATATTATAACTGAGCTCACCGATACAGCTTCCAGTCAGCATTGTTTTGGAACTTTTAGGCAATACAGTAAGAGCAAAAAACAAAATGGTTTTGGATCGATAAGGAAAAACAAAATTCTTTCGATATGTGATTGTAACTTCCGATGCAGAAAAATCGAGAGAATTTACGGATAAATTATTAGAATTAATAAGATGGGCTGGCAATCCGGAGCAGAAAAAAGATACTGGTGTGAGTGTTCGCCGAGGGTAAAAAAGATGAAATGGGGGGGGGGGGGGGGGGTAAAAACAGCCTGGGTGAATGAAGACGTGAAAGGGGAAAATGTACGCAGTGGGGAAGTGAGAGAGACAGGATACATTATTAGGAGCGAACATGGTAGAAAGAACGGCTCAGTTGGGGAAAAAATAAAAGATGGATTGGCGAGATTTCTGAATACGAACACAAAATACGAAAACCAATCGATTTTCTATGCCCCGGGAACAAAGTACTTAGAAAATACAATTTTTTTAAAAAATTGCCATTTAAGATGAGCAGTATAGACAAACGTTTCCAGGACTAAATCTAGCAACAGATGAGTGTGTTCCTTATGGGAAAATTAGAATCCTAGATAGAAAGACAAAGATGACTTAAATAAACGGAGACAGAGAGCCAATTCTTGTTTTGGAAGATTCAGCATTGTAAAGATGTCAACTCTTCCCAGGCGAATCCATACAGTCGATGCTCTTTTAATCAAAGGCTCAGTGGGGTTAGGGTGGAATTTGACAAGCTGATCCTAAAATTACACAGAAGAGAATAGGACCAACAATAACCGCAGCACTCCTGAAAAAGAAAAATAAGGTGGAAAGACCTACCCTAGGAGCCATCAAGTCTTATTTAATGGCTGTAACGTTGAAGACAGGGTGCTCCTGACAAATGGATGCGGACGTGTCACCAAAGAGGAAATAAAAATGGCCATAACACGCAAAGATGCTAAAATCACTAATCATTCAGGGAAACACAAACGGACTCTACAAAATACCATTTTGCACAGGCGAGAATGGCAAGATTGGAGTCAGGTAATAACAAGGGTGGACAAAAAATGTAAACCGACACGCGCTTTCAGCCGCTGTTGCTAGAAGCTCATCGATTTTGAAAAAGCGAAGTTGAACACGTACATATCTATGACCCAGTAGTTCCCACTTGTAGATATGTAAGCTAGACAACTTCTTGCACATGCGCGAGGAGGTATAGAAAGAATGCTTACAGCAGTCTTCACCCTGACAACAAAATGCTGAAAACAACCAACTCTCCATCACAAGTAACAAGATCATCAGACTGAGACATTCATCCCCTGGAATGAGCTGCAACAGTGGACGCGAATGAACTACAGCCGCATGCGTCAACACGAATGAGACTCAGAGACACAAAGTTCAGTGAAAAGGCCAGGTCACTACAGAATCCATCCAGCTTAAATCCAATCGTCTACTGGTCTAACCGGGGAAGACTAAGCAGTGTATCATTAACAGATATATTCACACCGAGGTAAGAAAACCCCTATGAAGCAAATGAGCTGATCGGCAATCTCAAATCCAGGCTACTGTTCACGTGGAAGGTGAGCAACACGACCTTCTAAGGGGGCTTCTAAGGTGGTGGTGATGTTCTATTTTTGAAGCTGGGTGGTAGGTCCAGGAATGCGCACTTGATTATTATTATTTAATTTGCACATATACCTTTTACACCGTTACGTGTGTAGTTTACGTGTATGGTACAGTTCACACTATGTAGAAATTACAAAACACATAAAAACAGACAATTTTAAAGGGCGGGGTAAAATAAACTAAACAGTCTTTTAACTAATGGTATCAAAAATATACTTCTAGTGAACTGTAGTTTGGTTTCATGTTCTGAACACTTAGCTTTTAATGTCTCGCTAATCACGATAGCTTCACGTTAGCTAATTTCTGAAGACTCGTATATACTCAGGGTGACGTATAGTGTTAATGATAGCGGGTGTCTATTAATTTTTCAAATGGTCTTCTCTAATAATCTCAGATTTGGGGATAACTACTTGTTAGGTTTCATAAAAGTGTCACATTTTTACCTCACAATATGGGTGATGAAAACCTAGTTCGAACGAGGAGGACGGTCAGCTCCTAAGTTTACTCGTATTAGTCTTGGTGTTTTCATCCATCCGAGGATTCTTTGTAAGAATCTCTTGAGGTCCCTATCAGTGTCTCAAGAGTTTATTTAAACTTCTTAATACAATCTCTAAATCCTCTCAAGCACGAAATCCTCTCAATTACGAAAACTGGTCATCGTTTCTACTAACTACTGCTGTACAACTATGCCCAAGGACAGGAGCTTAAAACAATAATTCAGTATTATTCAATATTAAAATTTTGTCAGTCAGCAGTTTGGACAAGGCACAGTGAGAACAACTCATCTCTGCTTCATGATGCTTGGGACGTCATCTAGGATGAGTTGACTGGGAGACAGAACACCGGGGCCACCAGCCATCTCCCCGCACGGCCTCTCCATTTGCATAGCTTGCGCTTCCTCACGGCATGGTTGCCCGAGGTTCTAAAAGTCCAATGCAGAAGCGCTTAGTCTCTTCATACGCGAGCCCCACAACTGGCACAGAATCACTTCTATCATACACTGTTGGTCAACTAAGTCACTAAGCTTGGATTCAAGTGGGAGTACAGTTAGATTCCATCTTTCAGACGCAGAAAAGAATCGGCAATCACATTTAGTTCCGTAAAAACACGGCACCAAAAGGGCGCCACCATAAACCCTCCTCACTGGAGAACTGCACATCTCCTCCCAGAAGAGACGGGAAGGTCTCATACGCTGACCCACTAAAGAAACTAGGGTCAGTCAGTTATCAGCAAAACCCGTCTCCTTTCTTTTTTGACCAAAATAAACACAATTAGACATTCCTGCATCCCTGTGAGGGGTCCCCACTGCTTTCTAAGGATAGGCAGCCATTGTGGATGCCTGGAAGAGACCAGGATCGCACTGAACGGAGAGATGTGAATTGGCGATTTGCTACGGCTCCACGACCCATGCAGCTGGGCTGCAGAAACTTGAACATTTGAAGTTAAGTGCTCTCAGTTGGTTTCCAAATGCCGGTCTCTTGTTTTCGGCACAGAGTTGGCCTGGCTTAGAGACATGAACTGACTGCTAGGTGCGGCTTTAGCAGTCCTGCTGCCCGCTCTGACAGGTGGATGGGTTCCTTTCACGGAGCCAGAGGCCCCACAGCTGCGAATAGTAATTATACTTGTCAGCAATGCATTCCCCTCAGGAAACTCCTGCTGCTTCATTAGGGCTAATTGCCAATAGGCAGTGCAGTTTCCTAGAAGAGGAGGGGACATAAACCCACGGGGAGTTGACAGAACAGCTGTGTGAGCTCAGAGAAGCCAGATGTGGCCATGGGCCATTACAGTGTAGCTGAGGGCTGCTGAATTCATCCAACCCAGTCCTGGAAGCAGAAGAAAAGAAAGAATTCGGTGAGGTAGGCTAAACTCCTCTCCATCTTTACTGTCTTACCAGCTTTTGTGAAAAACAGGAACACACCTCGCTGGACTTCTGACTTGAACGATCAAAACACAACACCTCTATTCTGAACAAACATATCTTCCCTTCCGCTGGGGGACTGAAGGCTTCTCCTATAACTAGTTTCATTCATTTATCCATTCAGTACATATTTATATACCTCCTATGTGTCTGGATCGATGCCTGCACTCAGGGTACAAGACGAAGTGCTCTCTGTCTGACGGGAGACAGATCGTATCTAGAGCCTTGCAAGTTAAATTAAGGACCGTGGCTTTGTATTAATATGAAATGAAAAGCCACTGAAGCAGAGAAGTGCCGTGATCTTACGTCTCAAAGTATCAGTCTGTTGACTCTGTTGACAGTGACTGCAAGGGAGTGAAGGTAGAGGCAAGAGCACCCATACGGAGGCAATGGCAATGAACCAGGTGAGAGACGATTGGGGCTCAGAGCATCGTGGTTATGGGGAGGTAATGAGAAGGAAGGGGATTGTGAATATATGTGGAAGGTAGAATCAACATAATTTCCTGATCGACTGAATACGGAGGGTAAAAAGGAAGAACAAAGATGGCTCCAAAGATCTGGGGCTAGGTAACTCCCCAAAGGATGGAGTTGCCATCAACTGAGATGGAAACACCAGCAGTAGAGCGGGAGGAAACCAGGAGTTCCATTCGGAATGCTGACTTTGAAAGGTCTGACGTCCAAATGGAGATGTCAAATAAGCAGTCACACGAGCATGCCTCGAGTTGAGGAGAGGGGTCTGGGCTGCAGGTAAATTTGGGGTCATTGGTACACGGACAGAATGTCAACTATTTCAAGATCAAATGAGTTCACCAAAGAAGCGGGCGTAGACAGAGGAAAGATAACGACTGAAAATGGAGCTCGGGAAAGGAGGACCTGGCCAAAGATACTGAGAAAAAACAACCAGGGCGGGAGGAGGAACCCCAAGGGCGCAGGGTTTCAGAAGCCACATGGAGGAAGTGCAATTAATGGATGAGGGGCATTCGGCTCTGTCTCATAATGCTCGCAGGTCGGGTAACATGAGACCTGAGAGGTGACCGTTGCATTGGTATACAGAAAACTCTCAGCACTTAAAATGAAATTTTTAGGAGCACCTGGGTGGCTCAGCCAACTGAGTATCTGAGTCTTGATGTCAGCTCAGGTCAGGATCCCAAGGTCCTGGGATCGAGCCCCCCATCAGGCTCCACACTCGGCGTGGAGCCTGCTTGAGATGCTCTCTGTCCCTCTGCCCCTCTCCCCGGTTCAGGCTCTCTCTCTCTCTCTCTCTAAAAAGAAAATAATCGTAAAAAATAATAAATAAAATAAAATGGCATTTTTAACAGTTCTGTCTCGGGCTTTAACGTCAGTAAACATGTTTGCAATGCTGACTCCAGAGGGAGTATGTCTCCCCCATACAAGGTAACCTGGTTCTGTTTTTCAGGTTTTTAAAAATGATAAACAATAAAAGTAAAAGCTTCCTTTAATTAGGAGGGGAGCTAAGGTACAGCTGAGGCAAGAGCTGGGTTGCACATCGTAGCTGAATAAGGAGAATGGCCCACTTGTCTAGCTTCTGATACAAATTTGATCATATATCCTTCTAACAGTTCACTTTCTTCCTGTAGCCCATACCTCCTCACATCTGCACCACGTCTCTCTTAGCACCTCCCCAACGGTTTCCGTTTGTCTCGGAACATCCAAGGCCTCCTTAATCCAAAGTTGAACTTGGATTATCACTGAATCCACATCAAGTGTAGAGGGTACTGGCTGAGAGTCTGGATTCCCAAACTATGCTGCCTGAGTTCAAATCCCAGCTCTACGTGTGTACTAGTCAGTTACCGCCGGGTTACGCTGCCTAACAAACAAATGTTGATTACAGCAACAAATACATATTTCTCCTTCATCTGACGTGTAGGTAGCCATAGGTAAGCTGCCTTGACTATGATCCTCACTCTGGGTCGTGATAGGCTCTGTACCATGTGCCTTCTTGACTGAAGGAGGGATCTTGATTTGAGAAATACATGCTCTAGTGGAAGACAGCAGAGACTAAACTATACTCTGCAAACACTCTTAAAGCTTCTGCTTGGATGTCACATCCACTCATATTTTTTTTACTAAATAAAGTAAGTCACATGGTATGGTTTCTACCAGCGATTCCTTCCTTTTCTGGATGTATATGCTGCTATGTCCATCAAAAAGCGGGGCCTGTTTCCCATCCTCTTGAATCTGGACTGGCCTTGTGAACTTGCTTGGACCAACAGAATGTGGCAGGAAGGGTCACTTGAGGATTTTTTTTTTTATTTTAGAATTATTTTTAATTCTATTTTTTAAAATTTACATCCAAATTAGTTAGCATATGGTGCAACAATGATTTCAGGAGTAGATCCCTTAGTGCCCCTGACCCATTTAGCCCCCCCCCCACACCCCCTCCAGGAACCCTCTGTTTGTTCTCCATATTCATGAGTCTCTTATGTTTTGTCCCCCTCCCTATTTTTTATATTATTTTTGTTTCCCTTCCCTTATGTTCATCTGTTTTGTCTCTTAAAGTCCTCATATGAGTGAAGTCATAGGATTTTTGTCTTTCTCTCACTGACTCATTTCACTTAGCATAGTACCCTCCAGTTCCATCCACGTAGCTGCAAATGGCAAGATTTCATTCTTTTTCACTGCCGAGTAATACTCCATTGTGTATATATACCACATCTTCTTTACCCATTCGTCCATCGATGGACATTTGGGCTCTTTCCATACTTTGGCTATTGTCGATAGTGCTGCTATAAACATGGGGGTGCGTGTGTCCCTTCGAAACAGCACACCTGTATCCCGTGGATAAATGCCTAGTAGTGCCATTGCTGGGTCGTAGGGTAGTTCTATTTTTAATTTTTCGAGGAACCTCCATACTGTTTTCCAGAGTGGCTGCACCAGCCTGCATTCCCATCACTTGAGGATTTTTTAAGCCCAGCTCTTAAGAAGGCTGGCAGCTTCAACTTCCTGTGTCCTAGGGCACAAGTTGGAAGAAAATCCAGACTGAACAACAGAGTGAATAGAATCCATGTGAAGGGGAGTCCTGAAGGATAAGAGGCCACCCTGGCCTCAGCTAGATCCCAGCTGAGGTGGGTACACGAAGAGACCCTAAGTGAGACCAGCAGAGGAAACTCCAGCTGAGCGTCAGCAAAACCACAGAATCATGAGGACTAATCAAGTCGTGTCTTAAGCCACTAACTTCTGGGGTAGTCCGTGGTGCGAGAACAGGTGAGTGAAGGACAGGGGTCAAGTCCCCAGTCAACAGAGCAAGAAGGAGGTGTGTGGAGAGGAAAGTGAGTATGTCCGACGAAGAGTACAGTTTAGCGCAGCCCTTCAGGAGCGCTGTGAAGTATTTCAATGCTCTGTGCGTCACCTGCTCCTCTGTAAACGGGAGTGATTTCTTTACTGCAACCCTCTCATTGTATTGTGTTAAAGTATAAGGGTTAAATAAATAAAGGCATGTGACACATTCAGACTTGGCACAAAAGTTAGATATGTTCTGTTCGACCCCTAGTAAGCCTCTGTTTCTTGCCTTTGTGGTCCCCATAAGGTGCCATTGGGAACCTGGGACCCTCACCCTCGTCCAGATCTCTGCCAGCCACAGCCGGTTCTCAAGGAAACGCAATACCACTCGAGTTAGTTATTGAGCTCTAACCAAGTTTACATTCACACACTCCGTTACTGTCCCTAAAGCCCCTTTTCTACGTAAGGGAAGCTGTCGGAGCCGGATCACACACACTGTGTCCGAGACAACCTCCCATCCGCCCAGATGTAGGGCCTGGTACTGGACCCCAATCACCCATCAAGGGTTCGTCTCTGTGATGGTCCCTTTGGGGATTTCCATGTCCCTCCCACTGACAAACCCCCACGGGGACTATTTCAAACCATGGAAGAAATAAGACGGAAGTCACAGTCTCTTTTCTCCCAGAAGGTTCTTCGGTCCCTGAGGACATTTGCCCACCTCCTGCCCAGAACCAGCTCTGTGCCGTACTGAGTACTGGGAGATAGTGCCTTTACCAGGACCTAAAGGGATATCGGTAGTTACTTTTTGGTAGAGAAATTGCGCCTGTTTTTTTTTTTTTTTTCTTCTTGTTTCAATCTCTTCCTTTCTCTTTCTCCCTCAGAAAATTCTGTGTAGCTTTCTATGTTTTTGTACTGTAGGAATGTATTATTTATAACTAGAAAACGATAAATCAAAGGAGAAAAGAATGTGAGCGTTTTTGAAAAAAAATCCCCCCAGTGGTGTCTCAATATTTGAACATGCAACTCTATTAAATTATGCAAACTTAAGGTTGCTTATCAAATTCCCTGTAATTCATGACATGTTAAATTGATGTTGGAGTCTTGACCTACTGAAATTGAATCAAGGCCTATACACACACACACACACACACACACACACACACCAAATACTTCTTACAGTCTAAAGGGATGCTTATCAGCATCTCTGAATCTATCCTGATAGTCACTGTATTTTATGTGCAGAACAAATCTTCCCCTCTAATACTTAGGCCCAGGGCAGAACGGAGCCACCCATATCAACGCCTGGTTCTCTTGCTCTTTGAAGACTTAGCCTTAAATACGGCCGGCTATTTTAAAAGGTAAGGTTTTTCTTATTCAAGTAATATATGACGAAGCCAACAGATCAAAAGATGTTACCATTGAAAAGAGAGTTTGTTACTCACAGATCCCGGAAAGAAGGGGCACGCCACACCGCGCAGGGTCGCACAGGCACAGAGAACAGCGTGGATCAGGAGGCAGAAAGAGTAAAGAGACAATGTGGGTAGAAGCCTTTACTGTGGTTTTCGCTGCAAGGGCAGGATAAACAGGTTTAGGGTTGCCTAGTTTGGATAATCTCTGCAGTGTGGTCTGGGGCTGTCCTGAGTTGTCTGATTGGGCCCCGGGGTGATTAGGACCTGGGAATATCAGCCTGGAATGGAAGAGCCAGATGGAAGAGGTGGAGGAGGTATGGGGTCTGGATTTGTTCGTTTGCATATGAAAGGCACACTCCAGGTCGAACTGTCGGTTTTCTCCAGGAATTAGCCAACCCTGGGAGGGACCATCCCTTTCGGGTCAGCTGTCCCCCACCCCCACCCCCACCCCAGCCCCTGATTCCACAGCATCGAGAATAGAGACAAAAGAAAGAAAAAGAAGAGAGAAAATATCACTAATACATGAGCCTTGATTAGGGACCATCCTGATGCATCAGGCGAGTTTCTATGTCCCTGTTCCTCATTGAAAGGAAGGGGGCTAGAGGGGGCCACAGTCCAAATCTGTCCACCGAAAGCAAAGGCTCACAAGGCTCTCAAGTCAGAGGGCCCCTTTCCATATAGTCCCGGTTTGGGTGTTGTTTTAAAGAAATTTGTTTCTCTTTCTGAATTAACAACTGATCTAGATGCACACAGTACTAATTAATACTTAAATATTTGTTAAATAATTTAACTAATGAATGGGTGCAGAAAAGAGGACATCTGGGGAAGAGTACATGAGTACAGGTGTCTAATTCTCTCTCCATTGTTTATGATCCTTGGAATTTTACCAACCAAATTTAAAATGGAAGAACACTGTTTGCTAAAATTAGTGCTGATTCCCTTCCCTGGGCCAGGACTAATTTTTTTTTTTTTTTAACAGCTTTGCTGACAGATGACTTACATACTAGAAATTTCACTGATTTAAATGCACTAATTCAGTGGTTCTTAGTATATTCACAATTGTACACCATGCATCACGAGCATCCCAAGAGATTCTTAGAAGTATTTGCTAAAAGAACTGAGACTTTCTTCCAATTCAGAGGGAGGGGGTCCAACGTCAACTTAGCATGTTGTGAATTACAGGGAATTTGAAAAGCAACCTTAAGTTAACATAACTGGTGTTGCATGTTTAAATACTGAGACATCGTTGGGGACATTTTTTTTTTTTTAAGCCTCACATTTTTTCTCCTTCGATTGTTTTTTAGTTACAAACAATACATTCTTATAGTATGACATAAAAAGTTATACAAAATATTCTGAGGGAGGGAGAAGGAGAGAGGAGGGGGGGAAAAGCCAGGTGAAGTTTCTCTATCAAGGGGTAACTACCGTTATCATTTTAGGTCCTGGCGAAAGCTCTGTCTCCCAGTACTCACTACGACACAGAGCTGGTTCTGGGCAGGAGGTGGGTAAATGTCCTCAGGGACCAAAGAATCTTCTGGGAGAAAAGAGACCGTGACCTCTGTCTTCCTTCTTTCAGGGCTTGAAATCGTCCCAATGGAATTCTGTCAGTACGAAGGACCGCATTTTAGGAACATTAGAGGTGGAGGGAGGTGCATTCGAGGAAGATTAGTAAGAGAAATCTACAACTTTACGAGAAGTAAATGAGGGATGATTATATATGTATTTCCCATAAACGTTGAGGGAAAGCTTGGGGAATAGGTTAAAAAAAAAGGCAACGTATGAATTGAAACGCTCATATATTACCAGCGGGAATATAAAATGGCACAGCCACTACGGAAAAGTCTGGTGGTTCCTTGAAAAACTGAACACAGAACGGTCAAATGACCCAACAAATCCACATCTAGGTATACACCTCCAAAGAACTAACAACAGGTGTCCAAACAAAAACTGGTACTTGAAGGTTCGGGCAACACTATTCGCACCAGCCAAAAGGTAGGACCAATCCACGTAAATGGGCATCTCCTACAAATAGAATAGTACAAGATGTGGTCTTTTATGATTGAGGGTTTTTTTTTTCATTTATTATAATATTTTCAAGGTCCACGTTGTAGCACGTGTCAGAGCTTCAGTGCTTTTCGTGACTGGATAATACTATGTGGTACGTATCTACTACGTTTCGTTTATCCAATCATCTCTTGATGGTCTTGGGTTGTTTATACCTCCTGACTAAACACATTTATACGAAATGTCCAGAATGGGCAGACCACGGAAAGACAAAGCTGATTAGGAACTGCCAGAGGCTGGAGAGTGAAGGAGCCAGGGGCAAGTGGGGGTGGGAAGTGACTTCCCGTGGGCACAAGGTTTTCTTCAGAGGCGATGAAAATGTTCTGCAATTAGATTACGGTGCTTTCATGGGGAATATATATATATATATATATATATATATATATATATATATATATTTCTCTTACTAACCCTCCCTCTAATGCATCTTCTTTCCCCTCTATTTTCCCTAAAACACAGTCTTAGAGAATGAAAGGAGAAGGGAGAAAGAAAGGAATAAGGAAGCAGGGGAATGCTGGAGTAATTCCCGCCCTACACAGTTTGGGTTCCTCTGACGACAGAACTTGAGGTAGGGAGGCAGGTCATTTGTTTGGGAGTGGATCCCACAATGGAGGAGTGAAAGTTAAGGGAGAGAGCGAGAGGGAAGGAGAACTGGCCGCTGTAAAGGTGCTTTACACAGCTTACGGTGACTCCATTCCATGAAGACCACCAAACGGCCCATAGAAGACCTTCCAGAATCGTCCACCTGACAAGCTGGAGTATTTATCCACGGGCTCTTGTCCCCCAGGGCTTGATGGTGGCCCCAGGAATGGTAACTCATGGGAAGTCCTTCAGTGGGCATTCAGCATGTCCCTGGTATTGCGGAAGGCCTGGGGCAGAAGGGAAGGAGCAGTAACAGGTGTGTCGGTGGGACAATGGAGCCACGTGCTACATGCCCTCTCTCACTTACTACGGGATTCTTTTATTTTTTTTTTATTTTATAAATTGTTTTTTTTAACGTTTATTTATTTTTGAGACAGAGAGAGACAGAACATGAACGGGGCAGGGGCAGGGGCAGAGAGAGAGGGAGACACAGAATCGGAAGGAGGCTCCAGGCTCTGAGCCATCAGCCCAGAGCCCGACGCGGGGCTCGAACTCACAGACCAGGAGATCGTGACCTGAGCTGAGGTCGGATGCCCAACCGACTGAGCCACCCAGGTGCCCCTACGGGATTCTTTTAAAATTACTTTTGCTGGGGCACCTGGGTGGCTCAGTCAGTTGGGGATCCGACTTCAGCTCAGGCCATGAGCTCATGGCTCATGAGTTCAAGCCCCGCCTCGGGCTCTGTGCTGACAGCTCAGAGCCCGGAGCCTGCTTCAGATTCTCTCTCTCTCTCTCTCTCTCTCTCTCTCTGCCCCTCTCCCACTCACTCTGTCTCTCTCAAAGATAAACAAACATTAAAATTGTTACTAAAAGATTGTTTTTGCTGGAATAGAATTTCTATGCAACACAGAGGACAGATCATAATAAGACACAATGGTGAATTGTGACAAATGTATATGCCTGTGAACACACCGCCTCATTTAAGACATGGAACCTTTCCATTATCCCCAAAAGTTCCTTGTGCCCCTTGTAGCCAATCCCTGCCCATGACCTCCCCCAACCCAGTCCCCATCCCAGCCAACAACTGTTCCGATTTCTGTCACCACAGATTAGGTTCAACTGTTTGAGAACTGCACATAAATTCAGTCATATATACTAGGTACTCTTGATTCTGGTTTCTTTGGCTCAAAGACACCTTCTTTTTTTTTTTTTTTAATTTCAGGAGAACTTAGTGATTCGTCATTTACATATGACACCCAGTGCTCATGCCAACAAGTGGCCTCCTTAATGCCTATCACCCATTTAGCCCATCCCCCCACCCACTCCCTTCCAGCAACCCTCAGTTTGTTTTCTGTATTTAAGAGTCTCTTATGGTTGCCTCCCTCTCTGTTTTTATTTTTCCTCTCCCTGTGCCTGTTTTGTTTCTTAAATTCCACGTGTGAGTGAGATCATGACATTTGTCTTTGTCTGACTGACTTATTTCGCTTAGCATAACACGCTCTAGTTCCCTCCACGTTGTTGCAAATGGCAAGATTTCATTCTTTTTGATGGCTGAGTAATATTCCATTGTATATACACCACATCTTCTTTATCCTCAGTTGATGGACATCTGGCTGTTTCCATAATTTGGCTATCGTTGATAGTGCTGCTATAGACACTGGGGTGCATGTGCCCCTTCAAGTCAGCATGTTTTGCATAAACATCTAGTAGTACAATTGCTGGGTCATAGGATAGCTCTATTTTTAATTTTTTGAGGAACCTCCATACCGTTTTCCAAAGTGGCTGCACTAGTTTGCATTCCCACCAGCAATGGGGTCCCCTCTTTCCGCATCCTCACCAACATCCGTTGTTTCCCGAGTTGTTCATTTTAACCATTCTGACCGGCGGGAGGTGGTATCTCATTGTGGTTTTGATTTGTATTTCCCTGATGATGCATGGTGTTGAGCATCTTTTCATGTGTCGGTTGGCCATCTGGATGTTTTCTTTGGAAAAGTGTCTGTTCATGTCTTTTGCCCATTTCTTCACTGGATTATTTGTGTTTTGGGTGTTGAGTTTGATAAGTTCTTCATAGATTTTGGATACCAACCCTTTATCTGATATGCCATTTGCGAATATCTTCTCTCATTCTGTTGTTTAGTTTTGTTGTCAACAAAACACTCTTGAGAATCACTCCTAATGTTGCCTGATCAGTAGCTTATTCCTTTTCACTGCTGATAATGGCAAATGATACACCACAGATACACCACAATCTGTTTATTCATTATCCCACTGATGGAAATTTGGATCATCGCCAGGTTTTGGCTAAGATGAGGAAGACTTATGAACATTCTTATGTAATCTTTTGTGGCAATTTTTATACATTTCTTAGGTTTTTAAAAATTCCTTTTGAATACATGGAGTTGTCTTGTCATGTAGTTACTCTCGTTGCTTCCTAAATTTCAGTGGAAGACAGAGAAGGGGCCAGGAAGAGGCAAAGGAAAAAGTCAGGCTCTGCTGTGTTTCCCAGAAGGGCCATCACATCCCATGGCCAATCGGACATTTGTTATAAGGAATGTATTTAATATATGCATTTAATCCTGTTGTATGAGAAGTAGTCAGAATACTTCTTTAAAAGTATGCCCTTACTATCAAAAAATATTAGCAACAGATATCCCTGAGTCTCGCTATACCTTTAACATACGCTCAAGGTATCCAGGGTTTTGGGTTCCTACTTTCTTCACTTCTGTAAAATTTGAATTTCCTATGAGTATGCCTTATTTTATAATCAGAAAAACAATAAAGGTTCTTGAAGTCTGTTCAGTGTGGGTGAATCTCTAAGAACATGCCTCCTCTCCCTCAAAATCACCATTATGATGGAATTTAATGATATCCAACACTATATATATATATATATATATATATATATATATATATATATATAGTATGTATTATGTGTGTGTGTATATATATATATATATTCATAAATAAAGAGAAAATATTACACATTTGACAGAAAAAAGTCTTGAACAACCTGGAGCTGAGAAGTTATCAAATTATGGCCCCATTACCCTCTCCCACAAGAAATGACTAAAATATACCAAATAAGATCAGCATAATAAAAAAAGTACAAACAGTAAAGATTTTTAAGTGTAAGAATCAAAATACTGTTTTATTCAACAGATGAAGTCAGAGAATCGAAAGTACAGACCATTAAAGATCCGAGTGATTTCTCAGCAGACATTTTGTTCTTGGGTGTTCTCTTAACCCCGGCCCTGCCTTCTAGGTGGTCCGTAGGGTCTTGCCAGGAATCCCCTCCAGGCCCGGGCTCTCCTTACACTGCCCTAAGACTGTTCCTCCCCCTCAAGTCCCCACTGTTCCACCTCCTAGCCTTGTCACCTCCATTAAAACCCTCTTTCCTGTGCCACACGCACTGAGTTCTCCTGACTGCCAAGTTTATGAGTTATTAACCCCCCTGGGAGACAGACAAAGACCCTTCTTCTCTCTGCAGGAAGCACATACATTTCAGCAGTAGCCTTCCAGCAGCATCTCCCCTGCCTCCGTGGTCTAACCTAAAATGCTAGCATGGGCGGTGGGGGTCCCACGCCCTCTAGGAAGAGGGTGCTTATGGCAGCGCTATTTAAGGGCCAGGCAGAGCTTCCAGTGACAGCATGCAGACGACCACCTCCTCTGCTTATGGCGTGTCCTGCCTCTACTATTCACCCTCAAGGATGGAGACCCTACGGCAGAAAATCAGGAAGAGCCATTTTTTAGCTGCTGCTGGCACACAGCTGAGAGTTGACTCGGTTCTCGCTATGGAGCCGGGATATGTCATGCTTGGAAAAGCTATTGGCGCAGGGGGTGATCTCATTAAAATCATAAAATAAACTAAAGCAATCAACACTGCATCCTTGGAAAGCTGGAATAAGGCAGGAGCTCAGAAATTGCTGGTAGGCAAAAAGATCCTTTTTCAGAAGGCTGGGGGGGGGGGTGGGGGGGTGGAGATTCCAGTTCCAATTCTTGCACTTAGGTGTCTGAATGCGTGCGTACCCGTCTAATCACGTACCTTGCTTCTTTGGCACTCACGCATACAAGATAATCGGCCTTGATACGTTAAAAAGTCAGCATCACCCAGCAATTTCCACCTTTGGTATATACCCAAGAGAAAAACTTAATGTATTTTCATGAAGAGACACGTATAGGAAGTTTCATAACAGTGCTAGTCATAATAGCCTCAAACTGGAAACCGCAAAACAATCAGCAATAGGAGAATGGATAAATCATGCAGCGACGAGAATGAATGATCTTCAACTTTGCACATAATACGGTTGGAGCGTCATACAGGCCTCATGCTTAGTGACGGAAGCCAGGCGCAAGGGAGCACAGTACAGGATGAAATTCACGTAAAGCATACACGGGCCGGTTTAGTATGATTTTAGGACTCAAGACAGTGGTTACCCATGAAGGCACGTGGTGACCATGCAGGAGGCACGAGGGAGCTCATGTTCTGTTTTGTTTTGTTTTGATCTGGGTGCTGGTTTCGTGGGAGCAACCTGCTTTGAAAGCTCACTGATGTGCACCTTTGTATGTATATTATAACGTAATAAAAATTCATTTGACAAGCATAAGGCTTCAGTTAGGCAAGATGAACACGCTCTACAGATCTGCTATGCAACACTGTACCAACAGTCAACAATAACGTATCCCGCTTAAAAATCGTAACGTATACGTACGTATAAAACGTACGTATACGTTTTATACGTATACGTACGTTTTATAACGTAATGAAAATTCATTTGACAAGCATAAGGCTTCAGTTAGGCAAGATGAACACGCTCTACAGATCTGCTATGCAACACTGTACCAACAGTCAACAATAACGTATCCCGCTTAAAAATCGTAACGTATACGTACACGTATAAAACGTACGTATACGTTTTATACGTGTACGTATACGTACGTTTTATAACGTAATGAAAATTCATTTGACAAGCATAAGGCTTCAGTTAGGCAAGATGAACACGCTCTACAGATCTGCTATGCAACACTGTACCAACAGTCAACAATAACGTATCCTGCTTAAAAATCGTAACGTATACGTACGTTTTATAATGTAATAAAAATTCATTTGACAAGCATAAGGCTTCAGTTAGGCAAGATGAACACGCTCTACAGATCTGCTATGCAACACTGTACCAACAGTCAACAATAACGTATCCCGCGCTTAAAAGTCTGTTAGGAGGGGAGGTCGCATGTTAAGTGCACCTGCCAGAGTAAAAAGTTTTTAAATGTGGTTTGGTCATTAGACAAAATTCTCAGCATCAGACTGTGACAGATGCCCAGTGACTGTAAATTGCAGGGAAGGAAATCTAGAGTAGCAGCCAATGGTTGAGTGGTATAAGGTATGTTCTGTGGCTGATACCTACTCAGGAAAGAACTTGCAAAAGTAGAGGAAAGGAAGTGTGTCAAGTTTTACTACGTCCCTTCTTGGAAAAACCACAATATACCAATACCAATACCAAAAACGTCTCCCGTCAACAGACTTAACCAGCAAGAAAGAAGGTCACGCGGCAGTGCGGGACGCAACCAACCCGTGGAATTTCTTCCCTCCGCTGACAGCCGCAAACAGTATCATTATGTTCTTATTCGAAGAAGCAATGAGAATCTAAATGCAATTGCTTTCCCTTGTGTTTCATGTTGATAACTGGCTCCAGATCCTCAGACTGGAACAGGACAACGTGTCTGAGGTCTGTGGGTAGGGTCCTTGAGCCCAAAAGGAACGGCCCGGAGCAAAGACAAAGGATGGTGAGGGTGGCAGCTGGAAAGCAGTCTGGCGCTGCCTCCAACTGAGAGCGCTGGACGGAGGCTTGAAGGCAAGCAGACGCCGGCAACGGACTGGGGGAGCGAGATAGGGACTTTGGGGAAAGAGGACTAGGAAGCCAGCAACTTACCAAATTCTCCTGTTAGGCAGGCCCTGGCACCGACTCCCTGGGGGGGCCACGTCCGTTGCTCAACACCCAGCCAGCCAACATGCCGGTCCAGACACGCACAGGTGAAAGTCCTCAAACGCTAGGGCCAAAGGAGACGGGCAGGCATTCAGAGAACCATACACGAAGAAGACAATTGAGCATCATCTCATACCCGCACAGCAGAAAACTCTCTGATGCGGGGCGCCTGGATGCCTCGGTCGGTGAAGCATCCGGCTCGTGATGTGGGCTCAGGTCATGATCTCACAGTTCGTGGGTTCAAGACTGCTTGAGATTCTCCGTCTCTCCCTCGCTCTCTGCCCCTCCACCGCTTGTGCTGCCTCTCTCCCAACATAAATAACTTTGTAAAAAAGAATCCTAAAAAAAAAAAAATCTCTGATGAAACTGTGACAAGGATAATGAGGCTCTGTTGAGTTAGTTTTTCCTCCCAAGAACAAAGAATTCCTTTGGGATAAGCTGGGTACCTTTGTAATCCACCAATCTCCTAACTCCCAAGGTCCCTTTCCCCCACAGCATTGTTTCTCATGCTTTCAGGCTCCACAGATCCCCTGGAGATCTTGGCAAAATGCAGATTCTGACTTGTGGCTCTGGACCGGGGCCTAAGATTCTGCATTTCTAGCAAATTCCCAAGTGATGCTGATGCTACGGGTCCGAAGATCACAAGTTGAGCAGCAAGATCCCGAAACAGGGATTTTTTTTTTTTTTTTTAATGATCATAGAAGCCTGACAGAATGCTCTCACCAATATTTCCCAATTGTATTTGAATATACACTAATAGTCTCTGGAAGATACAAAGACACTATCGACAGTGATGGTGAGGGGTCGACACTGGCTGACGGAGAACAGAGGTGGCAGAAATACCATTGCCTATATACGATCTGTACTTTGTGATTCACGAGCCATGTGAAGATATAGCCACCCTAGAAATTAAATAAATAAATTTACAGCAGGGAGGGGGGGAAAATAAAACACACCAAGGATTCATTTATTACATCTGGTTTGTTCCTAGGGAGTAAAGCGGGCACCCGTATCATCCGTCTCAACGTTTTGATTCGTTCCGTAACGTGGTAAAAGCAAAGCCTGCGCCATTGTGTGGAGAAAGAATTCGCATCCAGGAAGCACTAGGCTTGATCACAAGGGTCCCTCGTCTTGTCCCGCAGGCACTGAGAGGGAGTGCTGTCACCAAGATGTGGGGCGGTTTCAGTGACTAATAACTAAATGGCAGGCTGCATATTTCAACGCAAGCACATATCTAAGATATAATTCATTAGTAAGATAAAGAAGCCCATTAAGGTCGCAGCTCCATCCAAGTCATGGATTTTCCGGCGTTAAGCGTCACCAAAGCCAAGCTGTTAGGATCAGGCACAGGACTGACACGCACACGGCACTGAAGCCTGAGTGGGAAACTGAACACTCGGTTGGAGGGGGGCGTATGTCCTTTAATCAAACCACTGATTTCCAGGGGCGCCTGGGTGGCTTGGTCGGTTAAGCGTCCGACTTCAGCTCAGGTCATGATCTCACGGTTCGTGAGTTCAAGCCCCGCGTCGGGCTCTGTGCTGACAGCTCAGAGCCTGGAGCCTGTTTCAGATTCTGTGTCTCCCTCTCTCTCTGCCCCTCCCCTGTTCATGCTCTGTCTCTCTCTGTCTCAAAAATAAATAAACGTTAAAAAAAATTAAAAAAAAAACACTGATTTCCAAATACATTTCAGACAGTGATTTCTTCAACTTATGACGTACTCATAAGCAGAGAACTTGACTAAAAAGAGTGTTAAGGGGGCCGGATATTTACTGGTAAGCTTTTTAACGAAGGACGGTATGCAAAGAGAAGTGCACAAATCAGAAGTATGTACGGATTGGTGGAATTGGTAAAGGAATCAAGAAACAGAACATGTTCAGAACAGCAGGAAGCACGCCTCGTGTTTCCTTCCAGTCCTTAACCCCCACCCCAAGGTAGCCTCTATTTTGACTTCTAAGAGCACAGTAGCCATGTCTGGTTTTGAATGGGAGAACGGAATCATACTATTTTACTTGTAAGATTTTAATTAGCACCCTCGCGATCCCCTGTTCTAATCAGCAAGGGGTACGTCTTTGTCTCTAGGCTCAGAAAGGGGTGGCCGTGCGTATCGGGCTGACTAACTCAGCGATCAGAGTACATCCATAAACCACTGAGTGCTATTTTTTTTTTTTTTCCAAAGGACTGCATGAGGGAACGTCATGCCCCCGAATTACAATACCTCTCTATAAAAGGACACATCCCAGGACAGCATCTTTATCTCCATTCTCTTTCCAAGTCATCAATTTTAAATTACCAAGTGACCCAGAGGCACTGCGGCTTCCAGGTCCGCAATCTCTTCTGAGTCAGGAAGGAGAGCGGAGGGGATAAATCTTCCGCCTGTCAACAAACCCTGAAACAACAATACCCCTGTTAGCCTCGTTAGGAAGAAATTCCATTCTCTTATACTCTGGGGAGGAGAGAGGCTGCAGCTGCGGAAATTCGATTATCTCCTCCGCCGGTGCAAGATGGGGCAAGACCAGGGGTGACTTCGTTTCGGATTTAGTGGGTGACTAAGTGGGGTGCTTGAGGGAGGACTTTTGGGTGCAGGCGCTCTGGGCAGGGAAGTTATATAAAGTGGCACAAAGAAGAATTCAGAAGAAAACGCTATACAGGCACTTGATCAAGATGTTGACACAACACAGACTCGGAAATCTATGTACCATGGGTGTCAGGAATCAGGGCTATTTATGAGCAAGCAAAGGATATTGGCTACACCGAAAAGCACTCTTACTTTGCCACTTTTTCCCTCAGAAAATCTCTCGGGCTGAAGCCTACCTCACTCCGTGTCAAAACCCAGCAAGACTGAGGAGGGAATAACAGCCATGGGGAGGAACCTGAAGAACAAAAGCCCATTTTATGATCGCGGGAGGGATGAAAGCTTCCTTCGTGGTCCAGAACAAAACCGTCACGGCTCTAGAATGTAAGGGTTTAAGACAAAATGTTCACCCACGTCAAGTCCCGTTACAACATCCAGATGCATGTTACAGAGCCCGACGTCTTGGTTAGGTGGCACGTGCCATCTTATGTGAGGTCAGGAGAACCTACTGGAGGCCGAGGCAACCCGCAAGGCTTTCAGTCGGCAAACCTTCACAGTTGGCATGAAATGAGATGCGTTCCCTGATCTTAGGAAACTCACCCCAGGGTCGCGATGAGCATCACCTGGGAGTGGAGTTGAACTGTGGACGCCCGAGCCCCTCCCCACTCCGGAATCAGGACCTGCAATGGGACAAGATTCCCAGGTGGTTTACACCCACGTGTACATGGGAGACGCTTTGAGCCTAAATGAACTCTAGTTCAATTATTCTCAACCCTGGTCACAGGTCAGAACATCCGGGAGGATCTGAAAAGCCCTGCTTCCCCCTAGAGCAGTGTGTCGCAAGAGGAACCTGGGTTCACAACGTGCGGGGGGAACAGTGTTGGTGTATTCCAGGATCGGCAGGTAGAGCCGAGTGGGAAGGGCGGCGGGAAAGGCTGTCCCAGGGCGACGTTCGGGTCACTGGAACCAGTAAGGATCTTATTTGATGGGGAGCCACTGGCGGGTTTTGAACTGGTACTAGCTTGTAAGCCTTCAGGATATGAAAAAACTCAAGCCCTGACCCCATTAAAAAGCAAAAGAAAACCCCTACATATTAACTTAGCGTGGTTAGTCTATGAATGGAGGGTAGAAACCAAAACTTCGTCAGGATAACAGAAATCGCAGAGAAAAATGAATTAAGGAAACCCACAGGCTGAAGTCCTTACCTGGTGTTGCAAAACAGTTGATCAGCTGGCAGCGTGGGAGGGAGCGGCAGCGGGAGCAGGAGAGAGGAGAGGGAGAGAGATTTGGGGACCGGGAGTGGGAGCGAGCGTGCCAGAGAGAGCGCCCCTCCGCGGATAGGAGGTTATTTACAAGAGAGCGTAATAGATCGGACACTTCCCAGGCTGCTTCTGGGGTGGCGCCCTCCTCCGCCTCCAACACTTCCTTTTCTGCCAGACCTCCAACACTACATCCGTTTTTGCCAGACCCTCGCTAACGTTCCCCTGAGAGAAGTCACTAACCTCAGTTACGTGAGCGCTGGTACAGTCTGTGTTCATGGCTCCTGTCCTCATCCTGAAATGGGCCAGCCTCCCTTCTCCCTCCAAATCCCGAAAGTCATGATTCTGGCAGCGGGGGATGACAGAGCAGAGTCAAAAGAAGCGAGAGATGGAGAAGGGCAGGGTGCGAAGTCTGGGAGATGACTCCCGGAGACCGTTGGTGAAATCCACCAAAGACAGCAGATAGCCTCCAACCCACTTCTCCCCACTTCATAGATTTGGGAAACCGAAACCCAGCAAAGTCACACATCTTGTTTGTTTGTTTGTTTGTTCATTTATGGTCAGAAACGTAGAGGTAGTTTGTGGCCAAATCCGGTGTGGAACCCAGGCACTCAATGCACCTGCCTGCCTCTGAGGAGTGCCAAACGCCCTCTTCAGGAGTGACGTTTGCCCCCAGAGAGCCGGACACCCTCCTGCCCTCTGAGCTAGAGTCTGGACGTCTGCCCTTGTCGCTGTCCTTGGAGCTTCTGGGACTAATCCCAAAGATTCTCGCTGGAGTCAGGACAACTCCAAGAAATATATGGAAATGTCAGAGGACCCTCAGAGGCTGTGGAGTATAAGGAACTCTTAACTGGTGGAGAAAGTCCCAGAACTTCCCCCAACTTCAAGGACCTGAGTCATTTCAGCAGGCCAGCAGGAAACCCCAAGGAACCAGAATTTATAAGACACTTCACGGAGGTGGCTGCCAGCCCAAGAAGGTCCCCTAGGGCTTGGCACGATCACATGTTACCTACGGCAACCCTGTACCCCATAAACAAGCCCCAGCAATCAGCATGTAGCCCAGCAGGCTTCACAGACTTGTAAATAACGGCTCCCACAGTCAGGCACATTCTGGCAAGAGCAGCGCGATTGGCTCCCCGAGGCAGGAACCACTCGGGGCCCACCACCGGGGCACCTACTCTGGCTCGTGCTGCGTACAAACCACTCTCAAATGTGGCGGCTTAAAATAATAAGCGTTTATTAATTCTCCTGATTCTGTGGATCAGCAGAGAGGTTCTTGCGCCCTGGCCTGCCTAGGGTGGTCTCTCTCACGTGTCTGCCAGTTGGCAGGGTGGCTGGCCTCAGGGCCACAGCTGGGATGGTTTGTCCGCCCCATCAAGTCCAGCGGGCTAGCCTAGGCTTCTGCGCACGGCGGGCTCAGATTTGCGAAGAGCACCCAGAGAGGGCGGACTCCAGAGGGAGGCTGGAGGCTCTTGAAGATTCTGTTGGTGTCGTATCGGCTACCTTCTTTCAGCCAAGTCCAGATTGAGGGGGTGGGAAACTCTCTTGCTGGGAGAAGCAGCGAAGTTAACTGCTGTAGAGAGAGAACATACAGAGATGGGAGGAGTTTGGGGCCTTCTCTGCAATCGATCCCACTGTCTGTGGCAGAAGAAATCCTCTCTAGACGCACTTTCTTCGAAGTCCCGTGTGCGTAAACCTTCCCATGAACGACACACGGCTTCTCTTTCTTGTTTCGCGGTCGCTTGCTTTGCCTCTGCAGTGACTGGGTCCTACAGAGACATCACAATATTGCAGCATGAGAATATTCTAAAAAAAAAAAACTAGCTAGTAGCGTTCCATATTATCTCCTGATTTATATATTGCATCCACATGCGAGTTATTTTTATCCTCGGGGTCATTCATGCGTACAGCAAGTGAAATGTTTTAAAATGCATCGTTTTTCTATTAAAGATATTTTACGGGACACTTTTACTCAGAGAGCCCGCTTTGTGGGCAGCGGCTTTCTGCCCAATGGCAACGCTACGAATTATATTTAGCAAATCAGCATGCTGTAAGACAGCAGCAGACTAGTTAGAAATAGAATGCTTGGCCGGTTGTTTATTGCTTGTATCATATATTTTTCATATATCAACGGGTGGATGTTTAAAGGTCAGGACTGCATTTACACTTGAGTTGTCTAAAATAAGAAAGCCGTAACCGGGAAACTCAACGATCTATTTTCCCACGCATGCTCCATTTTCTCTCGGGCCACGTCCTCCGGTGCTCAGATAACACACAACCTAGCATGCATCCTGGGCTAAGGGAGCCAAAGAGGCTGCACTGGTTTGTTTTTGTTTTTGTTTTTGTTTTTTAACGTGGCAAGTTCCTAAGAATAATTGGGTTTTCATTGGTGCCGGTGACATTCGATGTATTTAAATTTGGAAAGACCCTGACCTCGGTGTTCCTCCTTTCTGTATATGTCTAGAATTTTATGAAATAGCTCAAATGCAGCCCATCTATTCCAGTCCTAAAGAGAACAGAGAAAAACCACCAGGGATCTGTTCCAAATGCTGATCTCTTCTTACAAGTAGTTCTCTAGGGAGTATGTAAATTCACCCTTCTATCGCCCAAAAGTATCCATGGGGCGCCTGGGTGGCTCAGTCGGTTGGGCGTCTGACTTCGGCTCAGGTCACAATCTCACAATCTGTGGGTTCGAGCCCCGCGTCGGGTTCTGTGTTGACGGCTCAGAGCCTGGAGCCGGCTTTGGATTCACACCCTGTCTTTCTCTCTCTCAAAAATAAAAATGAAAAAAAAAATTAAACATGTTCTCTTTTGAGCGTAAATATGCCATTGATGCTATAATACAAGGGTTGCCCAACTTTTTCCATAGAGGGCCAGATGACACACATTTTAGGCTTTTCAGGCCAGCCGGTCTGTCACAACTCCTCGGCTGTGCTCTTGTAGCATGAAAGCCGCCTGGACAATCTGTAAGCACAGGGAGGCTGTGTTCCAATAACACTTTATTTATGGACACCGAATTCTGAATTTCATCTAATTTTCAGTCGTCACGAAATATTATTCTTTAAAAAAAAAAAATTTGCAACCATCTGCAAATGTCAAAACCATCGGTAGCCCTTGGGTTGTACAGAAACAGGCTGCGGGGCAGATTTGGCCAGTGAGCCATGGTTTACCAACTCCTGACCTAGTGCATTAATTAACAGAGCAATCATCTGACAAAGGAAGCAGGGATTTCAGACTGGAGCTCTCCCAGCTCCGTTTTGGCATGTCTATTTTCTCTATAAATACATTTCTATGTGAAAGCTGATTTCTTGAAAAAATTTTAAGCGACTCTTTTATATACAACTGCAGGGAAGAATCGCTTCGTTGTGCTTCTGTATATTTTTTTAGGTAAAGATAAAAGCCATTTGATAGCAAATGAGTTTTCCCCCTTCTTTATTTGCGCATAATTTTGTGGGTTTGGGTCTTTCCTTTTTGCTTATTTATTCCTGGCAGAGCTTCAGATGTCTTTGTCTGAGTGACGTGACAATGATCTGTGAATTGGCAACGTGCGTAATAAATCACTAAGTTGTGGAACAAACTCATTCTGATAATGGCAGCTCATTCCTCGGTCTCAGAATCAGCACATTCCGTCCCGCGAGACCTTCCATTATGCATTGTAGTCCCAGCCCCGGATTGTCTTTGATTATGGTATATCATAAAGACCTGTGTCCAATCTGCTCCTTTTTGATTTTCCAATTTAGATCTCAAGAAGTGAATAAAATCAATGTCAGCATTTTGACAGTGGCCGTACTGCAGACTTGGTTCAGCATTTTTTATAACTTCTGTTGCTTCGTATTCTGATGATACACAGAGAATGTTTCAGGGTTTGCATTTCATCTCATTGGATTGGCTGTTTCTGTCTGAGAGAGAGGAGGCTGAATGCCTCCACAACCAGATAAAACTGCCCCCCAGCTCATCTCAGTCGAGATGAATTAAACTGGACTGATGAATCTTTTAATGTTATTTTGCCATCCGGTGCCTTCTGACTTTTTTGGTAAAAACATCGTTCTGGATTTAGTCAGCAGCAGTTTTCACTTTTTAGGTGGCTGTTTGAATACTACAGCTATTTTGATTTCCTTCCCCCACAGTCAAGGCGATATGACATTGGTGCCTTCCGAGCGGTTAAAGGCTCCCTTGAGGTTCTTTCGAGGCACTTCCACTAAGGTACTATTCACATCCTCCTTCGTTCCTGCGTTACCACCTAAAGAAATCGCACAAATCTCTAGTTTTCAGCGCAAACCTTTTCCTTCTTCAGGTTAGCCACGAATTCAATTCAATCCAGTGATTGCTGGAGACTTAACTGGGCACCAGGTTGGGAGCTATGTATTGTGAAAGGTGCAGATGGGAGTGTGAAGGTGTCCAATCTCAAGGCGTTTATGCTTGTCCTGAGGAACAAGAGCTCAAACACCAATAACAACCCAATGGAATCGAATGTGTGAACAGGGTCTTAGGCGGAGGGCTCTAGATAACAGAGAGATTACTCACTGCAGGCCTCATAGCATCAATTTTGAGTGTCCTGGGCTGTTCATATAAAACTACTGCTATCATTTATCTACTTTGGTCTGATAAATGAGTCAGCCTCTTTCTGCTGTGCGATCAAACTATGAAACTTGTTTTTAAATGTTTGAATGTTTATTTTTGAGAGAGAGGAAGGTGGGGGGAGGGCACAGAGAGAGGAAGACAGAATTCAAAGCAGGCTCCAGGCTCTGCACTGTCAGCACAGATCCCAATGTGGAGTTCGAACCCACAAACCGAACCGTGAGATCATTACCCGAGCCGAAGTCAGATGCCCAACTTACTGAGCCACCCAGGCGCCCCTGAAACTTTAAACCATGAAATTAAAAATGGTAGTCTCATGGCGCCCGGGTGGCTCAGTTGGTTGGGCGTCCGACTTCGGCTCAGGTCATGATCTTGCAGTTCGTGAGTTCGAGCCCCGCGTCGGGCTCTGTGCTGACAGCTCGGCGCCTAGAGCCTGCTTCGGATTCTGTCTCCCTCTCTCTCTGTTCCTCCCCGCTCACATTCTGTCTCTCAAAAATGAATAAAGATCAAAAAAAAATTTTTTTTAAGGTATTCTCTACACCTACCAAATGTCCTCAGTACTCAGCATTCTTGCAGGGGGAAAAAGAAGGGCTAAAAACTGACATTGTTTGAGACAGGACCGATTTTCTGTTTTCACTTAACCATTTAGTGCAGGACAAAAGTTTGCTCCTGAATTGCACAAAAATTAAATCCTCCGGCAGGTTCAGCTTTGTCTAGGAAAGCGGAGGGACAGTTATTAAGGATCAGAGGTGAGATGAAGTAACGGAGCTAAGAAGGGAGTAAGCTGAGGTGACGTCACGGTAAGCAGTGGGCCAGAACACAGGTATACACATCCACCGAAAAGCTAATCCAGAGACCCCAAGGGCAGACATTCGAAGAGACTGATGGAAAAAAGCAACGCACCAGAGAATCAAATCAAAGATGAGGAAGGACCTTGGTACACAGAATCAAAGGCTTGTCCTCACCTAGAACTTTTCACTCTTCCGTGAAACCCTGGACCAAACCCCTGGGCTGTCTGGAAGGGCTGATGATTACCAACATCGGACTCCAGAGAAGAGAAAATTAAGAGGATGATAGTTTCCCAAAGTTTCACTTCGCCTCTTTGAGCCTATCACCACAAAGATATTTTTTAAAGACAGCCATTATCTGTCTGGGTGGCTCAGTAGGTTAAGCATCCAACTTCGGCTCAGGTCATGGTCTCACAGTTCACGGGTTCGAGCCCTTCATCGGGCTCGCACTGACAGCTCAGAGCCTGGAGCCTGCTTCAGATTCTTTGTCTCCCTCTCTCAGCCTCTCCCCCACTCGTGCTCTCTCTCTCTCTCAAAAATAAACATTAAAGGGGCGCCTGGGTGGCTCAGTCGGTTAAGCGGCCGACTTCGGCTCAGGTCACGATCTCGCGGTCCGTGAGTTCGAGCCCCGCGTCGGGCTCTGTGCTGACAGCTCAGAGCCTGGAGCCTGTTTCAGATTCTGTATCTCCCTCTCTCTGACCCTCCCCCATTCCTGCTTTGTCTCTCTCTGTCTCAAAAATAAACAAACGTTAAAAAAAATAAAAAATAAACATTAAAAAATTATAAAAAAATAAATAAAAACAGACATTATCATTAATTAGCAGTGAACTTAGCCAACTATGAGGTTTAGCTTTTTGCACGCAACTTCAGCTAAGGATGGATCCTGATACTCCTGAGAAGGGTCACGGGAATGCAGTGGAATTCAAGAGCTTCAAGCTTTTAGGGCTCACTCTACAACGACCTCAGTGGCCAATACGGAACTCGAAATCGGTACACATTTCCTTCTTCTCCCTTTGCAGGCTGGCACTGTTCGTCTTCCTTAAAAAGGACCTCATGTGAGAGGTCTCTGGTGAAAGGTAGTGCTCTGAGAAGTGCAGGTGCTGTTGGAACCGAGCCTGCCCCCAGCAGCTCAGCCACAGAGAGTTGTGTCTACAGATCACAGCGAAATCGAAGAGAGAGGGAGTTGGCCCTGTGGACAGATCTAATGCACCGGCAGCTGTGAGTTCACTGTTTAAACACTTGCTGTTCCTCCGTGGTGATTTTTTTTCCCCCCAGAAACCAGCTCAAACCAACATATGACCCTTTTGTATAATCTATACAGACTGTTGGTTTACGGCAGAGCACTTGAAATTGAAAATACAAAAGCTTTCTTTGAGTGTTAGAACAAAACAGCTTCTGACTTGCTCTGAAAATGCACATTGTGGAGATCCTTATCTGGAGGGGCCTTTGATTTCCGGCCAAGTTTAGAGGAGGATGGTCTAATAATAACACAGCAAAGCAGTGTGAGTAGTAAATTCACATAGAGGTTTTCAGAGAACGTGAAGATAAAATCCGAAAGAGAAATTCTCAAAACAGTCCCCAAACCAATAAATTCCACTCCTGCACCTCCCCCAGCATAAAAATGAAAGCACAAAAGAAGAAGCCTTTTTGTATCAGCAAGAGTAGGCTGTTTTCACACTCTCTCTTCTTTTTTTAAATTTTTTTTTTTTCCAACGTTTTTTATTTATTTTTGGGACAGAGAGAGACAGAGCATGAACGGGGGAGGGGCAGAGAGAGAGGGAGACACAGAATCGGAAACAGGCTCCAGGCTCCGAGCCATCAGCCCAGAGCCTGACGCGGGGCTCGAACTCACAGACCGCGAGACCGTGACCTGGCTGAAGTCGGACGCTTAACCGACTGCGCCACCCAGGCGCCCCTCTCTTCTTTTTTTAATAACACTTCCCGGCTAGCTCTGATTACTAAAAAAAAAAAAAAAAAAATACTGATCGTAGAAAATTGGAAAATACCCATAATTCCCCCACTCTAAGTAACCGTTCTTTCTATAGACACCCATCCTGTATTTTTTTTTTTTTTAATGAAAGTTTTATCACGCTGCGTGTACAATTTTGTAGGAGTAAGTTATTCCTGAAAAGGTAGCGACAGTCAGGTAAATCTTCTAGAAACAGCAACTGTAAAGGTTTGCTGATAACAGTTTTCACTTGTGTGATATACTTTGTCCCATGGCTTTGGCCAAATGCAATGCATCTTACAGGATCACAAGAGACAGTGGCACTTCAACAAAATAAGGAGGAAGAGTCAAGTTAGAAGCACAGAGAAAGAGGATGGAACCAAAAGCTGCTCTTGGCCTGTTGACACTTCCTCTGGGTTAATTGGCAAAGAATTTCACGAGCCTCTCATTTCATCCTATTCTACCACCAAAACCATCTAACTCCCACTTATCTGGGCCCCCAAATGATCATGAATGCAATTGGACATGTGCTCTAGAAGACGGCTAAATCCACGCCAAATTTCTATGGCACGTGACTGTCTGTACGTGTGCACACACTCAGTTCTACCGATCGCCCCCAAAATTTTCTGTGTCTCACGAAGGGCAACACGAATTAATCATGTGTTAGTTATAAAGGCTCCCATTTAGGGGCACCTGGGTGACTTAGTCGGTTAAGCATCCGACTTTGGCTCAGGTCATGATCTCACGCTTCGTGAGTTCGAGCCCCGCGTCGGGCTTGCAGCAAAGCCTGCTTCAGGTCCTCTGTCCCCTCTCTGTCCGGCCCTCCCCCACTGACGCTCTCTCTCTCAAATATGAATTTTTTTTTTAAGCTACCATTTACTAAGTACTAGCACTCGCGTCCCCTTACCATACTCTCCGGCGCATTCTTTCCCATAACATTTAGCACCCTTTAAAGACCTTATACTTTACTCGTTTGGTTGTTTTTTCTATCTCTCCCATGCCATTGTCTGTTTTGTTCATTGACGGAACCCAAGATCCTCAGTTTCTGACACATGGTAGGGGCTCGGGAAATACTTGTTTACTGAACAAACGCGTGAACGCTTTGCTTCGCCTTCACAACCACCCTATGAGATTGATGCTGTGAGTTCCGTTTTAAAGAGGAGGTTGCAAAAATATGCCTGTGGTCGCGTAGGTAGTAAGTAATAAAATTTTGGTTTTGAAATCAAATCTCTCTAGACTCCAAATCTTGTACTTTGTTTGTTTGTTTAAGAGAGAGAGCGAGCGGGAGAGAGGGGCAGAGGAGGAGAGACAGACAGACTCTTAAGCAGGCTCCACACGCAGTTTGGAGCCCGATGCGGGGCTCGATCCCACAACCCCGAGATCATAACCTGAGCCAAAATCAAGAGTCGGGCGCTCAACCGACTGAGCCACCCAGGCGCCCCAGAATCTTGGACTTTAAACAGTGATGCCCAGACCACTGCCGTTCCATGAATTGTTACCGTCGAGGTCAGCAAAAGTAAGAGTGAATGTTTGGAAACTTCTAGAACAGCCTGACATTGCCACAACAGCTAAGGGTCTATTGGTGGACTCGTCTCATGGAGCAGGGCGCAGTCCTACACAGTAGGAGCACATTACAATAGGTCATGTTTTAGGATTGCTCTGTCACCTGTCACTCTACAGGGAATACAAATCAGAGGCAATTTAGGAATGTATTTCTTTTCGTAGTTTTTCATTTTTACAACATTTTAACTTTTAGAGATTAACATCATTAACTAAATTAAGGAAGTAAAATTTAGTGCTGAATTGCATTTGACAAAACAAGCTTCACTGGAACATTTTTGTGAAGCGGATACACCATTTCTGATTGCAGCAGGAGTAATAAACCAGATGATGCTAATCAAAGTTGAGCCCTGAAGGGGCGCCTGGGTGGCGCAGTCGGTTAAGCGTCCGACTTCAGCTCAGGTCACGATCTCACGGTCCGTGAGTTCGAGCCCCGCTTCGGGCTCTGGGCTGATGGCTCAGAGCCTGGAGCCTGCTTCCCATTCTGTGTCTCCCTCTCTCTCTGCCCCTCCCCCGTCCATGCTCTGTCTCTCTCTGTCTCAAAAATAAATAAACGTTAAAAAAAAAAAATTAAAAAAAAAAAAAAAAGTTGAGCCCTAAAAAAGGAAGGCCGAGAGGAATTTGTAGTGGTTTTATTCACAAGTATTTTCCTTCAAGTGGTGAGTTCAGTTTTGTAGCCGTAACTGACGATAACGTGCTTCAAGCCAAGTGTGCTAGTTGTAGAGATTTTCTAGCTAAAAAAGGCAATAAAAATTTCAAAACATAAGCAGCCTTTATAGGCCAGACCTAAAGAAATAAGTTGAAAATAAAGACAAAAAATCTTTGAGACAAAAAGAGTACTTTAAATAAAAAGTCGGGGGCGCCTGGGTGGCTCAGTCGGTTGAGCGTCCGACTTCAGCTCAGGTCACGATCTCGCGGTCTGTGGGTTCGAGCCCCGCGTCCGGCTCTGGGCTGATGGCTCAGAGCCTGGAGCCTGCTTCCGATTCTGTGTCTCTCTCAATTACAAAAAAAAAAACAAAAAACATTCCAAGTAGTTACTCAGATCAAGGTGTCTCCAGAATGTAAATCAATGCGCTTTCCTTCATCATGAAACTCTTGCTACGAAAATAAGGTCAGCTGAACTAAACAGTGTGGTTATTGTCATGATCAATCTGATAATTACATTAAAACTGATGCATTACATTTCAGATTGTTCTCTATATTTTGTGATTAACATGGAAGCTGAACCTAAACAATGATTAGTGCATGCTGAGAAAAGTTTTGTTGAGAACGTCTGAACTATAGAATAAATGCTCACTGCCTCTGCAACATAGGAAACCCGTTTCATCCAGCTTTTTAAAGGTACAAATTGGACAGCCCGTTTGATACTTTTGTGTTAAACTTTCAGGATGATTATGATCTGAGCTCCGTACTGATCCCATGCAAGGACACCGTACGATGTGTTTTTTGACGGCACTTAAGGTCTAAAAACCAAGACGAAAGTTAAAACATTGGAAGAACAAAGTTTGCAGAGACTGTTAGGGCATATCCCATAATTTAACAATCATCATGGGCTTGAATAATGACCTCGATATTGCCTACCTGCAAAAACTTTTCTCTGAATATGTTACAAATCTGATAGAACATTTTGAGTTTTATTTTCCTTCAAAAAAAAAAATCACACACAGGAAATTCGTGGATCTTTAACCCATCCCTGCCTTTTTTTTTTTTTTAACTTTTTTTTAACGTTTATTCATTTTTGACAGAGACAGAGTGCAAGTGGGGAGGGGCAGAGAGAGAAGGAGACACGGAATCCGAAGCAGGCTCCGGGCTCCTAGCTGTCAGCACAGAGCCTGACACGGGGCTCGAACCCATGAACTACGAGATCATGACCTGAGCTGAACTCTGACGCTCAACCGACTGAGTGGCCCACTTGCCCATATCCCTTTCTTTAAAAAAAACTTGGGGCACCTGGGTGACTCAGTCGATTGAGTGCCCGACTTCAGCTCAGGTCATGATCTCACAGCTCGTGAGCCCGAGCCCCACGTCCGGCTCTGTGCTGACAGCTCGGAGCTCGGAGCTCGGAGCTCGGAGCCCGGAGCCTGGAGCCTGCTTCGGATTCTGCGTCTCCCTCGCCCTCTGCCTGTAACCCACTCGCATTCTGTCTCTGTCTCTCTCAAAAATAAACGTTAAAAAAAAATTCTTTTTTAAAGAATGTAAGGGGCACCTGAGTCACTCAGTCAGTTAACCAGCCGACTCTTGATTTCCGCTCGGGTCTTGATCTCACGAGCCCCACATTGGGCTCTGTGCTCACGGCATGGAGCCTGCTTCGGATCCTCTGTCTCCCTCTCTCTACCCCTCCCCACCCTCTGCTCTCTCTCAAAAATAAATAAGCATTAAGCAAATAACTAAGATCTTAAATTCAATTCTAGTTTACAAGATTAATTGTTAGAACTGGCCGCTGATGAAAGATTGCAGATGAATTTGAAAACACAGCATTGCTTCATGCATTCCAGATAAAAGTTAAAAACAAATATCCCCAGCATGCTGACACTGCCTTAAAACACCTTCTTCCATTTCCCTCAGCACTCTTACTTAAGACTGAGGTCTCGGGGTACCTGGGTGGCTCAGTCGGTTAAGCGTCTGACTTCAGCTCAGGTCACGATCTCACAGTCCGTGAGTTCGAGCCCCGGGTTGGGCTTTGTGCCGACAGCTTCGAATTCTGTGTGTGTGTGTCTCTCTCTCTCTATCCCTCCCCTGCTCATGCTCTGTCTCTGTCTCAAAAATAAATAAATAAATAAATAAACATTTTTTAAAAAAACGACTGAGGTCTCTACCGTGAGTGTTGTTAAAACAAAACACAGAAACATTTTAGATATGCATTACGCTCTGGGAGTAGTCATGTCTAGATTAGTTAACGAGCGGGAAGCGTGCCTGTTTGTTATGTGGGCACCACAAATATTGATATATACAATGCTCGTTTAAAACTGCGCATAGGCATTTAACATAAGGAACTGCTACTTTGCTCAACTTTTGTTTCGTTGTGATTGTGGAATAATAACAAGAAGTTATGTCTGATGGTGATTATATTAATAGCCTATATGCACATTTTCATAAACAACATACATAGCGTCTGTGATTCTTTTCTTTTTTATGTGTTATTTGCTTTGATTATATTTATTGAAATGTAATTTGACGTCTGTTGAATCTAATAAAACATTTTAGACTTGAATTTTATGTCTTTGGGTCTTTTTCTTTTATTTTTCTAGTATTTTGGTTTTACTGCATTTTTACACAAGTGTTGCTTTACTGTGGGCTGGAAAACGTTTCAAATATCAAATCCTTTCCCACAGATAGCTTGAGAAGCACTGCCCTAACTGCCTCCATTCAGGGGCCATGCTGGCCTACCAGGGAATCTGCATCCATTTCAGTCCTTTATTTTTTTGAAGGGTATTCATTTTTGAGAGAGAGAGACAGAGTGTGAGCAGGGGAGGGGCAGAGAGAGAGGGAGACACAGAATCCGAAGCAGGCTCCAGGTTCCGAGCTGTCAGCACAGAGCCCGACGCAGGGCTCGAACTCACGGACTGTGAGATCATGACCTGAGTCGAAGTCAGACGCTTAACCGACTGAGCCACCCAGGTGCCCCCATCTCAGTCCTTTAGAATTGGCCTGGTCCCACTCATTCCTTGAACGTCCTTGAGATTTTGGATCAAAGGATTTAACACGAATTGTTCCCTGGCAACCATGCACTCAGGGCCATTCATCTAGACTCAACCTCCTGGGCCCTCTGGAACCCCTGAGTCTTATCCGAGGACCCCAAAGCAGAAGAAAGCATGACAGAGTCCTTCAGGCTATTGAGAATGCTGATGGAAATCTCTTTCCTTGTGGTCCCTCAAGCACGTAGATGTCATGTGTTGAGCCAAGGCAGAGGAGGGAGATTGAAAATCAAGCTGACAAGGAGAAACATAATCAGAATAGAGCAGAGCCTAATTATTAATGACAAGGAAGTTTGCCACCAGGAAAACAAGAGGCGGCCAGCAATCTGCTGGGCCTTAAAGCCAAGCTTGGCTTCTGTCTCCACATACCCCTTGGAAGGAGGCCTTCAGCATGCCCTTGTCTCCTGGGAGAAATGCTCAGAGACTTGGTAGTAGGTGGTCTACACTCCAGACAACCTGCACACAAAAATTATCAACAACTGCACACACGAGTGATCTCAATTCTGTATGACTGGGCCCCTCTTACGAACGGAGCACTTCACAGAAATCATCTCTTTGATCCTGACAACAATCCCATGAGCTAAATATTCTTAGCTGTGTTTTACAGACGAGACAAATGAAGCTCCAAGACTTTAAACGAGTTGTTTACCCCCCAACCCACCTGCTTTTCTCTATGTCATCGTCCCACCCTGGCTGCCCCTGCCACCATTTGCCGGAACTCTACCCATCTTTCCTGACCCAGCCCCAACCTGTGGCTCTCAGCTTGGGCTCTATCCCAGAATCACCTAAAGAGTTATTATTATCTGGGTCCCATTCCCAGGGAGTCTGGGTTAACGGATCTGGGATGTGGCCAATTAAATCATTGTTACCTAGCTTTCAAAAATTCTAAATAATTCGAACGTGCACCCAAAGGAGAACACTACCGGCCCAGACAGTATCCAAAGCTGAGTTAGGTGCCCCTTTTCTGTAGGCCCACACCACCTTGTTTTTATTTAGTCATTCACTCATTTATTTACTTTTCTTACCTATTATCAAATGTAACTTTGCAGTATTTGTATTGCCTGTTGCCCCCTGTAGATTTGAAACCACTGGAGACAGAGACTTCCATATTCACTTCTGTTCATTCATTCGTCCACTAACTTAGCCAGTACTCGTGAAGTGCCTACTGTGAGTCAGGCTCTGGCTAGCGGTCAGGAACACAAAAGTGAACAAGGTGCCCCACGCCCTCAGCCGTCGGCGAAGGAAACAGAAAATGCAAAGACGATGTGTGCGTTCTTGTGTATGTAATCGGAGGATGCGTGTGGGGTAAAGGTCTCAAGAGAGCTAAGAACCCTCTGGGTGAGAGATTCTTGGGCCCCAGCTGTCTCGAGCAGGACTGGCTGCACATTTACCTGGCCCAGTACAAAAAGGAAAGCGCAAAGCCCCTTGTTCAAAAGGCAGGCAAAAGCTGCCGTCAAGGGTACTGAAGTATAAAGCTTGCTTTTTTTTCCCCACCTTCTCCCTGACTGGTCACAGTGTTGTTTATTAGCTATCACACGCCATTCTAAAAGAGAGAAAATTTAACTTTAAATTATTGGCATGAGGGGCGCCTGGGTGGCTCAGTCGGTTGAGCGTCCAACTTCGGCTCAGGTCATGATCTCGCGGTTTGTGAGTTCGAGCCCCGCGTCGGGCTCTGTGCTGATGGCTCAGAGCCTGGAGCCTGTTTCAGATTCTGTGTCTCTCTCTCTCTCTGACCCTCCCCCGTTCATGCTCTGTCTCTCTCTGTCTCAAAAATAAATAAAGGTTAAAAAAAAAAATTTGAAAATAAAATATATTTTTGGCATGAATTTTACCATTCATCTTTATGTCATGCAATGCCAGGTTGAAATGCAACTATAAGAGCTTTTAACTCATATGATGCTCAAATTGCACAGTTACTGCTTTATAAAAAGCGTATGCATTTGTATTTCATTCTTACTAGAACAATGGAAAGCCTGCACAAAAATAACTCGGCTGTTTCTGTTTCACTTCTTGACAAGTGCGCATTCTACCAACACACTCTTTGCCTTCAGTGTCCTGATACGCAAGGAAGGAGAGGAACAGAAATTGTGCATTAACCTATTTCCCTCTTTCCTTCTGCGTCTTCCTTTTCAGCAAAAGTGCCTGACGAATACAGGAAAGTAAATGAGTAAGAAAGGATGTGATAGGGTTTCTGGCCCATCCGTGCTTTCTTAGAATTCTTTCTGCCCTCAAAGCAAGTTCTAGTGCAAATGGGAAGCGCGGCCTTTCCGGGTTGTTTGCTGTCACTGTCTCAATCATAAACGGAGCACACTTATTTGGGCTCCCGGGGCCCCCTACACGCTAAAGGAGTAGCAACGAGCACCAGACGGGCAGCTTACAGGAAACGTACGGGGCCTCCTCTGCCCACGTGCGTGCCCGCGGTCCCGTCAGACTTCCTCTACAAAACACGGGTTCAAAGACAAAATCATGAATCATTTCAAGACAGTAACAGCAGAGCATGAAATCATGGGTGGGCCTTTCCGAGCACAGGGCCCCACAGAACTACACAGGTGGCACACCCGTGAACCTGGCCCTGACTCAGGGTTTGGCCTAGAAGGGTGCGAGAAGAGGCTCCCAGTGGCCACAAGCTCTCCGTGGCCTGATCTCAGCGGGCATACTGTTTTGGTCCCAGGGACTCCTCACCCTCTGAGGAGGGCTGTACTCAAAAAACGACCCAAGTGGGACCCTGTGTAGGCAGATCCCAGGGCAGGACCCCCGTCCCTTGTGCCCAGTTCTAAAGGCGAGACAGACGGGGACTCCTACTCCAAGAGGAAAGACGGTAGGAGTGACAGGTCTGGGAAGAATAAAAGAGCTCCCGTACATTCAACCAAGCGTAATGAACAAGCCCCAGTACACACCGATGACTAAATGAACGAAACGCACACACAGCAAACCAGCGGTTGGGTGTGCAATGAACAGACGAGGGCATGTGTTTTAACGAAACGGTACCTGACTCACACGGGGAACGCAGGCCTACATTCCAAGCCAACTCTTCCACTGGTTCATTCAACTGTGATTTTACACATGCCCTGATTGTGTACGATTCATCCAATGCTATTACGCCGCACAAAGAACCACCAAAGCCATCATCTTCCGTCTTCCTCTTCACATATAAATGATTTTTTTGATTACCCAAACTAACAAAATACTGAGCTCCGGGCTTTCTTGCCTCAATTATGTTTTTCGCCATTATATTCCTTCTTCAACCTTGAGATTTGCTTTTCTTAAATTGCATTCCTCACATCTGGGACACAAACCATTCTGTTGATACAGCAAATGCATATGATAAGGGAAATGTGCATCTGTTTTAATTCTCTGAAACCCAGGCAAGATTGGACCAAACAAATCACTAGGCCATTCAAAACTCCACTTTTTTCGTTCAGTATATTCATACGGAGCTGGTATGAAGGCAACGCCATGGAAGAAAATGTGGCTCACCTATTTTTTTTTTTCTTGATGAGCCAGGCTGAAAGTTTTGGATTCTACTGTATGCTTTTTTCAGGGTGACTGGGACAATGAATCCGCGTAAAATGTCCCAGCACCAAAAAAGAAAAACTCAAACATTCACTGAAAGAAAATAACCCGCTAAAAGGAAATAACGCACTACCATAGGTCTAATGGGTTCAATAAATATTATGTCTCGTCTCCCTTTTGGTTTTGAATTTTGTGTTTTCAGCGAGTACTTTGTACTTGGTCTCAAAAATCTCAATGCATGACTACAACTACCTAACCTTTATAAAGAAGAAAAACTTTTCCCGATACACTTTGAAACCTTCAGAAATTCTCCCTTCGCTTTTGTGACTGAATTCTCTCCACCCTGGGCTTTTTTCTTCAAAAAGGCGGGCCTCGTTCACATATGTAATTTCCATTAACTTCAACGATTCTCAGGCCATCTAACCAAGAGAAATAATCTAGATTTTAAAAGGCTGTGCTAATTGTTCCAATTCCTTTTATGCACTCAACCCTCCTATATTTCACCCTCCCTTAAAAGAGAATGGTAATGTTTCTTTAGGAATCAATAAACTCTCTCAGAGCCATTGAAGCTTCCAGAAAAGGCTGTCGGGTAAAATTTTCATTTTTATCTTAAGTTCTTTCCATATTCATTGATCCCACTGGCTCAAAGACACAAAAATAAGACTGGCTCTGAAAAAAATGAAATACAGCCAGCAGAGCACAAAGTAATTAGTTACCCACCTCTGGTACAAGTGGTTGGCCAGGTTTTGATGTATAGGAGGCACTCAGTCATGATGTGTGGATTGCTTGGTTGATGTTTAAAAGGCAAGCACCTGAGGGGAAATTTGAAAAATTCCGTATCATTATGTCCTTTCCAACTGTGTGAAAAGCATGATTTTCTATAAATCGTTCTCAGAATAGGTTGTGTCATTTTCATGTTTCAGAGAAAGGCAATTTGGGCCAGTTCTCCAGCAACTGGTGATGACAATTTGACTGATGACAAAACAGTTCAACAGCAAACAGCATTCACAAACATTTAGTGAGAAGTAGCTATGGGCCATCCACTTACTAGGTACCAGACATATGAGGACAAAGGGCACCTAAGATTGAGTCCTCGACATGTACGTATGTATGTATGTATTTAGAGAGAGACAGAAAAAAAATCCCAAGCAGGTTCTGCGCTGGCGGCTCATGAACCGTGAGATCGTGACCTGAGCCAAAATCTAGAGTCAGTCTCTTAACCGAATGAGCCACCCAGGCGCCCCTGAGTCCTTGGCTTCTTCTTCTTCTTCTTTCTTTTAATGTTTATTTCTTTTTGGGAGAGAGAGTGAGAGCAGGGGAGGGGCAGAGAGAGAGGGAGACAGAGGATCCGAAGGGGGCTCCACACTGACAGCAGTAAGCCGGACGCGGGGCTCGAACTTACTAACCCCAAGATCATGACATGAGCCAAGTTGGACGCTCAACTGACCGAGCCACCCAGGTGCCCCGAGTCCCTGACTTCTAAAAGTTCAGAGTGAAATGGGGGAAAGAGTAGTATAAATAATCGTCATCAAACGTGCAGAGTTATAATACAGATATGTGCAGAGTAGGACAGGGACATAGAGACCCAACAGCAGTTGTTGGGGATTCAGTAGAGTGGTTAAGAGCAGAGGCTTTGGAGTTAAACTGGGCTTGAATCCTGGATCTGTGATTCGCTGTGTGACTTTGCAAATTACTCTCCTCTGGGTCACAGTTTTCTCCTCTGTTACGGTGACAACAATTGTACCTATTTTACAGGGTCGTTGCAAAGAGTAAATGAGTAACCAAGAACATAGTGTCTGCAACGTAGCGCTCAATAAATGTAGTCACTATTAATGTGACCAGCTTATACATAAAAGGGAGCCTGAAGCTTGACGTACAAAAGTACATGGAGAATTACAGGGTTCATGTTATAGGCATGTTTGGAGAATCCCAAGCAACAATATGGCTGGAGAACAGATTAACAAAAGAAAAATGTGAGAAGAATACATGATGCTCTGGAACGTGACATACACGAACCTTGGCTCTGCTATTTATTCACTAGCTGGGTGTCTGAGCAAGTCGATCGGGCATGAAAGTGTACGTGTGCAATACCTGAGAACGAGTATTCCTACGGACGCATGGGAGAAAATGGCTTGACATTGGCACTAAACGTCTGGCCGAGTTGAGATTGTGGAAGGCTCGTATGTTACATGCATTACTCACCTATTGCTACAATAACGCTGTGTAACGAATAAGACCCCAAATCTTATTAGCTTACAATAACAAACGTTTATCTTTTAACTCACAGGTGGGTCAGCTGAGGTTTGGTTGACTTGGGTTGATTTTTGCTGGGCCTACACAAGTTCAGCCAGGGTTGGCTACAGGGTGCAGACCAGTTCTGCTCCACAGGTCTCATTCTAGGACCTGTACCCACCTGTACACAGCACGTATTTCTAGACATGCATTCCTCATGACAATAACTAAAACGGGACAGGAGGATCTAAAGCATATAAGCACATTTAAAGTCTTCTCATATCACGTCAGCCAAGATTCCATTGACCAATGCGAGTCGCATGGGTTGGGAAAGTGTACTGTGTTCACCTTACATAAAGATTTGCAGTCACACAGCAAAAGGCACGGAAATATAATTCTATTGTAGGGACAGCGAAGAGTGAGGAACAATAATCCGATCTACGTGGTTAGGGGTTTTCATTCACTCTACAGGTTAAATGATTCATGGATGACATTAGACTAAGAAAATGACATAATTATGGGGCACCTGGGTGGCTCAGTCGGTTAAGCGGCCGACTTCAGCTCAGGTCATGATCTCACGGTTCTTGAGTTCGAGCCGCGCGTTGGGCTCTGTGCTGACAGCTCAGAGCTTGGAGCCCGTTTCAGATTCTGTGTCTCCCTCTCTCTCTCTGCCCCTCCCCCACTCGCACTCTGTTTCTCTCTCTCTCTCAAAAATAAATAAACATTAAAACAAACCTTAGGGGAGCCTGGGTGGCTCAGTCACTTAAGCGTCCGATTTCGGCTCAGGTCATGATCTCACGTTCCTGAGTTTGAACCTGTGTCGGGCTCTGTGCTGAGAGCTCAGAGCCTGGACCCTGCTTTGGAATCTGTGTCTCCCTCTCTCTCTCTCTCTCTCTCTCTCTCTCTCTCTGCCCCCACCCCCCCCCCCCGCTTGCTCGCGTGCTCTCTCTCCCTCTCTCCCAAAACTAAATAAACATTAAAAAAAACTTTTTTTTTTTTTTTTTTAAGAAATCAAATGACATAATTAGATCTCAATTTTGGAAAGTTCATACTGGTGGAAGGATGTGGAAGATGAATGGGGTGGGGAAAAACCTGGAGGCATTTGGACCAGTGCTTCTGATCCACGGGCCAGACAAGACATGGTTAAGATACGGGATTGCATGAAGAGGATAAATGTGAAAAAAATTAATGAGTTAGGATTAGCAAGACTTGGTGACTAACTGAATGTACGATGAGGGGGAGTGGGCAGGGTTGTGAGAAAAAAGGTAGAGAGGAGTCAACGGTTCTTAAGTTATTAGACGAGTAGGAGGATGGTATTGAGATAGGGAGGGTGTCAGAAGAGCATTTTTTTCTGAGGAAAAAGACATGGGAAGATAGTGAATCTAATTTTGAAAAGGAGGGTGGCCTTCTAACGTGTCAACTTGCCTCGGCTAATCCTTATTTCCCAGAATTCCTTTCTCTAAATGCTTTTGGGTAGGACTGGTCTTAGGCGACATTTGGGGCGAGATTCACAAGGTTGGTGCGGGGACACCAGGGGATGTTGCGGTTCGTGCACACTGTCACTTATCTGTTGGCTCATCCGGTCATGCGGGTCAGCAGCTGCTCCCCCCTTTCACCTTCTCTGCTTTCGGCTCCCCTCACTGCTGGACCAGGGTAATGATCAGCCCCAGAGCAAAGATGCTCTCTTCTCCTGTAGGACCCCTACATCATCCAAGTCACAGGCACAGGCCACGAGAGACTGACAGGGGCTCCAGACCTTTCTCATGGATTGCTATTCGTCCTTGATCCACCCCAATTTATAGCTACCTTCCCTTCCCAGTTGCCCACCCTGCTGACTCGAAGCTAATCTAGTGTGGAGACCACAGCCTTACGGAAATAATTTACCAACTCCTATAACTACAAAAGGTCAAGTCCCGGCGCGCCTGGGTGGCTCAGTCGGTTGAGCGTCCGACTTCGGCTCAGGTCATGATCTCGTGGTCTGTGAGTTTGAGCCCCGCGTCGGGCTGTGTGCTGACAGCTCAGAGCCTGGAGCCTGCTTCGGATTCTGTGTCTCCCTCTCTCTCTGACCCTCCCCCGTTCATGCTCTGTCTCTCTCTCTCTCAAAAATAAATAAACATTAAAAAAAAAAAAGACAAAAACAAAAGGTCAAGTCCCTGTAGGAAATCACATATGGACAATGGCAAGACCTTCCTTAGAATGACAGCAATGCAAACGTTCTTCTACTCAGAGGGGAGGAAGCCAACAGAAGATTAGGATTTGAGAGAGAATGAGAATAATGGGTGTGGCGGGTGCCATGGCCCCTGATGGGAGGAAGTGCCTGTGTGGAGACATCGACCTTGATCAAAGCCCTTGGAGACGGTGCCTCCTCCAAGGCAGGCAGGAAGGAGGGAAGGAGAAGGTTGACAGTGTATGGAAATCGCTGGCTGGGCATTACCTTCTTAGGAAACTGGGAAACCGTATCATTATATCTGCCAGGGCTTTTTCCTAATCTGCTTGAAAGCACTGTGCTCACACTTCATGGCCAGCCCGGGAGACTGCATCCACTCAGAGATCTTCTTCTGAAGATGCTGCACAAGCAAGTTTCTGCCTTAGACGTTGGGGAGACAGGAGCACAGGAAGGGTTTTCTGAAGATTCTGGGAAGCCAAAAAAGCAAAATAAATGCTCTCTGTGACTCCTCGGCTAAAAGGGAGGACGATTTCAAGCAACCAGTAAATGTCTCAGATAATCGTTAAGAAGATACACAGTAATTAAGTAGAAGGATTTCTCAGCAACGTGAGGTTCCACATTAAGATTGGAGCGTAAAAGTGTAGAATTCGTTGGTTCACCTATTTAACAAATATTTATTAAATGCCACGTGCCAGCTGCTGTTGTGGCGGCGTGGAACGCGGCGGGGAACGTGAAAATAATTAATGGAGGCATTATGGAGAGGATAAGATGATGATGAACGTTTTGGGGGAAAACGTAGCAGGCCTAGGGGCTTGAGAGGGAAGGCAATAAGGATTGCCAAGTTGAGATGCGATTTTAAGGGAACGCCTCTCGGAGGAAGTGACATGTGAACGGAGCCCTGAAAGTCGCGAGGGAGAGAGCTGGATAAATTGTCCCCCAAAAGGTGTTTCTGGCATAGGTAGCGGCAAGAGCCACGTCCCTGAGGGAGAAATCACCCCCCACCCCACCCCGCGCAGGAGTGTTTGAAGAACACCCAAATGGTGAATGTGAGCGCAGCAGTTGGTGTGGAGAGGGAGGGGGGAAATGGTAGGAGATAAGGTCATGAGGTGAGTGAGCCGAGATAATCTAGGGTCTTGTAAGCCACGGTAAGAAGACTACATGTTAGTTTCAGTGGGAGGAAACCTGTGGGGGAATTTGGAGCAGGAGAGTGGCGCAATGTGATCGTGCTGATGGGCCCGAGGCGGGGCTCGAACTCACACTCCGTGAGGTCAGGGCCTGAGCTGGAGTGGGATGCTTAACCGACTGACCCACCCAGGCGCCCCCTGTGAGAAGTTGTCTCAACGAGGGCAGTTATCACAAAACACCATAGATGGGCGGCTTCAACCATACACATTTATCTCTCACAGTTCTGGAGGCTGGGAAGTTCAATATGGGTGGAGGGGCTGGCAGATTCAGTTCTTGGTGGGGGCCTTCTCTTGGCTGATGGTCCACCATCTCACTGTGTGCTCACGTGGCCTCTTCTTTGTAAAAGCAGAACCCTCTGGTGTCTCTTCCTCTTCTTATAAAGACACTAATCCCATTATAAGGACTGTAGTCTCATGATCTCATCCAAACACAATTTCCTCCCAAAGGCTCTACTTTCTTTTTTTGTTTGTTTGTTTTTATTAAAAACTTTTTAACGTTTATTTATTTTTGAGACAGAGAGAGAGCATGAACGGGGGAGGGTCTTAGGGAGAGGGAGACACAGAATCTGAAACAGGCTCCAGGCTCTGAGCTGTCCGCACACAGCCCGACACGGGGCTCAAACTCACGGACCGCGAGATCATGACCTGAGCACCGAAGTCGGTCGCTTAACCGACTGAGCCACCCAGGTGCCCCCAAAGGCTCTACTTTCTAATGCTATCACTTTGGGGGTTAGGGCTTCAGCATTTGAACTTTGGGGAGATACAACCATTCAGCCCATAAGATAAGTGGTCAGATTATGGACATAATTTGATGGAGTAGACACGAAAGTTAAGAAAAAAGTTATCAAAGATAACTGCTGGGTTTTTGGCATGAGCAAATGGGAGAATTGTATGAGTAGCGTACTGGAACATGTTTGACAAATGACACTCTGGGGGCGGGGCCGGGGGGGGGGGGGGGGGAGTCCTGATGATGTGTAGCATTTGCCAGTCTTCACAGTGTGAGTATTTCCTTCATGGCTGATGTCAAGCTATCGATGTGTCCTAACTGAATACAGAGGTGAAAAGATACGCTAACTTTTGAACACAGTACTCTGACAACATATCTGTGATTTAAAGACAAAAAGAACTCCAAACAAATCTTGAACTTTCATTCGTGGGTTTTACTTTGTTTTTCTTAAACAAAGTAAAGTGTCAGTTTGCAACTCTGAAATTCTTTGATGTGTGTTATAGGCTTGAGCAAATGAGTAAATATACTGATGATAGTGGGAGCCAGGTTTCTCACTGTTGGAGAAGGGAGATGTAAACATGGACTGAGTAAAGACTAGAAAGAATATTTTGACGGTGAGTTGGAATTAACCACAATTCTTTTGTAGGTCTGTCCACCGTATGGGAAGCAAAACACGACAAGAGCAACGAGACAACCTAGCACCAAATCTTAATTTCCCATTAAATACCATTTCCACTAAAAGGAGTCAAGGGTCGGGGCGCCTGGGTGGCTCAGTCGGTTAAACGTCTGACTTCAGCTAGGTCATGATCTCATGGTTCGTGAGTTCAAGTACCATGTCGGGCTCTGTGCCGACAGCTCAGAGCCCGGAGCCTGCTTCGGATTCTCTGTCTCCCTCTCTTTGTGTCCCTCCCCCGCTCACGCTCTGTCTCAAAAATAAATGAACACTAAAATTTTTTTTAAAAAAAAGGAGTCAAGGGTCGTTGGACAAAGGACTGATTTCAGGGCTAGGATATACAAAGTATAAGATGCAAATGAAACATTATTTTGTGTGTGTGCCAGAAAATTTAAAAAGTACTCAGAAAATTACAGTGTGTAACAAAAGTACACAGTAGTCATCCTTAAGAGGATTCCACTGGCTAAATGTAGAACACTTTAATGTCAAAATATTTCAAAATAGCAGTGAATTATAACCCACTGAATAGAACAAAAAAATCTATGATTCGGTATTGACGAGAGAAAGAACGAAAGAAAGAAAAAAGAAAAGAAAGATAGAAAAAGCTCCTTCTTACATGCTAATGCTACCTAATAAATCTAGAAGGAATAATGACTTCAAAAACCATCATTCGCACCAAGAATGGAACTGACATCATGTGTCTCTTGACATCATGCACCAAGAAGGATACAGTATCGCGTATGCAGTGTTTCTACCAAAAAAATGCATAACTGAATCCAATCATAAGGAAGCATCAGATAGACCCAAACTGAGGGACATTCTACAAAATATCTGGCTTTTCCTTTTCAAAAATGTCAAGGTGATGATAATCAGAGAAAGGCTGAGAAAGCATTCCAGGATGAAAGTAACTAAAAAGATATGAAAATGAAATGAATTGGATCCTAAAGTAAGAAAAAGAAATGCCATAAAAGTCACTACTGGAGGAATGGGCGATAATTGAATGAAGTGTGCTGGTTAGAGGACAGAACTGTATTATCATGATTGTTGATCATTACAACATGATTATGCAAGTGAACGTCCTTATCCCCAGGAAAGACACACTGCTGAAGTATTTAGGGGTAAAGGGGCATGCCACCTGCAATTTATTCTCTATTGACTCAAGATAAATATCACAAAAGGAGAAGAGAGAGACAGAGGAGACAGAGACAGAAAAAGGAGGGGAAGGACGAGGAGGAGACAAAATAATGACGAAGCCACGGCAAACTATTAGTAAACCGAGGGAAGGATATGTGGGAGTTTTTTGTTCTACTCTTTCAGCTTTTCCATAGTTTTAAATTGTTCTATTATTTTTTTAAGTTTATTTGTATCTATTTTTTTTATCATTTTTTTTATTTTTATTATTTACTTTTGAGACAGAGAGAGACAGAGCATGAATGGGGGAGGGTCAGAGAGAGGGAGACACAGAATCCGAAACAGGCTCCAGGCTCTGAGCTGTCAGCACAGAGCCCGACACGGGGCTCGAACCCACGGACCGTGAGATCATGACCTGAGCCGAAGTCGGCCGCTTAACCGACTGAGCCACCCAGGCGCCCCGATTTGTATCTATTTTTGAGAGATAGAGAGCAGGTGGGGGAGGGGCAGAGAGAGAGAGGGAGACAGAATCCCAAGGGGGCTCCACACCGTCAGCACAGAGCATGATGCAGGGCTCGAAGTCACAAACCGTGAGATCTTGACCTGAGCTGAGATCAAGAGTTGAACGCTTAACCAACTGAGCCACCCAGGTGCCCCCCAAATTATTTTAAAATAAAAAGTGAAAAGACGAGAGAGAGACCAACTATGTTGAAAGCTGCTTGCGAACCGACCTTGGGGTTTAGCACGATGGAGGTCCTAAGCAACCATGACCGGAGAGGTTTCAGCAGAGTGCCAGGGAAGAAGCCATAAGTGGAACCTGTTGGTGAGAGAACGAGAGGTTAAGAAAGCAGAATCAAGGAAGAAACAACGCCTTCAGGGACTTTTGGTTAGCCGAAGGGGCATATGTGGTTAAGAGAAGGCTGTTGTTCTGTTTCTTAATACGAAACATCGTAAACATGTGATGGGTACCTTTTCACGATGGTTCAGTTGGAAAAGAGAATGGGGTGATACACGACAAGGGGACGAATGACGGCAGAAAATCGCCGCAGGAGGCACAAGGGGGTGGGACCCGGCGATAAGCAGACCCCTCGGCTCCAGTAGGAGCTCAGACATTTCATCGACGGTAGACAAGGAGCACATGGGTAATGCCACAGGGAGGACAACAAGTGATGCAAAGACGAAGCCACCCCCTTCACTTCTAATGCTTCCCCGCGATTTGACTCGAAAGACCCAGGTGAAAATGAGGCAGGAAGGGGTGCCGAACAGTTGAGAAGAAAGAGCGGAGCACGTCTCAGCTCCCTCGGAGAAAGCGGAAGTGACTTCACTACCGAATGTATTAAGATTGCTCGGCGGTGCTGAGAGTTCGCCTCGGAATTTTCTTGCCATCAACTTACAGTAGCAACTCAGCGGAACTTCCACACCCGGTAAGGAGACCGGAGCGATTCAGAGCAAGGTTCCAGCCGGGCAACATATGTTTTCAATCTCCTTAAAAACATCAAGTACGAGATAGTAACGCGAGGCCGACGTGGGAGGACATCCGGGGAGGTGACCGCAGCGTCCTGACCAGGCAGCTGAGAGAACAAGTGGTGGTCTGATAGATTCTCGGGGCTGGGAAGACGAAAGTCAGGGTCCAGGGGCTGCCAAGGGGAGGGACCCTAGTAAGCCACTCTAGGAGTCAGAGGAAGCCAGAAGCAAACCTACCATGAACTTGTAGCCCAGACCCGAGTCATCTGAGAGGATCAGAAAATTCTCTGGGGGGAATATTATGTTTTCAAAGACGACCTGAAGCACACAGACAAGCCTTCCATGACCTAACCCCCACTGACCTTTCCAGCAATCTCTTCTCGACCTTCCCCTTTCCATGTCCCATCACTGCTGCCTATCCAATCTTCAATGGACTCTTGTAGGGTTTTTTTAAATTTTTTTTTATGTATTTGTGAGAAAAAAGAGACCGCATGAGCGGGAGAAGGGCAGAGAGAGACGGAGACAGAGAATCCCAAGCAGGCTCCGCGCTGTGAGTGCAGAGTCCCACGCAGGGCTCGAACGCACGAACCGTGTCCTGAGCCGAAACCAAGAGTTGGATGCTCAACTGACTGGGCCACCCGGGCGCCCCATGGCCTCTTGTAGTTTTTATTCTGCTTGACACATCTTCTCGTTTTCTACCTTGACTTATGTCCTTTCCGTTGTCCAGGATTTCCTTCCCACAGTTTTAAAAAAAATTTAATGGTTTTATTTATTTTTGAAGGAGAGAGAGACAGAGCATGAGTGGGGGAGGAGCAGAGAGAGAGGAAGACATAGAATGTGAAGCAGGCTCCAGGCTCCGAGCTGTCAGCACGGATCCTGATGTGGGGCTCGAACTCACGAACTGTGAGATCACGACCTGAGCCGAAGTCGGACGCTTAACCGACTGAGCCACCCAGGTGCCCCTTCCCACAACTTTCTTTTAAATTGATATGTAATTGTCATTTAACATTATATCAGTTTCAGGCGTATAACACAATTTTTTGATATTTGTATATATTGAGAAGTGATCACCACAATAAGTCTAGCTAACATCCTTCGCCACAAAGAGTTACACAGTTGTTTTTCTTGGGACGAGGACCTTCAAGATATACTTTCTTAGCAACGTTCAAATATGGAGTATAATTAACTATTGTCACCATGCTGTATATTACATTCTCGTGACTTCTTTTATAACCAGAAGTTTGTATCTTTTCTGACCACTTTCACCCACCCCTTTGTTAAAAACGTTTAAGAGTGCAAGGAGTCCAAGGCCTCCCAAAGATATGGCTTCCATCTCTGGATCCAAGGCAGCTGCCCCAGTCTCCCACCTCTCAGACAGCTGTCTTCTTCACCGTTGCCACCCATGAAAGCCAAGTTCTTTTACCAAGTCCACCTACTCTAGTAAATTGTCCCGGCCCCAAAGTCAGAACTGATCTGCACCGTCCCTGTTAGTTCATTCGTCGGTTCTCTGATTCTGACATCTTCTGGGGCGTATCGTAGTCGTGCGTTGCTCACTCCCTGCTATTTGGCGAGTCTAGAGAGGGCAGACCCCGCGCCTGGCCCGTCTGTGTTCTCCGCATCGTCGGCCTTGCTGCCTGCACAGAGTAGGCGCCATAAATGTTCCCTGACTTGAACCGTGACAGCCGGACCAATGTCAAAGCTGAGGTTAAAAGCTACGGATTCTCTCCTCCGGTTTCCAGGTCTAATCAGATAACGTTCCCCGGTTTTACCCAACTTTGAAAAAGTTACTTTCAAGGTCAGGCACGAGGGAAAATTCTGCCCGTCCTCTTTTATGAGCAGACACAAAGATTAGGTTTGCTTTTTCCTTTTTAGTTCTCCTAACATTGAGCTGATTGATGGAAGGTAGAGAAAAGTAATAAACCTTTATTCACAGAACTACAAAGCCCTCTCAGGCTGCTACCTCCTTCCGTCTCTGGAGACAGATGGGGCCGTTGCTATTATGAAGTATACAGCAGAGGGGTATTTTTCCAGTAATCCCTCTGGTACTCATCTACATCTTGACTAGTTCCTGATAAAGATATCACCCTCTAGACAGAACCTGTCATCGAGACAAGCAGGCCACATATACGCTTAACTGGTCGGTTTCTTAAAGAGAAGAGCAGCTTACGAGGAAGAATTGCTCCTTTCAGTGCAATGATTCGCCAGCCGTAGAGAGGAAGCGTCCTAGGTCACCAGTAGAACTTTCAGCAATAAATTGGTCATACGGTCCCACGCCACGCCACGCCACTCTCCTGTCCTTTATTTCAGCAAGTGACAAGTGGCCGGGGCCCAGCTGGCTGCGAGGGAAGCCGTGTGTACAGGTAACCAAGCTAGCTGTCAGTGCTGGGCAAGGCCGTAAGGGCCTCCAAGTGCAAACACAGCACTCCTGCCGGCTGGGGACGGGCCCTGGGACAGGTGGCTCTCACCGCAGGCCAAGCCTTGGCAGAACTGTGCGGCTTCAGGCAACAGAGCATCACTTCTCACTCTTCTATGGGCTGATGGGGCGGCTCTTTTGGCCCGGGGCCACTGCCCTGACCCCTGTGGAGGGCCAGCTGGTGGCTCAGCAGGAGAAAGGCAGCCCAGGACGGCCTCGCTCACACGTCTGGCAATTGGCTGAGCGCCGGCCTGGACGAGGGAGAGGTCGTGGCCACGCGTGTGCGTCTCATCGTCCAGCGGGCCAGCTCGGGCTGGCTCACGTGGCGGGATGGGGGCTCCAAGAGCAGCCAGAGGGTGAGTCCTAGCACGTGGCCTTTCAAACCTCTGCTTGGGTCAGGGTCCCGGGACACAGGCCAGCCCAGATGGAGGAATCGGAGAAATAAAGGGCACCCTCGAATGGGAGGGCGTGCAAGGCCACGTCCAACAGGGACACGCACACACGGCTCCACAGGCAGGCCCCAGCCTCCGCTGCGGGTGCGGCTCTCAGCCTCGTGCAGCAAAGGAGAGGACGGCAGAGAGGATTACCCAGGACTCTTGACGTGCGAGTCAAGAGAGGTGAGGGGGAGGCTAAGGGAAGTCTCCCTGAGCTGCTCTCCAGCTCCCGTCTTGATCGAACATGCGCGTAGAGAAACATCGCGCGGTACGTCAGTGGGCTACCTGCCGGTAAGAACGTATAGAAAACGTGCGGGAAAACAACACGGCCTAAGGAACGTATGAACAAAGGCAGGACCGAACCCCTAGAGGGACGTTAACCAGGTAAGCGAGGCATGGCTGCTGTGTTCAGCAAGGCCAGAAAGCAGTGTGCTGCTTTGCAAGGCGTTCCCTATAATCTCCTAACCCACGACATAGCTATTTGATTGCCCACACCCCGCTCCACTTTCCTGCGTGGATTAGCTCTCCTTTGTCACTCTCCCGGAGGGTAACAGCGCAGAGCGAAGGGACTGAAGAAAGAGGTGGGACCGACTGCTTCTCCGGAGCCCTTTCCCAGGGGCTCCGCGCTGCGTTTGCTGCGCGCCGCCTCGGAAGGCGGTCAAAGCAGACACCTGGCAAGAAGAGATAAAGAACACGCTGGAAGGGCAAAGGCCCCAGCCGGGTCTACTTGCCTGGAGACAGAATGGGGGAGGGAGGGTGCCCATTTCCCGAGGAGTGACCTGCTGAACGGGTGAGAAGGGAGACGGGGAGGGTCCAGGCGGGAGGGGCGGGGCTACGAGAGGTTCTTCTGAGCCTCGCCTTCCTCCCTCCCTCGGACTCGGACACGGACACGGACACGGCAGGGTCAAGATCGCGCTGAGGCCACACTTCCTGGAAGAGCGGGCAGCGTAGTTTGAAAAGTAGATGATTGCACACAAAACTTCATTATAGAAAAAAGGGTTTTAAGATTTTACATTTAACCTTTTGTTTCAAGGTAGTTTCGAGGAACAGAAGAATTGCAAGAACATGCGTCGTGTGTAGAACACGTGACCCTTCGGGCACCTGCACGGCTCACTGGGTTGGGCTTCTGACTCTTGATTGGGGCTCAGGTCTTGATCTCATGATCATGAGATCAAGCCCCAGGTGAGGCTCCTCGCTGGGTGTGGAACCTGCTTAAGATGATCTCTCTCTCCCTCTGCCAGTCTCCCCCATGCTCTCTCTAAAATACAAATTAAAAAACACAAAAAATAAAGAACCGGTGACCCTTTATCCAGAGTCATTTACTGTTAACGGCTTGCCTCATTTGCTTTATCATTTGTGCTCTCATTGTTTGTGTTTGTGTGTGTGTGTGTGTGTGTGTCTCCATTACTCTCAAATGATTTGGTATATATGTGTATATGGAGATCTTCCTCAACTTACGGTGGGCTTACATCTCGATAAACCTGTTCTCAGATTAAAATATCCTAAGTCGGGGCGCCTGGGTGGCTCAGTCGGTTAAGCGGCCGACTCCGGCTCAGGTCACGATCTCATGGTCCGTGCGTTCGAGCCCCGCGTCGGGCTCTGTGCTGACAGCTCAGAGCCTGGAGCCTGTTTCAGATTCTGTGTCGCCCTCTCTCTGACCCTCCCCTGTTCATGCTCTGTCTCTCCCTGTCTCAAAAATAAACGTTAAAAAATTTTTTTTTAAATATCATAAGTCAAAACTGCGTTTACTACACCTGACCTATTGACCATCGCAACTCAGCCGAGCCCAACTTAAACCCGTTGAGAACACTTAACATTAGTCTACAGTTGGGTGAAATAATCTGACACGAAGTTATTTTATAATGAAGTGTCGAACATCCCATGTAATATCCTGAATTCTGTACTGAAAGTGAAAACCAAAATGGTTCTAAGTGCACTGCTCATTGGTCCTCATGAATTCGTGGCTGCTGTCGTCCAGCACCACGAGAGAGTATCATCCTGCATGTTGCCAGCCTGGAAAAGATCCAAACTCAAAAATCAAAGTACAGTTTCTGCTGAACGCATATTGCTTTTCACCATCGTAAAGTTGAAAAACCCTAAGCGGGACCACCACAAGTCGCTGACTGTATATACATGGACTATAGTGTGTGCATACACAGACACGCGCACACACACACACACACACACACACAGTAAAACTTTGGATTTCGAGTAACTTGCTCTGTGAGTGTTCCGCAAGACGAGCAAACATTTCTAATAAATTTTAACTTCATAAACGAGCGATATCTTGCGATGCGAGTAGTACGTGATGCCCAATGTCATGTGATCACAACTGAGCCAATGGTTCGTCTCTCTGTCTCTCTCTCTCTCTCTCTCTCTCTCTCTCTCTCTGGGATTGTGGGTGATCATCAATGCAATGTCACAATGCGAAATGCTCAAAAGGAGGTAAAAGCAAGTGTCATTGGATAGGTTCCTTGCTAAAGTTGCACAAAAACAAAAAGATTCCATTGAGCCAACAGATAGCAGTGATTCCCTTCGTGATAGTGAAAGTGGTCCTGCACAGTAACCCTCCTCTCTCTTGTCACCCTCACACCAGCCATGAAGGTTTTCAAAAGGTAAGTGCAGATTAATTTTTTTCTTTATATTTTGTATTTTCTTTACTATTTTTATTATATTACAGTATTATAATCATTTTTATATGAATATTTTTGGGTTGTGGAACGAATCATCTGAGTTTCCATTACGTCTTATGGGGAAATTCGCTTTGATATACAAGCACTTTGGGTTACATAATTCGTTTCTGGAATAAATGATGCTCTCAAACCAAGATTTTACTATATACACATATACACATATATACATGTATATATGTGTATATGTGTATTATATACACATATATATACACATATATATATGTATATATGTGTATATATATGTATATATATGTGTGTGTGTGTGTGTGTGTGTATATATATATATATATATATATATATATATAACCATTTGAAAGTAAATTGCATACATTGTGGCTCTATACATGAAATACTTTAGTATACGTGTTCTAAGTATGAATTCCCAAAGAAAATATCCTTTAAACTTCCAAGAATAGGGACACCTGGGTGGCTCAGTCAGTTAAACTCTCTTGATTTCAGCTCAGGCCATGATCTCGGGGTTCATGGGGTGGAGCCCCGCTTCAGGTTCTGCACTTACAGCTCATAGCCTACGTGGGACTCTATCTCCCTCTCTCTCTGCCCCTGCCCACCCCTCTCGAAATAAACAAATAAACATTTAAAAAAATAAAATTCCAGGGGCACCTGGGTGGTTCACTCGGTGGAGCCTCCGACTTCAGCTCAGGTCATGATCTCGAGGTTCATGAGTTCGAGCCCCATATCGGGCTCTGTGCTGACAGCTCAGAGCCTGGAGCCTGCCTCGGATTCTGTGTCTCCCTCTCTCTCTCTGCCTCTCCCCCACTCTCGCTCTGTCTCTGTCTCTCTCTCTCAAAAAGAAATAAACATTTAAAAAGTTTTTAAATAAAATTCCAAGAACAAACGTTGAAAAGGGGCCCCTCCAGCTAGCTGGTTGGGACCCCAGAGCAGTGCACCACGGTGCTGGCCTGGGTAAAGCCCTCACCCACGTGCCCTCCCCTGCTCCGGGCACGGCAGCCCTCCTCTGTTCCCTCTAGGAAGTGCGACGTGGGGGGAAGAGAGAAGCAAGCACGAGAAATAGGACGGGCCGGGGCAGCCGGCCACAAGAGAAGTGAGGAAAGAGCCAGACAGTCCTGATCGCTTCTGGGAAATCAAACCACTAGAGGAGAGGAGGGAGGAAGAACACTTAAAGTTGTTTTTTATTTCAAACCGGGATGGGGAGGAAGGAAAGCACTATGCTGAAAGGGAACACATGGGCTTTTTTTCCCTCCTGCTATTTTATTTTATTTTTATTTTACTTTATTTTATTTATTTTAATTTTTACTTTTATATTAAATTTTATTTTAATTTTATTTATTTTATTTAATTTAAATTCATTCCTGTTAGTTAACACGTGGTGTAGTAATGGTTTCAGCAGTAGCATTCGGTGATTCGTCACTTACATACAACACCCAGCGCTCATCATAAGTGCCCTCCTTCGTCCCCGTCACCCATCTAGCCCGTTCCCCACCCACCTCCCTCCATCAACCCTCAGTTTGTCCTCTATTCTTAAGAGTCTCTTATGGTTTGCCTCCCTCCCTGTTTTTATCTTATTTTATTTTTCCTTCCCTTCCCCGACGTTCATCTGTTGTGTTTCTTAAATTGTACATCTGAGGGAAATCATATGGTATTTATCTTTCTCTGATTGACTTCTTTCACTTAGCATCATACTCTCTAGTTCCATCCACGGGAACACACGGGCTTTGGGAAGATGTGGACAGACATCCCAAAGACACCCTTTCTCTACTTGTTTCATTTGCTTAGGACTGCCTTTCAGGGAAGTCTTGGGAGACCTTGAACACCACAGGCATCTCAGTGGTGACACACTGAAACGATAGGTCTTTTCTCCTGGAAACACCCTACCATCATTTTCCTCGTTTGGAACGCTCATGTCTTCATCACTGTCTTAATGTGAGAAGCAACCCGCTCTGGCCCCAGCTCGGAGGTTGTTCACTGCGGCTTGCCGGCCCCTTGTGGCCGGGAAGGACCCTCCCAGCTCCTGGCTCTGCCTGGCTTCGCTGTGACTCCAGGGAGGAGAGGGGGGCCTGGAGGCAGCAGCGGATGCTAGGTGTCTAATCACGGGCTTCCCGGGAATATTGGACAATCTGCTTCTTTACCCAAACCGCCATTTACCTGGAGAAACTTCCGATGGCCCAGAACAAACCATAGAGGCCACTCCAGTCCCTTGTTTCCAGGACGTGGGTAACGTTGTACGGGTAAGGCTTTCCAGTTTCTCAGATGAAAGGTGCAAAAATAGATGGCAGGCGAGATATGTTTCGAGAAGCCTCTCACCAGCCCGTGAGGGGGAAGACCGAATGGAAATAACATATGCCAAAGAAGTTTGTAAACTCTAAAGAAGTCCATACATAGGCAACATTATTTTGGGGGGAAAAATCAGCAACCATGTGGCCTCCATAACAGTCTCTTGGACACTCACAACTTCTCCAAGCTTCAGTCTCCCCATCTGGGAATAGCGGTACATCCCACAGGCAGGTATTGCCAGAATTACATGAGTCCGTAGGTAAAGGGCTTACCTTTTACTGTGCAGGACTGACAGCTATTAAAGTTTTAATAAATTTATTATTATTATTATTATTATTATTATTATTATTATTTGACTGTATTACTATTATTACTATTCATATTATTATTTATTATTTTTCTCTAGGAGATATAGTCCTATCATCAGTTTTATGACATGCCAGGAGAATCTTTCCCTAAAGTGAAATTCTACTTCACGGTTGATAGAGGTCCTTCAAGTACAGATAGATCCCATTTAAGTAAGGCAGCACCTAAAATTCCTCAAAGTTCTCTCCATACAGACGGAGCCATAGCTCTTCCAAGGGGAAAGATATATTTGAATGGTCACTTGATATGAACATAACATAGAAGGGATCTAAGTGGACTTTGGAGAGTTGACAGGATGGACTCTAGGCCCTCTCAGGCCTAAAATTCCACATCACATGACTCTAGGACCTGCATCATTGCCTGCAATTAGATGAACACAGGGAAACGGCAGAAGAGCCCAGAGACACGTCACAGCACAAGGCCGTGGTCAACCCCGTGCCACATGCTGGAGGGGAACACTCCATCCTTTCGTCCTCAGAGACAGGCACTCTGGTCCCTCCCAGTCACACAACGAGACTCTCAGAATGGCACAGAGGCTACCAGGGAGGGTAATCTCCCTGCCGGTGCCGTGTGCCAAGAATGCGTTCCAAGTGGAGAAAAGATTGGCATCGAGTTGAAGTATATCAACATAGTAAGACTCGGCGGGATGGCTTGAAAAAGGAAAACAGACCTAAGTAAATAATTGACTGTAAACGCTGGCAAGGATGATTTAGACGTCAGTCTGGTTTTTGCATGATCTAAATAATATCAATTCTTAGTGTTTTGGCAGAAAATAAGGCAAATAAGATCACATAATTTGTCAATTCTGACAGCAATAGAGTTAATAGAACCCTGTGATTCGTGTGCATAGGAACAAACCGTATATGTGTGTATTGGGACATAGAAGCTACATATCCTCACTTCTTAGTTACAGAAGGGTAGAATAACAAGTTGGTGAATTAACGGTAGGAAATCATAATAACGGGCCATAAACTGTTAAGAATGATTTATCATTATAAATCAGCAATACTTTGATATATAAGATACTTATAGTTTGGAATTACGTGACAAAAATAGATTAACACCCAAATCACTCATGTTCATTGAGCACCTCTGGAACACCAAATGCTATGCAAAATGATTTTCATGCATTATCTCATCTAATTCTTGAGACAGATAGTGTCTAATCCCATTTTGCAGATGATACTGTGGTTCTTACATAAATTGTTTTCTTCCCTTTCATATCATTTGTCACAATTTACAATCACACACTTATTTACTTGGGTATCGGATTAGTGTGAAACACGCAATTACAACGTATGCTTCTTGACTACAGCAACTGCCACTGGTTTGCTAAGCTTTCCTTAGCAAAGGGCTCCGCACATAGCAACAAATATTTGTTGACTAAAGTGATGAATCTCGGAGAGTTAAGAAGCTTGCCCATGGCCACTCAGTTTTGGGAAACCCTGTTTTGGGAACTATTAACTTTTGGATATTCCGTACATACTACATTGGGTCTGCTGAAAACACGGAAGTTAGACGGCCATCTTAAACCATAAAAAGTCACAAGTGATATCATGGCTCAATAAGATGTCCTTCGCTCATATCCCCACTTTAACAACAACAATTTGGAATCCTTCCACGGACAAAAGGGCCTTTGTGGGAGCTGTGTGATTCGGCACGGGGTGCCAAGGGACTCGGGAGAAGTATCACCCATCCATGCATCAGGTAATGAGTACACAGACCTTGGTCTCAGCTGTGGACTCTGCAGGGGCCCATGAACTCGTTCCATCTTGGCCATGGTCCAAAAGCCCTTGGAGAACACAGTCTCAGATAATCACTCACGGACAAGAGAGCCTTTGTGCAAGTTCAGGTTTCCAGAAGAGACTTCCCAGCACACCATTGGAGAAAAAAAATACGACTTTGGACACATTGGAGAGGGTAAAAGGAATAGTTTGACTTTACCCGTGTCCCCCTTCTCCAGGTGGCAGAGCTCAGAGCCAGGTTTAAAATGTTTATTTATTTTTGAGAAAGAGAGAGAGAGAGAACAAGCACACAAGCAGGGGAGGGGCAGAGAGAGAGAGAGAGAGACGGAGACACAGAATCTGAAGTTGGCTCCAAGCTCCAAGCTGTCAGCACAGAGCCCAATGCAGGGCTCGAACCCACGAACCATGAGATCATGACCCGAGCCGAAGCGGACACTCAACCGACTGAGCCACACAGGCGCCCCTCGGGTGGCATAGCTCAATACCAAGGAGACCTTCCCAATCCGTGATTTCTCCCACGGGGAGTATGTGAATAAGTACCCAGTTTCTCCAAATATGCAGGATGCTGCCAAACAGACGTATTCTTCTCCCACGCCCCATCCAGAGCACAGAATTGTGACCTGCATGGATGGGGGAGGGAAGAGACTGGGAGAGCAGCTGACAGGACACTCAGAGGGCATTAAAGGATGCAGATCCTAATCACTGCATCAAGGCTTCCATCCAGAAGCCCACCCATGTGCGGCTCAGAACACTTCACCCACAGATCCCTGCAATGAGCCCTGTGCTCTGTGCCTTATCCCCATGCACCCCCACCCTGTGACCAGCTCCCTCTCCATGCTTCTGATCGTCTAAAGCAAGCTTTGCAGATGGCTAGTGAGCATGTGCAAGAAAGCCTGCCTAAATGTGTGGGCAGGGAGAGCCCACAAACTTGAGCTTTAGCACTGTCCCTGGGAAGGCCAAAGGGAGGCTAGCAGCGCACAAGCCTGGCACTTTGCAAGATCAAGAGAAGGCATCCAGGCTTAAGAATTCTGCCAAACACAGGGCGCCTTGGTGGCTCAGTCGGTTGAGCGTCGGACTTCGGCTCAGGTCACGATCTCGCGGTCCGTGAGTTCGAGCCCCACGTCGGGCTCTGTGCTGACAGCTCAGAGCCTGGAGCCTGCTTCCGATTCTGTGTCTCCCTCTCTTTCTGCCCCCCCTCCCCCACTCATCCTCTCTCTCTCTCTCTCTCTCTCTCTGTCAAAAATAAATAAACATTAAAAAAAATTTTTTTTTTTTAAATTCTGCCAAACAATGGGTGCCTGGGTGGCGCAGTGGGTTAAGCCTCTGACTTTGGCTCAGGTCATGGTCTCACGGTTTGTGAGTTCAAGCCCCACGTCTGGGTCTGTGCTAACAGCTCAGAGCATGGAGCCTGCTTCAGATTCTATGTCTCCCTCTCTCTCTGCCCCTCCCCCAACACTCACTCTCTCTCTCTCTCTCTCTCTCTCTCTCTCTCTAAAAAATAAACATTTGAATAAAAAAAAAAAAAAAGAATTCTGCCAAACAAGGGAGCAAGAAACATGGAACAGGTGTATCCATAAAAGGTCTGGGAAAGCCTCAGAACCTTGTCAGGGCTGAACGAAGGCATTTTTCTCCTGAAAGCAGTTAGTAAAGACGAGAGGAGGCGACTCCCACTTCAAATGGGAAGACAGTGATGCAAGACTGGAAAGAACATGAAAAACCAGGGAAACATAACACCACCAAAGGATCACAAAAATCTTCTAATAACCAACTTCAAAGACATGGAGATTTGTGCTTTACGTAATAAAGAAGGGAAAACGATTAATAAGATGGCATTGGTAGATCCGTACTTGTCAATAATTGCTCTAAAGGTAAGTGAATCAAATTATCCAATCAAAAGGTATAGAGTGGTTGGATGGATTAAAAAAAAAAAAAAAAAACAAGACACAAGTACATACTTCCTTGTAGGAATGAGATTCACTTCAGCTTTAAGGATACATGGGTTCAAAGTGAAGGGATGGAAAATCATATTCGATGCAAGAGGAAACCAAGAGTGCAGGGGTAGCTTTACTCATACCAAACAAAATAGACTCTAAGCCAAAAATGGTAACAAGAGACAAAGAAAGTCATATTATAATGACAAAGGAGTGGATTCATCTAAAGGATATAACACTCATAAATATATATGAGCCCAACACCAGAGCACCTAAAGATATTAAACAAATACAAACCTATCTACATAGAGAAATAGACAACAATACAAGAAGAGTAGGAGACTTCCATACCCCACTTTCAACAATGAATAGATCACCCAGACAGAGAATCAATAAAGAAACATTGCAACTGAACTATACTTTAGACCCCATTGACCTAACGCTCATGTACAGAATATTCCATCCATCAGCAGCAGAGTACACATTCTTCTCAAGTGCACATGGACCATCCTCCAAGATACATCATAGGTTAGACCATAGAAAAGCCTTAGCAAATTTATGGATATTAAAATCATGCCAAGTATCATTTCTGAACGCAGTGATAGGAAACTAGAAGTCAAGAAGAAGAAAACTGCAAAATTCACAAATATTTGGATATTAAACAACACAGTCCTGAACAAGCAATGGGTCAAAGAAGAAATCAAAAGGGAAATAAAAAAAAAAATATCTTGAAACAAATGAAAATAGAAATATGATACACCAAAACTTACAGGCGAGGCAAAAGCAGTTCTAAGAGAGAATTTTAGAGGGGTAGCTGGCTGCTCGGTCAGTGGAGCACGTGACTATTGATATCAGGGTTGTAAGGTCAAGGTCCACCGGGGCTTTAAATTTTAAAACTTAAAGAATTTTTTAAAAAACAAGAGGGAATTTTATAGTGATAAATGCCTACTTTAAGAGACAACACAGCTCTCAAACAACCTAACTTTATACCTCAAGAAGTAGAACGAAGAACAAACTAAGCTCAAAGTTAGCAGAAGGAAGGAAATAACACGGACAGAAATAAATGAAATGGAGGGCCACTTGGTGGCTCAGTCCGTTAAGTGTCTGACTCTTGATTTCAGCTCAGGTCACGACCTCAGAGTCGTGACACTGAGCCCCACATTGGGCTCCATGCTGAGCCTGGGGCCTGCTTAAGATTCTCTCTCTCCCTCTCCCTCTGCTTCTCCCCCTGCTCTCAAAAAATTAATAAAAATTTAAAAATTTAATTACATTAACATTGTATTTTTAAAAAATGAAATGGAGGCCAGAAAGACAATAGAAAAGATCAGCTAGACTAAGAAAAAGAGAAGACTCAAATCAAATCAAAAGTGAAAAAAAAAAAACTGTTACCACAAAATGCAAAGCTTTATAAGAGACTCTTATGAATAATTACATGCCAACCAACTAAATAAGCAAGAAGGAAGGGATAAACTCCTAGAAACATACAACTTCCAAGACGAAATCATGAAGAAATAGAAAACATAAACAGAGCAATAATGAGGAAGGAAATTGAATCAATAACCAAAAATCTCCCAACAAAGAAAAGCCCAGGATCAAATGGTTTCCCTGGGGAATGACACCAAACATTTAAAGAAGAATGAATGCCATTCCTTCACAAACTCTTCCAAAAATTGAAGAGGAATTTCCTTTACCAAACTAATTTTGCAAGACCAACATTACTCTGATTCCAAAGCCAGAGAAGGACACTACAAGAAAACAAAACCACAGACCGGTATCTGATAAATATAGATGCAAACATTCTCACCAAAATATTGGGGGGCTGTATATGCTAACTAATTGGACGTAAATTTAAAAAAATAAAATTAATAAAAAAAATAAAATTGTTATAAGCATTAAAAGATAAAATTATTGGAAGCATTTAAAAAAACATATTAGGAGACCAAATTCAACAGCACATGAAAAGGATCACACATCACCGCCAAGTGGAATTCATCCCTGGGATGCAAAGATGGTTCAAAGTATGCAAATCAATCAACCTGATGCACCACACTAAAGGAGTCAAAGTTCAAAATCAACTATACTTGAATTAAAATAAAAACTTAATGAACAAGAAAAGGAGGGGTACCTGGGTGGCTCAGTCGGTTGAGCGTCCAACTTCAGCTCAGCTCTTGATCTCGCGGTTTGTGAGTTCAAGCCCCGTGTCGGGCTCTGTGCTGACAGCTCGGAGCCTGGAGCCTGCTTCGGATTCTGTGTCTCCCTCTCCCTGTGTTCCTTCTCCGCTTACAGTCTCTCTCTCTCTCTCTCTCAAGAATAAACTTCAAAAAACTTAAAAAAAAAAACAAGAAAACGAAAAGATCTCAGCATCATCTCAATAGATGCACAAAAAAGCATTTAACAAAATCTAAGTCCTATTATGATAAAAATGCTTAACGAACCGGGTACAAAATGAAGTACCTCAACATAGTAAAGGCATATATGACAAGCCCACAGCTAAGGTCACACTCAATGGTGAAAGACTGAAAACTATTTTTTTAATTTATTTTTATTTTTTTTAATGTTTATTTGCTTTTGAGACAATGCGAGAGACAGAGTGCAAGCAGCAGAGGGGCAGACAGAGGGAGACACAGAATCTGAAGCGGGCTCCGGGCTGTCAGCCCAGAGCCTGATGCGGGGCTCGAACTCACGAACCATGAGATCATGACCCGAGCCGAAGTCGGACGCTTCACTGACTGAGCCACCCAGGCGCCCCCAAAAACTCTTTTTCTAAGATTGGGAACAAGATAAGGGGGCCCACTCTTACCTCTCCTATTCAACACAATACTGAAAGCCCTAATCAGAGCACTTAAGCAAGAAGAAATAAAAGGCATGCAAGTAAGAAAGAAAGAAAAATGGCTGTGTTTGCAAGCGATATGATCTTATATAGAGAAAATCGTTAAGACTCCACCAGAAAAAAAAAAAAAACAACCTGTTAGAACTAATGAACTAATTCAGTAAAGTTGCTCGTAGAACATCAACATGGAGAAATCAGTTTCACGTCAAAACGTGAACAGCCTACTATCTGAAAAAGAATTAACACAATCTCATTCATAAGAGTATCAAAAACAATAAAAATATTTACAAAGAAATTCAACCAAGGAGGTGAAAGATTTGTGCTCTGAAAACTAAGTCCTTGATGAAAGACGTTGAAGAAGAAACAAATAAAAGGACAGATATTCTGTGCTCATGACTGGAAAAATTAACATTGTTCAAATGACCATATTAGCCAAAAAATATCTACAGCCTCAACGTCATTATCTATCAAAAGTGCACTGGCCTTTTTTCACAGAAATAGAGAAGGCAATTCTAAGATTCATAGGGAACCCAAGAAGATTCCAAGTAGCCAAAGCAATCCCAAGAAAAAAAATAAATTTGGAGGCATCACACTTCCTGACCATCAAGTACAAAAGTGTAATTATCAAAACAGTATGGTACTAGCATAAAAATAGACACTTAAGCCAATGGAACGTCATCAAGAGCCCAGAAATGAACCCAAGCATATATGGACAATTCGTATCTGAAAAGGAAACCAAGAACATTCAATGGAGAAAGGATAGTCTCCTCGATAAGTGGTGTTGGGGAAAGTGGATAATCACACAAAAAGAATGAAAATGGAGTCCTATTTTACACCACCCCCAGAAGTTAACTCAAAATGAAGACTTAGACTTAAGACTTGAAACCGTAAAACTCCTAGAAGGAAAAAATCGGGAAAAATCTCATTGGAATTGGTCTTGGCAGCAGTTTTTTTTTAATGTTTATTTTTGAGAGAGAGAGAGCACGAGCGGAGGAGTGGCAGAGAGAGGGAGACACAGAATCTCAAGCAGGCTCCCAGCTCTGAGCGGTCAGCAGGGAGCCCGATGTGGGGCTCGAACTCATGAACCGTGAGATCGTGACCCGAGCCGGAGTCGGGCGCTCAAATGACTGAGCCACCCAGGCGCCCCATTGGCAGCAATATTTTGAATAGGAGCACAGTCAACCAAAGCAAAAATAAATCAGTAGGCCTATAATCAACAAAATGAGAAGGCAACCTCCAGAATGGGAGAAAATACTTGCCAACAACATATCTGATAAAGGGCTGACGTCCAAAATATGTAAGGAATTCATACGACTCAAAAGCAAGCACAAAACAAAACAAAAACAAACAATCCCATTGAAAACCGGCCAGAGGCACCAAATAGACATTTTTCCAAGGAAGAGATACACGTCCAACAGATATACGGAAAGATGCACCACACCACTAATCATCAGGGAGGTGCAAATCAAAACCACCAGGAGACTGTCACCTCACACCCGTTAGAGTGGCAATTATCAGAAAGACAAGAGACAACAAGCGTTGGCAAGGATGTGGGGAAACACGAAGTCCTGGGCGCCATTGGCAGAAATGGAAATTAACGCAGCCACCGTGGAAAACGGTATGGAGGTGCCTCAAAAAACTAAAAAGACTATTACACGTGATCTAGCAATCCCTCCTTTGAGTGCATATCCAAAGGAAATAAAATCAGGGTCTCAAAGAGATACCTGCACCCCCACGTTCGGGGCAGCATCATTTACGAAGAGCTGAGAGATGTAAACAAGCTAGTTGTCCTTCTGCGGATGAGTGAAGAAGAGGGCAGCACACATATCCAACGGATAATTATTCGGCCCCGAGAATATACGCAGTTCTGCCATTTGCAACAACACGGTCGGATCTTCAGAGCCGTATGCTGACTGAACTAAGTCAGACGAAGAAAATCCCGTATGCCATCGCTCATGGGTGAAATCCGAAAAGGTCATCCTCAGAGAAGCCGAGGGTGGGATGCCGGTGTGCCGGGGGCGGGTCCGGGCCAGGGCGGCGAAGGTGTCAGCCAAGGGGACCAACTGTCAATTATGAGATGAACACGTTCTAAGGGGCTAACGTATAGCCTGGGGACTGCAGTTAACGATACCGTATTACAGAGTTAAAAGTTGCTGAGAATAAATCTTACATGTTCTCACCCCAGAAAGGAAAGCAATGATAATTGTGCGAGGTGAGCTAACCCTACCGTGGTAATCATTTCAGAATACGGAGGCCTATCGAGTCGACACGTTGTGCGCCTTAAACTTACGCAACGCTCTGTCAATTACATCTCAACAAAGCCGGAATGCAAACCGTAGGGGGTCAAACAGAAGGAAAAGCTCCAACGATTATAGAGTTGCTGGCTCCAAAGTCCTTGAGATCCCGGATGAAGGCAAGCAACCACCTACATTCAGACTTTCTGCTTTGAGGGAAACAAAATAAGCTCTATTTGTATTTAAGCTGCTGTAAGGCGGGTTTTCCTCTACTTGCAGCTTAAAGGGCTGGTGATGGAGCCCCCTGCCCCCGTGAGAGCCGCAGTTGTTCAGCGGCTCGTGGGGAGAGTTTAAAAAAAAAATTTTTTTTTAATGTTTATTATGTCTGAGAGAGAGAGGGCCAAAGACCAAGCAGGGAAGGGGCAGAGAGAGAGAGGGAGGCCCAGAATCGGAAGCACAGAGCCCGACGCGGGGCTCGAACTCACAGACCGCAAGATCATGACCTGAGGTGCAGTCGGCCGCCCATCCGACTGAGCCACCCAGGCGCCCCGAGAGTTTTGAACAACGATACCACAGACGTCCTATGCGGTCAGGAAAAAAGGCTGTTTTGCATGGTAGTCGGGGAACTGGAGGGCCCTTGGCTCTTGGTGGTTCTAAGAATGGGAGGCAGAGAGGGACGAAGGGAAGAGATGGGGATATTTCAGAGCAAAGTCGAGGGCTCAGCTCTAAGGACCATGAGACTTGGGACTCCCAGATCTATTCTAAACTCTCTGAGGGCGACACTAGACTGACAAAGTGTTTACGCAACACGGAAGCCCTGAGGCCTGTGGAGAAAAAGCAAACAGAAGGGGACACAGAATGTACCTGGAGATGAGGCATTTGCTTTCAAGACGAGCGGCCTGAGTGACGCGGGTGCCGGCTGGGGTTGAGCCAGTGCGGCCTGGGGTCCTGACACAGGTCGGCGGTAGGAAGGGGAGCGAGCGCTTAGCCAGGCAAGCAGGTTTCCCGCGGCACCTGAGACCCAGGAAGCCTTCTGGATCATTTGCCCGCGAGGCGTGGCCCCGTGCATGTGCACGTTAACGGAGGACTGCCCGCACCTGGGACTTGTACAGCTTCTCAGCCATCTGGGGCCCAGAAAGTGGTGGACGCTCCCTCCCGATCCGGTCACCCCGATGAACTGCAGAGAGCAGGGGGACAGTCATTTCAGCCGCAAGGTGATGCTGCACAGACATTTTCTAACATGTGAAAAAGGATGTAGGGTTCAGTTATGCAACCAACAGCAGCCACAGATGATTGTAACTCTTTGACGAAGTATTCGAGTCCTGCCTTGCCATTACTTGTGTCACTTGGGATTTGTGTCGGCAGAAGGTAAACTCGTGATTGCTTCTGCCTCCTGTATTTATCAGAACGGGGGGGGGGGGGGGGTGTTCAGGGCCCCTCCTCCGTTTCTACGGTTAGTAGATTGCTGATTCCATCGCACCAACCGAGCCCCCCCCTGGACTCAGAATGCCGCAGGTTGAAGGAAGACTTTAAAGGTAATCCCCTGGCTTTCAGACGAATCAGCTAAGGCCCAGGTTGTTAACAAAGCTAATTGGAACGGAGACCAATAAGATGCCTCTAGAAGGCCATGCTCGTGTCCTCGTGCAGCTCTCCGGGTAGGAAAGGATCCCTGCTCAGTGTTTTCTAAAAGGCCCCCTGCACAGAAGACACGAACAGACATTTCTCCAGAGAAGACGTACAGAGGGCCAAGAGACACGTGAAAAAACGCTCCGCGTCGCTCAGCACTGGGGAAATGCAAATCAAGACTACCAAGAGATAACCACCTGAGACCTGTCAGAATGGCTAAAATCAACAACACAGGAAACAAGCGTTTGGCGAGGATGCGGAGAAACGGGAACCCTCTTGCACCGTTGCCGGGAGAGCAAACTGGTGCAGCCACTGCGGAGAACAGTTAGGGGGTTCCTCAAAAGGTTAAAAATAGAACCACCTTGGGGCGCCTGGGTGGCTCAGTCGGTTGGGCGTCCGACTTCGGCTCAGGTCATGATCTCGCGGTCTGTGAGTTCGAGCCCCGCGTCGGGCTCTGTGCTGACAGCTCAGAGCCTGGAGCCCGTTTCAGATTCTGTGTCTCCCTCTCTCTGACCCTCCCCCGTTCATGCTCTGTCTCTCTCTGTCTCAAAAATAAATAAACGTTAAAAAAAAATTAAAAAAAAAAAATAGAACCACCTTGCGATTCAGTAATTGCACTACTGGCTATGTGCTCAAAGAACACAAAAACACCAACTGGAAGGGACATATGAACGCCTATGTTTATTGCGCCATTACTTACAACAGCCAGATCCTGGAAGCCGCCCAAGTGCCCATCAGTAGAGGAATGGATAGAGAAGATGTGCTCTATGTAAATATAACGGAATATTACCCAGCCGTGAACAGAATGAAATCGTGCCATTTGCAACGACGTGATTGGCGCTGGAGAACATATGCTAAGCGAAATGAGCCAGTCAGAGAGAGACGAATACCGTATGACTTGGCTCATGTGCGGACTTTAAGAAACAAAACCCCGAGCAAAGGGGGGAAAGAGGAGACAAACCAAAAAACAGGCTTTCAGCTGCAGAGAACGAACTGACGGTCAAACGACAGGAGGTCACTGGGGGGGTGGGTGAAATGGACGATGGGGACGAAGAGTACACTTATCACCAGGAGCGCGGAGCGATAAATATGTAGAATTGCTGAATCGCTACGTGGTACACCTGAGATACTCTGACACCGTATGTCGACTGCACCGGAATTAAAATAAAATTTTAATAATTAAAGGCCCCTAACAGGGTTGTATCCACGGATGCGACGGACGGTTGTGGGAAGCTTTAGCGCCACACGGGACTGTCGGTACTCCGAGTGAGTGCAAGTGACCCCCTGGGGAGGCAGCAATGACAGAAATCAGTCAATTAGCTGAAAGAAAACGGACTGACAAAGCAGTCATTTGGGAAACCACTTCATCTCAGTCGCTGCCAACTTCAGATAAGAAGCATATACACAATCATCTAAGGCAGGAGTACCACTTAATATTTTTCCTGAGTGTTTAAATATCACCACTTATCGGTGATTACCTCTGCATATTTGTAAGAAAACAAATAAAATGAAACGTATTACCGGGATATGAAGCCACATTTTGTTGTAAGGAATTTAAATAAATTTTATATTTTAGTCTGCCAATTATGTTCTTTCCTTCCAGTTTCTGAATGCAATTAATTAAAACAGTAATGGGTCTGTAATCAAAGTTTATATTAGTGTTTGGATTATTGAAGTACTGAGAGAAAATGATTTCCCACCAAATACATTTTCGCTTAGCTAATAATTTCCATCTTACACGAGGAGAAGAAAAAGAGAGGTAGAAAACAACGTTGAGGTTTCTAAGGGGAGCAGCTCAAAGGATGAATTCACATCATTAGAGATTCACTAATAGTTGTAGGGGATTGTTTGCAAAAAGAATTGGAATAATTTCCTTCCTCTCTCCGTGCCCTCGACACTGACGCTTGGCTTGCCCATGTGGCTTGCTTTGCTAATGGAACAATAGCAAATGTGACACCAGCAAAGACTTGAAACATATTTGTGTGTTGCTCTCGGGTACTCTCTAAATACAACCAAGCGAATGAGCCCAGGCTAGCCCGCTGAATAATGAGACATGTGGTCAAACCATCCCCTGCCTCACGCGACATAGAGACATAACCAGACACGTGAATGAAGTCACCCGCAATGAGCCAACCTCAGCCTAGGTTACCCAGACCAGAAGGGCTACCAGCGAAATGATAGGAAATTATAAATATTTTCCTTTATGAAAAATACCCTTGAGGCCCTTTTTAAAAAGTTTTATTTAATTTCAGAGAGAGAGAGAGAGCCCGCGTGTGGGCTGGGGAGGGGCAGAGAGAGGGAGAGAGAGAATCCCAGGCAGGCTCTACGATCAGCACAGATGAACACAACTGTGTTCTCACAACTGTGAGATCGTGACCCGAGTTGAAATCAAGATCAGACGCTTGATGGATTGAGCCGCCCAGGTAACCCCCTTTTAAGCTTTTAAAATTCTTTTAAGTGTCATAAAAGGTATCATTCTTTAAACACTGCATTTATAGAGAGAGAAAAAAGAAAAGATTAAACAATGTATAGCTCTATTTCTTTGTCCCATTCACAGCAAACTTTGCCGAAAGAATTGCGTATACTCATTATCTCCACGTCCTTTTTTCTACTGAATATCCTTAATCTTTAATTGGATTTCTGCCTGCTCCACTCTCTCAAACCTGCTTCGAGAAAACCCAACTCCCCCGCCTACCGCTCCGGCCCTTTTCACTCTCCTTTTCTGATTCTGCCTTTCTTTCTGGTCCTTAACGGTGGAGCCTCTGGGCTTTTCTATGTTACACTACTTCCCTGCGTAACTCATCCCGTCCCATCGCATTAAATACTGCCTGTTCACTCGTCACTCTCACATTTGTATCTCCAAACCTGTTCTCTCCTTTTTTTTTTTTTTTTTTAAGTTTAAGTGTTTATTTATTTAAGTAATCTCTACATCCAGCGCGGGACTCAAACTCACAACCCCAAGATCGAGTCCCACGCTCCACTGACTGAGCCAGCCAGGAACCCCCAAACCTGCCGTCTATTCTGAACGCCAGACTTCAAGAACCAACTACCTGCTAGATATCTCCACATGGGTAGCAAACTAACATGTCCAAAATAGATCTCTCTTTTTTTTTTAAGTTTATTTATTTTGAGAGAGACAGAGAAGGAGGGAGAGAACGAGTAGGGGAGGGGCAGAGAGGAAGGGAGGGAGAGGGAGAATCCCAAGCAGGCTCCGCACCATCAGCACAGCGCCCGACTCGGGGCTCAGACTCACGAACCGGGAGATCGTGACCTCACCCGCAATCAAGAGTTGGACACTTGACCGACTGAGCCACCCGGGCACCCCATTTAATATCACAATTTTTAATTAAATTTTTTAATTTAATATATCAAAAGTGTATGAAATATATATGCTTTAAAAATGTAGATGTGACTAACACTGCCCTCGAAACTCTATGGTGAGAGTCATCTGTACTGGGGAATCTCAGCGCGACTTAGGAAATGACGGCTATAAAATAAAATAACAGTGGCATTTTCCTAGACTTCCCATTATTTAGATACTACACACAATAGATGTGGGCCAGTGTCTTCAGATATAGCGGTAAGAAGTACAGGATTTAGAGGTGTGCTGGACGTTTCCATTTGACCATCCAGTCTGCTCCCTACCTATCCATATTCTGCTCTGTGCCCCCGAAACTGAACAACGCCATCTTGAGGAGATTGGAAGGTGGGAGGAGAGTAAGGACAGGATATTTACTCCTCTTCTGCTGGACTGTGAGTTGCCATATCCTTCTACCAAAGGCCATAAAAATTGTCTAGGGTCCCTTTCCATACAGTTGTTCTCACCTGGTTCTGGTAATTCTTCCTTCCCTTTGCTCCCTCATGCTGTTGCTAGCCCCGGAGTATCACACCAACTCTTCTCTGAGCCCTGCCCCCACCTTGGTAAATGGCCCCTTTCTTTTCTTAATATATATTTTTTTTAACGTTTGTTTATTTTTGAGAGAGACAGAGTGTGAGGAGAAGAAGGGCAGAGAGAGAGGGAGACACAGAATCCAAAGCGGGCTCCAGGCTCTGAGCTGTCAACACAGACCCCGATGTGGGGCTCAAACTCACAAAGGGCGCGATCATGACCCAAGCCCAAGTCGAGCACTCAACGGACTGAGCCGCCCGGGTGCCCATTAAATGGCCCTTTTATTAACTCACCTCAATTAACCGGCTGAAATGTGCCATATGGTTTATGCTGGGACCCTGCATGATCCAGTATTTGGTACCAGAATTGGACCTAAGACACAGAACGCTAAAATGGCATTCTGGGATACGATGGATCACAAATGCGAAGTGTGCATAGGGACCTCCCTTGGGACGCTGGTAATCTTTATGGATTCAGCGACATCACAGTAATTCAAATTATCACACAGTGTACATGAAAGGGCAAGGTTTTGTGAGAGCAAGTGACAGTGGAGTTTGATTGCCGTGCAATGATAGTGATTATATAAAGATGATGGAGGGTGCCTGGTGGCTTAGTCGGTTGAGCGTCCGACTTCAGCTCAGGTCACGTTCTGGCGGTCTGTGAGTCCGAGCCCCGGAGCAGTGGTTTGGCACAGGCTGTCTGGAGAGAAGTCGCGCGACCAAGCAATCGGCTGTTATTTTTCTCTCGAAGGTCTGGCCAGTTTGTTAATACACCACCTTGCGTTCGCTTTCCCTTGGTCCTTGCTTCCGTGCCTTGCTTTCCCTTTTCCCTCATCGCTGCTGCCCTGGGATTTGACCTCTTGCTCAGGGTAACAGATCAGCCAGGTTTGCCTGGGGCTGCAGGGATGTGGGACAATCAGTGTTAAAACCTGGACAGTCACAGGCAAACTGCACTGTGAATCAAGCGTTGAATCGGGCTCTCTTTTCTAAAGAATCCTACGCACCACAACTGGGATCGGTGGGAGTGGACCCCCAGAGCGGATTACAAGGCTGGATGGAAAAGAACCTAATGTCACTGAGGCACTCTCCTGGGGGAGGGAGGGAGAATGTAGGAACGGATTAATAGAAGTAACTGGAGAGCCTCGTCCCCCGCCTTTTCCCCGGGAGGGCCCACAGGACGCTTCCTTCATTAAAGGAAGAAAGAAGGCACCGGCGGTAAACGCAACACTTGCTTTGAGAAATTCAGTGTAGCCATTCTCTGTACACCAACCTTGAGAACAGGAGATACTGCCACGAAATCAGGCTTCCCGATATGAAAGGAAATGCCAGGAGTGGGCTCCCTGGCCGTCTGGTTTCCACCAGAATGGGGCCCCAACAGGAGACCAGTGAACTCGGGGGGTTTATTCACCCGGCGCCTCCCTGCGGGATTGCCACAGGCTAGCTGTGTCTCCACTGAAGGTCAAGGCAGTCCTCTCCACACAGCCTTTCTGCCTCGAGGGTCACTTCCTGCCCCTCCCCACCCCGTTAGTCCTCCGAGTCCCGTTACGAGTGGGCTCCCCAACACCCCTCTTTACTTCGTAAACAATGTCTTTCCTCAAATTGATTAATTTGACTGTACGATCTGTTTCCTGCCAGGGCCCCATATATGCTTAGAATATATTTGGGAGCTTTTCCCAGAAACCTCGGAGAGAGGAACTGGGTGGCTAGGGAAAAGAAATGGGAGGAAATTTTTCCAGTGTATACTTTTAAATTGATTCTTTTTGGGGCGCCTGGGTGGCTCAGTCGGTTAAGTGGCCGAGTTTGGCTCAGGTCATGATCTCGCGATCTGTGAGTTCGAGCCTCGCGTCGGGCTCTGTGCTGACAGCTCAGAGCCTGGAGCCTGTTTCGGATTCTGTGTCTCCCTCTCTCTGACCCTCCCCCGTTCATGCTCTGTCTCTCTCTGTCTCAAAAATAAATAAACGTTAAAAAAAAATAAAAAAATAAATTGATTCTTCTTATTTTAGAGAGCAAGCGTGCACACACAAATGGGGGAGAAAGACAGAGGGAGAGAGAGAGAATCCCAAGCAGGCTCCACGTTCAACACGGAGCCTGATGTGGGGCCCGATCCCATGACCCTAGGATCATGAACTGAGCCCAAATCAAGAGTCAGACACTCACCCAGCTGAGCCACCCACATGCCACTACTTTTGAATTTAGAACTATGTAAATGCATTACTTATTAAAAAGAATATTCCCCAGTAATGTACACTTTTCACTTTATTTTTAAGGTTTACTCATTTATTTTGAGAGAGAGAGATCACAAGTAGGGAAGGGGGCGGGGGGGGGGGGGGGGAGAGAATCCCAAGCAGGCTCCACACCACCAGTGCGGTGCAGGGCTCAAACTCACAAACCGAAAGATCATGACATGAGCTGAAGTTGGATGCATAACTAATGGAGCCACCCAGGTACTCCCACTTAATTTAATTTAATTTAATTTAATTTTACTTTATTTTATTTTATTTTACTTTAAGCTCTACACCCAATCTGGGGCTTGAACTCACAACCCGGAGATCAGGAGTCCCAGGCTCTACCAACTGAGCCAGCCAGGTGCCACTCACGTACACTTTTAAAGCAAAGTTAAGCCTGTGAGAGACAGAAGGGAGCCAACATGGCAATTGATACCATAAGCCTTAAGCCTGTGACACAGGATTTCTGCTTCTAGAAATTCATCCTCAAAAAAGAATTGAAGGTACGTAACTTCACGTACAAGGAGGATTCACTGCAGCCTTTCCTTTGGCAAAAGAAAATTTACTGGCAATGTAAATGCTCAAGAGTAAGGGCATTTGGAGAAAAACTTAGGACAAACATCTCTGTGGCCATCAAAGGTTGTGCGTTTAGAAGAATTTTGAAGAACAGAGGAGAATCTCATTATACAATGTTATAGGGCAGAAATAGAATACAAATGATTGTGTATAATTTTGTAAAATGTGTGTGTGTGTGTATTATCTCTATTTCACCAACGGAGCCACCTAGGCAGAGAATAGTTAATACTTGTATGTGTTCAAGGTCACAGGGCTTATGAATTTGGATTTGGGGGGCTCTGAGTAACAGAATACCCAACTTAAAGGAACTTAAACAAGTCAAGTATTTACTCTCCTCACCAAGACATTTGAGGATGTGCATTCCTAGGGTTAGTCTGGCAGCTCAATTATATCAGTAAAGACCCATGTTCTTTCTATCATGCCAGTCTTGTCACCTTCAGTGTCTGAGCTTTTGATCCTCAGGCTTGTCACCTTAGGTCACAAAATGACTGCTGCAGCTCCAAATGTCACATCATCCCAGGCAATGATCAAAGTAAGAAGGCCTGAGAAGCCAACTAGGTTACATCAGGCTCTTTGTCTGGGTCTCACCCAAGATGCAACCCGGGGTTTTTCCATAAGTGTACTGTTCTTGCTGAAACGACTTGAAAGAAAACCAGAAATAGCGTCAACCTTTTAATGGATTCTCTTCATCTGTAAAATGAGTAGGTTGGACTAGATAGTCTCTGAGGTCCCTCCTAGCTCGTCCAGACTCTGATGAGAAAAAAGCCTGGCAGAAAACCCACCAAATCATTAACTGTGGTGGATTTTGGATAGTGAGATTATGGAGAATTTTCATTATCTTTTTTACGATTTTCTTTCTTGCCAAATTTTGGAAGACTAGTATGTGTTATTTATGTAATGAGAAAATATATCATTTTTTAAAGATCGTAAATGTTCTACACTAGAAAACTCTTAAACTAACTTTACAAACGTACTATGTGGGGTTTTTTTAAGTTTGTCTGCCAACAGTTCCGCCCGTTTTCATACGATCTATTCCCATACTTTGACCACGCTATGTATACACATAAATGTCATCTGCGGTTACAGATATGGGCCTCCTAGTGAAATATTAGAATAGATAATGGCAGACGGTAAGGAAGGGATCTCTTCTCAAATGAGCTCAATTGCCTCAAACAACTGAAATTCCTCCAAGAAAAGACACAAAATATGTGGGTAAACTCACGACGCATTTAACTACCTGCAAAACTTGGTCACCAATGACAGGAATGTGCAAGTAATCCCAAATAGATTTATTTACAAGGTGTTCAGAACTACTTTGTTTCTCAGGGAAACTGGGTGGTCTTTCAACAAATTCCAAAGGTCTTTGGGTCCACCTCACAAATTCCTTAACATTCAGGAGACACAGACATGTTGAAAAGGAACAAGAAGGCGAGTTATTAAGTTTTTATTGGCAACAAATACTGTCAGCTGAGTTTCCTATAGGGACAGGCGGACTTCATTCGTTGTTGAGAAAATGTCTCCCAAATATCCACATCAGAAATACCGTAGTTTGTCTCCCGTCATTCTTTGAAGTAAAAATGGCGCTCCCTGAACAAAGCAGCCAATTCAATTTAGAACCCGAACAATCCCACAAGTCGTTTTCCTTGAGACAGCCCCCATCCTTTGGCACACTATCCGTTTCGTTACACGGACTATTAAAAAGGTATGTGTTCAAAAAAAAGATACACGTTCGAGGATCGAAATCTAATAAAATTAACCATTTTTACTGCATATTCAAGGACCGTTGAGGTGCACCTGCCTTTTTTGGCAACTGAAGAATATAATGACTATTGGTACAGGTTGGTGTCAGTTCCTTAACTTGTGTTAAGAAGTCAGAAGTTTTGCCCACATTTGCTTTTGTACCATGGATGCACTGGCAACACAGAGAAAAGTGCAAATAAAGTCTTAGTGTTACTATTTTGACCCCATGGGCACCCGGAAAGTATCCTGGGGATTCCCAGGGGTCAGCGGACCACACTTTGAGAACCATTGCTTTTAACCCTGGGCAGGTAAATTTTAATTGAAAAAAATAACTAAATTAAAAAGGAAAATAAAATCAGCACATAAATAAATTATATTTGTGCATTAATAAAGTTAAAAAAAATAAGACTCTCAACCCTTAAATAAATATATTCTACATTATCAGTGATCTCTATAAGTTGTCTTTTTTTTTTAAGACTTTATTTTTAAGTAATCTTTACACCCGGTTTGGGGCTCGAACTCAGCACCTCAAGATTAAGAGTCACCCAGTTCTTCTGACTGAGCGAACCAGGCACCCATCTACGAGTTAAGTCTTTAGTGATAACAAATGAAAAGATAATTTGGATTCTTACACATTTTTTCTAAAATTATTTATTTTTCTTACTAGGCAACATTCTATCACTCTACCAAATTTTCGAACACATTATTATGCTAGTTTGTTAGATTATCCTTCCTACCCCATCCCCACTCCATCCCGAATTTCGTGAGGTCAGGGACTATATGCCATCCATGACTGAAACTAACACTTGGCACACAGGAAGTCTTCCACAGATGTTTGTTTTCCTCGGTGAACATATTTATCAATCAGTCAAGAAACAAGATAAGTTTTTAAAATCAAAACCGTAGGGGCACCTGGCTGGTTCAGTTGGTAGAATATGCGACTGTTGATCTCGGGGTTATAAGTTTGAGCCCCATGTTGGGTGTAGAGATTCCTTACAAATAAAATCCTTAAAAAATAACTAAACCAAAAGTACATATAAGCTAGTTGAAATAAGAAGCTAATGTAGCCTTTTCTGCAGAGTCAGGTATATTTTTAAAAAATCACCCGGGGCGCTGTGGTGGCTCAGTCAGTTAAGCTTCCTACTTCCGCTCAGGTCATGATCTCGGGGTTCTTGAGTTCCAGCCCCTCATCGGACTCCGTGCTGACAGCTCAGAGCCTGGAGCCTGCTTCGGATGCTTTGCCTCCCTCTCTCTCTCTGCCCCTCCCCTGCTCGCACTCTGTCTCTCTCTGTCAAAAATAAATAAACATTTAAAAAAGAAATTGTTTTATCACCAAGACAACAAGGTGTGCACGTGTGCACATGTGTGTGTGGAGAGGAATGTAGTATAATTCTCAGTTCGGCAATGCTATCTATTCTAGATTCTTTTTTCTTTAATTTTCTTTAGCAATTTTAAGACCCAGAGGTCACTGGTCCAATTCTACCAATTTACAGATAAGAAACAGATGCCCAGCGAGCGGAAGGTTACCCCGTAAGACAATATAATAACAAAGATGAGGGATTTCGTTGATATTTGGGTTCCCCTCCCAATGTCCCCCACCCCTGCACATTTTTTCAATGAGTGAAGATTCTGGGATTGTGTCTATCATGATCCCCAAAATAGTGAGCTTGCTTTTTCCAGATTGGCTTTGATTCATCATTAATGTTCAGCCAGCTGTTTATGAATGAGGCCATCTCCTTGATCGAATCCTCATTTGAATAATTTTGAAAACCAGTCATTTCAGGTGAAGATAACAGCAACCAACAGCACGTAGCTTGCACCGTTGCAACTCTGACGGGGTTTCTAAGGCATAGATCGCTGCTTAAAGGAAAGAGATACCACAGTGGGACTTCATCACCTATTCATTTCACTTACACGGGTTAAACTACATTCGTTAAAAAAGAATGAAAGACAGAAATGATAATAAGTTAAATATTGCTTACGTGAATACATTTAAATGGAAACAAATTGGCATTTAAATATCAGCGGATTCCGACCGTTTCATTCAATGAGATATGAATCTGATGTTCCCTCAGTTGGTCTCTGGATGCAGCAGCTAAGAGAGGGTCATTCGCTCGCCATTCAGTGAGGACTTACAAAGCGCCTGGACTGTAGTAAGTCCCAGAGACACAACAACGAGCAAGATAAGTAAGGTCGTTTGGAAAATGTTTGATGTGGGCTGGTTTGCCCAAGTTACTTTCTCAATGTCTCCCCTTCTGGCCTTGGATTTCCCATGTGTGCCATGGCACTGAAAGTGTGGGTCTCTTGCAAATCCCCCCTCGACACACCCCCCACTCTATTGTACGGTTACTTTGACATGTTGCCTGTTGACCTGTGATGAGGGGCAGGAGACAAGAGCATTCTCTGCTGGTCTGACTCTGCATCAGTCTTAGGCAGAGTCTCTGAGTCTCACAAGGGCTCTGGACTCCCCAGCTGTAGCTTTGGCCTAATGTACATTCTTCTTTTTTGGTAAGTTTATTTACATATATATATATATATATTTAGTAATCTCTACACCCACTGTGGCGCTCGAACTCAGGACCCAGAAATCAAGAGTCACATGCTCTTCTGAGCCAGCCAGGCGCCCCTACCTAGTATACATTCTCGGTTTTCCTTCAGAGGTAGAGTTTCTTTTTTTTCTTCTGTCTTCTCAACTACGGCGGGTTTTCACCAGTGCCCTGAGATTACTACTTGTGCTGTGTGCTCCCCTGGAAATGTAGGGTTTTTTCCATGGGGAAGTAGGAAAGACGGGCTGAGCAGAGCGTCAGCAATGGCTCCTGTTGCCGACAGTAAGCTTCTGCCAGCCAGCAGCCCGATGGGAAGTTTTGTCACAATTCGCCCTGAACTTCCCTAGGAGTGCGTGCTGGGGTTTGTGGAGGAAAATCCTGCAAGAGGGTGACGTCTTCAAACCAGCCCACCCTTGGCCTCGAGCAGTTTCTTTTTTTTTTTTTTTTTTTAATGTTTATTTATTTTTGAGACAGAGAGAGACAGAGCATGAATGGGGGAGGGGCAGAGAGAGAGGGAGACACAGAATCTGAAACAGGCTCCAGGCTCTGAGCTGTCAGCCCAGAGCCCGATGCGGGGCTCGAACTCACGGACCGCGAGATCATGACCTGAGCCGAAGTCGGACGCTCAACCGACTGAGCCACCCAGGCGCCCCTCGAGCAGTTTCTTAAGAGCTGTTGGCGGAATCCTCTGGCCAGCTCGTATGGAGTCGAACGGCCTTGGCCCCAGATAAGCCAACGCGCAGGTCCCATATATCCCTGCAAGAACTTGGTATCCTTCAGCTGTTGGGTTAGGTGGTTGTCCTATAACCTCAGTCTTCTGGCTCCTTCAAGAAAAACCACTAATTTCCACTTTGTCCAGGTTTTCACTGTTGGGTGGATGGGAGAGACCCTCATGCCAGCTGTCTCCATCTCTAAGCTAAAACCAGAAGTTCGTATCAGAGGATTTTAAGCAGTATAGGAATATGATTGAATTTACGTTGAAAGCTCACTGGCTCAGTATGTAGACCATGCGGCTCTTGATCTCAGGGTGATGAGTTCAAGCCCCACATTGGGTGTGCAGCTTACTATAAAAAAAGGGGGGGTGGCTCACTATGGCTGTTATACGAATGGACTGTAGAAGTCTGGGGACAGGACAATAGAAAAGTAGAGACACCAGATAGAAAGCTGTCGCATTTGTTCAAGAAAAAATGTTGGGGGCTGGTCTTGGCCACTAGCAATAGAAACGGGAAGGGGTGGGTATTTCAGGACACGTTCTTGACGTACAGTAGAAAAGATCAGGATCCACTCAGGAGACAAAAACCCAAAACCCAGACCAATCATTTGCAGAGGGAAAATTCAGCGTAGGTCATCATTCACTAGTAACAGGGGCTTAACTACGAAGAAGAGTGAAACTAACCTTACGGGAACAGCAGTGAAGGAAGCAGCCACTGTCTCTAAGGCTTTGGGAGAGCAGCCAGGGAAGAAACAAACCGGGAGAAGGGCACCATTTCAGAGATGCGCAACCTTGTTGGAGAGGGTATGGTCCCTCTGATGACGGGGAAGCTCGCTGAGGTGGCCCAGGCCTGGGATGGCAAGCAAATCAGTTACCAGAGAAAGTCACCGCAAAGCTGCCTACGGTGATGCTGGCCAGACTCATCAGTGCTTGGATTTGGCGGCAAATTCGACCCTGCAATTCCATTCCAGGTATTTACTCGAGAGAAACAAAAAACATTATGTCTATAAAAAGGCATGGAAGAACTTTCTGGGATGATGGAAGTGTTCTCTAACTGGATCGTGGTGGTGGTGACAGAGTACATCCGATTGTCAGGAATCACTGAACCTGACACCTAAACTCGGGGCTGGGGGAAGGAGGGGATATTGGAGGTGAAAGACGAGAGAAGAAAGCGTGAAACAGTTGTTTCACGTTTGGAAAGTGAGTTGACAAGAGCAATAGAGTAGGATCGGCCAGGAGTACTGAAGGCTTACTGGAGACTTAAAGCGAGAATCTTCAACAGAGGTTGTAGGATTTTCTCCAGCAAACTTCAGTTTCTCTACCACCGATGCAGAGTAGGACAATTGCCCGTGACCAGGGTTAGAATCTGGCTAGGCAAACATGATGAGGGGAAAAGGCACGAGGGGCTGGGGCGTTTGCAAGAGAGGAGTGATTCTGGTGACGATCCAATGGATTGGAAAACAAATATTTGAAGATACAGAGGGGCACCCGGGTCAATCAGTCGGTTAAGGATCCAACCCTTGATTTCGGCTCAGGTCATGATCTCACAGTTCCTGGGATGGAGCCCTGCTTTGAGCTCCGTGCTGACAGCACGGAGCCTGCTCGGGGTTCTCCCTCTCTCTCTCTCTCTCTGCCCCTCTCCTGCTCACTCTCCATCTCTCAATCTCTCTCTCTCTCTCTCTCAAAAATAAATTAATTAATTTAAAAAAATGAAGATACGGGATGGGTGCTTCACATCACACGGCCACAAACACCAGCCTTCTGTTGCTCAAAAGAAAATTAACAATCTCTCCCAAAATGTTTGCTTTGATTGTAAACGGTAACTGCCTAAGGGATATCCAATGGCAATTTTGACTTTACAAGGTTTCTTCCTCACACGGTAACTGAAAAATCTCACCCCAGAGAAGCAGGTGGCTTCCCTATATACCAGGAAGACAGCAGTTACCAATTGCTTCTAAACAAACCTCCCTAAAACAAAGTGACTTAAAACAACAGCCATTTTATTTGCTTAGGATGCTGTAGGTCAGCAATCGGGGCTGAGTTCGGCTTATGTAGTTCTTCTGCTGGTCTCATCTCAAGCAGTTTTAGTTATCTGGTGGCTCAAATGGGACTGAATGGTCTAAGATGGCCTCACTCACATGTCGGCAGTTGATGTTGGCTATTCGCTGGTCCTCTCGCCTCTAGATGACTGGCCTAGGCTTGTTCACATGAAAACTGGGTTCTAAAAGCAGCAAGAGAGGGGCACCTGGGTGACTAGTTCGGTCATGATCTCGTGGTCCATGAGGTCGAGCCCTGCGTCGGGCTCTGTGCGGACAGCTCAGAGCCTGGAGCCTGCTTTGGATTCTGCGTCTCCCTCTCTCTCTGCTCCTCCCCAGCTCGCACTCTGTCTCTCTCTCTCTCTCAGTCTGTCTCTCTCAAAAATAAATAAACATTTAAAAAAAAATTTTTTTTAATTAAAGCAACAGGTGGGGAATGCAAGCTGGTGCAGCCACTCTGGAAAACAGTATGGTTTCTCAAAAAATTGAAAATAGAACTACCCTACGACCCAGCAATGGCACTGCTAGGCATTTATCCACGGGATACAGGGGTGCTGTTTCGAAGGGACACATGCACCCCCATGTTTATAGCAGCACTATCGACAAGAGCCAAAGTATGGAAAGAGCCCAAATGTCTATCGATGGATGAATGGAGAAAGAAGATGTGGTACATATATGTATGCTAACTAATTTGGATGTAAATTTTTAAAAATTTAAAAAAATAAAAATAAATTAAAGCAACAAGAGAGTAAGCAAATGCCAATGCACGAGCACTTTACTCGTTTCTGCTTGTGTCATATCCGCTAACATCCCATTGGTCAAAAGAAGTCACATGACAAAGCCTAGTGTCTGTGGAGAGGGTTGGGGACTACAGAAGGACAGACAGGGACAGGTGATGGCTGGAGGGCCGTTAATTTAACCATCCATCAACCACAAGGAAATTAGGAGCAATGCTTTCCTCCTACAGCCAGTAAATAATAGCTTAAACTAAACAGAAAAGTGAACCAGTTCTGCTTCTGGAAAAACAATCCTTTTCCTGAGAGTATCATAACCTAGTCTAGGACGTCTGCAATTTCTCTGAATGTCACAAAATTCTAGATAATCGATTTGAAAATCCATGTGTCATAGAACATTTTGGGAAGAGAGAAGTCATACAATTAGATGATGATAGTGTTTAGCAGCTTTGAAAACATGTTAACGTGGCCCTTAAGCTTTGAATGAGCGTATTTGTAGACAGGAGATTGAACCATATGACCTTTAATGTTCTTTTCCAGTACGGAGATTTTTATGATAAACCATTTAGTAATCAGTCTATTACAGCTCATTCACTCCTGGCTGAGAAAATGCCCTTTTTCCTTACAAGCTCACACAATACGCCCCTGCATAAAGCAGAGCTCAGAGACAAATGACAGTTCTGTTTCATAATATTTGTCTCCTGACAGAAGAGGACCAGCTCTTGAGTTATTGCCTCATTAGCGAAAATAAAAATCATCGACAACTCCCAGGATTGCGGGAAAGGAAATATTGAAACTTTGATTTACACGGGCTATTTCTGACTTTCATTTTCCTTCGAACACCAGAAACTCGGCTTTCTCTGCCCCGTGTTCCTAAATTAGTGGAAAGGCTCTAGAAGGAAATGTTGAAGGTCAGAAGTAGGAAAAAAAATGAGGCATGGGCAGAGAAGAACAAATAAGTAATCAGTATCATGTTTCATGACGATTAGAAGTGAAAATACAGTTTTCCTTGTTCTCTAATGACTGAGCCACCCAGGCGCCTCTGAACCGTACACGTTTAAAAAGATGGGCATTTGGGCACGTGAATCGTATCTCCACTTTAAATACATGTGACGAAAAAATATACTAGATGTAGGTAGGTAAGTGGATCGGGAGATGGGCAGTGGAGCGTCCTTCCTTGCTTCCTTTCCCCTCCCTCCCACCCTCCCCTCCCCCTTATTTCATGTGACATCACACAAAGAGAGCTCCGCGGATCCAGAATTAGATCCCCAAGTTTTTCACTTGCGCTGCTGGCACAGCGAAGCTTATGGGCAACTTATAATTGCCTGCGTGCCCAAAGGTTATGGATCAATCACTCAGACCGCCAGTCCTGCCAGCCCGCAAGCCCGGGAAGAGTCACAGAGGCTTGGGATCTTTTTTTCCGCTAAGGCAAGATGGCTCATCGTTAGATTTGGAGGAAAAACACAGAGAAAGGAAAAAAATGCTATTATTGAGCGGACTTAGTGAGGAACATCATTTATACCTGACAGTAGCATGTTTTTAATAATGAGACCAGCAGGGAAAAGACAGAGAGGAGGAAAGAACTTACAAGGAGAGTTCTGCTCAGTGAGCCAACTCGGCTGGTGTCGAAGTGGGCCCAAAAGTCCACGAGGGGAAAGACTCTTACATTTTGAAAATGCAGCATTTACGTTTGTTTTCAGGGAGGAAAAAAGGCTTGAGAGTCAACCCCACCCAATGACGTTGCCTCACGTCAACTTCATTTATGCTTGCCAGCAAAAATGTCTTCATTACACACATTTGAAATCTTTTTTTTTTTTTAACTGAGCTTGTTTTTCTTATGATTTTTTAAAAATTTGTTTAGGGGCACTTGGGTGGCTCAGTCGGTTAAGCGGCCGACTTCAGCTCAGGTCATGATCTCGCGGTCCGTGAGTTCGAGCCCCGCGTCGGGCTCTGTGCTGACAGCTGGGAGCCTGGAGCCTGCTTTGAATTCTGTGTCTCCCTCTCTCTCTGCCCCTCCCCCGCTCATGCTCTGTCTCTCTCTGTCTCAAAAATAAATAAAAACATTAAAAAAACTTTTCTTAAAAACGAGATGGTCCTGAGACTATCAGACAAGCATTTGAGAAAAAGGAAAGCAGGAGTCCTATATAAATCCAGACACAAAAATAAATTCCACATATCACCATTTAGCTAAATGTTAAAAATACAGAAAATGAAGAGAATTTGAATGAATATTTAAATAATTTGGGAGGGCACAAAAAGCACTTATCAAGAAAGCACAGGACGAAAGCCATAATAAATTTAACTAAGATATTTTACTTGCCAAAGCATCAACATCTTTTAGAAACTCTATCAATAAAATTAAAGCACATTGTTAAATTGGTTAAATATTTGCAACATATATGGCCCAAAAAAGCTGATACCCTTAATATCGGAAGAGCTCTTAGCTATCAGTAAGAGATAAACACCCCAGTTAAAAATGAGCAATTTCCAAAAGGAAACCTATAAATCCCAGTAAACCTCACAATCAAAGATAGGGCAATTGAAAACATTAATGAGATACCAAGTATCACCCTTCAAATTAGTAAAGTAAAAAGAAAACGAATGAAGTAAAAAGAATGGTGTCACAAACATTGGTAAGAATATAGGAAAATAAACGCTCTCATACACAGCTGGCCAGGTGGGGCCAAATTCATGCTTTCCAGCGGGCAATTGGTAATTTGCATCGAAAAATGTTAAAAGTCTGCCTATCTTCTGAACTCATTTTTGCAAATTAGCTGAAGGACAAAACCACAGATATATCCAAAGTTACATGTGACACTATTTCATCACAGTGAAATTTTGGAAATTAACCAGATGTTGTAAAATAAGAATTGTACAGAAATCACAACACATACAAAGGAAAATACCATGCCAGGGATAAAACCGTGTCATAACAGATATTTCTAGGCCTGAGGAAAGATATGCTATTTATACGAAAAGGAAAAAAGAGCAGGCGCTCAGTCAATACATGCACTGTATGCCCTGGGGCGGTGGCAGGATTCACTCCAAAATTTCCACGGCATGCGGTGGCCCTGGTACCTTATTTCCGGGTCTTGGCCTGTCACCTGATAACCACGAGATACTGAGATGCATGACGGTGATGTCATCACCTACACTGAACACAATGACGTCCCAATTCAGGCTCCTCCTCCAGAGTGCCGAACGGACCATCTAGAATCACCGTGACATAGTTCTAGGTTGTCATGGTAGTGAGATAAATCCCACTCTCTGGCCCAGGGGAAATCTGGCTTCAATAAACGTGAGAGTAGTAACGGCTTATTATTCTCCCAGCGGCACCCCCTCTCTGCCCCCAAAACCCCCGTTCCCTTTATCCTGCTTTTTTTCTTCTCCGTATGCATCATTTCCTAATACTTTCTATCATTTGCCTGCTTATTATTTTTATTATCTGTCTCCCCCTGCTGGTGCGAAGGCAGAAATTCTTGTCTATTTATTCATTTCTATGTACGCCCAGCACCTAGAACATGTACCCGGTCCACAGCAGGACCTCGATAAATACTAAGTACAGAAATGAATGAGTGAATGAGTGAGTGAAGGAAAGGAAGCTCACATATACTGCATGTATTCCAAACAGGCGCCTTAATAAAATTCGTAACAGAGCAGGTGCTGGCTCACCATCTCGGCCTCGCTCGTGGTGGTCAGGGCGCTGGGTAAGACTTGATCAGTGGTTCGTGAGACAAATGTCTCTTTTAATGCAAACTCCCCACCGATTGTCCCTGGGCGATGCTGCCCACTGAGTGCACAGCAAGGACCCCGAAGGGACAAAGCTGGGGACACCTCTCTCATTCACTGTATTCTAGATTTAAAGCTGATGGGCACTAATGATCCAGAGTCCCGCACCGGGGAGCAGACGAGTGACATCAAATTAGGTCTCGGGGTACCCGGGTGGCTCAGTCGGTTAACTTACACATGTAAGTTTCGGTTCAGGTCACACTCTCACAGCTTCGTGGATATGAGCCCCACGTCGGGCTCTGTGCTGACAGTGTGGAGCCTGCTTGGGATTCTCTCTCTCCCTCTCTGCCCCTCCTCCATTCGTGCTGTCTCTGTCTCTGTCAAAATAAATACACACACTGAAAAAAAAATTACGTCTCGGGGCGGCTGGGCGGCTCAGGCTGTTAAGCGTCTGACTTCGGCTCAGGTCATGATCTCGCGGTTCATGGGTTCGAGACCTGCAACGAGCTGTCTGCTCTCAGCATGGAGCCTGGAGCCTGCTTCGGATTCTGTGCCTCTCTCTGTCTCTGCCCTCCCCTGCTCATGCTGTCTCTCTCTCACACAAAAGTAAATAAACATTAAAAAAATTTTTTTTAAATTATGTCTCAATAAGGAGAGCAGTTTCAATACTGAGCAGATATTCATAACGGTGGTCATTTCCAATGAATTTTTTTAAATCCGTTATTTTTTTTTGGCCTTGCTACTTAGAATGCCCCTTTTGCTTTCCGTATTCAAATTCATCATTCTCAGAAGGATCACGCTTTTACCCTAGAAAGACTAGTTCTCTGAATCATACCTCATAATTACACTCATTGTGTTTTCCTACTGAGCCAGATGAGCTTTGTCCTTGTTTAGGTAAAAGTGAAGTTTAAGAATGTACGCCCTGCCCTTCTCTCCCCATATTATCTGTCATAGCTACTGGCTTTTGCCTCTTTTGCTGATCATTAGTTTGAATGCGCCTGCAAGGAATAAAGGCTTCGTTTTCATGCAGTAACAAAAGAAAAAAGATGTCTCCTCCCACAAGCACAAAACAGCCAGGTTTTACCACGTGAACAGGAACTTCAACATTATTACCAGTTCCTGACACGCAGATCATTCTTTTAGAATTGCAGTTTTTCCTGTCCAAATTATACTTGAAAAACCACCGGCTTCCTAGAATAAACTCTACATAATGTCCAGCTCAGGCCACCCCCTCAAGAACAGAAAGAATATGGCTTCATATTTCTCCCTTGAAAGGCAATGCAGCCTAGTTGATAAGAGATCAGAGCAGACCCGGGAAAACCTGATTGTATTTATGACTCTATGTCTTAAATACTGCACTTTTTTTTTTTTCTTCTCCTCTCTTTGCCTCTTTTCTCCCCTCTCCCCTCCTCCCGGCTCCTTGTCTCTTCTCTCTCCCTCCCCAACCCCTTTCTCTCTCTCCCTCTCAATCTCTCTCTCCCTCTCTCCTTCTAGAATGAAGCATTTGTTACAAGTAAATTTATACTAGCAACCACAATACCAAGTGATGACAAGAATGAGACTTATATAAGATGTGAGAGCAGCTTTACTCCTAATATCCGAAAACTAGAAACTACACTTACGTCCATCAACACGTGGATAGATACACAAATTGTGCCGTGTTCAAACAACGGATCACTGCCCAGCAATAAACACGAAATGATACGAACTGCTCGTACTAACACTAAGCTGGATGAATCTCACCAACACCGTGCTGAGTGAAAGAAGGTAGACACAAAGGAGCACATACTCTACAGTTTACTTTGTATAAAGTTTTAGAACACAGAGAACTAATCTATGGTTACAGAAAAAAGTTCGGGGCGCCCGCGGGGCTCAGTCGGTTAAGCATCCGACCTTCGATTTTGGCTCAGGTCATTATCACAAGGTCGCGAGTTCAAGCCCTGCGTGGAGCTCAGTGCAGAGCACAGAGCCTGCTTGGGATTCTCTCGGTCTCCCTCTCTCTCTGTCCCTCCCTTGCTTGTGCTCTTTCTCTGTCAAAACAAATAAACTAAAAAAAAAAAAAAAAAAAAAAAAAAGTTCATTTGTTCCCTGGGGCAAGAGGGATGGCAGTGGTGAAGGGGGTTGACTTCAAGGGGAATAAGGAAACTTCCTGGTGTCGTGAAAATGTTTTAGATCTTTATTGATGTAGAAGTTTTAGGGATGTTAATATTTGTCAATATTCATCAGACTATTTACTTTATACCTATGCATTTTATTGTGCGTAAACTGTATCTCAATAAGGTTGGCTGAAAAATTCACGCTGGGTTCTAGGCAAGAGTTTAGAAAAAAAGAAAATGTTGCCGAGAGTACGCAGTGGATCCTACATCAGCCTGTCTGTAAGTTCACATATTGGTAGTTTAGAGGAAGTCGCTGAATCAGTGAGGTCATGGGTATGTGGATAAAACTCCTGCGATCCGCCCCATCAAGTTCAACAGACAATTACTGACTGCTTGAATCTGAAGGATAACGTGTTGGGCATTACTAGAGATATAAAGATGAATTCAAAATCCCCACTCTCAAGTTCCTGCTAACCCTTTTGGGCCTGGGGGGGCTAGTGGTGATTTAAAACAAAAAACAAAAAACAAAGGACAGGTACTCAACCGACTATTATAAAATAAATAATAAAAGAGTACCCTAGGACCAAACTTACTTACTGCATACTTAGCCAATCCACGGAAATGTCACAATCTATTGGATGTCTTAGTTATTTATGGTCCCTAAATCCTCCGGGAAGAATTTTGGGAAGTACTTTGCAGCCCAAGAATGGATTAGTGCTGGGCCTAAGATTCTTTCAGAAAGAATCTGCTACAGGGTTGCCTTCTTTCCCCCAGAAAAAAAAAAAAAAAAAAAAAAAAAAAGTCCAGTTAAGTAGAAAAGCCTAAGAGGGTGGTCAGCCAAAGGATCGCACCTAATTCGAGACATAGGAGTAAGAATGAAGGAAGATAGTAAGATTACACAGAACATACAATGGAATGCTACTTGGCAATGAGAAAGAATGAAATCTGGCCTTTTGTAGCAACGTGGATGGAACTGGAGGGGATTATGCTAAGTGAAATAAGTCAGGCAGAGAAAGACAGATGCCATGTTTTCACTCTTATGTGGATCCTGAGAAACCTAACAGAAGACCATGGGGGAGGGAAGGGGGGGGGGGGAATTTACAGAGAGGGAAGGAAGCAAACCCTAAGAGACTCTTAAAGACTGAGAATAAACTGAGGGTGGATGGGGGGTGGAGGGGGCGAGGGGAAAGTGGCTGATGGGCATGGAGGAGGGCACCTGTTGGGATGAGCCCTGGGTGTTGTATGGAAACCAATCTGACAATAAATTTCATATTAAAAAAAAAAGTGCAAAGCGAATGGCCATGTGCTGCTAAAATTCTTGCAGGGAAAAAAAAAAAAAAGATTATACGGAACAGCTTCCCATGGTCTTCGTCTAGGTCTTTGTTAAGTGGAGTCGTCAAAGTGGAAATGCAAATGTATTCAGAGTAGGTGACCTCACTGGCTTCACGCAGTCACAGGTGTCTTTCTTCTTCCCTTCAAGTGCTAGTGGACATTCTTGTCGGAGCAGCTCTCCTGGACGGCTGTCCTCCAAATGATGACTCAGGGACTCGGTGCTTTCTTTCTGTGGCTTCGGTACCTCTGGTGCCATCTAGTTAACAGCTGACGAGAGGTACACATAGACCATTATGTGGAATGATACGTAGGTTATGCCTAGAAGCGGCATACATCCATTCTGCCCGAATTCCACGGACCAGAGCTCAGTTACGGCCTCGCTCTCAGATGCAAGGGTGGCTGAGAAATTCGGTTTGGCTGTGTGCCCAGCCTAGAGAAGGGCCAGGTTGGTGAACGCCAGCCGTCTTGGGCCCAGCAAGGCTACCTATGGTGCAACTGGCAAACTATTAATGGTCAACGGTCAGTTACTCAGCGGCAGCCGAAAGAGAACATATAAAGTGGGGACTGCAGATGGGGAAGGTAGGATGCATCGTCCTCTTCAGAAAGTGCTGTGTTCCTCATTGGGAATAGGGGAACAAATCAACGGTTGAAACTAAAAAAGCAGCCCTATACCACAAATGCAAGGTTACCCAAGAGCCAGAGAAAACAAAATAGCAGAGGTCTGGGGTGAGAATCACGCTACCGAAGACGTGATAAAATGCCCCTCTGCTCGGAGCCCCCCCCAAACCCCCCCTCTTGGAGTAGATGCGCTGCTCAGAGCAGCACGGGTTTGGATTGGATCGACCAGACTGAATTCTTAGGAGATAGAGCTCCAGGAAGTTAGCCGGGAGCTCTAGCCAGGTATCACAGACATTATTAGTCAGGCTCTTGTTTTTTCCCTTTGTCTACGTAGGCTAAAAAATGAAGGACGCTTGCTCAAAAAGTTAAACATGGAAGTAAGTACCCTACGATCCAGCCATCCTACTTCTGAGTGTACACCCAAAAGAATGAAAAGCAGGGACTCAAACAGATAGATTTGCACACCCGTGTTCATAGCAGCTTTGTTCACAACAGCCAAAAGGTGGAAACAACCCAAACATCCATCAACAGATGAATGGATAAACGAAATGTGATATGCACAAGCGGTCCCTGGCTGGCTCAGTCAGTGGAGCATGTCGACTCCTGATCTTGGGGTTGTGAGTATTTGAGCCTCACGCTGGGCATAAAGCTTACTTAAATAACCAAATGAATAAAAATTTGATCTCCACATACAATGGAATACTACTCAGCCTTAAAAAAGAAGGAAATTCTGACACATGCTACAACACGGATGCACCTTGAATGCAGTATACTAAGTAAATAAGCCGGATACGGGGGAAAAAATTTTGTATGATTTCACTTGTAAGAGGTATCGGGGATAAGCAAATTCATAAAGGTAGAAAATAGAATAGAGGTGACCAAGGGTAGAGGGTGGTGGTTATTGTTTTATGGGTACAGAGTTTCCGTGTGGGATAATGAAAAAGTTCTGGAAATGGAAAGTGGTGATGGCTGTTGTGAATGCACGTAACGCCACCGAATGGTTAAAAGGGTAAATTTCATGTTACATATATTTTACCACAATAAAAAAAATGTTCCCCCCAAAAGTGAAAGGCACAGGCTTTCTATTAGAGACACAAATAACGGCACCAAACGCCAGACACAGGGGCGCCTGGGTGGCTCAGTCAGTTGAGCATCCAACTTCGGCACGGGTCACGATCTCACGGTTTTTGAGTTTGGCTCTACCTTGGGCTCGCTGCTGTCCACACAGAGCCCACTTGGGATCCTCTGCCCCCCTCTCTGTCTGCCCCTCCTGCACTCTCACGCTCCCTCTCTCTCAAAAATAAGGAAATATTAAAAAAGAGAGAGAGACAGAGCCAGATAGAGGATTCCAGTTGGTAAATCAGGATGGGGACGGGGATGGGAAGAATCAAGTAAGACTTCACGGAAGAAACCTCTATCAGCTGGGCCGTGGAGAATTTCAAGCTGGAGATTAGAAGGAAGAGGATAGAGGGCGGATGTATTCCAGGCTGTGAGCAAGGGCAGCAGTCAGAGAAGCATGTAGCATACCTAAGAAATGGTGATCAGTGGTTTGTTTACTCATTGCATCTCCTATTTTCCCCTGCTGGGGGCGCTGATACTCCTCCTTGGGGCTGTGTTAGGCAAGAGCTAGTTGCTCAACACTCCCTAGAGTGCATGCACCACGGAAATCTCCCCCTGAGCTTACCCTGAAGAGGCATAAGCCTCAGCTACGTGCAGAGGAACGCTTCCACTTGAATCGTACTAAAGAAGTGTACATACTTATGTAATATACAAGGAGAGGGAGTCATTGTGTTCTGAGGAATTTCATGCACAGAATCTGTTTACATATTGTCAGAGGCATGGATGGATAATACTTCCGAGATGGGAATTACAGTGTTCTCTCCCCCATGCTTCCTTCTTTGTTTCTCCCTGCTCAAGCAGGTGGAAGAGGGTGTCCAAGGTGCCTCAAGGGAAAGACGCAACAGGGCGGTGCGTGGCTCTGTTTTCTGTGTTGCACTTGAGGTATTTTTGACATATAACACCGGATTCGTTTCAGACGCGGGGTTTAGATCCTTGCGAAAGTTAGGCATGGCTCTTTTCTCCGGACCCGACGTTGTTTTGAGCCTCTTTAAAATCAACAAGATAGAAGTTTCTGAACACCAGTGGTCCGCTTCGCTTATCTGTGCTTGTGGGATTGATTTTAACTTCATTCCCTGCGCCAGACCATTCCAGAAGGGATGTCAAGTAGTGTGTTAGCTGCGCAGCTTCAAGCCTTCTGCTGCAGACGGCCTTCGTCTTCCGACTTGTGAACTGCTCTGCCTCACAAGCTGCTTCAGTTTACCTGATCTGAGGAGTGGACTGACCTCACTCTACAGCCAAGCCCTGGAGGCCTGCCAGCTTGCCTTTTTGAAGGGAGGGAGATCTTCCGACCGTTTTGTTACTTGTCCTGGGGCAGCACTAAAGAGCTGGGGAGACAGCCAAGCTGACCTTCATACCTTATCCAGGGGCAATCTCTCTCTAGGAACTGCATCAAACAAGAGGTGAATATAATTTCTCAACACAAAGTCCGAAGAGCACGCAACTCTTGATGTCAGGATCATGAGTTCGAGCAGCATGTTGGGTATAGAGATTACTTTTTTTTTTAAGTTTACTTCTTTTGAGAGAGAGAGAGAGAGAGAGCGCATGCACAAGAGCAGGGGAGGGGCAGAGAGATAGGAAGAGAGAGAGTGAATCCCAAGCAGGCTTCGCACTGTCAGCCCAGAACCACATGAGGGGCTCAAACCATGAGAGAATGACCTGCGCTGAAACTAAGAGTCGAATGCTTAACCAACTGAGCCACCCAGGCATCTATAGAGATTACTTAAAAATTTTTTTTTTATTTTTTTAAATAATTTTTTAAATGTTTATTTATTTATTTTGAGAGAGAGTGAGAACTGAGGAGGGGCAGAGGGAGGGGGAAGAGAGAATCCCAAGCAGGCTCCACGCTGTCAGCACAGAGCCAGACACGGGCCTCGAACTCACTAACCGTGAGATGGTGACCTGCGCTGGGATCAAGAGTTGGATGCTTAATCGAGAGAGCCATCCGGGAGCCCCTTAAATAAATTTTTAAAAAATTATCTGTGACCCACTTCAGACCTATTGAATCAGGACTTTGGGAGGCAGAAAAGTGTTTATTTGGTCCGTAAGGGGGTGTGAATGAGAATGCTCATCAAAGAGCTGTTTGCCATGGAAGGATTTGGAAAAACAATGTATCAGCCGTGATACCTTGGATAAGCAAAATGTGTGCAGTCATACTGCAGTTAGAAACAAGCAAGGAACGGGATGTACCACAGAGCAAGGTGACAAGGGTAGAAAAACAAAGAGTTGAACAAAAATTGCAAGAGACCTGATGTGGAGCACAGTAACATTTTGTACATTTAAAACGAGTATGTTTCGGCGTCGGGCTGCGGGAGAAGATGGCGGTCTCCACAGGAGTTAAAGTTCCTCGTAATTTTCACTTGTTGGAAGAACTTGAAGGACAGAAAGGAGTAGGCGATGGTACGGTTAGCTGGGGCCTTGCAGATGATGACGATATGACACTTACAAGGTGGACAGGCATGATTACTGGGCCACCAAGGACAAATTATGAAAACAGAATATATAGCCTGAAAGTAGAATGTGGGCCTAAATACCCAGAAGCTCCTCCATCAGTTAGATTTGTAACCAAAATTAATATGAATGGAATTAATAATTCCAGTGGAATGGTGGATGCACGGAGCCTACCAGTGTTAGCAAAATGGCAACACTCACATAGCATTAAAGTTGTACTCCAAGAGCTAAGCCGTCTAATGATGTCCAAAGAAAATATGAAGCTTCCACAGCCACCAGAAGGACAAACATACAACAATTAATTTTAGTGGATCTCAAACTTGTCTTAAATCGACAGCCTTCTACTCATGTTCATGTCTTGATTAAATATCACACTGCAAAATACCCACACATTAAGTAAAAGAATTCCAGCTGGTAAACATGACCTGGACATTTGTAAGAATATATTTAATATATGTACACCATTATGTTTTCAGCTTACAGGAGGAAAAATGCAGCACCATTTTTTTTCTCTTGTTAAGGCACTGTCATTTAAGCATAAACCTGGAATACTCAAAATAGAATTCAGGGTTACAAGATGAAAGCACGGAGAGAAGAGTCAGATGCTGTGGAAGCATGTATGTTTCTGAAAAGTAAAAAAATCTCAAGAAGGAAAAACCGAAATGGCATGCTTTATCCATCTTGCTTGGCGAAAGAGCTTCAAGTTGAAATTGTCTAAAGTGGCAGGTATAATGAATCTTGTCACAAATTGTGTTAATTTTTGAAGTGGTGTGGGTGCTGACTGCGAGAAATATGAAAAATAAGTTCAGGATTGTTTTGATACCTGTATTTATGATAAAAAAAATGTCGTGGGGGAGGCCGATGAGTATCTGTTAAAAGCCGTTCCTGTGTGTTACATGTAACAGACATGGTAAATATTTGTTTACAGTCTTTGTTTGACAAACCATGCATTTAAGTGAAATCAACAAAAAAAGGAAACAGGTGTATGGATATGTGATTTTGAGATTAAAGTTAGTCTTAAAATGTAAATAAAATGTGGAACGTGTCCTCGGGGAAAAAAAAAAAATGAGTATGTTTCTAAACACGCTATTCCTTTTCAAATAAAGATCCACGAATAGAGAGGGGAGCAGAGTTGAAGTGGAATGGCAGTGAGGATCGGGGGCAAAGGGGGGGAAATTGGTAAATAGTAAGAAGACAGGCAAGCATCAAAGGGAAGAACTTTGCCCAGACAGATGTCAACGTGCTTTGAACTGAGGAACAAGATTCACTCAACTCCGACACGAGGTCCACTAGCTGGCGGGGTGTGTAGAAATCTCTTCAGATGGACTCAGGGAATCCGTTGAAAACGAGACCCCCAGATGAGTCCGCTGCATATACCACTGACGTCTTTAATACCAAAGCATCTTTATTTTTTAGCACTTCCTCGATTTGGTCGCTACTTAACTCTCCAGTCACCCTGGCTTCCGTGTTGCGATCCAGTAATAAAACAAATGTCATGATGTGTCCCACCCATAGATCTTTATACATCCTGTGCCGCCTGTCTGGAACACCCTTTTTCTTTTTCTTTCTTTCTTTTTTTTTTTTTTTTTTTAAGTAATCTGTATGCTCAACATGGGGACACAGGGCTAGAAGCCACAGCCCCAGGATCCAGGGTCAGACGCTCTGCCGACTGAAGCAGCCAGGCGCCCCTGGAACACTCTTTTTATCTTTCTTCACCTGGCTAATTCTTATTTATTCCTTTCAACTCAGGCCGGGTGCCATCTCCTCGGGAAAGGCTTTCTTACCCCTCTGGCTGGGTTAAGCTGATCCCCCGGCATTGATAGCACTGGGTTACGAGGCCGGTCGTCGTACATTATGCTGAAATCCTTGATTTGTGTGTTTTGAAACCTCTCCAGCCCAAGGACTCGCTCTTACTACCTTTTGGACCTCAGTCCTGGGAATATTGTGCCTGCAATTCAATAGGTTTTCAAATGCAGTAGCGTGTAGCCAGCCCCAGGAATATTATTTCCGTATTCGTTCACTTACACAAGACGTTGTTCAAAAAGGACTTAAGGCAGCACTTGACAACTAAACTTGAGAGAAAGCGAAGGTGGAATTTCACCGGGACAAGCACCAGCAAGAGCAGCCCTCTGCGGCTACAAGGACCCATCACGGCCACCCGTCCGGACAGACCAAGGTCCCGGCAGGAGCCCAGCGTTCTGGCTGGGGCTGCTTGGCAAAAGATCTCCATCCCTGCCTGCTACTGCCATCTCCAGGGGACTGGTTGCTTTTCACCCAGCTGCAGGACTCCAGCTGCCAGGAGAAAAGTCACAGCTCTGGATTAACATCACCTTCATCAGTCAGGGAAAGAGAGCTCGTTCTTCCCCCTGGTCCTTTAGGGCTCGGAGAGAGACGTTGCACAGCCCTGTGTGTTTCGGTCAGGTACTGAATCTATAGCCTCACAAGAAAACCCCAAAATAGAGGCTGCCTTTACAAAATCAGGGAGTCACATGACGGATTGATGCAGAAAATCGGAAAGTTCATTAAAGGATTCACAAACCCTCCACTGAGAAAACATTTGCAGTTATAGTCAGGCTCCCCTCCCACAGAAAGGAAAATAAATGTTTTATTTAAATCAATGTTACGAAAGAGTTACAAAAAAAAAAAAAAAGCTGACACACTGAGTCTAAAATGAATTTCTTTCTTATTTCCAGCATATTTTTTAGTCTTATATCATGATGTTTCTAAAAGAATCATCACAAAGTATAGGTTATTTTTTTTAACAGACAAAATTATACTTGCTTAATGATAGGAAAACATGGTTCGGTAAAATCTAAATTCAATTGGCTAAAACAACCTTTCCTGTAATCTGTAAGGTACCGTCTCAGAACGAATCAAATAGTCAAGGGGAAAAAAATAGTCAAGGGACAAAATTGGAATACTCACTAAAGCAGAGTTTCTCAGCCTCAACACTAGGGACATTTGGGGTGGGAACATTCTTCCTTGCGGGGTGTGGGGGGCTGTTCCCTGTATTGTAGGCTGTTTAGCGGCATCCCTGGCCTCTGCCCACCAAACGTCCACCCACCCTCAGTCATTGACAATCAAAATAGCCTCTGGGTGAGGGAGGGAAGCAGAATCACCACCCCCCCCCCCCCCCCCATCCAGAACCACTGCACTGCGGGAGACACAAAGCCATTCACAGGTAAGCTACAGAGAAGAGTCTGTAAATTAGAACCTGACACGGAATACACAAGCCTTTCCCCCCGGGGCCAAACCCCAAGGATTACACTTCCTTAATTCAAAGGTGTCAAACTTGCCAATACTATATTTGGGAGCGGATCCTTTTCTTAATCCGCTTTGGCATTTCAAATCTTGGCATTTCAAACTCTAGCCAAGATACATCTGATAGGAGAGGTCAACAAAGGAGCCATGTCGACTTCGGTGAACAAGCTTAACCATTCTTGATAAGAACTAATTAGAAATTTATAATGTAGCACCTGTTTATTAAGTGCTTGCAGCAGGCAGCATAATGCCCCCCGCAAAAGACGTCCCTGTCCTAATCCGCAGAAGCTGCAAAGCAAAAGGAACTTTGCAGATGTGATTACGTTAAGGATCTTGAGGTGGAAGCGTGTCTGACGGGCTCAGTCGGGAGACCAGGCCACCCCTGATCTCAAGGTAGTAAGTTCAAGCCCCACGGTGGGTGTAGAGATTACTTAAAAAAAAAAAAATACAGTCTTGGGGCGCCTGGGTGGCTCAGTCAGTTAAGCGTCCGCTTTAGCTCAGGTCATGATCTTGCAGTTTGTGGGTTCGAGCCCCGCGTCAGGCTCTGTCCCGACAGCTTGGAGGCTGCTTCGGATTCTGTGTCTCCCTCTCTCTGCCCCTCCCCACCCCTCATGCTCTGTCTCTCTCTGAAAAATAAATAGACATTTAAAAATGTTTTTAAATAAAAAATCAAAAATTAAAAAATAAATAAAGTCTTTACAGGAAAAAAATCTTGAGATGGAGAGATTATCCTGCACTATCCAGGCAGGCTCAAGGTAATGTAAGGGTCCTTGTAAGGGAAAGAGGGAGGAGGTCCCTATAAGGGAAAGGGAAGTCATGCGATGCCAGAAAACAGAGAGGATTGCTGGCTTTGAAGACAGAAGAAGCGGCCAGGAGCCAAGGAACGCAGGCAACCTCTAGAAACTGAAAAGGCAAGGAATAGATTCTCTCCTAAAGCCTCCAAAAGGAATGAGACCCTGACCTCCAGACCTGCAAGAAATAAACATATATTTAAGCCACTAAACGTGCGCTCACTTATTACAGCAGCAAAGAAAACTGACGTGGTGAAAATCCAGCAGGAATATTATGACCTGGGAAGCCAGGAGAGGAAGGCCATTTCATAGTTTCAATAAGCATAATTTTTTGCCTTCCTTTTTTAAAATTAGAGAGAGAGCGCGTATGCAAGAGCAGGGAGGAGAGGGGCGGGGGGGGGGGGGAGAGAGAGAGAGAGAGAGAAAATCGTAAGCAGGCTCTGCACTCAGCACGGAGCTGTGGGGCTCAGTCCCACAATCCAGGGATCATGACCTGAGCCAAAATCATGAGTCAGACACTCACCCAGGAGCCCCAAGAATAATGAATATTTTAAACCATAATTAAAGATCTCAGACAATACAACAATGCATTATCTCTCCCTAATTATAGCCAGGAAGTAGACGGCTCTTAGATGTTAGACACCCATCTAAGTGTATTAAGATAGATTAATTCATTTAATCATCATAACAACACTGTGATGAAAATGTTTGTATGATTTCCATTTTTCAAATAAGAAAACCAAGATCCGGACAGGTTACGTCTCAAGCTCACAAAGCTACGAAATGGCAGCACCGGGCTTCAAATCCAGGCATACCGTCTCCAAAATCCAGATAAATGTGGCCCAGAGTGTTACAGGAGGGTGGCGGAGACACGGGTCCCTGTCTCACCGAGTCGAAGAATGAATCTCGCACACAACAGCGAGTGAGCAACGCGATAGAGTTTGAGGGAAAGGGTAAAGTTTTCCAGAGTGAGTGGGGACCCGAGTGGGTGGCCACAGACAGTTTCTGCCTGGGGTTTTTTCTTGGGACCTGATCAGAAAGTTTGTGAGACTTCATGCACGGCATCTAGCCCAGACAGGTCCTCTCCTTCCCCTCCCAGGTGTACCTGCGGTCTGCCTCCCTGAAGGTCCCTCATTTATCCTTGCCTGTTACCCCTTTCCCTACTCAAGAGCAGTTCCGTGAGGTTCAGGGATGGAACGTTACAAAACAAATCCCCGTACTTCTTCACCCAGAGAGGGTGCTTGACCAGAAGTACCTAGGTTTCCAAGTGTAGGAACGTCTGCTGTGCCCTCCAGCCACATTTATTTAATCTATGTTTTTTGTAATCTCTACACCCGAAGCGGGGCTTGAACTCATGACCCCAAGAGATCAAGAGTCGCACGCTCTCCCCACTGAGGCAACCAGCCAGGCAGCCCCCTGCCCCCTCACTTAGAGGGAAGGATCTCCAATTTCCTTAGGCGATCACCCCCTCCCACACCACCTACGGTCTCTGTGGAGTGTCGATCAAGATGGCCTGCCCTTGTTCTGGCCAATTTGATACAAGCCAGACCAATACGATCCCCTCCCCGCTCTGGAATTTGGAAGGATTCGCCTTAATTCCTGCCGCCTGATTCCTGGAGTGTCCCCGGTTCCTGTCTTTTCTAGGGCTTGCCAGTTCAGCCTTTTGTCTGGTTCGGTGGGCCACGTCATACCTTCCCAATGAAGGCCTTTATCATTTAAGCGGACGGGAGTCAGCTACTTTCCCTCCAAAGAAGAAAGTCTACCTGAAACTGAGCATGCAAGAGATTTATTTGTGAAGAACCCTTAGTGGCAAGCGCCTTTCCTGGCACATGAAAAGAGCTGGCACGCTCCTCCCCTGGCCCTAGAGCAGGCGGGCCGCACGCAGAAGCTACGAGAACAGAGAGAGCTCGCGTTGAAGGAGGCTGAAGACTGCAGGGCTGTGCAAATACAATACAGCTATGGTCCGATAATCACTCAGAGGCGGTTCCAGAAGGAGACCACTTTTCCTTCGCAATTGCTGTGGCATAGGCTATGTATCTAGAGCGAACTATGCGCAGTGATTGGACCATCCCAGCATCCGCTAGTGTGGACACAAATAAGGGATGCGCTGAACCTAGACACGGGAGGGGAGGGGAGGGGAGGGGAGGGGAGGGGAGGACCGCGATGGCGTAATTAATCCTTTTCTTGCCTTCATGCTGCTGTCGGGAGCTCATCTCGATCCCGTGGACACTAGGCGACCACGGCAGTCAAGATGCTGTTGACAGAGTTGACAAATCAAATAAGGTTTACTTCCAACAAAATGCTACCGTAATCACGATCTCCCCGTTGGTGAGTTCAAGCCCCACTTCGGGCTCTGTGCTGACAGCTCAGGGCCCGGAGCCTGCTTCGGATGCTGTGCCTCCCTCTCTCCCTGCCCCTCCCCTGCTCACGCTCTGTCTCTCTCTCAATCGCAAAAATAAATGCACATTAAAAAAATTTTTTAAAACACCACCTTAATAGGGCTTATTTCTTTTAGGGTTGCCATGTAAAAGTAGGACACGAATAAAACTTCTTTTGGATCCCCTAGGCTTCGGCAACCCTATGCATCATCACAATCTAAAAATGTTTCACCGGGATGCATTTTCCCTCTGCGGTACCCTATCACAGGTACAGCTCCAAAACCACAGCCTCCAAGCCCTCAACGTTAGGATAAAAACCTGGATATCAGCAGCAGCCTCGCTGACCTGATTTGAACAGGTCTTAAAGTCACTTTCAGTTTCAAAACTTTTTTAATTACAAAAAGCTACATTTTTCCAATAAATGAAATGTCAAACATTTTAAGATTGCCTGAGGCGGACTTTTTTAAGTATTGTGGGTTGTTTTTTTTGTTTTTTTTTTAACTTTCCATTCGTGACTGACTCAGGGACATTAAAGGCCTTATGTATATTGTCATCACCCCCTCATCTTTTTCAACAATTTTGTCCTAGATTCGGTCTATAGAAGACAAGTTTTACTGTCCCTGTTTAAGAATGTCACGAAGAAGTCATTCTACTTCTCTGAGACGGCTAACTCCACGATTAGTAGATCCTATGGAAAGAAAATCTCCCGTTTAGTCTTTGGACTGAAACTCGTGCATCTTTTTTTTTTTACATTTATTTATTTTTGAGAGACCGAAAGAGACAGAGCACAAGTGGGGGAGGGGCAGAGAGAGAAGGAGGCACAGAATCCCAAGCAGGCTCCAGGCTCCGAGCTGTCAGCACAGAGCCCGAAGCGGGGCTCGAACTCACAAACCGTGAGATCGGGACCTGAGCCAACTGAGCCACCCAGGCACCTGTGAAACTTGTGCATTTCAGGGGGCGCCTGGGTGGCTCAGTCGGTTAAGCGGCCAACTTCGGCTCAGGTCATGATCTCACGGTCAGTGAGTTCGGGCCCCACGTCGGGCTCTGTGCTGACAGCTCGGAGCCTGGAGCCTGTTTCGGATTCTGTGTCTCCCTCTCTCTGACCCTCCCCCGTTCATGCTCTGTCTCTCTCTGTCTCAAAAATAAATAAACGTTAAAAAAAAAAAAAAAAAGAAACTCGTGCATTTCTAAGGGCATTACGAGGGCAAGAGCAAATTAAGAATGCATTCAGATTTCGGTATTTGTTGTTACAAAAATAGATGGCACTGGGTCTAGATTCATCAGTCATCTGGGGTTTGTTTGTTTGGTGAGAAACCTAGTGCTGGAAGTTTGTACCTCTTGCCCCTTTCTTTCAATTCCTGCATTTCCCACCACCTGCTTCTGGTAACAAGTCTGATCTCTTTTTCTACGAGGTGTTGTGTTTGTTTTTGGGTTTTTTTATAGTTAATAAGCTATATATATATATATATTTTTTTTTTAAGTTTATTTATTTTGAGAGAGCAAGCATGAGCAGGGGAGAGTCAGAGAGAGAGAGGGAGAGAGCATCCCAAGCAGGTTCCGTGCTGTCCGCGCAGAGCCCAATGCGGGGCTCGATCTCATGAACCGTGCGAGCATGACCTGACCTGGAACCAAGAGTGGGAGGCTTAACCGACTGAGCCACCCAGGTGTCCCTCAATGAGTTTTTTGGTTTGTTTTTTTTTAAATACCATGTGTAAGTGAGATCACAGTATTTGTCTTTCTCTGTCTGACTTATTTCACTTAGCATAATGCCCTCAAGGACCATCCACGCTGTTGCAAACGTCGGGATGGCTGAATGATGTATGTATCCCTATCTCACAGTTTGTTGATCCATTCATCCATCGATGGACCTCTAGGTTGCTTTCATGACTTGGCTATCGTAAATAACGCCGCTGTGAATCTGGGGCTGCAGAAATCTCTTTAACGTGGTGTTTTCATTTTCTTTGGCTATATTCCCGGAAGTGGAATTGCTGGCTCGACACTCATCGGATTTGACTTCTCTTCAAAGCATAGCCACTAATTAGCTATGTATCAGGATGGACTGCAAAAAACCCCCTGACCGTCGCTTTTCCCCGTTTCAGCTTCAAACATCAAAAATTGCCCCGCCCTTAAAATCGTAGCTGTTCTCAAGATTCGCTTTGGCTACGAGACGGCAACTGAAGTGACCTCATGTGAGTTGTAAGTCTTGCTGCTTTTGGAAGGTGACACCACTAAGTGAATAGACCTGGACCAGTTTACTGGAGGTGAAGAGGCCGTGTAGACAGGCGATCTAGCTACGCCAGCCATTCCAGCCAGGGTTCCAGGCACAGCAGGGAGCCCAGTCCAGAAAAGCTGCACTGCTTCAGGTCATAAAAACTGCCATCGCGCTCAAGAGCCAAATAAATGGCTACTTGGAGCCACTAAGATTTAGGGTACTTGCGATGCAGCCAAAGCTCACTGACACCACGGCCCTTAGAACACGTAAGCACTCTGTAACGCTGTAAAATGAAGGGACTGAGGGAGCGCTAGAATTTTCTTCTTGTAGAAACATTCTTAGAGATATACATACCACCCTCTTTACTCCTGAGCACCCAAGTGGAAGGAAGCTAAAAATAAGATTGACCCAATTGGGGGTCGCCTGGGTAGCTCAGCTGGTTGAGCGTTCCACTCTGGATTTCGGCTCAGGTCATGATCCCAGGGTTGTGAGATCGAGCCCCACATCGGGCTCGGTGCTGAACGTGGGGTCAACTTGGGATGCTCTCTCTCTCTCTCTCTCTCTCTCTCATCCTATGTCCCGTTCCCCACTCTCTCACTATCTCTCTATCTCTCTCTCGTGCGCACTCTCTCTTTCAAAAAAAAAAAAAGATCGACCCAGGTCTATACAAGGATTCAAGATGTATAGCAAAGAATAGTATGTGAAAATGTTTGTAAACATTAAAAACGGTACAAAATTCAGCTGTCATTATAATCACACACACGTGAGGAGTGCAACGTAGCCTAAGGAAAATACAGGAAGAGCAGCACAAACGTGTCTAAGGCAGCCTGACGTTTGTCACGTGAGGAAGGAATGAATGGTTATTGAGCACCTGCAAGGCCCCTAGTTAATTACATACATTAGCTCATTTAACCCTCAAAATGACCCTATTAAGTAGTGTCATTATCAATCCACCTTACAGATGAGAAAACTAACGCTTGAAGATGGTAAATAATTGGACTAAATTCAAAGAGAGTAAGATATAATAACAAGGGTATAGACGAAGGTCTTTGGACTTCAAAGCCTAAAGCACGTCTTTGCTTTCACCACTTTACCCGTTACCATCCAGCAGAAACGAACTTAAGTTAGGTATCGTGAAACGTTTTTCTTCCTCTTTCTTTTCACACCTATACGTACAAATGGCATAAAAGGATTATCTATGCAGTCAAGGTCTTATTGTCCCCAAAAATCTTCTGTTACTTTGGGGGCATTTTTTTCCTATCTATTTTCTCTATCCTGGGTTTTTCTTTAATCAAGAAAAACCACACTTTTATTATGTTTTTTTTTTTTTTTTAATCACGCATGTAATACGTGAACACATGTTTATTATACAATGTCAAAGAGGGGTGCCTGGCTGGCTCAATTGGTAGATCGCGTGATTCTTGATCTTGGAGTCATGAGTCCCAGTCCCACGAGGGGTGTACAGTTTACTTTAAAAATATATATATGTGGGGCGCCTGGGTGGCTCAGTCGGTTAAGCAGCCGACTTCAGCTCAGGTCATGATCTCACGGTCCGGGAGTTCGAGCCCCACGTCGGGCTCTGGGCTGATGGCTCAGAACCTGGAGCCTGCTTCGGATTCTGTGTCTCCCTCTCTCTCTGCCCCTCCCCCATTCATGCTCTGTCTCTGTCTCAAAAATAAACATTTAAAAAAAATTTAATAAAAAAAAAAATATATATATATATACATATGAGCACATATTTGTTATAAATAGTCAAAGAGAGGCACCTGCCTGGCTCAGTTGGTGGCCCATGCAACTCGTGATCCCGGGGTTGTGAGTTTGAGCTCCTCGTGGTTTGTAGGGATTGCTTAAAACTTAAAATTTTAAAAGAAAAGTCAAAGAATCAAAGGCTTACAAGGTTCTTTTAAAAAGATCAATATGGCGTGTACTCTTCTAAACACATAGTTCATATACGATTCTATTGCATTATAATAAGTTATTTATTACTTATATGCAGATATTATATATTTTTGTTTTACATATATGGGATAATTCTAGATATATTTGCTGCACCTTTTTCTTTCACTTAACATTATGTCTTGGAGATTTTTGCATATTGGGGCATATAGATCTGACACATTTCTTTTTAAGCTTATTTATTTATTTTGAGAGAGTCCCAGAAAGGGAGGGGCAGACAGAGAGAGAAAAAGAATCCCAAGCAGGGGTGGAGCCCGACTCGGGAGCTCAGTCTCACAAAGGGCGAGATCATGACTTGAGCCGAAATCAAGAGTGGGAAGCTTAACCAACTAAGCCACGCAGGTGCCCCAGATTTGCCACATTTTTAAAAACTATGCAAATAGTGCATGTACCATGTTATTTTTAACCCTTCTCTTATCCGTAGCCACTTAGACTGTTTTTAAATTTTTACTGCAACATAATCATGTGCATACTTTTTTCTTAAAGTGCCTCAGCAAATGTAATTACACATAGAGTATTATAAATGTGAGAGCTTTTGTTTTTTGAAGCTTATTTTTATTTACTTTGAGAGAAACAGAGAGTAAGCTGGGGATGGGCAGAGAGGGGGGGGACAGAATCCCAAGTAGGCTCTGCGCTGATAGCGCAGAGCCCTACGTGGGACTCGAACTCACTAACCGTGAGATCACGACCTGAGCCGAAGTCAAGAGTTGGATGCTTAACCGCATAAGTCACCCAGGCACCCGGAGATCACTTCTATTTATAGATATGGACGTAGTTTTAATTTTCAAAATTACTCCCAAATTGACTATCCAAAAAAAAAAAAAAAAATGCAATTCCGAAGAGGGTATCGAGGCTCATTTCCACCACCCTAGTGAATACTAGATATTTTACAAATTTACCCTAATCTTCTTAGAAACAGATTATTATAGTTTATTTTACATTTCCCTGATTTCAAAAAAGCATTAGTCCTCACGTTTATTGGACATTGAATTTTCTTCTTCAATAAATGAATATTTCCTGTAATCAATTTTAATTGCATTGTTTTCCTTTTGCGCACACACACACACACACACACACACACAATGGATATTAATCCTTTCATATATGTATTTAAAATACACTCCCATCCTGTCACTTAACCTTTATCTCGGTTTATGGTATATTTCACTGTACAAAACTGTGACATTTGCATCTATTCAAATATGTCAATATTTTCCCTTCTTGGATTCCAGGCTTTTAAAAATACTTTTCCCCACTTCTACTGCTTCCAAAGCTTTTCTAACCTTTAGCCATTTAATTCATCTGCAATTTATTTCGTATTTGACCTAGAAGTGTTTTACTTTGGCTGTCAATGCCAAAGTATTTTTACTATTTTGGCTTTAGAACGTGTTTTATGTCCGGCAGAGCAAGTCCTTCTTCATTACCCCTACTTTCCAAAAACTTCTTTGTTATTCTTGTACATTATCTCTTTTACATTAAATTCAGAATCACCTTATCAAGATTCTAATTAACATTGCGTTAAATTTATGCGTTAATTCTGGGGGGAAATGACAGGTCTATGTGGTAGGCAGATTAATGTCCCCCCAAAGATGTCCATGTCTGAATGCTGGAGCCTATTAATATGTTATATTACATGGCAAAGGGGAATTAAAGTTGTAGGTGGAAATGAAGGTCGCTCATCAGCTGACCTTAAGATAGATTTTGCTGAATTATCTGGGTAGGGCAAAAGTAATCGTTAAGGGTCCTTAAAAGTCAAAGAGGAAGGCAGAAAACCAGAGTCAGAGGGAGCTAGGACTTTGGAAGAAGCATCAGAAAGGTGCAATGTTGCTGGTTTTGAAGATGGAGGAAGGAGACCGTGAGCAAACGAATGCAGTGGCCTCTAGAAGCTGAAAAAGGCAAGGAAATGGATTGTCTCCCGGAGCCTCTAAAAAGGAATAGAGCTCTGCTGACACCTTTATTTTAGCCCAGTGAAGGCCAAGTTGAATTTCTAAACAGTAGAGCTATAAAGAAATAAACCAATGTTGTTTTAAGCCGCTACAGTTGTAGCAATTTTAGGGGTGCCTGGCTGGCTCGGTCAGGAGAGCACACAGCTCTTGATCTCAGGGTCATGAGTTCGAGCCCCATGTTGGGTGTAGAGCGTACTAAAAAAATAATAAAATAAAGTTTTAAAATAAATAAAAATAAAGGCTTAGTAATTTTCTTGCAGTAGCAACAGAAATTAATACACTCTACGTTATTGCAATTTCTGGAACAGTTGGGATCTTTGATTGCAAGCAACAGAAACAGACTCCAGCTAGGGGTGCCTGGGTGGCTCTGTCCGTTCAGCGTCCAACTCTTGATCTCGGTTCAGGTCATGATCTCACCGTTTGTGGGTGTGAGCCCCACATCGGGCTCTGCGCTGACCGTGCAGAGCCTGCTTGGGATTCTGTCTCCCTCTCTCTCTGTGCCCCTCCCCTGCTCGTGCTCTGTCTCTCTCTCTCTCCTGCTCTTGCTCTCAAAATAAATGTAAAAACTTAAAAAAAAAAAAAAAAAAAGATTCCGGCTAACTTAAATACAAAAGGAATATATTGAAATGATAGTAAAGATCTTCTAGAACTCAGAACACTTAGGAAACACCAAAGTCTGGAAGGAAAGCAAACACGAAGAGAGGCCGGAGAATAAGATGCATAAGTACAGTTTTTGTGCCACTCGGTGTTCAATTGAAAAATCAGAAACCATCCTGGACGCTCAAGCAGAGGGAATTTAACACAAGGAATTTCTTCCAAGGGTGTTGGCAGGGCTGAAAGAGCAAAAGGAAGAAGGAGGCCAGAGAAAAAGGGCGAGGCAGGAACTGTGCATAGAGTGTTAGTCAGAGATCAGTAGTACAGCACCCCTGTGCCCGGGCTGGGGCCCATGAGCCTGCGGTCACCGTCGAGCTTCTGAAGACAGTATCGCCACTGCCATTGAAACTGCACTTTGGGGGCGCCGGGGTGGCTGGGTCCTTTCAGGGTCTGCCTCTTGGCCTCAGCTCAGGTCACGATCTCAGGGTTGTGAGTTCAAGCCCCGCGTTGGGCTCCACGCTGGGGGTGAAACCTACTTAAGAAAGAAACCACGGAAAAGAAACTGCACTATGGCTGAGCAGGAAACCAGTATTCCCCACTCGCACTAATGCCCAGAGCCTTCTCCGGTTACTCTCAGTTCTTTTCTCCGGTGGTGCTCTTGTCAGAGACTTCCTCCAAAAGTGGGAGAAAGGACTTGTCCGCTGCCTTTAAAATTTCCGCCATGATTTTCCATCAGCAAAACACAACAGAAAGCCAGCTAAACAGGCAGTTTGGGGAATGTAGTTTGTAGGGTTTTAATCCCAGCAGGGATATGGTTAGCCTGCTACTTTTTTTTTTTTTTTTCAGTTTTTATTTATTTATTTATTTTGAGAGAGAGAGACAGAGCGTGAGCAGGGGAGAGGCAGAGAGAGAGGGAGAGAGAGAATCCCAAGCAGGCTCTGCGCTCGAACTCACAAACCACGAGATCACGACCTGAGCTGAAACCGAGAATGAGACACTCAACGAACTGAGCCATCCAGGGGCCCCTGGCCTGTGAGCTTTCTAGTGCTGTGCAACAACTTAGCGCAAATGTAGCACCTTAAAGCAACCTACGTTCGTCCTCTCACGATTTCCCTGGGTCAGAAGACTGGGCCCGCGTAACTGGCTCCTGTCCCAAGGGTCTCACAAAACTTCGATCAAGGTATTGGCCAGGGTTGCATGATCGTCTGGGTCTCCGGGTCCTTGTCCAAGATCACTTGGTTGTTGGCAAAATTCAGCATTTTGCGTCGGTAGGGCTGAGGTCCCTGCTTTGTTGGTGGCTGTTGGTCACGGGCTGCTCCCACCTCCTAGTGTTTTTTGCTGTGTGGCTCCCTCACGATACAGCAGGTTGCTTCATTATTCTATTGGCTGGGAGCAAGTCACAGATTCCACCCACACTCAAAGGAAAGTGATTATTCAAGGGCATGACTCATCGGACGGTCACCTTAGGGTGTGTCAGCGCAGAGCCTGACTCGGAGTTCGGTCTCGCAACCTGGGAGATCATGACCTGAGCTGAAACCAAGAGTCCGATGCTCACCCGACCGAGCCCCCCCAGGCGTCCCATGTTGCTGAACTCTGATGACCACTATGCCTGTGGATAATTTCTAGTTTTCTGAATCTTCCTCTATCTCTCCATTTATATTCAGATCTTCTTCTAGAACATAATGTAAAGTACTGTAGTTTCTTTCATAAAAGACTTGTAAGTTTTTGTTTTTTTAAGTGGACTCCTTTTAACACTTTATTTTAAGGTAATCCCTACACCCAACCTGAGACTGGGACTTACAGCCCCGAGACCAAGAGTCGCACGCTCTACAGAGCCAGCCTGCCCCCCCTCTTTGCGAGACTCTTAATTAGTCCAGAATTTCAGTTGCAAACGACAGGAACCAAAGCAGATGAGCTAAAAGAAAAAACAAAATATATTGGCCCATTTATTGGGAACACCAGGGATGGAGCTCATTGAGAGACTGCAAGAACTCTTGACAGAAAGAAGGGCAGGAGTGAGAGACAGAAGTAGACACAGAGACGGAGACAGAGGTAACGATGGAGAGGAAAATACAGATAGACAGATGCCGTCTACAACCCTCCAACAGCAGAAAATCTTTTTCCGTGAGATAGGGAAATCTGTGACCCAACTGCACAAAGGTAGTACATATGAAACTCACAGTCCCCAAATCTGAGTGTGGAAACATGTGACTTCTAAATATAATGTGCAAATATCCTGCTGGAAGTTTGATAACTCATTAATTACATAGGGTAATTTTTCACTGTTGCAGTCATCACTATAGAAATCCTGTAAATAATCAATGTGTTTTAAATACATCTTGCCTAAAATCGTTACACTTTCAAAGGACTTTCAAAGGACTTTCAAATAACTAAACGAAACTTCCTTTCTTTCTCCTTAACCATATTTAATTTAGCTATGGAGCCCCCAAGGCAGTCAGCAGTAGAAGGCGTCATCTCGCCCAATCCAAGGCAATTCAGCCATTTCCAGATGGACACTCACATCCCCTTTCTCCTCAGAAATAGGCTACGTTCTTTCTGGGGGACTCACTACAGATCAGGCTTCAATACGAACAGGGTTTCCAAATACGCAGGTCCTGCCTTTTACCAGAATGAATTGGAATTTCACGTGCTCGTCTGGCCTTTGTCATTCAGTCCCGGCATTCATTGCTAAAGCCCAGAATCTCATCATGGCCTCTGACGACCGAAACATAATCCTGATCCTTCGCCATCTTGACCCCAGACTCCTCAGGCCCACTAGTGCGCTCCCAGACTTTCCGAGGTTAGGAACACTCAGCCGCTCTCCTCACAGCGGGCAGGGCCCCTGTGAGGCCGACCTCAGGTACATCTGCCCGGGGGACCTGTGTCACCATCGGTATCCTCTGCTCTGGCGCCTTGCTAAATGAGAGGCTACTCAAAGGTCTGCAGTCTCCAGGCCACAGTCGACATGGGCGACATATTTTCTTTCACCCTCACATCCCGTCACAGGCATGTATCCCTTCCTCCCACCCCAGACCCATCCCAGAGATTGAGAGCCAGGCCCCACTGTCCCTTACGGACTCAGTTATCTCTAACCCCCTCATTTTCTCTCCAAATAACACTCCTCCCTCAACCGAATGGGATTTCTACCCGGTCTGGGGCGGGAATTACTCTCACAGCATCCTGCGTTCTTACTCTGTTGTTTATAATCGTCCTGTGGTACTTACTTGAACATGTTTATAATCTACATGTTTTTAGGAAGTCACAAAAAGAGTAAAATGAAAAACTGCTCCGAAAATTCTAAAGCTCTTTAAAAACGTTAAGACGACATTTCGGGACACCTGGATGGCTCAGTCCGTTAAGCGGCCAACTCCTGATTTGGGCTCAGGTTACGATCTCCCAGTTCGTGCGTTCAAGCCCCACATTGGGCCCTGTGCTCTGTCTCCCTCTCTCTCTCTGGTCCTCTCTCTCCCAAAATAAATAAATAAACATTTAAATAAATAAAAATAAAAATATGAGATGACATTTCAACTAATGTCTGCATAATAAATAATAACTCCTTAGTTTGAACGCAGTATTTATTCAACCTTATGGAGTTGAAAAAAGAAAAAACAAAGCAGTCACAATTGACCTTCTTAAAATCTGAATTTACAAAGTTTTGGACATGCTACCCTTTAACAAAACACCTTATTTTCCTAGGGCATGACTCCCTTTGGCAGAAATTTGCGCTACCTATAACAGTAGCTAATTTTTCTCTCTCTCTCTCAAAAATAAACAAACATTAAATTTTTTTTTTTTTTTTTAAATAAAGAAAAGGGGCGCCTGGGTGGCTCAGTCGGTTAGGCGTCCGGCTTCGGCTCAGGTCACGATCTCACGGCTCGTGAGTTCGAGCCCCACATCGGGCTCTTCGCTGACAGCTCAGAGCCTGGAGCCTGCTTCGTATTCTGTGTCTCCCTCTGTCTCTGCCCCTCCCCCGCTCACACTGTGTGTGTGTGTGTGTGTGTGTGTGTGTGTGTGTGTCCCTCAAAAATAAACATTAAAACATTTTTTTAAAAAATAGCAGCTGATTTTTTTTATAGGTATCAAAACTAGACTTAGGCTTCATTTTTCTTCTTATGTCACACACAATTAATTATAAGATGACTTCCCCAAAAAACATTGACCACACTATTAATATTCATGCCACAGTCAGCCCCAACAGCCCATAGTCTTGAATTAAAATAAAGAACATGTGTGACATTCAACTTGAAATCAGAAAAAAAGTGTCAGGGAAGCGTAAGAGATTCTACCGGTTGGCAGAACTTTGTGTAACCTTGCTCACTCTTGAGCACGTATCAGGCTATCCCTAGGGTGGTTGGACTTACAATGCTTGATATTTTATGCTTCGTCCTTCTACGTTGACAATTTTACCCTGATTCCAACTGGTTTTTAAAAATCATATGCAGCCTCGGAGCACGGGGGTGGCTCAGTGGGTTAAGCGTCTGATTCTTGATTTTGGCTTTGGTCATGATCTCCCAGTTCATGAGATGAGGCCCCTCATTGGACTCTTTGCGGACAGCACGGAGCCTGCCTGGGATTCTCACTCTCACTCTCTCCCTCTCTCTCCCCTTCCCCCACTTGCTCGCTCTCTCTCTCTCTCTCTCTCTCAAAATCGACAAACATTTAAAAAAAAGTGGTCCCATTGGGGATTGAGGATACTGACGAATATATCCAGGACTCCTATTCCCCACCCCTTGGTTGAGAGTTGTCCCTAGGACCACCAACTATCCTGTACAGGTTGAGCCTGCACAGAGCTGAGCAAGTTTTGCTGTGCCAGGGAAAGCCCTTGACAAAAAACCCAGATATATATCTGTTCCCACTAGCGGTGGGAAGCTAGTTGCTTGTTTGCAATGTCCATAGCTTCAAGTGACTCAAGCAAACCAGGAGGATATGGGGCAGAATATCAACGGCATTTATTATATTAGATACTCTCTCTTTACCCTAATGACCCTTGGAACTGTTCCAAAGTCTCCAAGCAAATCTCTCATCACTTTCACAATCTCCAAACTTACCTTTCTCCGTAATACGGGAAAGCTATAGTTAACAATGCTTTTCTCCTGGTAGACACCATATCTGAGTTACTGGAAAAGTGTTGGTCTTTCTATCCAAGCTCTTCATGAAGAAATGTGGCTTTAGAGACGCAAAGACAGGGGGAATAACCTTCCAGCCATAGTGGAATGACTGGGGCTCAACATACCCTCCCCCACCGTAAACAACTACAAAACTGGTCAAAATATAGGAGACACTAATTTTTGGACATTGGAAAACAGGCAGTGCACTGCCATAAGAACGTAAGACGAACAGGGACGCTTGGCTGGCTCAGTCGGAACAGCGTGCAACTCTTGATCTTGGGGTCATGAGTTCGAGCCCCACAGAGGGTGTGGAGATTCCTCAAATTTCAAAAACTTTCAATAAAACATAAGTGAGTCTTACAGTCAATCCAGTATTCTGCCTGCAGGCGATTTCCAGACTGTGATGCGGATTTCCAAGCATAGCAGGGAGGTGTTGCTAAAGAGACAGATAGTGTTCAGGAAGACGCAGACGGTCATGACTTGTGGGGCAGAGTATCAGGGAAGAGGGGGATGTGTAGAGGAATCGCTCCAAAATCAAACTTCGGGGGAGCCATTGAATCTGGTGCTGGATAGTAAGTTACACGTGGATAGGGTGAAAATACTTGAAAAGAGAAATGGGAGCTGTAATCTGAATAATTCCCAGAGATCACACAGGACTGAGATGTTTAAATGCTGACCAGCTAAAGAAATTTCCCGTGGAATATCCGCGGCTTAAGTGCGGAGCTCAGAAGAGCATACTTTAGCAGACAGAGTAAACTAGCCCTAGAGTAAAGGGTATTCGAAATTCACCCACATAAAACTGCAAATAAGCCTCATGAGGATCAGAGAGAGAGAATCCCAAGCAGGCTCCGCACTCAGTACGAAGCCCAACGTGGGGCTGAATCCCACGGCTCTGGGCTCATGACCTGAGCAGAAATCAAGAGTCAGATGCTCAACTGACTCAGCTGCCCAGACGCCCCCCCCCCAACACTTTTATTTGTTTTTATTTTAATTCCAGTTAGTTCTACCCAACAGTTTCTTTAATTTACATCCAAGTTAGTTAGCATATGGTGCCACAATGATTTCAGGAGTAGATTCCTTCATGCCCCTGACCCATTTAGCCCATCCCACCCTCCCACACCCCTTCCGGGAACCCTCAGTTTGTTCTCTGTATTTAAGAGTCTCTTATGTTTTGTCCCCCTCCCTGTTTTTATATTATTTGTGTTTCCTTTCCCTGGTCTTCATCTGTTCTGTGTCTTAAGGTCTACATCAGTGAAGTCATATGATATTTGTCTTTCTCTGACTGACTAATTTCACTTAGCATAATACCCTCCAGTTCCATCCACGTAATTGCAAATGGCAAGATTTCATTTTTTTTTGATGGCCAAGTAATACTCCATTGTATGTACATGCCACGTCTTCTTTATGCATTCATCCGTCGATGGACATTTGACACCCAATACTTTTTTAAAGAAAGGCAAGACCTAGCACTCCCCAACGTAAAAACCACAATGTTCAGCATTCGATCAAAAATGACTACAGATACAAAGAAGCAGGACAATATGATCCATAATCAGGAAAAGAAAGCAGTCGCCAGAAACAGAATCAGAAATGACAGCGATGATGGGTTTAGTGGAAAGGACTCTAAAAAGCTAGTATGGGGCACCTGACTGGCTCAACTCAGTTAAGCATGTGACTCTTGATCTCAGAATTGTGAATTCAAGTCCCATGTTGGGCATGGAGACTACTTAAAACAAATAAAAAGATTATAAAAAACCTTAAAAAATTAAAACAAAAGATAAAAGCACAGAAACCTTTAACAAAACAAATAAAACAGCTACTACGACTATGTTCAAGTATTTAAAGGAAAACATGAGGCTAGTGAGGAAAGAAATGAAAGACAAGACGAATAACCAAACAGAACTTCTAGAAACGGAAAGTACACTCTCTGAAAGGAAACATTGTAAGGTACGGAAAAGAAACTCAATAGGACAAAATAAGCTAAACCCATTTTACAAAAGGACTAGGTCCTTGGAAGAGAGCACTAAGGGATTCTCACAGAATGCAACATTGAGAGACATAAAATGTATCAAAGAGAAATATATAACGATTCCTACAACTCAACAACGGCAATAAACAACCCAATTCAAAAATGGGCAAAGGGCTTTATAGACATGTCCCCAAAGACACACAGATGGCCAAAAAAATACAGGAAAGGATGGTCAACATCATTAGTCATTAGGAAATCAAAACTACAACGAGATAGTACTTTTTACCGATGAGGATGGCTATTATCAAAACACAAGCAAACAAACGAACCAACCAAACATTGAAAATAGGTTTTGTTGAGAATGTGGGGAAATTGGAACCCTTGTGTGTCACTGGTAGGAAAGTAAAATAGTAGAGCAGTTCCTCAAAAAGTTAAATGTAGAACGATTTAACCATTCCTCTTCCGGGTATACGCTGTTAAGAAACGAAAACAGGAACTCAGGTACTTGAAACTTGAAAACAGTTGGCTAAGTGACATAAGCCAGAACCAGAAAAGCAATTATTGTATGATTCTACTTACATGAAGTATCTAGTATAAGGCAAATTCATAGAGACAGAAAGTAGGACAGAAGTGACCAGGAGCTGTGAGGAGGGAGTCATGGGAAGTTGTTATTTAATGGTACAGAGTTTCTGTTTGGGATGATGAAAAAGTTCTGGAAATAGGGAGTGGTGATGGTTACACAACATTAGGAATGCACTTTGTGCCACTGAATTGTACACTGAAAAGTAGTTAAAATAGTAATTTTATATGATGTGTGTTTTATCACAATAAAAAAGAGCAGGGATAAATAATAAAGAAATAAGAGACATGGAAAATACGCTAGGAAGTTCCATATATTTCTGAGAGGGTTAGAGAAGAGAGAGAAGTAGCAAAAAAAAAAAAAAAAAAAGGCAATATTTGAAGAAATAACATTTGAGAATTTTCCTGTTCTAAAAAATTGGAGGGGGGGGTGCCTGGGTGGCTCAGTTGGTTAAATGTCTGACGTCGGCTCAGGTCATGATCTCACCATTCGTGAGTTCGAGCCCCGCGTCGGGCTCTGTGCTGACAGCTCAGAGCCTGGAGCCTGCTTCAGATTCTGTGTCTCCCTCTCTCTCTGCCCTCCCCCACTCATGCTTTCTCTCTCTCAAAAATAAACAATTAAAAAAAAAAATTGGAGGGGTTGGGGCACCTGGGTGGCTCAGGCGGTTGAGCGTCTGACTTCAGCTCAGGTCATGACCTCGCACTCCGTGAGTTCGAGCCCTGTGTTAGGCTCTGTGCAGGCAGCTCGGAGCCTGGAGCCTGCTTCCGATTCTGTATCTCCTTCTCTCTCTCCCTCTCCCCTGCTCATCTCTCTCACTCTCAAAAATGAATAAATGTTGGGGCGCCTGGGTGGCGCAGTCGGTTAAGTGTCCGACTTCAGCCAGGTCACGATCTCACGGTCCGTGAGTTCGAGCCCCGCGTCAGGCTCTGGGCTGACAGCTCGGAGCCTGGAGCCTCTTTCCGATTCTGTGTCTCCCTCTCTCTCTGCCCCTCCCCCGTTCATGCTCTGTCTCTCTCTGTCCCAAAAATAAAAAAAAATAAAAAATAAAAAAAATTTTTAAAAAAAAAAAAATGAATAAATGTTAAAAAAAAATTTTTTTTAAAAATTGGAGGGGCATCTGGATGGCTCAGCGGATGGAGCATGTGACTCTTGATCTGGGGGTTGTAGGTTCAAGACCCACACTAGATGTAGAGATTACTTAAAAAACATGAAAAAAATTTCTAAGTTTGTTTATTTTGAGAGAGAGCGCACACGCAAGCAGGGGAGGGGCAGGGAGAGAATTCCAAGCAGGCCCTGTGCTACCAGCACAAAGTCCGACATAGGGCTCGAACTCACGGTGAGATCATGACCGGAGTTAAAATCAAGAGTCGGATGCTTCACCGACTGAAGCATCCGGATGCCCCGTTAAGAGTGGAGATCTTGAATGTTCTCACCACAAAAACAAAATGGTAATTACGTGATGGGATGGAGGTGTTAGCTAACCCTATCGTGGTGACCATTTTGCAAAATGTAAGCATATTAAATCAACATGTTGTACACCTTAAGTTTATGCAATGTTGTATGTCCATCATGTCTCAATAAAGCTGGGGGTGGGGAAAGGGGGGATAACAAAAGCTTTCCACATGACCTTCCAAAGATCCGATCTCTTTCTATTTTCTAGGTCCTTGTGATCTCTCTGATCTTCTACTGGAACTACTGTATCCAATCAGAAGATAGAGCATGTGGATAAGACATACCAACTCTTAACTGCCGCGTATCAGAAGTGACACATCACTCCAAATTATGCTCTCTCTGTCTCTCTCAAAAATAAATAAACATTAAAATGATTTTTAAGATAAAATAAATAAATATAATTACTCTGTCTCTCTCAAAAATAAATAAACATTAAAATGATTTTCAAGATAAAATAAATATAATTACTCTGTCTCTCTCAAAAGTAAATAAACATTAAAATGATTTTTAAGATAAAATAAATAAATATAATTAATTAACAAAAAAGGGGGAAAAAAACCAAAATAATTAGTTTCATATAACTCAAATAAATTCCCGGGCACCTGGATGGCTCAGTCATTAAGCATCTGACTTCGGCTCAGGTCGTGATCATGAGTTTGACTCCCTCCTCCGGTGAGCACGAGTCCCATATCCCATATCCCTATCCCATATCGGGTGAACTCAAGCCCCGCTTCAGGTAACACGAGCCCCGCTTCAAGTGAGCCCTGCTTCTCTCTCCCTCTCTTCCTCTCTCTACCCCCCACCCCCACCCCTCCTGGGATTCTCTCTCTCTGCCTCTCTCACTTGTGCCCTCTCTCAAAAAAAAAAAAAAATCCCAACGTGTTTATTGCTGTTATCACAGGGAGTTTGATTGATTTAGCTTGTGTGTCTCTCATTTGTTTTGCTTTTGCAGAACGTAGAAAGCTTGATTCCAAAATTGTCATGGCAGTACACAGTACCAAAACTTATTAAGCTTATTTATTTTCAGAGAGAGAGAGAGCACACATGCGCACAAGCAAGCAGGGGAGGGGCAGAGAGAATCCCAAGCAGGTTCCACACTGTCAGCACAGAGCCCCAGCAGGGCTCAGCCCATGAGCCTGAGGTCATAACGTGAGCTGAAATCAAGAGTCGGACACTCAATCTACTGTGCCACCCAGGTGCCCCCACAGCCATTTTGAAGGAGACCATCAGGGAAGGGAGATCTCCCTTATGAGATATCCCTCCTCATTATAAAGTTATATAAACTATGAGATTGGGACACTGGGACAGAAATAGACGCAATTCCACTAATAGGAATATAGTGTAAAGGTAATAATACACAATCGGCTGCAAAGAGATGCTAAAGAATTTTTAGCATAAAAATTGCACTGTTTGTAATCGTATAAAATCGGAAATCATCTACATGTACGTCAATAGTTGAATGAATAAATACTTTGTAGTACATGAAGAAGTAAAATGCTAATATATTAACTTTTCAAATGACCCAGAGCTACATATATCAATATGTGTAACTCTTTTTTTTTTTTTTTTTTTTTTAAAGTAGGCTCTACACCCAACACAGGTCTTGAAGTCACAAACCCCAGGTCAAGAGTTGCAGCTTGAAAACCCCAGGTCTATCGACTGAGCTGGCCGGACGTCTCAATATGTGTAACTCTTAAAACCACACTATCAATAGAAACAAAGAAGTTGCAGGATCCATATTTTATAATAACACGTAAAGAGACTTCTGAAGATGCAAGCAAAACCACATATTATATTCTCATAACATATACTATATATATTATTTATGCAGATACATATGTGGAGTTATAATATTTATATTTTATATACGTATTTAATATATCTTTCCGCTAAAGAGAACATCTCGGCAAATTTGGGATAGTGGTAACCTTATGGAGGGGGAAAGGAATGGCTTTGAGGGGTCAAAACAGAGGGCTTCATCTATTCCTGAAATGTTTCATCACTTAGAATGTATCCGAAGCAAATATAGAAAAATGTTAATGTATCAAGTGTCAGGTAGAAAAGTATTTATTTTATTTTCCATAACTTTGTATGCTTGCGATACTTCATAATAGAGTATTTCTAGCACCTAGCAATGGTCCGTTAACATTTTCTACCACAAACTCCCAGACATCTTTTATTATGCGTGGGGGGGGGGGGGGGAGGAGTGTGCAAATGCTTAAGCTCCGATTTTAAACAATATTGAGGGGTGTCTGGGTGGCTCAGTCAGTTAAGCACCCAACTTTGGCTCAGGTCATGATCTCAGTTTCTGTTCCCCTTGCCCTCTGCCTGCCTCTCTGTCTCTGTCTCTGTCTCTCTTTCTCAAAAGTAAATAAATAAAATATTAAAGAAATATATATATTAAACAATATGGAGCTTGTGGACTTCATACTACTTTATTACATGCTACTTTCAATAGCGTCACGAATATTTTTGTTAATGAATATATATTTAGAATATCTTGATGGTTTATTATATTTCATCACACATTTGTATCATGATTTTTAACCAATCTTATGTTGTCAAGTCTGATTCCAATACTTCATTTCCATAATCTAAACTACAATAAATATTTTATTGTCTCTGTTCAATTACATGATTATATTCTTACAAGAAATTCCTTCAAGTGGAGATGATTAGATAAAAGAAATGCACTTTTGAAAGCTCCAAAATATATTGCCAAGTAGCCCTTCTGAAAGTATATCCCAATTTAAAGTTCAAGTGTGACGGAGATTCCATTTTTTTTCTATTTTAGCCTTTACCAGTTTCAGTAATCTTTATTTATGGATCTTTGGAATGCCTAAATGTCCCCACTGACAGAGGGCTTCCAGGATTATTTCTCTATAAGCTGGTTGTCCTAAGAGAGGTGTGTTTGCTTAAATGTAGGGTTTCTCAACAGACTACCTACAATTAAAAATTGCATTTTGCTGAGTCATAGGAAATGTGACAAATCTTGAAAAAGTATTGCCTATCCCCCTTGAGGCCAATGCTATCCTTTGTATTATAGGTATTTTGAACTCTGTAAAGTATACAGTTTTCTTTTACTTCAACTGGTGACTTGACTTGTCCTGAAGTCTAATTAGTCTAATTGGATGGGGAGATTAAAAGGTCACAAAAAGTAACCCAGACCAAGAGGTTTTTTATTCCATTGGCAATTTCCTGCTGTTTCTTGAAATTGCCCTGCGTGCCTGAGTGACAATTCTCGTTTCGTTTCTAACCACAGACCATTGAAAATTAAAATCATGTTCCAGGTTTTGGCAAATGTGGGCCTCACCCTTCCAGTTTCTGGTTTGACAAGTACTTTAAAGACGCAACAAAACAAAACAAAACCTTAACCAAGTTAATGTGGTGCCAGGTGAAATGAGATACAGAAGAAGTCACCTTGCCTCCAACTTATTAAAGTTAACCCTTACTACAAACTTATTACCTAAGTAATGGCTTCAGCAAAATACTAAGTTGTAAACTGTTTGAAGTAAAAAAAAAAAAAACGTGTAAGTAAAGTATGTCCTTGTATGATCACTCTAGGTTAGGCCTCTAGAAACAGTAATGGACATACTTCAGAGGACGCAATGAACCTATGTTAGATCTGGTGAATAAGATTAAAGAAGCATGCTCAGATTTCAGTTGACATGCAGAAAACTTTCTTGACTCAGCTTTAATAATTCAAGGACAGCGTCCTATAACTTTATTAAGGTTTCTTAAATTGCATCCCTGGGTAAGACTTCTTTGTGTAATATCAGATCATTTTTACGGGCAATCTTCTAGTTCCAAACTACAAACCTATTGGTCTGCTTATCACTCAGTTGAAATCCTAGATCTGCTCCTACTTGACAAATTTTATGTAGAAGATTGTTCAGACAATATGTCACACGGGCATGAACGGCTACTGATATGCTCTTTCATAACTTTTGGAATCATCTGTTAAGAATAATAAGTTACGGGTCAGTTTCCTTTCATTGACTCCTCCTTGCCTATTGACTGTCAGTTATGAATGGCAACTCTCTCATCTCAGTAGGGATGCCCGATTATTCATACTTACTAGGCCCCTGCCTCAACACCACTGTAAGAATTAAGGTCTGTTCAAATGGCCTCCTGATAGCTAAGCTGATCATTGAAACCATTTAACCTTCATTTATTTTTGAGACAGAGTGAGACAGAGCATGTGGGGGGGGAGGGGCAGAAAAGGAGGGAGACACAGAATCCAAAGCAGGCTCCAGACTCTGAGCCATGAGCCATCAGCACAGAGCCCGACGCGGGGCTCGAACCCACGGACCTCGAGATCATGACCTGAGCCGAAGTCGGACCCCTAATCGACTGAGCCACCCAGGGCCCCTAAGTCAATGATTTTAACTGGTGTAATACAAGTCTGCATTCTACTCCCCTCCCCTCACTTTGTATCTTGACCCTTTGTAAAAACCTAGTTTAGATAACCTAGAATCATGCCCTCTCACTTTTTAAGTCCCACTGGAGAATAGAAAGATTTGTTATCTTTCATTGCTGACGTGAGTTTGCAGCAATATCAATAGGCAATTAGTTGTAATCTAGTTATCAGAAATACTTCCTGAGATCAGTTATTCTAAAACACCATCATTTGGGGCAAATGATCCTGTATCACTATTAAGACTGGCTATTAGTGATGGCAAGTCAAAAAAACATTAGCTTCACTGCAAATGAAGTTTATTTCTCTCTCATATGCTGAAGTATAGGGTTTACCTCCCACACTCCACAGCGCACATCTTACCTTGGCCTCCACCTAACTAGCCACTTTCTTCCCATCCTTCCCAATCGGCATAATGTCACCGATGCAATGAATCAACGTGATACTCTGTGGAACTGCGTAGATCTCTTTGAACTCTGTGCTAACAGGGTATGGGGAAGTTAACATAGCCTTGTGGCAAAACGGTAAATGTATATGGGAAAGACAAGAACGCATTTGCCAAATCAAGGGCTGTCTATCATGGACCTGAAACCATGTTAACCTTGTCTAATATTGACAACACGTCCGGCATGGCAACTGTGAATGGGCCTATCATGCAACAGTCCACGATCATTTTTCAGGATCCGTCCATTTTCTGCAGGGGCCAGACCACCAAATGAAAGGATTCATGAGCTCTTTCTAGGTCCTTAAGCATAGCAATAATCACCATCCCCTGGGATACTATTTTGTTTTTGAGTTACTACCTTGGCTGCTGGGGTGAGGGGGAGGGAGTATAGGGTAGAGGAGGGATCGTGTGTCATCCATTTGGCCTTCCCTGGGATGATAGCTCTCACACCCGACCAGCACCCATGTGGGGATTAAATCAACTGCGGAAGTACATCCATCCCGATTATGCATTCAAGGACTAGGAAAATTACTAATGGGTGCATCCATAAAGAAAGTAGAGACATTGTAGCAACATTGTAAGCTAGACTTTGGCCCCCATAGGTCTAACAAGAGGCCTGCTGATGTTCTGAGTCTCTGTATATCAATGGCAACTAGGAGTCTATGTCCAATCATCTTCAAAACGTCTGCATATTTCCCTTTTCTAACTGAAGGTAGGCAAAAATAATTTTCCCTCTAGTCTTCCAGGTTGTTGGCTTAGACCCCTGCCCTGCAATAAAACACAGTTTTCACACAAATAGAAGTTTAGTAATGTGGAGGCCCCTGGCTGGCTCGGTCAGTACAGCATGCAACTCTTGATCTTGTGGCGGTGAGTTTGAGCCCCATATTGGGTGTAGAGATTACTTAAAAATAAAATCTTCTTTAAAAAAAAATGGGAGGGGCGCCTGGGTGGCTCAGTCGGTTAAGCAGCCGACTTCGGCTCAGGTCACGATCTCGCGGTCCGTGAGTTCAAGCCCCGCGTCGGGCTCTGTGCTGACAGCTCAGAGCCTGGAGCCTGTTTCAGATTCTGTATCTCCCTCTCTCTGACCCTCCCCTGTTCATGCTTTGTCTCTCTCTGTCTCAAAAATAAATAAACGTTAAAAAAAAAAAAATTTTTTTTTTTAAAAATAATAAAAAAAAAAAATGGGAATGCAAGCTGGTGCAGCCACTCTGGAAAACAGTATGGAGGCTCCTCAAAAAACTAAAAATAGAACTACCCTATGACCCAGCAATTGCACTACTAGGTATTCATCCAAGGGATACAGGTATACTGTTTCGAAGGGACACACGCACCCCCATGTTTATAGCAGCACTATCAACAAGAGCCAAAGTATGGAAAGAGCCCAAATGTCCATCGATGGACGAATGGGTAAAGAAGATGTGGTATATATACACAATGGAGTATTACTCGGCAATGAAAAAGAATGAAATCTTGCCATTTGCAACTACGTGGATGGAACTGGAGGGCATTATGCTAAGTGAAATGAGTCAGTCAGAGAACGACAACAATCCTATGACTTCACTCATATGAGGGCTTTAAGAGACAAAACAGATGAACACAAGGAAAGGGAAACAAAAATAATATAAAAACAGGGAGGGGGGCAAAACAGAAGCGACTCATAAATATGGAGAACAAACGGAGGGTTCCTGGAGGGGTTGTGGGAGGGGGGATGGGCTAAATGGGTCAGGGGCCAAGAAGGAATCTACTCCTGAAATCATTGCTGCACTGTATGCTAACTAATTTGGATGTACATTCAAAAAAAATCAAAAGTCAAACAAGTTAAAAAAAAAAAAAGAATACGTTTCCTAACATGTATACGTCTTGTATATATGGGAGATACCGAGGAAAAGTGAGTAACTCTATAATAGGGCTCAAACCACCACTCTGAATACCATCTTCAAAGACAAAAGATGTTGCGGGGAAAGGGAGGTCAGTTATGGGAGGTTACCAGGAAAAGCACAGTAATCAAGGGTGTGGTTGCCGTGCAAATTTAAGTCTTTGCCTTCTCCATTGATAAAAGAGTTTCTAGAAATTTAGTTATTCTTTCCTTCCGGGTACAGGGAGGGAGACGCCCTTCCACATGCCGATTCCCCTTATAAACGTGAATGTCGTCTATCAAAGTGTAACTTCCGCGCAGTTTTCAGAGCTTTTCCTGTGTGTGCAGTTTCTTAAAAATAAACAGCCCCGGGGCGCCTGGGTGGCGCAGTCGGTTAAGCGTCCGACTTCAGCCAGGTCACGATCTCGCAGTCCGTGAGTTCGAGCCCCGCGTCAGGCTCTGGGCTGATGGCTCGGAGCCTGGAGCCTGTTTCCGATTCTGTGTCTCCCTCTCTCTCTGCCCCTCCCCCGTTCATGCTCTGTCTCTCTCTGTCCCAAAAATAAATAAAAAAAAAAACGTTGAAAAAAAAAAAATAAACAGCCCCAAATAATCCTTAGGCCCAAGACGATATTTTGGGATGGCAAACTCTGCTCGACTTCGCAAGGATACGGTTACCTGAGTGAACAGCTGGTTCCTTCGGGAAAACACGGGGGGGAATCGTAGTTGTATTTGCCTGGTGTTGTGGGTTCCTTCCACCTGGGGACCTCAAGACGCGGCCACCTCTTCATTCAATACATTCCACTACTCTTGGAGCGACCGTCTTAAGCCTTCTGCACCTCCACCTTAGCTTCCTTTGGGTTCTACAGTTGCCCCCCCCCCCCGCCCCCGTATCCGCGGGTTTGCTTCCCGCAGTTTCCGTTATCAGCGGTCAACCCGCAGTCTGGAAGCAGGTGACCCCCTCCTCGGAAAGTCAGTAGCAGCCAAACGCTAGGTCACAACGCCTGTATCACTCACGGCACCTCAGCTCAGCGGGCAGGTACCTCTTACCGTCTCGCATCATCACAAGAAAGGTTAAGCACGATACGGTGTAAGATACTTGCCGCGAGAGGGACGGAGACCATAGTCACCTAACTTTTGTTACCGTGCATGGTTACGGTTGTCCCAGTTTACCCGCAGTTGTGGCTGTTAGTCTCTCAGTGTGCCTAATTTATAAATTACATTTTACCGCAGATGTATGCGTAGAGGGAACGGCACGGCATGTACAGGGTTCAGAACAGTCCACGGTTTCAGGGGGTTTGGAGCAAGCGTATCCTCTGCAGATAAGGGAGGACCACTGTATATTTCAAGCAGCATCCTTGCATGCCCATTGGTTTTCCCCTCGGCAGCTACAGTTTAGCCCCTGGGGAGCTGTAGTTTTATAACCATCTTCCCAATTCTCTCCTAGCTAAAGCCCCTTGGCTGCTACCCCATCCTTTCTGGTCATGATAATTACGCTCCCAAAGCTCCTGGTGGTTAAACACCACCATCTGGCCTCCATTGCTTTTGAGCCCCATTTTATCACCTCCCTTACCCATCAACAAGCCAAACTTTCTGACGGTCTCTCTGAATCAACCTTACAGTGGAAGCCTCCACTAAATGTCTCAGTGAGGCCGATAGCCAGCTCCCTGGCACATTTATGATGGGTCTTGGTGAATGCCGTGTCCTCTGGATTTTTCCATGGGGCATGATCCACTGGTGAGTCATCTGGTCTCATATAATATATGCATTCCTGTCCGCCCACCTCCCTCAGGCTCTTGATTCCTCGCTCTATTGTTTTTTGTGACCATTTAGGCATTTCAGCTTTGCTCAGCTTGGGCTACCACCCTCTCCAGGCGTCTAGAAACGGCCCTATCAGAGATTTTGGCCCACCTCCAGGGTCCTTGCCAGGGTGTCCCAAGAGAGTGCCAGCAAGTCCGTAACTCTCCCCTGTTCAGTCCTAGTTTTCAGGTCCATTGATCAATCACCTCGAAACCCAGTCCGCTGTTTCTCTGACAGCTCTTGCTGGCACACGCTGGGCAGGTCTTGTGGTTCCACTGGGGTATGGCCCCCTTTCCCCCTTTATCAAGCCCAGCCCTGCCCCAGCTGAGTTATGCTGCTGCACGATTCTAGTTATTGGCCTGACAACGAAGAGATAAAGTTGGGCAGATCCCGGTTGGGGGGGGGGGGGGGGGACGCTGCTGTCTCTTCGGGGAGAAGACGCTGGAGGTGGGGAACATTCTAGCTCTTAATAGGGAGGAGTGGGCCGCCTTTGAAGGCTCTCAGAGTTCCAAGGAGCCTCGTGTTGAGGAACAAAATTCAACTGAATAAATTTTAAAGATCTTATTGGCGAGGCGCCTGGGTGGCTCAGCTGGTTGAGCGTCCAACTTCGGCTCAGGTCATGAGCTCACAGTTCGTGAGTTCCAGCCCTGCATCGGGCTCCGTGCTGACAGCTCAGAGCCTGGAGCCAGCTTCAGATTCTGTGTCTCCCTCTCTCTCTGCCCCTCCCCCGCTCATGCTCTGTGTCTCTCTCTCTCTCTCTCTCCTTCAAAAATAAATAAAAACATTAAAAAATTTTTAAAAAAATAGGGGCGCCTGGGTGGCGCAGTCGGTTAAGCGTCCGACTTCAGCCAGGTCACGATCTCGCGGTCCGTGAGTTCGAGCCCCGCGTCAGGCTCTGGGCTGATGGCTCGGAGCCTGGAGCCTGTTTCCGATTCTGTGTCTCCCTCTCTCTCTGCCCCTCCCCCGTTCATGCTCTGTCTCTCTCTGTCCCAAAAATAAATAAAAAACGTTGAAAAAAAAAAAAATTTAAAAAAAAAATTTTTTTTTAAAAATAAAGCTCTTATTGGCTTTATTTAGCAATTTGTGAGTTGGGCAGCATTCAGTCTAGCGAAGAGAAAGGAGCTCCCAAGAGTTGTACAATTCAAGAGTGTCTTATAGACCAATAGAAGAGGGACAGGGAAGTTATGCTGGGCATTTGCTGATTGGTTGAAGCAGGGTTACTTTCCTCATCTGGAGCAAAGGGAAGTCTTTGGAGCCGGGTCAGCTAAAGTGTGCTGAGCAGCCTAAGTGCCGATTGGTTGACCCAGGCCTTCCTTTTCTGGGAAAGCCAAGCATAGAAATTTAGTATGGTTTTGGTGAGCACTCACGGGGCTTAGCATGAGCGACTGCAACGTGGGCCTAATCTAGTTTCTTTAACACTGGGAAGCCAAAATCTTCAGGGGCATCCGCCTACATGTCCTCATCCTATGTAGCAGAGTCCCAGGTTGCCCCAAAGAGGGCTCTGACCTTGTCATAACAGACCAGTCCCACATTCGATCAGCTTTGAAGGCCAATGAATGTAACTATTTAATCTTGAGTTTTGCCTTCAGCTTCCGTCCGCTCTCCCACTGCAGGAGATAAGAGCCTCTTTGTAAATTACCAACGGGGACTTCTGGCCTTGGCACCTGGTTTTCAATGGTTTATTGACTGCGCTCGGTTTTTCATGATCTCTCTGTAGGGGATTATAGAACTTAGCAGCAACCAGACAATTCCATTGTCCTCCTATGCATCGCCACCTCCGCCCACTCTCCCAGCCTCCACCCCCACACCTCCAGACTCTTCGATTCCGTGCACTAGCCTGAGCATTCCCCGCCAGGAGAACCTTCTCCCAAGTCACCCCCAGTGTACATTTTAGCAATCAGCCACAACGGTCCCCATGTCCTATATGCTAACCAGGATGGGGACTTCGTTGCCAGGTAGGTGGGGAGTGACGGTCACACATCTCCGCCTTCCCTGTGTCCTTACCAGCTGGGTCCGTGCAAATGCTCTGGGCAGCAAACAATGGGACCGAGCAGAGAGTGAAATGAGTGAAGAGTGAAACGTTCGTTGGGGGAGTTCAACACGTGGGAAAAAGGAAGGCAGAGGAAGCAAAATCAAGAGAGACAGGCTTTAAACTGGCTTGCAGGTCTGACCCTTGTGAAAAAACGGAGGAGGAAGAATCGAGCAGGGACAGCTTCAGACCTTAGTGCAGATCTGATGAAGTCTCCAAAGGAGGTCTGAGCAAAGATTGCCCGTTAGCGAACACCTAGGCTCAGCAGAAATGGCCAGGCCTTTAGACCCGCATTATGCTCGGTCACCGGCTAGGGCTTGGCCCAGAAGAGCGCGACCTCACGGTTCTGTGCAGAGGCAGGTTGTGAGGGCGCCGCACTCGGATGCTGTCAGCTAAGGGAAAGTTCCTTCTTGAAGGAAGGGGCGGGCGAGGGGTACATCTTGTTTGCCAGAGCAGGCAACGACGACAGATGATCCTCCTCGTTCCCACCGGTAATCTGAATACCTTCCATACTAAACAGGAAAGTCATAGAGACTTTTATTCTTGTAGTTCCTCTTGAAAGAGAACCGTCTCGCCTACAACCTCCACTGACAGAAAAGGAGACAAAAAGTCTCATCAGTACCATTTATTAAGCACCTGTTTTTTTAGCTACTAAACAAGGTGCGTGGCATAAATTATCATTAACCTCTACCTTATTTATTGTCCAAGAGTAACCCTAGTCTCCAAAGATAGGCCATCCCTCGCTATTGGCAAAACTGAATAGAAAAAAGCCGCCACCTTCCCCGACTGAGGTTCAGACTCATTCTTGTCCCCTTTCTCCCACCACTTTCTTTTTTGAATTCCAAACTTGCCTGCGCCTCTGGCTGACACCTGTACCTGGTTTTATCTGTGGGTTTCTTCCACTTGGACCCCTCCCCCCCCCTTAGATTTGTTGCTCATTTTCACTCGGTTTCCCTTCCCGGCTTCCATCCCTCAGATACAGTGATCCAGGCTTTGGTCCATTTCCTGACCCATACCCTACCCTGCCACCCTCTGGTTTCTGTCCCAGTCATGCGTATAAAAGGCACTCAACTCCATCATCTGCAGGGTCATCCCTGCTTGGTCTCCATTAGCTGGGGAGGAAGAAAAAAAATAAGATAATCAGGCAAGATAGATATTTATCATCTCAGTTTTACAGATAAAGAAACTATGGGTCCCAAACTGAATTTGGGTAATTGCTCAAAAGCCAGTACACTGTGCAGCGAGGTGTCTTAACTATTGTTAAGGCATATTATTTAAAACTTAAGAAATAAGGGGTAAAGTTGAGTTGCATCAGGGTCAGGGTCCTTCTAGTTGGACTAAGAATCAAACTGACATGAGACAGATTAACAAAAGAAAACCAAATTTAATAGTATATACGGGGAATCCACACAGACATAGAAATTCCCAAGAAAGGCTGGCAAAATAAGGTATATATGTCATCCTGAACTAAGGAGGAAGGAGGTAGGGGTCTAGGACTTTACAGAAAAGAAATGCAATTCACAGGCCATAAGAAGAGCAAATGTTTGGGAATTAGAGGTCTGCCCTGCCATACAGATGGGTCACTCAGATAAAGTTTATTTCTGATAATAACCCTTATTCTGGGAAAGATCCCCAATTTGAGAAACAGATCTTTTTTTTTTTTTAATGTTTATTTATTTTTGACAGAGAGAGAGACAGAGCATGAGTGGGGGGAGAGGCAGAGAGAGAGGAAGACACAGAATCCAAAGCAGGCTCCAGGCTCGGAGCTGTCAGCACAGAGCCCGACGCGGGGCTCGAACCCACGAACCGTGAGATCATGACCTGAGCTGAAGTCAGTACACTTAACCGACTGGGCCACCCGGGCACCCCTCAGAATAATTTTCGTGCCACAAAAATGAACTACTGGGACCTCATCAAAATAAAAAGCTTCTGCACAGTGAAGGAAACAATTAGCGAAACTAAAAGGCAACCAACAGAATGGGAGATATTTGCAAGCAACATATCAGATAAAGGGTTAGTATCCAAAATCTGTAAAGAACTTATGAAACTCGACACCCAAAAAACAAACAATCCAGTGAAGAAATGGACAAAAGACACGAGTGGACACTTCTCCAAAGACATTCAGATGGCCAACTGACACATGAAAAAATGCTCAACATCACTCATCATCAGGGAAATACAAATCAAAACCACAGTGAGATACCACCTCACACCTGTCAGAGTGGCTAACATTTAACAACTCAGGCAACAACAAATGTTGGCCAGGATACGGAGAGAGAGAATCTCTTGTGCATTGTTGGTGGGAATGCAAACTGGTGCGGCCACCCCGGAAAACAGCATGGAGGTTCCTCAAAAAATTGAAAATAGAACTACCTTACAACCCAGCAATTGCACTACTAGGTATTTATCCAAGGGATACAGATGTGCTCTCTCGAAGGGGCACAAGCACCCCAATGTTTATAGCAGCACTATCAACAACAGCCAAAGTATGGAAAGAGCCCAAATGTCCACCGATGGATGAATGGATAAAGAAGATGTGGTATATATAAACAATGGAGTATTACTTGACAATCAAAACGAATAAAATCTTGCCATTTGCAACTACGTGGATGGAACTGGAGGGTATCATGCTAAGCAAAATTAGTCAGAGAGAGACAAACATCATATGGCTTCACTCATAGGAGGACTTTAAGATTCAAAACAGGTGAACCTAAGGGAAGGGAAGCAAAAATAATACAAATACAAGGAGGAGGACAAAACATAAGAAAATATTGGGAACAACAGAGGGCTACTGGAGAGGTTGTTGGGGGGGGGGCGCTAAATGGATAAGGGGCATTAAGGAATCTACTTCTGAAATCAATGTGGCACTATATGCTAACTTGGATGTAAATTTAAAAAATTTTAAATTTAAAAAGAAAAAGAATAATCTTCGTGCCAAAGTGGCCTATTATGGGGTCGCCTGGCCTTGGCTTCTAAAGTTGCACTTCTTTTCAAAGCCATCTTGGGATGTTGACAGGGTACGCAAGGATTATTTAATTATCTAGGGAACATATATCCGTGTGTAACTGCCACTTATTATTAAGGGCTCAGACTCAGAAGTTATATGGTAATTCTTCTGTCCAATAGAAAATATAGCCCCAAAGTTAGTTTCATTGCCCTTTGGACATTAGTCAATTTTGTCTCTGACTTAGTCAATTTATTTCAAACTGCCTTTCCTAGTGGACTTTATTGTTTTTTTAATTTTTTTTAACGTTTATTTATTTTTGAGACAGAGAGAGACAGAGCATGAACGGGGGAGGGTCAGAGAGAGGGAGACACAGAATCCGAAACAGGCTCCAGGCTCTGAGCTGTCAGCACAGAGCCCGACGCGGGGCTCGAACTCACGGACCGCGAGATCATGACCTGAGCCGAAGTCAGCTGCTTAACCGACTGAGCCACCCAGGCGCCCCCCTAGTGGACTTTAAATATGCCAGTCCTCAAAATGCTTTTTGAGCCAGCATTACCACCTTACTGATGCCCTCATTAACAAATTGAATACAATCTTTGACATACACCCATTCTATATTTGAATGAGCACCATGTTTTTAACTTTTGAAAATCACTTTTTTTAAATTTTTTTAATGCTTTCTTATTTATTTTTTGAAGGAGAGAGAGAGACAGAGCATGAGCAGGAGAGGAGCAGAGAGAGAGGGAGACAGAATTTGAAGCAGGCTCCAGGCTCTATGCTGTCAGCACAGAGCCCGACGCGGGGCTCGAACCCACGAACTGTGGGATCATGACCTGAGCCGAAGTCGGACTCTCAACCGACGGAGCCACCCAGGCGCCCCTGAAAATCACTTTTTGACACTATGGTGTTTGACTTCAAAGTCCTTGGTCTTTCCTGATACTGGATGACCTTTCAAGATGGGCATGCTGATACATATTGGAACAGGAATAAACTTGTGACTCCCTGAGGTTTTTGTCTAGAATTGGGACAGATAGCTTGGGCTAGTTATCTCTCCCCATGTCAAAGTTAGGCCTCCATCTTGGGCCAGGTGTTTGAGAAGAGTTTTCTTCTTGCAGAAACTTGTGGTAAAAGGGATAGCCTGGGTACATTGACCATGAGAGCTCTCTAAAAAAATTGTTTCTGAAATTTGTAAAATCTTGCAACACAGCCTATGTCATTGAAGCAGAGGCTTAAATTCTTTGAGGGTCCTTTTGCATTTGGAAGCCCCGGGGATACCTAAAAGTGAAGCCAAGATCCTATTCCAGAATGGACCTTGAGGAGCTAATCTCATCTGTAAAATATAAAAAATTGTCTTCGTTGTGGGCAGGGCGACATGCTGAGAGTTTACATTGCTTTACATCAAGGTAACTATTGTTGCCCGGTAAGATGCTGTAGCCCCTTCTACTCCTAACAAATAGAAATGCTAGATAAGCTATGGAAAAAAAAAAAATGTTTTTAAACCATAGATGAGGTCGAGAGCAAATCTGCAGGTGTCACAAGAACAAGGAATTTTAGAATCAAAGCAGTGAGAAAGAACTGAAGGCAGGAAGTTGGAGGACTGAGCCTGGAGACACAAGTCAGAGTCTGGACCGAACAGAACACTGGAATCCAGGCTAAAGGAACAAGTCAAATCAGGAAACCAGACCTGGGCTGTCTATATAAAGGCGAGCACTAGGAAGGTGTTTCCATGTCCTCGGAGAGCAGACGCAGAGGATATCCACGCCTGGTGCCCGTGTCGGGCCACTGGAGAAAATAGAGCTACCTGCAAAAAACTGGAACCCCAAGCATGACCACCGCCTAGGCTGGTGAAAGTTTGCGCTACTTTAGAGTAGGAGTTTCCTCTGCTGGGAAATTTACTTGAAACTAACCTTGAATCTATGAATTTTACAAGCCCAGGGTAGAGGCAAATGTCAAGCCATCCAATTGAGAGCCTTCCTCAACCCATAGCACAGTGAGGACTCTCTTGGAAGATAATTCCTGCTGAAACTGAGCTCACGGCAAAAAAACTACAAAGCAGATGAGGACGCTCTCTGCCCTGTATGTCTGCCCTGAGTAATGCTATTAATCAGAGAATCTATTGCAAGGAGCCACAGAGAAATCTAATAGGTATGGAGGAACTATTCTCTCCTTTTCCCTTAGTTTTATTTTTCTTAAGTTCATTCATTTATTTTGAGAGAGCGAGCTAGCACACCAGCAGGGGAAGGGCAGGTAGAGAGGGAGAAAGAGACGATCCCAAGCAGGCTTTGCACTGTCAGAGCGGAGCCCAACGTGAGGCCAAACTCTCTTTATGCCTCGTATTAATTTTTTTCCCAGAATCTAATTTGATATTAATAAACCACTCCAGCTTTATTTATTTTTTTAAAATATTTATTTATTTATTTATTTATTTAGAGAGAGAGAGAGAGAGAGAGCGCGCGAAAGGGAGGGGTGGAGAGAGAGAATCCCAAGCCGAGAGACAAGGATTCGAGCGCAAACAATTCACTTGAACAGTACAGAAATCCCCTGGGAGGCTGGGGCGTGATGCAAGGAAGGCAAAGCAGGTAAGGTGCCTTTTTAAGCCGACTCCTGGAGGGGCCACCTGTGGCTTAACCCAGGAGGCAACTCAGAGAAATGGTATAAAACATATATCCCCGAAATTGTCCCCCCCAAGGCGGGACACAGCTGGGGTATTAATAATGAGACCGAATTTACAACGGGGGATAACAATTGTGAGAATTTTGACTAAGGACTGTTCTCAGAGAGTTGATTCCCTGGCACTTCTGTCCCGCTGTACCAAGCACAATAGTTCCAGGGACAAAAACCCTTTACACACAGAGAGGCAGTTACTGGCCAGTGGGGTCAGAGAGACCACACTGAGACGATTAAGATGGGAGGGCTGTGGATGGGGCACTGAGAGTGTCAGGTCTGAGCAACTTTCGACACGTTTCTGCCTTTTCGTTTTCCTTGCCTGGGTAGGTACACATTTCTAGAGTTTCTTTTTTTCTCTCTGCCTCTCCTCTAGTCTAGTCCTGGGAAGCCTTTGTATGGCTTTAGGTTGTTTTGACTGATCTGGTCTTTTCCAGATCTTTCTGTATCTACCCTGAAGCCTTCAGGGCCTTGGCTTTTGACACCCGAACCACTCAGGGTTTTGTAATCCAAAAACCGTTTCTCTCATGAATATCAGCTCAGAGACTTCAAAAGCCTATTTGGGACCACAAAAATAATTCTCCTTTCTTTCTCTTTTTGTAGGAATGCTGACAAGAGTGACTCCATCTTTGGCCCTCCATCTTGCTCATGTTCAGTCAATGACCTGTCTTGGGGCTATGTGTTCTGGGTCCCTCGGAGATCAGCGTACATAGCTTAAAAATGCCCACCAAGGCTGCGATAGGGGGAGGCTTCTTTCGGCCTCCCCTGAATCTGTTAGAGATAACATAGTATTTCCCACTCCCAACGCACAGGTAGTGCCACAAAATCTAATTAAAAATTAGCTATCAAGGGGCGCCTGGGTGGCTCAGTCGGTTAAGTCTCGGACTCCGGCTCAGGTCATGATCTCGCGGTCCAGGAGTTGGAGCCCCGTGTGGGGCTCTGCGCTGTGGAGCCTGATTCTGATTCTCTGTCTCCCTCTCTCTCTGCCCCTCCCCTGCTTGCCCTCTGTCTCTCTCTCAAACGTAAATAAAAACAAAAAAAAATTTGTTAAGCTAGCTGTCAATTAGGTGCATGAGAACCCTTTGATCTCACCACAGTGCCTCTTTCTGTGTGTCCCCTTGTTCTATAAAATCTGTGAACTAGTGTCCAAACTTTGTAGACAATAACCGTGCAGGTGCCGTAAACCGTCCTCCCCCCCAGTGCCCTTTTGGGAAATTCTTGGGAGGGGCAATTGAGTGGCTCGTTCGGTTGAATGTCCAAGTCTTGATCTCGGCTCAGGTCGTGATCTTCCGGTCCGTGAGATGGAGCCCCGCGTCAATTAAAAAAAAAAAAAAGGGGGGGCGCCTGGGTGGCTCAGTCGGTTGAGCGTCCGACTTCAGCTCAGGTCACGATCTCGCGGTCCGTGAGTTCGAGCCCCGCGACGGGCTCTGGGCTGACAGCTCAGAGCCTGGAGCCTGCTTCCGATTCTGTGTCTCCCTCTCTCTCTCTGCCCCTCCCCCGTTCATGCTCTGTCTCTCTCTGTCTCAAAAATAAATAAAACGTTAAAAAAAAAATTTTTAAAAAAATTCTTGTGTGATAGGACTGTCTCTTTTTCACAGTGAGCTCCTTAGACCACACTGGATAGTTTATGCTAACAAGATGAATCGGGGCGGAGGTAGGTTAAGACTTTAAAGACTTAACCATGTGATAGGAGGTGGGGTGGAGACTGAATTTGACCACAAATCAATCCATCACACCACCATAATTAAATCCCAATAAAAAGTCTGAACAAAGCTCGGGTGAACTTCCCGGATGGACAACAGACATGGGAGAGCGTCAACAATGCCCTGTGCGCGTTGCCGCACGTCTATGTCAGAAGGGTAAAGCATGTTGAGAAAAATGGAAGTTTTGGATCTGGAGCACCTTGGGCCCCTCCCAGACTGTGCCCTATGCATCTCTGACTGATTTCAATGTATCCTTTTCCCGTGATACATGTAACTGCGGGTATAATAGGTTTTAATGGGTTCTGTGCGTCTTTCCAGGGAATTATCCAAGCTGAATGTGGTTCCTCAAAACATTCGATCCAGGAATTCCACTTCTGGGTATATATCTAAAAGAAATGGCTGGCTCAGTCGGTAAAGCATTGCAACTCTTGATCTCAGGGTTCTCAGGGTTCTGAGTTCAAGCCCCACGTTGGGCATGGAGCCTACTTAAAAACCATTTTTCATTTATAAAAGGAATAAATCACTACGTCAAAGAGCTATCTGTACCCCCGTATTCACTGCAGCATTATTTACGACAGCCAAGACAAGTAAACAACCTAAGTGCACATCAATGGATGGATGAAGAAAATGTGCGCGCACACACACACAATGCCCCAATAAAACTGAAAAAAAGAAAGGAAAGAAAGAGAAAGAAGGAAAGAAAGAAAGAGAAAGAAAGAAAGAAAGAAAGAAAAGAAAGAAAGAAAAGAAAAGAAAGAAAGAGAAAGAAAGAAAGAAAGAAAGAAAGAAAGAAAGAAAGAAACTCCTTGAAGTAGATGCCGGAAGTCTTGGACAGATGTGGCAGTCTGGAGTGATAAGAAAAAAGGGCTCAGAAAGAAAGGCAGATAAAATTAAACTTCCTCACAACTTGCATCCCACTGACAAATACTTGAGATAGGCAGAGCGTGACATTCCTCAAGGAACTCACAACTGCCTTAAGGTTAATGTTTTGCTAGAGGCAAATCCAGAAGCCTGTAAGTCTCCTTTAACCTATGGAAATCCTTTGGAAACTTCCTGTATCTGTGCCCCTCCCAACTTACAAGTATGCAAACAATTGCTCATCACAACCCCGGTGCAACTCTTCCTGCCCCAGGGTTCTCTCCCAGTGCTTTAATAAAACCATTTTTGCACGGAAAACGTCTCAAGAATTCTGCCTTGACCCGTTCACTCCCGACCTCATATCACGTCATGGAGAACTAGTATCAACTGTTAAAAACAGGTAAATCTAAATTATTTTCAGTAAGGATAATAGTTGGAGAATAGTGGAAAATGCCACCCCAAAATATGTCTCTCTGGCACAAGAATTATTTTGAGGTGGCGTATTTTCGAGAAAAAGTAGACACTGGAGAAGCTCTAAAACCAAAGTAGAATTTACTCTTTTGTGAGAAAAATTTACATTTAGAAAGATAATCTCCGTGTGCAAGGAAAGGTAGGATGACTTTCGATTGCAAGAACCCCATCAGTGGAAAAGGCAAGGCCTTAAATCTGTACGACAATCTGTGTTTTTCTGGGGAGTTTCCTTATCAGGCCTCCCCCAGCCCCCAAAGTCTTTCTTTTGTCTTTAGCTGACCTGGCTATTTAAGGTGGCATCTTCGGCCATTTTCAGGGAGTTTCACTCCCTTTTCTGGGTCGCTCCCGTGTATAGAGGAGGCGTCCGTATTGTTAACCTTCTGTTTTTCTCCTGCTAATCTGCCTTTTATTACAGGTGGTCTCAGCCAAGAGCTCGGAAGGAGCTCAGAAGGGTAGAGGGAAAATTATTCCCCCTCTTCCCTTACGTGGTTATACAAGGAGGGAGGTAGTTAGTGAAAGGATGCAGAAGGGGGCTTCTAGGATTCTGGAAACATTCTCTTTCTACATCTGGATACTACGTACGTACTTCCGTGTGGGGGCACACTTGGTGAGATTTTGTACATCTACGTACTTGGGATTTGTACATTACACGTATGTTGTATTTGAATTAGAAAGTTTACATTAACAGGATAGACGAATTAATATGGGAGAAGAATGGGTGGTACAGGTGGTGGGGATTAAAGAGTGCACCTGTCATGATGAGCCCTGGGTGACCTCTGCAATAGTTTAATCACTGTGTCGTCCGCGTTAAAACTAACACTGCATGCTAACTATGCTGGAATCAAAAAATTTTTAACAAGTTTACATTAATAGGCTGTTCTGCGCTCCTTTTGCCCCAGGGACACGTCCCTTCAGTGAACTCAGGGTTTAGAAAACATTCCAGGTTGGGAGGTGTGCCTCGCATAGGACTTCTGCCCAGGGTGACCAACTTATCCCGGTTTGCCTGGGACTTTCCTGGTTTTTGTACTGAGAGTTCTGCATGCCAGGAATTCCCCCTCCCCACATCCTGGGCAAACTGGGACAGCTGGTCACCCTTTCTGCCTATAAATATAATTGGAGGAAGGAATTATCAACTAAACTAACTAAAAAGAATTGACTAACTTTCTGGAATGGGGTGTGGGGGGGTGGGGAGAAGACCGTACATTAAAATCTCCAAAAATTATCCTCCCACAATGCTTATTGTTGACTCTTCACCACAATCGACAAAACCTTTCTGGGTGACGCACTCTGTAACTTTGAAAAGTCACAAGCTACATTAACCTAAAAGCTCAAGTCACACGCACACACACAGAACCATCTGAACCTAGATCCAGAGGGAGCCATTCAGTTGGAAAGTTTACTTTTAAAAAGGTCAAGTTATTCTCCCCGAAGTTCCTGTAGACAAGTGATTTTAGAGATAGAGGCCCCTTGAGATCTAAAGGAAATGCTATTATAATATAAATAAACCTCATGCAACCCAGCTGTGACATTTGATACCAAAGAGAATATGACCGAAAACACACAGCACCACTCTGGCTTTTCTCAAACAGAAAGGGAATTGTCAGAGACAACTATAACTTGCAAGGACAAAACCCAAAACATGTGAGTTTCCATTTAGAGTATGAAGGCTAAAGATGGAGGTCGGGTGGTCGGGGTGGGCTGCAGGAGAGCTAGCAAACAAATATTTCGTTCAATCTCGACTGAACATGTCCAAAATGGGAAGCCAGAGAAGGAAAGACCTAGTTTAAATGAACTCCTCAGTCAATTAAGTCGCTTAAACAAAACGTTGTTCCTTTAATGTCTTTAATTTTTAATGTTTATTTATTTTAAGAGAGAGTGGGGGGAGGGCAGAGAGAGAGAGAGAGAGGGAGAGAGAATCCCAAGCAGGCTCTGCCCTGTCAGCACAGAGCCCGATGCGAAGCTCGATCCCACAAACCAGGAGAACCACAGGATTGTGACCCAAGCCAAAACCAAGAATCAAGGTTTAATTGACTGAGCCACCCAGGCGCCTCCCTTTAATATCTTCTATTACATAGTGATTAAATGGGCTCCTACACAGCTCTGATTAAAAACACTTAATGGTTCCCTCCAAAATTGCTTTGGAGAGAGCAAATGAGTTCAAAAGGACTTCCCTACAAGGGCAGAGGGAAATGTGCACCTTCAGTCCACAATTTGGAAAATATCAGGCTTTAGATTACTTTTGGAAGTTTACAGAATAAATTCAAGAACCCTGATACTGAGTGAGGTGATCTTTAAACGGTCCACATACACATTTAGCCTTTAAAACCATCCTTTTATTTTAAAGGTAATCTGTACCCGCAGTGGGGGGCTCAGACCCATGAACCCAAGATCAAGAGTCACGTTCTAGCAAGTGAGCCAGCCAGATGACCCTAAAACTATCCTTTTAACATAGGTGATTACCAACGTTCTTCAGTTGAATGTACTTGTTTAGGAAGAGTAAACTCTTTGAATAGCATGTTTTATAAGCATTAGCTTTTATAAAATATCTCCTTTTCAGAGGCAGTAGTTTCAACTTTTGCCTTCATGACTTTTGGACAGACTATGTACTTAAACTTTATACATGCACAGCTTAGTATTCAGCTATAGCCCTCAAAGGGATCCCTATGCGGGTTTTGGGATCTTTTCTATCTAGTCCCCTCACCCTCCAGTACTTTGTGTGGCATACACACCTCTCTTCACTGGACAGTCTTTCTGGACTTCACGGGTGAAGGGGTGCAGGATTTGCCACCCCAAAAGAAGCCTCTTCGGCATATTGATGATTTGGGGCTGAGTATTTTTGAGAGACTTCAGACACAAGAGAATCCCTAAAAACAGAGACGTTCGCCCTTTCGGGCGTTTTTGGTTTGTTTTTAAAGATTTTTAAGCAATCTCTACACCCAACGTGAGGCTCCCGAACTCACAACCCTGAGATCAAGAGTCACACGGTCCACCGACTGAGCCCCCCAGGTGCCCCAGAAGCTGCTCTTAAGTAAAAGACATTTACGTTTATAAGGGAAATCTGTCCGTGTGTCTCCCTCTCTGTACCAGGAAAAGAATGTCTCTAAATCTCTAGAAATAGATCAGCGGAGAAGGCAAAGACTTAAAATCTGTAGAACAACCATAACCTTGTTTATGGTGCTTTCCTGGTAACCTCCCCATAACTGACTCCCCAGATTAACATCTTTGCTTTTTTAATTAAACTCTACCCCCAACCTGGGTCTTGACTTCAGGACTCCAAGATCAAGAGTCACATGCTTTACCAACGAGCCACCCAAGAGCCCCATCTTCTTTTTTCTTTAGCTGGAGATGGTTATTTAAGGGGGTAACTTGGGCCATTTTGGAGAGTTACTCAGTTTTCCTGGGCCTCTCCCGTCTATACAGGAGATATACATGCCATTGAAATTCTGTTTTTCTTCCGTTAATCTTTTATTATGGTGGGGGGGCAGTCTCAGTCAAGAACGTGGAAGGATAGAGGTAAAATTATTTTTCCTCACCTACATGGGCAATGATGTGCATTGAGACAGTTTGCTTGGCCTTGTGTCCACTCGGGAAGACTCCTCTCAGCCTTTTCCACACGTGACTAATTCTTCCCTCCAAATGGGTTCTCTGGCAAAAGCCATAGCTTAACACAATTGCAGGGAGCACCATTCACATACATGATCCAAGGGGAGCCAGTCAACCAGAGTTATGTGGTGTCTAGGCCCTGTCACTCCCTCTGTTCTATTTTTGTTCGCATGAAACGAGGATTGGTCATTTGTTTGCATTGCCGTTAAAGCCGTAAAAGTTTCTATGCTTTTTGGATTGTTTGCTTCATCAGTAAAAAGATTTTCAGTCACAATCTCCAATATACGTAGACACCTTTATTTATAAAATATTTACATGTGTCAACACACACACACAATTTTCATTCAGTTTAAAACATAAACTACATAGGTATAGAACTTCAGATAATTTTTGAGATTATCACACTGCATGAAAACCAAGATCCAAATATGCTATCTACAGGAAATTCACTTCGATTTTAAAAATGCATATAGGTTAGGGGCGCCTGGGTGGCTCAGTCGGTTAAGCGTCCGACTTCAACTCAGGTCACGATCTCGCGGTCCGTGAGTTCGAGCCCCACGTCAGGCTCTGGGCTGATGGCCCGGAGCCTGGAGCCTGCTTCCGATTCTGTGTCTCCCTCTCTCTCTGCTCTTCCCCCGTTCATGCTCTGTCTCTGTCTCAAAAATAAATAAACGTTAAAAAAAATAATAATAATTTAAAAAAAATAAAAATAAAAAAATAAAAATGCATATAGGTTAAAAGTCAAAGCATGGGAAACTATATACCATGCTAACATTAATCAAAATAAAGCTGGAGGGGCACCTGGGTGACTCAATCGATTAAGCATCTGACTCTTGGTTTCAGCTCTGGTCATGATCTCACGGGATTCTCTTTCTCCCTCCCTCTGCACCTCTCCCCTGCTCAAACATGTGCACGCACTGTCTCTCAAAATACATATATGTACATACCCCTCTCAATAATTAACAGAACAAGTAAACAGAAAATCAGTAAGTACGTGGAGAGATGAACTTATCAACTCCTATGACCTCATTAACATTTATAAAATATTCCCTCCACCGAGAGCAGAATATGCAATCTTGTCAAGCATATGTGGAATATTTACCAAGATAAATCACAGTGTGGGCCATGAAGCAAGTCTCAATAAATTAAAGATTCAAATTATGCAAAGTGTGTTATAGGACCACAATGGAATTAAATTAGAAATCAAACAGAAAGATCTCTGGAAAATTCCCAAATAACACAACTCTGAATAGTCCATAGACAAAGAAGAAATCAAGAAAAATTAGATAAGTGTTCTGAACTGTATGAAAATGGAACAGGACATATTAAAATTTGCTGGATGTACCTTAAACAGTGCTTAGAGGGAAGGTTCTGGCAAAAGAAGAAAAGTCTGAACTCAACGGCCTCAATTTCCATGATTAGCTGGGAAGTTAAAGGACTGTAACAAGCCATTTGTACAGAGATTCATTCTCTGTATGTGAATTCTCTTCCCCTGGATTCTTTTTCGAGATTCTTATTTTTGGCCTCTTTTGGTGACCAAAGATGACAGAGGCCACACCTCTTCTATCACTGCCCTCTTGGCTAGGAAGAAGCCCCCCCCCCACTACTTCCATCCCCTTAGAAGCCTAGATTCAGTCTCTGGAGAAAGAACACACGGGAAAAGCCACGTTCTAGTCCAGGCAAAAACAGTGCTCACTCCGCACTAGTGATATAATCTACATCCCCCGGGCCAAGATGTCCACACAGAGGTTTGGGGACCAAAGCACTGCGGAGTGTATACTAATCTGCTTGGGCTGCCTTAAAAAAACACCATAGGCTGGGTGATTTAAAAAGCAGAAATGTATTTTCTCACAATTTTGGTGGGAAGTCCAAGATCAAGGTACCCGCCAACTCAGTTCCTGGGGAGGTCTCTTCTTGATTGCAGATGGCCAAATTCTATGTCCTCACACAGCCTTTCCTCAGTGCATATACACAGAGCCCAAAAGAGCTCTCACTTCTCTCCCTGATAAAGCCACCAATTCCATCATGAGGGCCTCCCTCTCATGACCTCACCTAACCCAACTTCCTCTCAAAGGTCCTGTCTCCAAAAACCATCACATTAGGGCTTCAATATATGAATGGGAGGAAGGCACAAATCTTCAGCCCCTGATAGAGTTCCTTCTAAATAGCTCTCCCAGGAACCCATAATGTGGCAGGTTGCTTGGGGAGAACAATGGAACTTGGGTTCCAATTATCATTATTTTCTTCTGGAAGACCCAGCAAATATTATATATCCTTTCGGACACTTGAAGACGAAAGAAGTCCTCTATTAACTCAGGGCACATAATGAAATTAGAACATCAGTACAATATCCTTAACAAAAAGAACGAGAGATACGCTGCAGAAGGGGGTTGAGGGGCCGAGAGAGAACTGCAGAGCAGCTGGATGCCAGGAACAAAAGGAGGCCTTCTAACCCACCGTGACCTTGATTGTCAAAGACCTTCAGGTCTTGGCTCTACCAATCATCAGCCCCGGGGACCTTGGACAAGTTACATCTTGGAAGCTCGATTTCCACATTTGTAAAATGAGAACAGTAATAAAAAACCACTCTCAACTTTGTTGTGAGACCAGGAGACTCTAGGAAGAACACTTGAAAATCTATATTTCGCGGGGCACTTGGGTGGCTCAGTCGGTTAAGCGTCCGACTTCAGCTCGGGTCATGATCTCATGGTCCGTGAGTTCGAGCCCCGCGTCGGGCTCTGTGCTGACAGCTCAGAGCCTGGAGCCTGCTTCCGATTCTGTGTCTCCCTCTCTCTCTGCCCCTCCCCCGTTCATGCTCTGTCTCTCTGTGTCTCAAAAATAAAGAACTATTTTAAAAAAAATTTTTTTTAAAGAAAATATTTATTTCAATACTATGTTGCCAATCATTTGGGTCAATGTCTTCTCGGCCATTATCTTCCACCAGAGGCACATCTGAAACACTGTCGTATCACATAATTGTGTTCCCACACTTTGTGCCCCTCTTCCTCTCTCCTGGTATGACTATTTAGAGACATCAAATTGAGGTTAAATATCTTCTCACCCAGTCTGAATGCTTTCATGAATTTTAATAGTCTGAATTATATAATGCCACCGTGCCTTCTCCTTGTAAGGAATCGCAAAGATCCAGCTCTATTCAACTGCTTTGGTTGAAGATTTTCCAGTGTACTTTAGCATTATGAAAAAGGAAAGCCCATTAATTTATTAAACCCAATAGCTATTTATTGAGTGCCCACCAAGTGCTGCTCTATGTGCCAGCTGTATCGCAGGGAACAAAATAGATCAACTCCCTTACATTTCACACCAGCATAAACAACTATAATGATACAAACTTCTCAAAGTCTCTTGACTTGGTTCAGAACTTCTGTTTAGAACGGCCACCCTCTCCATTCTCAGATAACATTGGTATTTAATTTGTATTTTGACAGTGCAAACTAATGAACTATCTTTAGTGCTAGAGATGAAGGGATCTAGAGTAGATTTATTAGATGAAATGAACATCCAGAAAATGACATCTAAAGAAAATGAACATGCTGGGAAGCGGAAGAAAAATCTCTTTGTGACAATCATTCATTTTTCATTCTCTTTAAAGGTTTACTTTACATCTTAAGAAGGGAGGAAACATCATGAAGCATTTAGAATAGATTACAAGCTACAGATCCACATGAAATATACCTAAAAGAAAATAAAAGAATTTCAGAAGTATCTTAAGCAATATGACAACCATGTCGAAAAATTATACCAGTACCTGGGTTTCCTCAACCCTAGTTTTGAAAGTCGCTGTGTAGCTGTTTTACCAGGCTTTCAAAGTCGAGTTTTTGACAGGCCCCAGAAAATCAGCCTCATTGTGAGTTCTAACATAATCTTTGAGCGTTTATATCAATCAGACCAAAACTAGCTGCAGCTTTGGGGGGTGGGGGCATGGGGTGAGGCTGTCTGGGTTGGTTTTTTTTCTTTTTTCCCAGAGTGAGTCCTCTGACACTGTACGATATGGCAATCTGAGGGAGCCAGTTTTCTATTTCACTGGCCCCATGCCTCCTATAAGTTGCTGACTCACTTGATGGAGTGGAATTAAGAACCTGTCTGAATCAATAGGCACTTGTGGCAGAGAGTTCTAGTTCTCCCCCCAACATCCATGTTCTCTTTCTTCTAAGGAAAAAGAAATTTTAGCTAGGCACAGCAATAACAAAGGTCAGCAAGATCTTGGAAAGCAGCTCACAGGCCTCAGAAGAATAGCACCGGGATAAGTAAGAAACATTTATAATGTTGAACAGCTTCCGTCCGCTACATCTTGCTACTTGTAGGAAAATCCTACCAGAGGGAAGGGACCCAGTCAGAGCTAGGCAGACCCCGGGGGGGCAAACCGCCACCACTAGCTGCACAGGTGTGGAACTGGGGTAGCTGTGGGAGGGCACCCAGGGGTGCAGGGCATAGGAGAGAGCCTTGGGCAGTTGCGCATCTCGGTCAAGTTCCTGGGGTCTGTGAGCCCTTCAACCCCTGGACCCTGCAGCTTCCTGCCTCCTTCCTCTGGAGGAGTTCGTGGCCAAGACAGACTCTTGCTGCCCTGAGGCTGACCCCCTGGGATGGGTTTTTTTCTGGCTGTAATTGACAAGCAGCAAATAGACCAGAAGCCTATTAAATGTTAGCATCTGAAAGCCAAAGAAACCAAGCGCAGGGTCTGCAAATGCCTGTGATGATTAGATCCTGCACAGGAAAGGAAAAATCATTTTCCCTTTATCCTTTTAGGTTCTTGGACGAGACCCCCCTCCCCCCCTAATAAAATACAGATTAATAGGATAAGAACAAACAGAAGTTTGATGACATACATACCTCCTGTCTGCACGGCAGAGACTCAGGAAGATGGAGTAACTCCCAGAAATGGCTGCAGCCATCCTTTAAATACCAGTTTCAGCAAAAGACAAACTATGTTGGGGGTGGGGAGTCAGTGATGGGAGGCCAGCAGGCAAAGCACGGTAAACAAGGGCGTAGTTGTTATGCAGATTTAAATCCCTGACTTTTCCATTGAGGACAGTTTCTAGAGACTTAGAGTTCACCACCAGTTCCTGGTAAAAGACGGAGACACCCTCACACATGCAGATTCCCCTTATACCTGGAACTGTCTCTTACCAAAGGGTAACTTCTACTTCGTTTTCGGAGCTTCTCCTATGTCTGCAGTGTCTTAAAAATAATCAGCCCCAAATAATCCTTATGCCAAAGCGGTATGCTTTGGGGTGGCAAATTCTGCTCACCTTCAAGCAGTGTTCGGACCCCCAAACTGCTCACCAAAGAACAGACAGCAAAAACTGATCAATCCCCAAGAAAGGCCCACTGCAAATGTGGCCATGATAATCAATGGCAATGAACCTTCTGGAGGGCCATAGAGGACAGTGGACAAGGGCTTTCTTTAAGGGAGCAGAGCTAAGGGCGATCAGATGAGCTAATTAAGGAATTTAACCCAATGCTAGGACAAGGAGCTTTTGCATTTCCAAGCCAGTCGCACTCAATAACTGCCCTGAACCTGATGTGGGGAACAAAGGCAAGAAGGAAATGGCAGACAGTTAAATTTCCTTATAACCTGCAGCCCGTCGACAAACACCTGAGGCAGGCAAAGGAAAACGTTTCTCCAGGAACTCCTACCGTCTTAATGTGAATGCTTTGCTAGAGGGAAAAAAAAAAAAAAAAAGCTTAGCTTGATAATAGCTAGGCCTCCAGTATCTGGTGAATCTTCTTTAACATAAGAAAATCCCTTTGGAAACTTCCCCTCGACTTCATCTCTCCCAACTCCCAAGTATATAAGTCTCACCTCCTGGTCCCAGGGCAGCCCTTCCAGCCCACAGGTCCCGTCCTGGTGCTTTAAAAAAAAAATCAACTTTTTTGCACCAAAGACATCTCAAGAATTCTTTCTTGGCCTGCGGCTTCGAACCCCACCCATCACTCCAAAAATCCCCTCAAATTGATGACTGCTGGGGGTTTCTACCTCTCTCTTTCCGGCATCACTGTTTCTGTTCGTGTTACCTTGCCCCTAATCCACCAGTATGCTGTGGATGGACACACTGCTTGTCTTATTTTTTTACAGATCGCAGCATCACAAGAAGATACATTTGAACCTAACACAGGGGATCACACATTCCTCAGAGATCCTGAACATCGAAATGTATGTAGTGTAGGGAAGGAAAAATAATTCTCTCTCTACTCTCCTAGATTCTCGGCTGAGACCCGCCTCCAACCCATCATAAGAGGGAGATTAACAGGAGAAAAACAAACAGAAGTTTAATAACATGTGTATCTCTCGTACACCTGGGAGAGACCCAGGAAAACTGAGTAAGTCCCTGAAACGGCCCAAGCCACCCCCTTAAATACCTTCAGATAAAGATAAAAGAAAGGCATTAGGGGAGAGGGGAGCCATTTATGGGAAGTGAGGAGGAAAAGCCCAGCAAACAAGGATAAGGTTGTTACAGCTGAAGTCTCAGGTTTCAGTTCTCCTCCTCTTCCGGGTACTAGGGAGAGAGGCTTACAGATGGAGATTTCCTTTATAAATGTAAATGTCTCTTACAAAAGAGTAACGTCTACTGGGTTTCAGAGCTTCTCCTGTGTCTGGGGTTTCTTAAAACTAACTAGCTCTCAAGATGGTCCATATAACGAAGAGGAATATTTTTAGGGTGCCATAATCTGCCCCCCTTTAGTAGAAATGGGATTGTACTGGTGAATCTGCAATGGGCATGTTCTGTGTGTGGGAAGGAGGGTACACAGAGATGTTCGTGTGTCCAGAAAATCAGAATGCCAGAGGCCACCGGTTTCCCCCCAAATCTGTTTGCCCCCTCCTCTGATCGTAATATAATTTTGAGCTGAGTACGTCGCCTCTCAAATACGAACTTCATTTCTCAGTCTTGTTTGTCATTAGATGCGGTCATGAAACTAAGCTCTGGCCAATGAGATGTGAGTAGCGGGATATGGGCAACTTCCAGCTTATGCCCTTAAAGGGAGGACACAGGTCCTTCCCTCTTCTGCTTCCCATTAGTTGGAAGATGGAGGCGGTAGAGAGCCATCTGGGGTCAGGAGACGGTGGCAGCACTTTATAGATGGCAGAACAAGATAGAAGGAATCTGGTTTTCTGATACTATAACGTACCGCCCTGGCCTAGACTTGTACAGAAGAGATGTTACTTCTCTGTTATACATAGTCAAACTTATCAAATTACTAATATGCTAATATACTAATATGCTAATATATCATAATCCAGCTCTAGAAACCCAGAATGGAGTCTTTTTCAGCTTTGTGTACGAAGGACAACTTTTGTAGCTTCAAGCAACATGAAATGTAACATGTGACAAAAAATTCCCAGCTATACCATGTTAAGAAGTCATTCAAAAAAAAAAGTTTTCTGGGGCGCCTGGGTGGCGCAGTCGGTTAAGCGTCCGACTTCAGCCAGGTCACGATCTCGCGGTCCGTGAGTTCGAGCCCCGCGTCAGGCTCTGGGCTGATGGCTCGGAGCCTGGAGCCTGTTTCCGATTCTGTGTCTCCCTCTCTCTCTGCCCCTCCCCCGTTCATGCTCTGTCTCTCTCTCTCTGTCCCAAAAAATAAAAAAATAAAAAACGTTGAAAAAAAAAAAATTTAAAAAAAAAAAAAAAGTTTTCTGAGAAGTCACGCGAATTTATAAGAAAGACATCTAAACCCCGTAGTTAGGAGAAGGAACAGTCAACTGAGTCTTGAGGAAATACACACGGGAAAGGAAAGTCACGTAGAAAACGTTTATCCTATATAGACATCAAACAAATGAAAATTCAACTAATCTACAGATTTCATGTTGTACCTAGTACTTGTATTAGCTAGAGTTTATTGAGGACTTCTTTCATGCTAGGTACTGTGCTACGTGCGTTAGATCATTTAATCTTCACGACATTTTATAGATGAAGAACTCACACTTGAAGAGTTTAAGCAACTCACCCAAGGTCACATAATTAGGAAATGCTTAGAGCAGGATTTCAAAGCCAGGCATGTCTGACATTAGAGTCAGCACCTCAACCACTAAACTATATTGTCTCCATGCCAAAAGAACATTTATAATGACAACCCTACCGCCCTGCTCGTGCTCTATTCTGTATCATAGGAAACCAAAGTTCCCCGACTCCTTTATTCTCTGACTTCTGGGTCATTTTGCCCGGTGGACAACATCTGCAGAGGACTGGAGAGTGAGAACCAAGAGTTCAAAGTACTTTTCTCCCTGTCTCTGCTGCTTGTAGCATTTCTTCCATGAGCCCAGCCCTGCTAGACCAAACCTCCCTTGAAGGTTCAAGCTACTATTGGACAGTTCTGACCGGACATACCTAGCTGTGGTTCTAGCTCCCTTCCGCTGGCCCTGGTTTCTGAGCTTTGGCAATACTACCCCATCCACGTGGCCGTCCAGCCCTCGGGGGTGGCTGCACCTTTCTGCTGCTGCCGATCTTTGAGCTCATTTACCATTGACTTTTCAGCTTCTCCGTTACTTGTAAAGTCACTTTCCTATTTTATTTTCCTTCTGTCAAAAGTACTAGAGTGGTCTTTGTGGGGTTTTGCCGGAACCTGACCTTATATACACACAACACACACCTTTCGGGAATAAGAGCAATCTTGATGACCGATCATACATGTTGACCCAGTTTTCTGCCCTTAAAAATGTAGCCCAGGGGCGCCTGGGTGGCTCAGTCGGTTGAGTATCTGACTTCAGCTCGGGTCATGATCTCACGGTTCGTGGGTTCGAGCCCCGCGTCGGGCTCTGTGCTGACAGCTCAGAGCCTGGAGCCTGCTTCCGATTCTGTGTCTCCCTCTCTCTCTGCCCCTCCCCTGCTCACACTTTGTCTCTCTCTCAAAAATAAATACAGATTTTTTTTAAAGTAGCCTAAAGAAATAATTTCATAGAAACAGTAACAAAAATGTGCTCACAGATGTCCATTTCAGCATTATTTATAATGGCAGAACCCTGGAAACCACCTAAATGTTCAATATGAGGAAAATGGACTAAAAAATTGGAATATGTAACACAACGGAATAATATGCAGCCATTATAATCATTGCATCAGTCAGCTTTTGCCACATTATGCCGCAGTAACAGATGATCCCCAGAGGTATAATTTATCACAGGTTTCTCACTCGGGTACCTATTCTGGGCAGGCTAGCTGCAGCTCTGTTTAACCCCAGGTCCCAGTTGGAAGGACCAGCCTCATGTTGGTCTCCAGGCAGGAGAAAAAAAAGCAAGGATGGGGTAATAGAAAAGCTCTTAGGGGTGCCTGGGTGGCTCAGTCGGTTGAGCGTCCGACTTCGGCTCAGGTCATGATCTCACGGTCCGTGAGTTCGAGCCCCGCGTCGGGCTCTGTGCTGACAGCTCAGAGCCTGGAGCCTGTTTTGGATTCTGTGTCTCCCTCTCTCTCTGACCCTCCCCCGTTCATGCTCTCTCTCTGTCTCAAAAATAAATAAATGTTAAAAAAAAAAAAAAGAAAAGAAAAGCTCTTAAAGTGTAAGCTCAAATGTGGAACATGGCATTTCTGCTCAAATCCCACTCTCCAAAGCAAGTCATAATGACGAAGCTTAATATCAACGAGGCAGGGACACCCCACTTCAGCTCAGGTCACGATCTCACGGTTCATGGGTTCGAGCCCCACGTTGGGCTCCTTGCTGAGAGCTCCAAGCCTGCTTCAGATTCTCCGTCTCCCTGTCTCTCTCTGTCCCTCCCCGCCCTCTCTTTCCCTCGAAAATAAATAAATAAACATTTAAAAAAATACAGCAAGGCAGATACTGCTCCTACATGGAGGCCCGCCAGGAACTGGCTCCGTAGAAAAAGATCCAGAGGACGGGGCAACAAATACGTTTGAACAATAAACTAATCTACGACGATAATGAAGGCTATGAAGAAAAATGGAAAATGTTTAACATAATAAGCAAAATTTACAAAAACGTTTTACATACAGTAGTGGGGTATGGTCTGCTAGCTGTCCATTCTAACCTGTTTCCTGGGCATATGCAGTTGGATGTAATCATGTGATTAAGTTCTTTTTTTTTTTTAATTTTTTAATGTGTCTTTCTTTCTTTCTTTCTTGGAGAGAGGGAGAGAGAGTGTGAGCAGGGGAGGGGCAGAGAGAAGAAGACACAGAATCTGAAGCAGGCCCCAGGCTCCGAGCTGTCAGCACAGAGCCCGACGCGGGGCTCGAACTCAGGAACCGTGAGATCCTCACCTGAGCCGAAGTTGGACGCTCAACCGGGTGAGCCACCCAGGGGCCCCCAGATGACTAAATTCTAATCAACGACACTATCTGCCTGGAAGCGCCATCGGAGTACATAGGTTATGAGTTCTGTCCCCTAGGACTACCCTTCCTGCCTTTAGACACCAATCACAGGTCCACGTTGTCATCTGCGCTTCTGACCAACCAGCTATAGGTCAGAGGTTCCTATGACTCCCGTCTCCAGTTCAATTAATTTGCTAGAGTCACTCACAGAATTTAGGAAAACAGTTTACTTACTGGATTACAAGGTTGTTATAAAAGGCTATAACTCAGGAACAGCCAGACGGCAGAGCTGTGTAGGGTCCTCTGTGTCCAGCGTCCCGCACAGGCTCCCACCCAACCTGGGTGTTCAGTACATTTCTGCTGAAAAAGGAAAGAGCTCACTCGTCACCTGGTTATTGTCACCCCCATTTTAGAGCTGAGGAGCCCCGGGGGGGGGGGGTGGGGCCGCTCCCCCCTCAACACCACAGTCCGCCATCCTTGAAGACAAGTTGGAGCTTCTCCTGGAATATCCCCCTGGGTGTGGGGAGGGGCTGGCCGCACCCCCTCGGCACCCCAAACCTGGGTGTGGGGAAGAGGCATGGGTGGAGCTTCTATGCCCTCTCTGGAAGGCAACTCATGGGGCACCTCCACAGATTCACCAACCTGGAGGTTCTCTAAGCCTGTCTTTTGGGGTTTGGGGGAGGGTTCATTAAATAGACATGATTGATGACATTATTGGTCACCGGGGGCACCTGGGTGGCTCAGTTGGTTAAGCATCTGTCTTCGGCTCAGGGCATGATCTCACAGGTTGTGAGTTCAAGCCCCACTTTGGGTGTAGCACAAGCCCCGCTTCAGGGGAGCCCCAGTTCTTTCTCTCTCCCTCTCTCTCCCTTTGCCCCTCTCTCACTTGCGTTCATTCTCTCTCTCTAAAAAAACAAAAACAAAAAAAAAACCCCCAACTTTGGCCATTGATGATTAATTCAACCTCCAGCCCCTCTCTCCTCCCCAGAGTTTTGGGGGTGGGGTTGAAAGTACCCTTTAATCACAAGGTCGGTTCCTTTGGCAACGAGCTCCTATCCTTAGGGGTTTTCCAAAAGTTACCTTTATACACAGACTCAGGTGTGGTTGAAAGGAGCTTGTTATGAATAACAAAAGGCACTTTTATAGCTCTTATCACTTAGGAATTCCAAGGGTTTTAGATCTTTATGCCAGGAATGGGGACCAAGACCAAATATGCATCTCTTATTATAAATCAAAATATAAGGAGGATCTAGTCACATGCACCCTGATTTATCATCTCCTAGCTGTTACCCCCCACATCTCTAGACTCATGACAATGGGTCAGAAAATTATAGAATCAGAAGTTTAAAAAGAATTCCTGTGATGTCACTACTCTCTGATTGGGAGGATGAGATTTGAGAATAAACAGGATACCAAAAAGAGAAGTTTTAGAGACTATACATAATTTTTCCCTGGTAAAATTGAAATAATAATAAGCTTTTAATTTTGAGTATTTATTATTTCACTTATGATAACTGAACATATATTTAATCATTACATTTCTTAAAGTTTATTTATTTTGAGAAAGTGTAAGTGGGGGAGAAGCAGAGAGAGAGGGAGAGAGGATCCCAAGCAGGCTCCGCGCTATCAGCACAGAGACCAACTGCGGGGCTCGAACCCAGGAACCGTGAGATCATGACCTGAGCCAACATCCAGAGTCGGGCGCTTAACCAACTGAGCCACCCAGGTGCCCTGTTTATTCATTTTCATGATGAGTTTACACAAGACCTCCTTGGGAACACTCTCCCCAGACAATCGTCTCTTTCCCACAACTTTGCCCACTCCCCACTACGCCAAACACTTCCTTTTAACCATAGTTTCTAGAACATCAAATGTATAAATTATAGCTTCATTTGTTTCATTCTATTATGCTCATTTGTTTCTGTGACATTTTTCTCCAATAGACCTTGAAGCCAAGGACTTTGCCTTATCCATCTCTGTAGCCTCAGAACCTGGCTTGATAAATCTTTGTGGAACAATGAATAAATTCTTAAGATGTGAGCAAATGACACTTGTGTTTCTGGTGTTCCTGGCAGAGAGCTTACTGCATTTGGGAAGGAAAGGATCCAAGTCCCATATTGACTGGTCCAGTTACCTATTACCTTAGGCAATTCTCTTAACCTCAATTTTCATTTTCAATTTTCTTTGTACTTCCCCATCTGTGCTACCAAGGGCAGTCTGGCCCAAAATGTGCTACTCTGGCATATTGATTATTTTGAATCAAAGTCAGGGTGCCTGGTTGGCTCAGTTGGTAGAGCATGTGACTCTTGATCTCAGGGTCCTGAGTTTGAGGACCACGTTGGGTACACAGATTACTTTGAAATATTTGGAAAAAAAATTTATGAATTGAAGTTACTTAAGAAGCAACCAGTGCATGGGAATGCAAGCTGGTGCACCCACTCTGGAAAACAGTATGGAGGTTCCTCAAAAAACTAAAAATAGAACTACCCTACGACCCAGCAATTACACTACTAGGCATTTATCCATGGGATACACGTGTGCTGTTTTGAAGGGACACGTGCACCCCCATGTTTATAGCAGCACTAGCAACAATAGCCAAAGTATGGAAAGAGCCCAAATGTCCATCGATGGATGAATGTGGTATATATATATATATATATATATATATATATATATATATATACACAATGGAGTATTACTCGGCAATCAAAAAGAATGAAATCTTGCCATTTGCAACCACGTGGATGGAACTGGAGGGGATTATGCTAAGTGAAATGAGTCAGTCAGAGAAAGACAACAATCCTATGACTTCACTCATATGAGGACTTTAAGAGACAAAACAGATGAACACAAGGGAAGGGAAACACAAATAATATAAAAAGAGGGAGGGGGACACAACAGAAGAGACTCATAAATATGGAGAACAAACAGAGGGTTCCTGGAGGGGGTGTGGGAGGGGGGATGGGCTAAATGGGTCAGGGGCACTAAGGAATCTACTCCTGAAATCATTGTTGCACTATATGCTAACTAATTTGGATGTAAACTTTAAAAAATTAAAAATAAAATTAAGGGGCGCCTGCATGGCTCAGTCGGTTAAGCGTCCGACTTCAACTCAGGTCACGATCTCGCGGTCCATGAGTTCGAGCCCCGCCTCGGGCTCTGGGCTGATGGCTCAGAGCCTGGAGCCTGCTTCCGATTTTGTGTCTGCCTCTCTCTCTGCCCCTCCCCCGTTCATGCTCTGTCTCTCTCTGTCTCAAAAATAAATAAACGTTAAAAAAAATAAAAATTAAAATTAAAAATTAAAAATAAAATTAAAAATAAATAAATAAATAAATAAATAAATAAAAAGAAACAACCAGTGCAGGAAGAACACCCTGACCTTTGCTGCCAGAAAGCAGAAAATAAATTTCCCATGAGAAAGGAACCCTCCCTGTACCAGGAGGTAAAGAGACAACCTTATCACCAGAGATAGGGAATTCACAGCCAAGAAGGCTGTCTAAAGGAACTCTGTTACTTTTAAAAAAAAAAAAAAAAAAAAAATTTTTTTTTAATGTTTATTTATTTTTGAGACAGAAAGAGACAGAGCATGAGCAGGGGAGGAGCAGAGAGAGAGGGAGACACAGAATCCAAAGCAGGCTCCAGGCTCTGAGCTGTCATCACAGAGACTGATGTGGGGTTCGAACTCACAGACCAGGAGATCATGACCTGAGCCAAAGTCAGATGCTCAACCAACTGAGCCACCCGGGCATCCCAGGAACTGTGTTACTTTTACTCATATTCTACCCCAGCCCAAAATCTGTTTAGAATTCCTTACGAATTGAACCTCACAAACCTAAGTTTTCTTTGTCCTGTCAATTTCTCACAAAGTTATTGTTTTCTTGTTTAAAAAGCATAAAACTGGGGCCACCTGGCTGGCTCAGTCTGAAGAGCATGTGACTCTTGATCTCAGGGTCCTGTGTTTGAGCCCCACGTGAGGTGCAAGATTACTTAAATAAATAAAACTTTTTAAGAAAATGTATTAAAAACTGCCTGCCTTATTCCTTCTTTTTAGGTCTCAATTTTATTATTCGTCCTCGATGTACACATCATTAAACATTTTTTTTCTCCCGTTAATCCGTCTCATGTATTAATTCTTAGGCCAGCTAGAGGAATCTTGAAGGTTAGAATAAAATGATTCCTCCACTCCACATGTTTACTATGAAAAGGCAATTCTGTGCTTCAGAAAGACCTCAAGACCATCTGGGGAAAACAGTGACTAAAACAGAAGCCATTTTTTATATGTATTGAGGGGTTGGCTCTAGTCTTCCCAAGAGCAAGGAAGATTCTCAGGTACAATATTTTATAAAGTATATTAATCCAGAAATCATCAACTTTTTTGGTGAGGAGGGGTTTAAATCTTGCCTCTGCCCAAAGTCACTGTGCCGCTTGAGTTCTCCAGGTTTGCTTCCTTTTGTAAAGTTACTTGTAATTTAACAGATGCTCGTGGAGCACTTAGTCTTGAGCACTTATATGTCGAGACCCAAAAATACTCGGAAAAGATAGAATTCATTTTATTAACACAGAATATAAGTATTTGCAGTCAACTGGCCTTCCCCATCTCAACGATGGTCTTGCGTGTTCCACCCATTCATTTCTTATGCTCATTCTTTCGTGGTCTATCGGTTTAGAATCTTTTGCTTGCAAGCAACGGAAAGTTGATCTTCAGCGGGCTCATGCAGAAAAGAAAACATATTGATCTGTCTAACTGAATGGTCTAGGGGATAGGGCTGGTTTTAAGTACTGTGTGATACAAGAGTTCAAATTATATCCCCCAGACCTACTTCCTTTCTGTCTCTCTCTTCACCTCTCAAGTCACTTCTTTTGGGTTGTTACCCTTCCGTAGTTCCGGACAGGAGTTCCGTCCGTAGTCATGAGATGGGTGTTGTAGCTCCCCACCTTCCAGCCTCTAGAAGAAGTAGGAAAGTCTTCCCCAGATGCCTCAGCAAAAGCCTCACAGCGGCATCAGGGTTGCTCTGCCTAAGTCATGTGCCACCCCCGAAAGGTGGTGGCCAAAGGATTATGAGGCTCTGATTGGTCAGAAGTGAATCATATGATGACCCTTCGAGCTGGAGGTGGAGGAACTTCATTAGAGGCACACGCACTAATAAAAGGGAGTAGTCTCTTCCATCCCTCACCACGGGAAATCTGGGACAATTATTAGAAGGGTTTGCAAGTGCTTGACAATAAAACCAACTCAGTCAAATACACATGGGTTTACTGTACCGACGGCGTAGATTGGCTTCTCTCGAGAGACGTCTTGAGATGAATACCTGAGGGCGGGAGGTTTAGTGAGAAACTCTCTTAGAAAATACACCAGTGAGGAAGGCAAAACAAAAGGGGACAGGGGGAGACACAGATCCGCGACGACGATGCAACCCAGACCTCAGCCTACCTCACGTGGAGCTCTGAAGCTGGAATGGTCTTTCAGAGTTGTCCCAAATGAATGAAAGGTTGCCAGGCCTTTGCATTTCTACATCAGCCAGTCATTGGCCCGTGGGCCACCCACCGGGAAAGTGCGTAACTTTTGCGCCGCAGATCCCTGAAGCAAAGGCAATTCCCGGTGAGCTACACGGATGTCACTTGTCACGGATGTCACAGCCCCAGAGACTTGGGGATAGGCGCATGGCTCTGAAGAGGGGATCTCAGTGGAGCACTACAGTGTCCACTATAAACGCTGTCTACCATTGCTATGATCTTAGGTCACTCTATATGCACTTTTCCTAATTTACCTCCTCACTCATTCTCTTCTGCCTGCGTGGCCAAAAATGGTATTTAACGCTCCTGTCTTCTCCTACCACTGTTATCTGTCACCCACTGTAACTGTGCAAATCTACCTTGCTGGCTCGTTAGAGAAGAGATTTAAAAAAAAAATTTTTTTTTTTAAATGTTTATTTATTTTTGAGACAGAGAGAGACAGAGCATGAATGGGGGAGGGTCAGAGAGAGAGGGAAACACAGAATCTGAAGCAGGCTCCAGGCTCCGAGCCATCAGCACAGAGCCCGACGCGGGGCTCAAACTCATGGACCGTGAGATCATGACCTGAGCCGAAGTCGGACGCTTAACCGACTGAGCCACCCAGGCGCCCCAGAGAAGAGATTTTTATTTATTTACTTACTTATTTGATTTTATTTCATTTTTTACTTTTTTTTCTTAATGTTTATTTTTGAGAGAGAGAGAGAGAACGAGTAGGGGAGGGACAGAGAGAGAGAGAGAGAGAGAGAGAGGAGGCTCAGAATCTTAAGCAGGTTCCAGGCTCTGAGCTGTCAGCACAGGGCCTGACCTGGGGCTTGAACTCACAAACCGTGAGATCGTGAGTTGAACCAAAGTCAGATGCTCCACCGAATGAGCCACCCAGGCGCCCCTTATTACTTATTTTAAGCTACTTTTTTTTTCTTTTTTTAAGTCATCTCTATGGCCAACACAGAGCTGGAACTCACAACCCCAGAGATCAAGAGTTGCATGCTCTACTGACTGAGCCAGCCAGGCACCCCCACAGAGATTTTTAAAAGAAATCTGTGATTCCCTCAACTTGAGAGTGAAGCAAGGTGGGCAACTGTCAGCCTGTGCATTAGGATTCTCTCAGAGCATTGTGGAGATTATCTAGCATTAAGGAAAGATAGATTGAGAGTCACAGTGAATTTATTTAGAAGTAAATACCGAGTGTATTTTCTATTTGAAATGGACTCTTTTGGAAAAGGAATTAGAGCTTACTTTGTACTGGTCAAAAGAACCATACCCTTAAATGTTTTTATTCCTAGTGTCATTATTTTTTTGAGGGGAGGCAGACAGAGAGGGAATCTTTTTTTTCTCACTTTATTGTTTTTAAATGTCCTTTTAAATGTTTCTTCATTTATTTTTGAGAGAGAGAGCGAGGTTGAGCGTGAGTGCAGGGGAGGGGCAGAGAGAGAGAGAGAGAGAGAGAGAGAGAGAGAGGGAATCCCTAACGGGTTTTGCGCTGTCAGCACAGAGTCCGACGTGGGGCTCCAAACCACCAACTATGAGATCGTGACCTGGGCTGAAATGAAGGGTCAGACGCCTAACCAACCGAGCCATCCAGGTCCCTATTCCTAGTATTAATTAACCTTTGACTTTAAACAAGAAAAAGACGTTGAGCCTATTTGAATTAAGCTACATTAAGAGAAGTAGGTTTCCACTCCTGGGATGACAGCCTTGGTAGAGATGAGCCAGCAGGGAGTTGGCCATCGGATGGGGGCATAGGTGGTTAGGAATGGGGACTAGCAAGCAAAGGGATGGATGTGAAAGTGTTGATCCTGGTCAACAGCTGGCATTGCAGAGATCGGTGTATTCTGTCCATGCAGTTCAGGAGATGGCCTGAGACCAATCCTATTTGTCTGGCCTGTTCTAAAAAGAGTTCTAGTGAGTATAGATGAGTCATGTTCCAGAAAGAGCACTAACCCATTATCCATCACCAGATCACAACTCCCAAGTCAGAGAATGCTGAAACATGAGACAATGAGCATGTCCTGCCCTGGAACCAGGGGTGAAAAGGTGCTGGGGCTGGGCAACTGGTAACTTTTCCTTCTCGCTCCTTTGCATTTAATTCCTAATTTCATTTTTCCTCTTCAAATGTCTTGGTCTAAGAGGCTGAATTCTATTGTTCCTTGCAGTTCTGACAGGAGCAGTTAGAATCGGTTGCCTTTACTTCTTCCAGCAAGGTCAGGAGGCGCTTGGGCACACTCATTATTTATGGTACTGGCCAGTACAGGACAAGTGCTAGGTGAAGTTTAGGCGGGAAGCAAAATAGGAGGTAGAACACAGGGAGCCATTTAGGTTATGAGCAACCTCTTTCCCATTGAGAATCACCAAATCGCAAGGCAAAAACCAATCAGGGGGTCCACCCAGGAGTGAAAATTAACATAATCTCGATAGAATATTTTCGTACAAAGAGCACACTTGTCTGAACGTGATTCTGACAAATTACGATGCTGGTTTGCGGGCAAAAAGCTAACTGGAACCAGAGATCTGCCCTTCTCCCAGAGAGATAGGCTGCACTCAAGCTTAGCTTCCCAAGGGACCTCTTCCTCTCACAGGAGGACTGTGACATCCCATTGACCTTAAGGTCCCGGAGAATTCCTATAAACAGCAGGTACCCCAAATCCAGATTGCCTGGCACCAAGCTGTCCAAACAGTCCATCACCAACAAGGTTCGTCATAGGCTTGCTCTGTGAGAAGGGATCTTGCCGATGGAACCCAGGCTCACCTTTCAGGTCCAACAAGGACTCTCTCTCACTAAGGCTCATTTAGCTGCTACCGGCCCAAACCCCCACCTGCAGAAACCACCACTGAGGCACAGCATGGCACCATCCTCAAGGAGACCAGACGGCCACTTGGGCAAATAATTACTTTGGATCGATTCCACGTGGGGTGTGTGTGACTACGGGGCAGGAATTCATTCTCTTCAGGACTGATTCACACTCCAGTTATGAGTTTGCCTTTCCCATCCGCAGTTCCCCCAGCAGTGCTACCATTGAAGAGTCTATGAAATGGTCATCCATTGACATGGTATCCCATGCAGTGTTGCTTAAAACCGACGGACCGCCTTACCGCAAAGGAGCTGCGCCCGACCGTGAGAATCCGTGGTCTCATCATATACTTCACCACTCAGAGGCAGACGGTTTGACGAAATGGCCCATCACAGGCCCAACTCCCTTTTTAGCTCTTAGTACATGTGCTGCCAGAGCGAGCACAAGCAGCCTTTTAGCTTCTAGACTGTACCCTGTGGAGTTGGGCAACTTGGTGAGAGGCTCTTGTCACCGTGAGTTACCCTGGGTGAGACCAGACAAAGAGCAGCCCAGCTGCGGCCAGTCTAAATTGCTGACTGCTGGGGCGCCTGCCTGGCTCAGACGGTGGGGTGTGCGACTCTTGATCTTGGAGTTGTAAGTTCAAGGGTCCAGAATGCTCACCATTACACTATGGCAGTTCAAGCCCTACGTTGGGTGCAGAGATTACCAAAAAAAAAAAAAAAAAAGAACCAATCCTTGAATTGCTGACCTACTGCATAATGTGCAAATCAAATGGTTATTAGTTTAGACTATTATGTTTTTTGGAAAGGTGTGTTATGTGGCGATAGATTATTAACACAAATGAGGCCAAAAATATCTGCAACGGTACATAGAGGTATCTGACACAGCTGAAGAAAATACCTGCTAAGCTCTGTCCTATGGTAATGAGAGCTCTAGGTTCCTCCCTAGAGGCTCACCAAGAGGCAGAAAACCCGGGTCTAGAACTGTAACCTAAACGCTTCCTCCAGCTGACATAAGAGAAGTCTCGAAGGAAGATTTTCGGTAGTTCTCACCTCTCAGGAATTACTGTAGATTTTCTCTTCCCCTGGAGAAGGCAAAGCCAAAGGGAGGGGGGCCTCTCAGAAGAGCTGAGTCAGGAGGGTCTTAAACATGTGTCACGCTGCGGCTGCTTGATTGAACTGTAGCTATTTGAGAAATTTAGGGGAGAGGCGGAGACTTTCAGCGAGAGCTGGCCACATGTCCTTGGAGTTTAGACACCAGAGTCACCACAGACACTGCTGCCTGCCTTGCGCCAGAAGGGTTCTAAAGACAGGAAGCTTGCGGGTGCAGCAGTGACAGGGCGGCCTGGCTGTTACTTAGCGTGGCGTGGCAAGGATATGCACGGTTCCTTTGGATCACGTGATGGTCCCGGAATGCAAAAAAGCTTGAGCCTCCTGCTTCTGCCCTGCCAAAGGCCCTGCTGAGGGGTGAGGGGATCCTGGCAGTAAGACGTCGTGGGTATCCCATAAAGGAAGTTTATATCAAAGAACTAGGCCGTGAGGAGGGTGCTGAAGAATCACACTCACCTCCTAAGAGAGCCAGCATTTGGGTGCCGGCCACACCGAAGACACGGACAACCAAGAGACGACTTTTAGCAACATCAAAAAGTAGGAGACCAGGGATTGAGGAGAGAGAGGACTGACAGAGGGAAGAACGCCATATGGGCCCTAGGATGTACTATCAAATCTTCCCAGTGGGAGCCTAAGAAGAACCAAAAGCAATCAAGAGATAGAGTCAATTTGGCCATCTGCTGTGTCCGGAGAGGACAAAAGCATCTTGTGACTGTAACCTGCAAAGCAGGAAATTGGCTGTCTCCGTTCCCGCCATCTTCATGCTTGGAGGAGAAGAAACTCCTAGTTAGAAAACTGGGGAAGGAGAAGTAGAAGCCCAAGGAACAGAAAGAGGATTATACTCGCTTCTTTGACTTTAAGCCCCTCCCTGGGGGCAGAACCCAACTGGGAGAGAGGACAAGACATAACTTTAGATCAAGTTCTGAGATTTGACTATTTTATGGGGCCGCTGGTTCCCCACTGTCCCCCCCCCCTCCCACCAGCAACCCACCAACCTTTTTTCTAGAGGCATGGCATTTGTAGCTTAGGTATAAGACTGCTTAAAATAAGAACACATTTCTCGGTCTCCCTTGCGGGTAAATACATTACTGTGAATAAGTTCGGGCTGACAGGCTGTGACCATAAATGATGTTACCAACTTCTGGGTTGTACCCTTCAAGGAAATGGGTAGATCTTCCCCTTCCTGATGACTGGAATGTGATGTGGTGCTGAGCCACTCTGGACCAAACATGCTAGGTCAGCACTATAGGGACGGTGGAGCAAGAAGACAAAAAAAAAAAAAAAGAAGAAGAAGAAGAAGAAAAGAAAAGAAACTTCCGCTCACTCTGCGGAACAGAGCTGCTGTTAGTACTCTGCTTCTGCCATGTAATAAGCAAAAGTCTCAGCGGCATACCACACTGCACATTTATTTCTCACTCGTGGCTTTGTGAGCGGGCTCCCAGGGGCAGCTTTGTTTGGTACGAAACCCTGAACTCAAAGCAAGTTTTCTATCCGTGTTTGAACACCAGGGTGCCCACTACGTGGGGAGGGGGACAGGAGCGAACGGCTCCCTTTTGGGCCACATCCAGCTTCTAAAATGACTCTCAACACCAGAGTCGCTCTGCTGCTGGCTGTGGGTCAAGTCCAGCTCCACTCTAGTGTCTTTCTCAGACCCAGGTCAGAGGGAGATTGGGACTCTTAGGACACCGGCAGTTCCTTCCCATAGCAGCGGTTGGATCCAGTTTGCAGTTTTCCCCACAAGGGCAGACACAGCATCTTGAGCCCCCATCAGAGACCCCAGCACCGGTAGGTGCGCTTCCCTCCTCAGTGGTCTGAATTTCAGCTCCACGCAGCCCCTTCTCTAAACATTTAAATTGTAATAATCCCAACGTCTCCCCTTGGTTGGTCCCCCTGGCTCTCAGCAGAGTGGCTGTTAGGCCACTGTGGCACAGTGGCTATCTCCGTCGTGTATTAAGCTCTCCTCTTGCACTTTCAGTTACCTAATTATCACTTTTTTATATTAAATTCTGTTAAAATAATCGGGTGGCTTGTTCCCTGACATTACCCTGATTCAATGGACTAAATCCCACGCCTATAAGACTGCCCTCAAAGAATTTTCTCTTTTGATGCATGTCATGATACCCTGCTCCCAGGACCTGTCACTCCTCTCGGTACCTATTTTTGTTACAGAATTCACTGTGCTGAACTGTCACCATTGTTTTTTTCTCATCCATCGCTATCCCAGGCCAATAGCTCCCTGAGGTCAGAGCACGTCTCCGTGTCTTCAGTCCCTGGCACGCAGGAAACTCTGAACATACGTTTGAATCAACGAATAAATGAATGAGAGAGAAAAAATAAAACAGGAGCAGAAGCAGTTAAGTGTATGCCATTTGGAAGGCTCACGTAGCGCCAAAATGAAAGAGAAAGTTATTTGGTAATGTGAGAAACTGGAGGGCTGTGGCTTCCAGCAGCGAACGCTGCTCTGAGCACACAGCGAGCTCTCAATAAAACAAGAAAAAGAAAAAAGAAAGAAAAAAAAAACCACCACAACGGGAATCGGACAACAGGATGAAAGGGCAGCTGAGACTTTCCAAAGAATACTTGGTGACTGGGAGAGAAGGGAGAAGGAAAGGGTTGGGACTCCTGGGGACGCCAAATTGGCCGTTCAGGCTCTGGAGGGAGGACCCGGTCTTAAGGGACACCTCCCACTTCCCAATCAGTCCTGCCCAACCCTTTCCCGGGTTTCATTTCTGGTTCCTCCGCCCACCCTTTCTCCGCCCCTTGCCTCTGGGAGGAAACAGGTAAAACACGGAGAACTGGGTCTTACTTCAGGAGCCGTTCTGAGCATGCGTCACTCCCCGTTCCGCGCAGCCGCAATAACTTCCGCTGTAACCGGTACCGCCCATTTTCGCTTTGGAGGAGCGTTTGCTCTGAGGGCAGCTGAGGCTGCCCTAATTGACCACCTTTCCTGTGGGCCCCCGCTCTCCAGTCGCTGTAGGAGAAGTCTCGCGAGATCGCCTTCGGCAGTCCCCGGCGGCGCCATCTTTGTGTCTGGCGAGCGACGGCACCCGACGAGAGTCCTGAAGCCGGCGGTTCGCTTGCCAAGCTCTCGCTGAGGCCGGATCCAGGAAATACGAGGCGGGCCTCGGTGGGAGGGACGCACGGAGGGAGGAGGGAGGGAAGGAAAGGGGGCGGCGGCGGCGGCGGCGGCGGCGGCGGCGGCGGCTCTCACCAGACCGGGCCCCGCACGGCGCGCACCCGAGGGGGGTCGGGCGGGGAGGCGGCGCCAGCCCGGACCCCCCCGCGGGAGCAGGCGGCGGGCGAGAAGGCGAGGCAGCGGCAGCAGCAGACAGGGAGCAGCGGCTGCCGGGTGAGTGTCCCCAAGAAGGGCCCGGCACCTGTCCCAGTCGGGGCGTCGGGGGTGGCCCCTGGGTCGTCTCGGTGACCCAGCGCCCGGGCGCTAGGTGTGCGCTCGAATGCGGGCGTCCCGGGGGCTCGGCTCGGCCTGGGGTTGCGGCGGACACCGGGAATTGCGGGGCTGCTGGAGGTCTGCGCAGGGCCTGGCGCGCCCGCCCCAGACGCCCTGGGAGGCCGAGGAGAGAGGGAGTGGCCGGGGGCCTTGCTTGGCCTTCGCCCCCCAAGCAGAGGGGATGATGTCCTTCCTCGCCGCACCCTGGACGTTGCGGAGAGTGAACGTCGGTGGACGGGCTTCAAGCCCCAGCAAGGCGTTTGCCGATGAGGACTAATCAGCATCAAGGTTGAGTCTCTTGAGGCTATCGAGAGATGTGGGGGAAGGTTAGTAGTAATAGTAATTGTTCTAAACGGGGGGTTGCAATTGGTGGCAGGTGTGGAGTAAGGCGAAAACCTGGTGTCCGTGTTTTGTTTTGTTTTGTTTTGTTTTGTTTTGTTTTAAAAAACAAAGATCGCACAAACAGTCCTCTGAGGTCCGACAACAGATTAGTTATTCCCGGTTGGAGTTGTGTAGTTTAGTCCTGTGTGCCAGCTCATTAAAAAGGGCGTAAGAAACAGGATTTGGGGCGTTGGGATGAGGGATAAGGTGGGTTATCAAGTAGGCTGCATATAAAGTCAAAAGTTCATAGTGTTGATAAAAAGCATTTTTGTCTTTACGGAAATTTAATTTATTGAAATTGCTTAAGAATACTTGTCACCTTTGGTCCAGACGGGTTGTCAGTTCCCTGTGTTCTTCAGTGACGTTTGTCAATCCGACAATAATTTTGGCATGCGATCTATTTAGTTCTGGTTTGTGAAAGAACAAGAATGAATGAGAACGAAGAACAATTTGACAAAGTTAGCTTCTTCTGCTCACTTTTTCATTTGAGGAGAATAAAGGGATTTATTTTTTTCTTTGCCTTCTAAACGTTTTGCAATCGTACACCAGAACGTTTGTAAGAAGAAACAAACGTGTCAATCAAGAAAAGGCTTTTGAGATGAGAGGTTAGCTTTTAACAGTATTATTAAAGGCATCGTCACCCATGGTAAATTTTGTGATGATGTGAAGAATGCAAGCAAATCCACGTACACATTTTCAAGCAGTGTCACATAGGAAGTTTTTCAACTTTAGTCCCCTAGCCCCATTTGCTTACCACTGGCTTAATCAAAGGAAAAGACTTCCGTGAAGGTAAATATTAAATATATGAGTTTCATCTTTATATTGGACAGAACATAATAATCTATGTTCTGTCACTGTGAATTTTCTTTCACATGTTGATTTGACACAGCCTTCTCAGTTACGTATATTTTTCATTGGCATATTCTGTGCAGCGTGTGTTGGAGCTAAGGAAGCTGGTATTGTGTATATTCAGGCACTGGGTTTGGTGGGTTACCTATAGCTCTCCTGTGCAGGTAACGTTATGCCTGTTGTACACATAACCACACTAACCTCTCGTATTCTTCAGTAATTTTCCTCAGGAGGTTATATAGCTGGAAAATTGCAGACCTAGAGCCCACATTCATGTGTGTCTGATTTTAGAATGTGGGCTTTTTCTACTATACCCTGCATAAGTGTGTGTGCTAAGTGATAAAAATTTCATGAAATGGAAATTTTTGCTACAAAGAAACCTTTCAGTTCTGTCGGTAATCTTGAAAGATTTCAGTGCTCTTGGTTGAAGATAATCTCAAGGTTTTTGGGGTTTTTTTTCCCTTCTTTTCAGACGTGTTCATTTTCTAGCCAGAGGTAACATTTTAACAGAAGTCTGCTGATCATTAAGGATTCCCAGTAGCCGGTAGTGACCTATGTGAAATTCAGATGTTTTCAGTAACTTTGCCTCTAGTTTCAGCATGCCAGGATACTTCAAAGATCAAATATTTCGTTTATTCTGGTCCTGCATAGTTTTGCAAATTACATTACTAAAATAAAATACCAACTATTTCTAGGGGTTTGAATTTGCTTTATCATAGCTTGGAGGTATATACACACACGCACCCACCCACCTACCTTCTCCAACAAGTGGAGTATCTGATAACAGGCGCTGTTTTTCTTCTCTTTAATTTAGTCCAGAGGTTTTGTGGGGTTTTTTTGTTTGTTTAAAAAAAATTTTTTTTTTAATGTTTATTTTTGAGACAGAGAGAGACAGAGCATGAACGGGGGAGGGTCAGAGAGAGAGGGAGACACAGAATCTGAAGCAGGCTCCAGGCTCTGAGCTGTCAGCACAGAGCCCGACGCGGGGCTCAAACTCACAGACCGTGAGATCATGACCTGAGCCAAAGTCGGACGCTCAACCGACTGAGCCACCCAGGCGCCCCAGTCCAGAGGTTTTGGATCCACTTTGTCGTTTGCAGAAAATATGGCAGCTATTCTGGGATCCAGTATGGTCTTCTGTGGGGTTAGGGGGTGAAAAATCTTCCCGGTTCCCAAGCAGTATCTGAGATGTCGGTGAAACAGCAGGAACATCTTGCCAGTGCATGGCCGATGGTCATTTTTGTCCTCTGATGGTCTCTGTTCTTGCATCTTTGATGTGCTGCTGAGTTTGCCTCCTGGCCATTATCTCTGCTCAGGAGAGATTTCAAGTGGAAGGGGAGCAGCTAAAATAACATGGGGGAAGGAGGATGCTAAGTGTCTGGCACTCATCCTCCAGCAGGTCATTTTGTTAGGTTTACCTCTTGAATTAATTATCCCTGGTTGGGAGTCATGGGAATGTGATTATGGAGTTGGGATTTACGGGGCCGTCCTTTAAGAAGTAACTTGTTTGGGGGGGGATCTGCGGTTAAGTAGCCTTGTCTGATGGAAACGTGGGCATTAGAGGCTGGTGGTAGAGTCTGAAGTCCTGTGCTCCTCAGGATGCATCTGTGTGTATGGGTTTGGAGCTTTGCTTGAAATAATAACTTTCAGTCCTGCCAGGCAGTGTTTGGTCTGAATGAGCAAGTTTTTCATTATAGTTATACTCCCAAGAAAGAGTTAACTATCCTTCCTTATTTGTGAAGGTAATTACTCATGATATTTGGGCTATTGGGGTGAAAAAGTTGACAAATGATAAAGTAACTGAATGCTCACTCAGGAAACAAGCCTTTTCTGAAATGATTTATATTGCCACTGTACAAAAAAAAAGCACCAGGAAATTATCTCATATGTATTTCGAAGTATATTTTCATATCGTCCACATAATAAACCTCAATCTATTACTATGGCCACAAATACTTGTTTATTTAAAAGTGAAATGGACCTGATGAAATGCTGGAAACTGTCAAAACGAATTAATCCTAAATATTTGAGAACGGTGATTATAGTTTAATTCGTTGGCAATTCTATTGACTTATTTGGCCCTCCTCCACCATCCCACTTCCTGTGCCAAATTTCCCTAGGTTCCTTCCTCTCTTTTTACTACTAGTTGTTCCTGCTGGTACCTGGGAGCCCTTAGCCCCCTTGGTTTTAATTGTCCCTGAAGTCGTTGGCAGAGTGGATGCTGACAAGGAGGAAAACAAAACTCCTCTAGGTCCACTCCCCTTCTCCGAATCCCTGTGCTCTATGGGATCAAGAGGACCTGGACAGGACCCCTTACCGAACCTCCTCCATCCTTTATTGAAAAGGAGAGTGAGAGTAGCCAGAGTGAGAGGGGCAGTGTCAAGATCTTTGCCACCGTTTCTCTTTTTCTTTTCCTTCCCTCTCTTAAGCACGAAGAAGGAAAGTTTGTGAAAGCTCATCTGCTCCAGGAGTGGGCCCTGCTCTCTTGTCCTCTTCTGTCACCCGCCCTGACCCTCACACTTTTCTCTTGCCCCTTTCTGCTGCCATCCCGCCCTTCATCCTGCTCTCCCAACTAGGTCCTCCCTTCCGTATCCCAGGATCTCCTCCCGCCGCAGCTCTGCCTTTTTGTCCTAACTCGGAAGCCTCGTGCACTGCCAACTGCCATCTTCCCTGCCTTTTCTCCTGCTCTGCCTTGATCGTGGAAGCCTGGGCCTGTGGTCCTGGGGCGGGGGGTGAAGAATTGGTTGCTACCGGAGGGCTGAGTGGGGCAGGAGTAGTTGGTTTTATTCTAAAGCCGATTGCAAAATGAGTTTTCCCAGAGAAGCGTTGCCCGTGCAGGTTTGGTATTTTATTATACTTCGGTAACCTTATGGGTGTTTTAGTTTTTGTGGACTGGTTTGGAATCCTGCCACAAAGACCTTTGTTTGCTGGGAAGTCAAGTTCTGAGATTCAAGTAGATGATTTAGGAAATCCGTGTGTGCTCCAGAGGTTGTTGGGGGTTGCGTGCTTTTTGTTAATTACTCAGTGGGATGGTATGGAGCACACCTTTTGGCTGTCCACAATTAGATGTGTTGTGCGGATCAGGTGGCTCTTCTGGGAGATAAACAGATAGCCTTTTTAGATGGTCAGTGAAGCAGTTTTGAAATATAGTGGTTCAGTCTATCCCAGGTTAATATTTGTTCTCAAAGCAGATGTTACAGTGTTGTGGAAAGAACAGAGTTTCGCTTTGTCATAAAAGCGTATCTTGTTCCCACTGTCTCTTGTTGCTGTTTTGAAACTTTTCAAGGGTATTTGAACTGTAGAAGTTATTTTAGACCCGTTTACTTAATGGTAAACCGGGACTGTGTTTGTTTTACCTGAAGGTTTTAAAATAAAGTTTTATTAGTCTGTTGTTGGAATTACATGCCGTTACCACTGTTTGCAGTGTTCGGACAAGTGAGGGATTTCGAAGTGTTAAAAGCAAAGCGGAATACATTTTAAATTTGTTCTGTATAAATGTGTTCAGTCTTGGCTTGGTTGAAAGATGTATTTCTACTGAAAGGCAAGATAGGTCTCTTTCTCTCTCTCTCTTTTTTTTTTTTTTTTTTTTTTTTCAAATCTCCAAATCACTCTTGTTTTAAAAATGGAGTAAGCACGCTTTATTTCAGAGTTTGCCAAATTATTTAATTATACCCAGAGCGCAGTGGTTAAAAACATCTCTGGGGTAAAATGCTCGAATGTTCAAATCTTACTTTTGACACTAGCTCTGTGATCTTAGGCAAGTTGCTTAATCACTGACCTGTTTCCTCATTTTTGAAATTGGGGTAGTGTAATATTTACCTCACAGGGTTTTTGTGAGGATGAAATGAGCCAGACAGAGGATGTATCGTGCATATTTACAACATAACTAGCAATGGTAAAGACTCAAGAAGAGTCAGTTTTTCGTAGTACACAGTCATCATCATTGTCGCTACTGCTATTACTAACTTCTGAGATGAGACCCCTTCTGTGCTGGATGTGGGTGAGTGAGGGAGAGGGAGAGAGAGAGAAAGAAAACATTTGTGTATTTGGTAGTAATTTTTAAAAATTATTTATTTTATAAAGTTAAAAAAATTTTTTTAATGTTCATTTATTTTTGAGAGAGAGAGACAGTGTGAGCAGGGGAGGGGCAGAGAGAGAGGGAGACGGAATCGGAAGCGGGCTCCGGGCTCGGAGCTGTCAGCACGGAGCCCGATGCGGGGCTCGAACTCACAGACCATGAGATCATGACCTGAGCCAAGGCCGGACGCCCAACAGACTGAGCCACCCAGGCGCCCCTTATTTGTTTCTTTTAGTGGGAGAGAGAGCGCGTGAGTATGGGAGAAGGGCAGAGGCAGAGAGAGAGAGAATCTTAAGCAGGCTCCATGCTCAGTGTGCAGCCTGACGCAGCGCTGGATCCCCTGTCCCTGGGGTCACATGAGACTTGAGCTGAAGTCAAGAGTCGGATGCTCAACCAACTGAGCCACCCAGGCGCCCCTGGGTAGTCCTTTTTAGCGCAAAGCTGATGGAGGGGGGCAGGGAGAGCAGCATATTAACTGCTGGATACATCCAAAATTGGCTGTAGTGTAGGAAATGCCTAAAATGTTGAGCTAATTTCTTTCAGTAACACCATTCCTATTATGTTAAGTATAAGAAACTGTGCCGCCTTGATATATGAGCAAAACTGGATTGTGTGAGTAACTGCAGTGTCTTTTATTAAAATTCATTTAATTATCTCGGCACCTATAAGGCCAAATTCTGTGTGGAGGGAGCCTCAGTTTCTAAATGGTCCAGAAATAATGTCACGTAAGGCCTTCAGATTCCCAGGCCAGTCTCACATATCTGAATTTGAAGACTGATAGTGGCATACAAACTAACTTCTTTGTAGAACAGTGTCTCAACAAGAGTCTGCATTGAGTGCAGGAGGTACTGTTAGATTATGAATACAGTCTTTAAGATGGGATGGGGGAGTCACATTCCTTCAGGATCCTAGCAAGGACTCCCAAGTCGTGGGCAGAGAGCTTGCTTCTCTAGTGGATGCAGAGGACGGGGTGAGTAGTGGGACCTAGTCTCTAGAAGGCCGAACTTTTTTCCTGGTGTGGGTCTTCAAAAGGCTGTTTAGTATAGTGGTTGCCCTCAAACCTCTGTTCCTTCACTTACAGAACTTCTCTCATCTGTAGATTGTACTTATTAGTACTGTACTGCCTACCTTATAGGTTCTTGGGAGGGTTCGGCGTGGTAATATATATAAAGCACTGAAAATACCAGCTAGCCCATAGGCCAGTGCACAAGTAATGTTACACGTATATTTATTATTAAGTGTTACTGTGTTACAGCCTCTAAAATACCCCTCTCTGCTTGGCTGTCCACTGCCTCTGTCTTCTATACTTAAATAGTATTGTTCCCCTTTTCCACTGAGAAATGGTTTCATAGCTTTTCATTTTCATACCTGCCTAATGTAAGCATCTTTTTTTTCTTTGAAGCTTTTCCAGGCTTTATTTAGTAATATTGGAAAAATAGGTAACACTTTTTTAAAAAGTCTTTTTTCATAAATGTGCCCATCTCACCTGTTTAGGCCTTGTGAAGATACTGACTGGATATTTTGATATTAGAATTGATGTAAAATTTCTCAACTTTTAGTAGTTTTTGCTGTCAAAATTTTCTTTTTCAGTAAGCTTTTTATTTTGAAATAACTTTAGATTTATGGAAAAGTTGCAAAGACGGCACAGAGTTTCCATATACCTTTTACCCAGGTATACGGAACCATGGTATATTTGTCAAAACTAAAGACATTAACATTGGTACATTTCTATCAACTAAACTGCAATTTTATTTGATTTCATTAGCTTTTCCAGTAATGTCCTTCTTCTGTGCCAGGATCCAATCCAGGATACCATGTTGCATTAGTTGTTAAGTCATTAGAAATTTTTTTTTTTTTTTTTAATGTTTATTTTTGAGAGAGAGAACCCACGAACTGCGAGATCACGACCTGAGCCGAAGCCGGAAGCTCAACCGACTGAGCCACCCAGGCTCCCCAATTGTTAAGTGATTTTTTTTTCCTTTTTCTTTCTTTCTTTTTTTTTTTTTTTTTTTTAACATTTATTTATTTTTCGAGAGACATAGAGAGACAGAGCACAAGTTAGGGAGGGGAGGAGAGAGAAGGAGGCACAGAATCCGAAGCAGGCTCCAGGCCCCGAGCTGTCAGCACAGAGCCCAAAGTGGGGCTGAGACTCACAAACCGCGAGATCATGACCTGAGCCGAAGTCGGCCGCTTAACCAACGGAGCCACCCAGGCACCCCTGTTAAGTCACTTTTAATGTTTGTATTTATATCATTAAGACCTCCCATTTCTTTAGTGAACAAGTGTCTGTGGCCCTAAAACCATGTTGTGTATTAAGTTTTCTGCAGATCTTTAGAAGGCCAGGCGTTTCCCTGGGGATTGCAAGTGTAGGGATACATCTTGGTGCTGAACTTTATAGTTTGAAATAAAAAGAGAGAGTCCGATGATAGTGGAAAGAATGCTATGGAGATAGAGTGGAGACCAAAGCATGTATAGAATTTAAAAATATGTTTTTACAGGACTAAATGGGTTGTTGTATGCGTACACTTTTGATGGAGTTAGTTTCACAATGACAAGCCATTCTTTTCCAGCTGCTAAAGTTGGGGTGCCTCGGTGGTTCATTCGGTTCAGCGTCCAACTCTTGAATTTGGCTCATCATCCCAAGGTGGTAGGATCGAACCCCATGTCAGGATCCTGGTTGAAATTCTCTCTCTCTCTCTTTTTCTCTTTTTCTTTCTCTATTTCTCTGCCCCTCCCTGCTCATGTTCTCTCTCTCTCTCTCTGTAAAATAAAAAAATTTTAAAAATGTTAAAGTTACATAGAAAGCATACTTTCTTCATATTGGATATAGAAGTTAACTGGAATGAATTGTAGAAGTTAATTTTTTAAAACTGATTTAATAAGAAAATTAATATTAAGTTAGTACAAAAATGTATTGTCACAGATTTAGCACTTTTTTTTTTTCCACTGTGTACTGATTTCAGGTTATGATCATTATTGGTTCTTTTGGTCTTTTTCAGGGACACTTTATGCTATAGGTGCCATTGTCATTGTAAATGACGACGCATGCCACACAGAGTTATTTAGTGTAAACAGAAAGTTATCGGTTGGTTGCACATCGTGAACTTTACTTTTAGAAAGTCTTATCTTTTCTGCTCCAGAAATAGCTTTTGGCTATAAGTCTTGGATGGCACAGAAATTAATTTTGAGTTGGTAACACTTGGCTGAAAATGTTTAAATTGAATATAGCCTTATTGAGGGACACTGCCAGTAAACAAATTCTCTTGCTGGGTGGCAGTCCTCTAGAACTTAAAGAAATTGGGAGAGTGATGAACTTAATTAAATAACTTTGTTTTTACTTAGGGAGAGCTGCTTATGACCTTGGACAAATCGCCCGACTCAAAGGAGTTTGTTTTCTTCATTTATAAAATTAGGAGATTTGACTATAGGTGTGAGTCTGTTAGTTGATTTCTAACATTTGAAAGACCTTCTTACTTAATAAAAATATCAAGTGGCTTGTCTTAGATCTGTATGAACCAATACTACTCACTAAGTCTAGATATAAATCAATTTATCTTTTTGGATTTGAGTAGTATCAAACCAATTTTACTGTAAGTTTGAGAGTTCCTAGCTGGTTTGGCACCTCTGTGAATACTTTTTGCTAGTTAGCATGTTGTCTGATACCTGCTTTTTAAGTTCTTGTTAGTTATTTGATTTCTTTGCCCTGAAGCAGTGAACTTCAGACTTTTTTACTCCCCCATCCTTTAACAGATTTTGAAAAATAAGTACTCCTTCATACTTAAAAAAGAACTTATTAAAAGTTCACTAAATGTGCAGAAAGCATATGTCAGTGGTAAACAGCTCAGTGAATTTTTACCGAGCACACTTTTGTCCCAGATCAAGAAAGTGAACATTATCAGTCATGTAGAAGCTCCTATGTGTGCCTGTCTGATCACTTACTACCCTACACCCCCAGTCATTTCCCTGACTTTTTTTTTTTTAAATAACCGGAAGTTTGTACCTTTTACTTTCCTTCACCATTTTCCTGACATTTAACATCATATAGTTTTGCCTACTTTTGTGCTTCATATAAATGAAATCCTCGTATACTCTTGGGCAACATTATGAATGTGGGACTTATTTATATATTGTGTATAGTTGTATACTGTTTCTTCTCAGAGAGTGTGATAAGATTGGTTTTATTTCTTCTTTAAAGTTATGGTAGAAATGAGTCCTGAAGCCATTTAGACCTAGAGTTTGCTTTGTCAGAAAGGTTTTAAGTACAGATTGAATTTTTAAAGTAGTAGTAGTATACTTCAGGGTTTTTTTGTTTTTTTGTTTTTTTTAATTGAGGTATAAACATAACCTATAACATACCAGTTATTTATTTATTTATTTATTTATTAAAAAAAATTAATGTTTACTTTTGAGAGAGAGAGAGACATTGCGTGAGCGGGGGAGGTGCAGAGAGAGGGAGACCCAGAATCCGAAGCAGGCTCCAGGCTCTGAGCTGTCAGCTGAGAGCCCGGTGTGGGGCTTGAACTCACGAACCCTGAGAACATGACCTGTGCCAAAGTCAGACGCTTAACCGACTGAGCCATCCAGGCGCCCCGTATAACATACCAGTTTAGTTCCAGGCCCACAACACAATGATTCCATATTTGTATATATTGCAAAATGTTCACCACAATAAGTTTAGCTAACATCTGTCACCGTACATAGTTATTACTCTAATTTTTTTCTTTTGATGAAGACTTTTTTTCAAAAATCTTTATTTATTTTTGAGAGAGAGAGACTGACTGAGGCCACAGGCAGGGGAGGTGCAGAGTGAGAGGGAGACACGGAATCTGAAGCAGGCTCCAGGCTCCGAGCTGTCAGCACAGAGCCAGATGCGGGGCTCAAACCCACAAACCATGAGATAATGACCCGAGTTGAAGTGGACATTGTAACTCACTGAGCCACCCAGGTGCTCCACTTTTGATGAAGACTTTTCAGATTTACAGTCTTAGTAACTTTCACGTGTACATTACTGTATTATTAACTATCGTTGCCATGATGTACATTACACCCCCAGGACTCATTTATTTTATAACTGGAATTTTGTACCTTTAACCTCCTTCATCCATTTGCCTACCTCTACTTGCTGTATGTGGCAGCCTCTAATCTAATCTGTTCTCTGTATCACTGAGTTTTGGTTTTTTTTTTAAGATTTTACATATAAGTGAGATCATATGGTATTTTACTTTCTTTCTTGGCTATTGTAAATAATGCTGCAGTGAATACGGGAGTTAGTGTTTTTTCTATTTTTGGGTAAATACCCAGAAGTGGAATTGCTGGATCATATGATCGTTCTATTTTTAAGTTATTGAGAAACCTCCAACCTCTTTTCCATAGTGGCTGCTCCATTTGCATTCCCACCAACAGTAGATAGGGTTCCATTTTCTCCACATCCTTGCCAGCACTTGTTATTTCTTGTTTGTTTTTTTTTTTTGATATTAGCCATTCTTTTTTTATTTTTTAATGTTTATTTATTCAGTATTTATTTTGAAAAAAATTTTTTTAACATTTATTTATTTTTGAGAGTGAGAGAGACAGAGCATGAGCGGGGAAGGGTCAGAGAGAGGGAGACACAGAATCTGAAGCTTGCTCCGGGCTCTGAGCTGTCAGCGCAGAGCCCGACGCAGGGCTTGAACTCAGGAGCCGTGAGATCATGACCTGAGTCGAAGTCAAATGCCCAACCGACTGAGCCACCCAGGCGCCCCTATTTAGTATTTATTTTGAAAAAGAGAGAGAGAGAGAGAGAGAGAGAGAGAGAAAGAGAGAGAGAGAATCCCAAGCAGGCTCTGCGCTGTCAGCGCCCAGAGCCTGACATGGGACTTGATCTCATGAACCACAAGATCATCACCTGAGCCAAAATCAAGAGTTGGATGCTTAACCAACTGAGCCACCCAGACACCCCAACATTAGGCATTGTGACAGGTGTGAGATGTTATCTCATTGTGGGGTTTTTTTCCACTTTTTTCTTTTTTTGAAGTAACCTCTGTGCCCAATGTGGGTATCAAACTCATGACCCTGAGATCAAGAGCCACGTGCTCTACCAACTGAGCCAACTTGGTACTCCTCATTGTGCTTTTGATTTGCATTTCCCTGATCATTAGTGATGTTGAGCATCTTTTCATGTAGCTTTTGGCCATCTGCATGCCTTGTTTAGAAAACTGACTATTCAGAACTTCTGCCCATTTTTAAATTAGGTTGTTTGTTTTTTTACTGTTGAGTTGGAGGAGTTCTTCTCAGAGATCTGATTTGCAAATATTTTCTCCCTTTCAGTAGGTTGTCTTTTCATTTTTGTTGATGATTTCCTTTGCTCTGCAGCAGCCTTTTAGTTAGGTGTAGTCCCACTTGTTTGCTTTGCTTTTTGTTGCCTTTGCTTTTGGAGCCAGATTGAGAAAAATCATCACCAAGACTGATGTCAAGCTTATTACTGCCTATGTTCTCTTCTAGAAGTTTTATGGTTTCGTGTGTTATATGTTCAAGTCTTTAATCCATTTTGAGTTCATTTTTGCATATGGGGTAAGATAGTGATCCAGTTTCATTCTTTGCCTGTAGCTGTCCAGTTTTCCTGACAGACGTTATATTTTTAAAAATTTTTAAAAGTGTTTATTTTTGAGAGAGAGAGAGAGACAGACAGAGCATGAGCGGGGGAGGGACAGAGAGAGACAGAGACACAGAATGTGAAGCAGTCTTCAGGCTCTGAGCTGTTAGCGCAGAGCCCGATGTGGGGCTCAAACTCGCTAACCGTGGGATCATGACCTGAGCTGAAGTTGGACACTTAACTGACTGAGCCACTCAGGTGCCCCATTCTTTTTTCTTTTCTTAATTTTTCTTTTCATATTTGTTTATTTTTGAGAGAGAGAGAGACAGAGTGTGAGCAGGGAAGGGGCAGAGAGAGGGAGACAGAATCTGAAGCAACCTGCCAAGAGATTATCAAAGAGACTCTCCTTCCTTCCCTGTGTGTTCTTGGCTCCCTTGTCATAAATTAATTGACCATATATGCTTCAGTTTATTTCTCAGCTGTCTGTTCTGTTGGTCTGTGTGTTTGTTTTTATGCCAATACCATACTGTTTTGATGATTATAGCTTTGTAATATAGCTTGAAATCCTGGAGTTTGATGCCTTCAGCCTTGTTCCTTTTTCTCAAGGTTGCTTTGGCCATTTTGGGGTCCTTTTGAGGTCAGTCCTACACATTTTAGGATTGTTCTATTTGTATGAAAACTGCCATTGGTATTTTGATAGGGATTGCATTGACTCTGTAGATTGCTTTGGATGGTTATGGACATTTTCACAATATTCTTCCGATCTATGAGCGTGGAATATCTTCCCGTTTATTTGTGTCTTCCCTTTCTTTCATCAGTGTCTTATAATTTTCAGTGTACAGGCAGGTCTTTCACCTCTTTAAATTTTTTCCTACATGTTTTATTCTTTTTGATGTAATTGTAAATCAGATTGTTTTCTTAATTTCTCTTATAGTTTGTTATTAGTTAATAGAAATGCAACAGATTTCCGTGTATTGATTTTGTTTTCTGCAAGTACTGAATTCATTCATTAGTTCTAACAATTTTTTGGTGGAGTCTTTAGGGTTTTCTCTACATAATATCATGTCATCTGCAGATAGTGACACGTTTTTACTTTTTCCTTAACAATTTGAATGCTTTTTATTTTTTTCTTGCTTAATTGCTCTGCTAAGATTTCTGATACTATGTTGAATCAAAGTGGTGAGAGTGGGCATCTTGTGTTGTTCCTGATCTTAGAGGAGAAGCTTTGAGCTATTTACCGTTGGAGTATGATATTAGCTGAGAGCTTGTCATACATGTCCTTTGTTATATTGAGGTGTGTTCCCTTTATACCCACTTTGCTCAGAGTTTTTATCATAAAAGGATGTTGAATTTTTTTTTTGCACCTATTGGGATGATCATATGATTTTTATCCTTTATTTTCTTAATGTGATATATAACGTTGGTTTATTTGCATTCTTGTGTGCCTGGAATAAATCCCATTGATTCTGGTGTATGGTCTTTTTCACGTATTGTTGAATTTGGTTTGTTAATATTTTGTTGAGGATTTTGCATCTATGTTCGTCAATAATACTGGCTTATAGTTTTATTCAGTTGTGGTGTCCTTGTCTAGTTTTGGTATCAGAATAATGCTGGCCTTGTAAAATGAGTCTGGAAGTGTTCTATTTTGGGGGCAAGAGTTTGAGAATGATTGGTATTCTTTGAATGGTAGAATTCACTAGTGTCACTGTCCTGGCGTTTTGCTCATTGGGAGGTTTTTGATTATCAATTCAATCTTCCTAGTAATTGTTCCACTTATTTATTCTATTCTTTCATGATTCAGTCTTACAAGGTTGCATGTTTCTAGGAATTTATCCATTTTGTCTAGGTTTTTCAGGTTGTTTGCATGTAATTGTTCATTGTGGTCTCTTATGATCCTTTGTATTTCTGTGGTATCTGTTGTAATGTATTCTTTGATTTCTATTTTTATGTATTTGAGCCCTCTTTTTATTGTTGTTGAGTCTAGCTAACGGTTCTCTATTTTTTTCCGCAGAACCAGCTCTTAGTTTTATTGATCTTTACTGTTGTTTCTTTTGTCTTTATTTCACGTGTTTCTGGTTTGTTCTTTGTTATCCTTCATTGTCCTGAGTGTGGACTTGCCCCCACCCTGTCCCAGTTCCTTGAGATATGTTAAGCTGTTTGAGAGCTTTCTTTTTTCTTTTCTTTTCTTTTCTTTTCCTTTCCTTTCTTTTCTCTTTTTAAAAAATATATATATAGGTATTTGTTGCTTTGAACTTTTCTGTTAGAACTGCTTTTGCTGCATTGCATAAATCTTGGTATATTGTATTTTACATTTTCATTTGACTCAAGGTACTTTTTAAAAAAGTTTTTTTATTTAAATTCTAGTTAACATACACTGTAGTATTAATTTCAGGTGTACAATATAGGTCAACACTTGCGTCACCTGATGCTCATCACAAGTGCCCTGCTTAATCCCCGCCACCAATTTCACCCATCCTTCCATCCACCTCCCCTCTGGTAATCATCAGTTTGTTCTCTATGATCAAGAGTCTGTTTCTTGGTTTGCCTCTCTCTCTTCTTTTTTTTCCTTTGCTCATTTGTTTCTTGAATTCCACATGAGTGAAATCATAAGCTGTTTGTCTTTCTCTGATTTATTTAGCTTAGCATAATATTCTCTAGCTCCACCCATATCGTTGCAAATGGCAAGATTTCATTCTTTTTTTTTTTTTTTTTTTTTTTTTTTTTTTTTTTATGGCTGAGTAATATTTCATTATATATTCCAGGAAGTTCCATACTATTTTCTAGGGTGGCTGTCCGGGTTTCCATTCCCACCAACAGTGCAAGAGGGTTCCCCTTTCTTTTCATTCTTGCCAACACCTGTTGTTTCTTGTATTGTTGAGTTTAGCCATTCTGACAGGTGTGAAGTGATACGTCATTGTAGTTTTAATTTGCATTTCTCTGATGATCAGTCATGTTGAGCATCTTTTCATGTGTCTTTTGCCATCTGTATGTCTACTTTGGAAAAATGTGTATCCGTGTCTTCTGCCTGTTTTTTAATTGGATTATTCGTTTTTGAGGGTTTTTTTTTTTTAATGTTTGAGAGAGAGTGCGAGACTGAGCATGAGCAGGGGAGGGGGCAGAGAGAGGGGGAGAGAGAAAATCCCAAGCAGGCTCTGTGCATTCAGTTCAGAGCCCAGCACGGGGCTCCATCCCAGGACCTGTGAGATTATGACCTGAGCTGAGGTTAAGAGTCAGACAGTCAACTGACCGAGCCACCCAGTTGCCCCTTGAGTATTGAGGGGTTTTTTGTTTTTGTTTTTTTAGTTTATTTTGAGAGAGCACATGCATCTGGGTGAAGGGCAGAGAGAGAGAGAATCCCAAGCAGGCTCTGCACCACCAGTGCAGAGCCTGAAATGGGGCTCAGACCCTCAGACTGTGAGATCATGACCTGAGCTGAAACCAAGAGTTGGACGTTTAACCACCCGAGCCACCCAGGTGTTCCAGATGTTGAGTTTTATAAGTTATATTTTGGATACTAACCCTTTATCAGGTACATCATTTGCAAATGTTTTCTCCCATTCAGTAGGTTGCCTTTTAGTTTTATTGTTTTCTTTGCTGTGCAGAAGTTTTTGTTTTGATACAGTCACCAGAGTTGTCTTTGGCTTTTGTTTCCCTTCCTCAGACATATCTAGAAAGAAGTTAACTGTGGCTGATGTCAAAGAAGTTACTGCTTGTGTTCTTTTCTAGGATTTTTGTCGTTTCAGGTCTCATGTTTAGGTTTTTTATCCATTTCGAATTCATTTTTGTGTATGGTGTCAGAAAGTGGTCTAGTTTCGTTCCTCTGCATGTTGCTGTCCACTTTTCCCACCACCATTTGTTGAAGAGACTGTCTTATTCCCATTGGGTATTCTTTCTTGTTTTGTTGAAGACTAATTGTATAATTGGGGGTTCATTTCTGGGTTTTCTATTCTGTTACATGGATCTCTGTGTCTGTTTTGTGTCAGTACCATACTGACTTGATGACTACAGCTTTGTAATACAGCTTGAAGTCCGGAGTTGTGATGCCTCTAGCTTTGCTTTGCTTTTTGAACATTGCTTTGGCAATTTGGGGTCTTTTGTGATTCCATACAAATTTTAGGGTGGGTTGTTCTAGCTCTGTGAAAAATGCTGGTGGTAATTTCGGTAGGGATTGCATTAAATGTGTAGATAGCTGTCTCATAGTATTTTTTTTTTCTCTTTTGAGTTCTTTGTTGACACATTACTTCAGTATTTGTGAATTTGCTGTTTTTGTTCTTGCAGTTGGTTTCTAGTTTCATACAATTGTAGTTGGGAAAAGATGCTTAATATGGCTTTATTTCTTCTTATAACCATTTGGCAAATCTCATATATTTATTAAAATTTGTTTTAGCTGAAGTTCCAAATGTATTGGCATTACGGTTATACTCTTTTATCATTTAATGTGTACGGATGGCTTAGTGATAAACCTCCCTTTTATTTTTTATTTTTTTTAAATAGACTTGAACATACATTGTAGTGGTTTTTAATACATTCACACAGTTGTCCACCATCATCATAAGCAATTTTAGAACATTAGCATTCATTCCCGATTATCCCCCAGCCCCTTCCCTCCTCATCAGTCCTAGGTAATTACAAATCTTTTTTGCCCCCTATAGATTTATTTCTTCTGAAATCTTCATATAAATGGAATCATACAATATGTGCTACTTTGTGACCGGCTTCTTTCACTGAGCATAATGCCGAGGTTCATCTGTATTGTAGCATGTGTCAGTTTTATATTTTTATTGCAAGAAAATAGTACACTGGGTGGATATATCATTTTATTCATTCATCAGTTGATGGACATTTGGGTGGTTTTTACTTTTTGGCCATCAAGAATAATGCTGTCATGAACATTCATGTACAAGTTTTTTTTGTCCAAATGTATATTTTCATCTCTCGGGCATTTTTCATTCTTACTACTGAGTAAGTGTATCTTTTCCTGCTTTTTAAAAATAATTTGCACGGGGAGGTTTAGCAATTAATAGTAATTTTCCCAAAAAAACACTATATTTTGTTAATATCTGCTTTTATGTCCACTATTTCCTTTTACTTCTTTAGGGTTTATTTTGCTTTTCTTACTGCTTAACAGTGGTAGTTAGGTATTAATTCGCAACCTAATTTCCAACACAGGGATTTAAAACTATCATTTCATGTTCAAGTATTGCTCTGCCTGAATCCCATAATTTTTGATAGGTAATATTTTCATTATTTCACATCATTTTCTAATTTCCATTGCAGTTTCTTCTTTGATCAGCGAGTTATTGAAAACTGTACTTCTTGGGCCATGTGGGTGGCTCAGTCAGTTAAGCATCTGACCCTTGATTTCAGCTCGGGTCATGATTTCACAGTTTGTGAGATCGAGCCCTGTGTTGGGTTCTGTGCTGTCAGTGCAGAGCCTGCTTGCAATTCTGTTTCCTTCTCTCTCTACCCCTTCCCCACACGTGTTCTCTCTCTTTCTCAAAATAAATAAATATTTTTTAAAAATATTTCTTAAATTCTAGTAATAATGAGAATTTTCTAAGTATCCATATTTTGTATTTGGTTTCTGGCTTTATCACATTTTCCTTAGATAACTTCTTTTTTTTTTTTTTTTAACGTTTATTTATTTTTGAGACAGAGAGAGACAGAGCATGAACGTGGGAGGGTCAGAGAGAGGGAGACACAGAATCTGAAACAGGCTCCATGCTCCGAGCTGTCAGCACAGAGCCCGACGCGGGGCTCGAACTCACGGACCGCGAGATCATGACCTGAGCCGAAGTCGGATGCTTAACCGACTGAGCCACCCAGGCGCCCCAACATTTTATCATTTTTGAAGTGACTCTTTTAACTATAGGGATGCTTTTTCTTTGATGTCTGTTTGGTGTCTGAAACTAATTTAGCTGTTCCATCTTTATTGTGGCTCATGTTTGCATGATGTATTTTTCTTTCCTTTTCCTTTTAATCTTTTTGTGTTATATTTTAGATGACTCTCTTGAAAACAACCTCTATTTGTAGGGATTTTTTTAAATCCAGTCTGATAATCTTTCTTTCTTTTCTTTTTTTTTTTTTGAACATTTAATTGATTCACATTTAATATGATTACTGTTATTTTGAGATTACTTCCAGCATTTCTGAACATTCCAGTTTACCTGTTCTGTATTTCTTTTTCTCTTCCGTTATTTTTGTATCAGTTTTTCCATTATTGGTTCAAATACCACATATTTATTTTAATTCTTTTTGTGATTACCCCAGCATGTACAGCATGTGTATTTGATTTATCAAAGTCTAGTGTTAAGTGATACTTTCACTTTCCTCTTGGTTGAAGCAAGAACATTAAAACTCCTTAGTTCCATTTAACCACCTCCTGACATACATGCTTTGTCCTGTAATTTCATTTTCTGTAAATTTTTTTTTACAAAAGGCATACATATTTAATATACATAATGAGTTTGGAGTTAAGTTTCTATATGCATTTTAAACTCCACAAGACAGTATTTTATACAGTGTTCCGTTAGATTTTAAACCCATTTCCTTAACACTTGCATGGTTCTTCATTCTTTTCTGCATCTCTGAGCTTCCAATTTGGATCAGTTTTCTTTTGCTTTGTGATTTCTGAGTGGGGTTTGCTGGAAGTGAACTTCGTTCTTATTTGAGAATATACTTCATTTCCATTTCTTTAATGTTTATTTGTTTTGATGGGGGGTGGGGTGGTGCAGAGAGAGAAAGAGCAAGAATCCCCACCAGGCTCTGCACAGTCAGCACAGGGCCTGATGCAGGGCTGGAACCCACACACTGTGAGATCATGACCGGAGCCGAAATCAAGAGTTGAACACAACGGACTGAGCCACCTAGGAGCCCCTTCATTTCCATTTTTGGTGGATATTTTCTCTGCACTGGAATACTAGGTTGGCAGTTTTTCTTTCTGCTCCTTAGAGATTGTTTTATTAGCTTTGATTTATATTGTTGCAAACTAAGCTATCTTGGGGTGCCTGGGTGGCTCAGTTGGTTAAGCTCAGGTCATGATCTCACGGCTTATGAGTTTGAGCCCCGCGTTGGGCTATGTACTGACAGCTCAGAGCCTGGAGCCTGCTTCGGGTTCTGTGTCCCTCTCTTGTTCTGCCCCTCCGCTGCTCGCATGCGCATGCGCTCTCTCTCTCTCTCTCTCTGAAAAATAAACATTAAAAAAAAAAAAAAAAACACGAAAGAAAGTAATTCCCCCCACCCCACCCCACAGGACAGTTTTAAGTGTTTCTTTGTTGGTTGTCTGCTAGGAATTCATCGAGAGTCTTAAGTTTGTGGTTTGACATTATTCATCATTATTGGAAGATTTTAGCTATATATTGCTTGCGCCCCATACTACCTCTTCTTCTGGATTCCAGTTAACTGTGTTGTATGGTGGACCTTCTACCGTATCTTCATGTTTGTTACCCTCCCTTCATTCTGAGCTTTTTCCCCACCAATCTATCCTTTGAGGTACTGTCTCCACTGTCTGATTTACTCTCTCACTGACTGTTAAACCTCTTTCTTGGATTCTTAATTTTAGTTTTTGTATTTTTCAGTAACTTTTTGCTTCTTTTAAAAATCGATTATGTCACTTACTATGGTTTTTTAGTTGATTACTGAGATTAAATTGTAATTTAAAATTTTGTTTGAAAAAAAAAATTTTCTGTTTGGTAATTCCAGTATCTGGAGTTCCTGTGAATCTCTTTTTGTTGTTTGCTCTTTCTATGGCTTTTGATCCTGTTTTCTTGTCTCCTCAAGTGCTCTGTTGTCTTTAATTGTATCCTGGGCATTGGATTTGAAGAGTTATTTGACAAATTATTTGTGACCAAGGACGATATCTTCCAGAAAGGATTTATTTTTGTGGCATCTGCTTGAGGGAATCCAGGATTACTTAGTCTAATCTCTGTCAGGGTTTTTCTGGGCCAACCAGATGACTCAAAGCCAGAGTGCATTCAGTGTATGGACTGATTCATTTCTGGTTCACCCTTACTTCTAAGGTGCTGATCTTCAGGTTCCTAACCTGAAGCTGGGGGGAGGATTTTCCTTTTGTCCCTTAAAGCCTGTCAGGCTGTCCGATGCAGTTTAGCTTCTGGTTTCTTTCGGATTGTTGGGGTCACCTCTCTGAATTTTCTGGTCCTCTAATCCATCTGAAAGCACTATCCTGTTGGCTCTTCAGTCCTTTAAGATAGTCGTTTCTTACATTTTGTGCAGCTCTATTTATAGGTCTTCGGCAGGCAGGTTGGTTCAAATCCCCTAATGTGCTGTAACTGAGAGAGGAAGTCCTGTTGGCTCTTCATGGCAGAGTACGCTTTGGACGTGCTTCTCTAAGACTTCAGACTCAGCCGCTAGTTCTCTTTAAGTTTTGTTTTACGGAATTGTACTCACTTGGCTAATTTTGTAGATTTGTGTTAAAAGTGTATATTCTGTGTCTATGAGTGTTTATAAATCTAAAATTATAACAATACTCAGCAGCATTTTAAGTCTCTTCAACCTTAGGCAGTTTCTAGATCCTGACAATGGACAGATTTGTTGTATTTTAAGTTTCAGCTAAAAATAGTGTCTGGAGGGGGGCGCCTGGGTGACTCGGTAGGTTGAGTGTCCGACCTCGGCTCAGGTCACGGTCTCACGGTTCGTGAGTTTGAGCCCCACGTCGGGCGGTGAGCTGACAGCTCAGAGCCTGGGGCCTACTTCCGAGGCTGTGTCTCCCTCTCTCTCTGCCCCTCCCCTGCTCGCACTCTGTCTTTCCTCTTTCTCTCTCTCTGAAAAATAAATAAACGTTAAAAATATATATATTTACTTTGAGAGAGAGACAGAGCGTGAGCAGAGGAGGGGCAGAGAGAGAGGGAGACACAGAATCGGAAGCAGGCTCCGGGCCCCGAGCTGTCAGCACGGAACCTGACATGGGGCTCAAACTCAGGGGCCTTCGAGGTGTGAGATCGTGACCTGAGCCGAAGTCGGCCGCTTAACCGACTGAGCCACCCAGGTGCCCCTCAAAATAAATATTAAAAAAAAAAAAATAGTGTCTGGAGTTACTCTTGGAACATGAAATTCCTCTTAATGGCTATTGGGTTGCACAGTATCAGCTAATTTTTTTCTGTCACGTAAAAGAAAGCTTTCCCAGCCGTGCTTGTACCATCATTACATCTGTCATAATTGACCTGTTTGTAGGTATAATACGTATCTGTCCTTTTGAAATAGGAAACACGGATATATTTCTGCTGAGATTCCTCTTTGCTGTCCTGTGAGAGCTCTCAGACAGCCTTGGGAATGAATGTGGTTCTTTACAGGTGAGAACCATTTTCCTTCTTTGTGTAATTTCCACGGGAGCCTTGTGAGGTGCGATGGTTAGGCAGTTTTAAGCAAAAAAATAGGAAACAAAGCCTAAGGGAAGTTAAGTGACTTGTTGTGGCCCCACACCTGGCTAATGGCATATGTTCTTTGTCTGGGACCACGTGGGCATTTTTTACCTCTTGTGACCAGTTAACACTTGCCTGTGCATACTCACTGATGTCCCAGTTTTGTCATGTTCTGCTTTCTTCTTCCTGTAAACTAAATGATACAGTGACTTCGTGACTCGTGTCCTAAAGATTGGGACAATGGGGAGATTACTCCTTCATATCCCATCCTCAGTAACCCCCCCTCGCCCCCATTTCTAGTTCATGATTCCACTGGCTCTGGAATTTGCCAACTCTGTCCTTTTGGAAAGCTTGCTTTGTCGCTAGTCCTTTTGCATCCCCACGTGTACCAGCAGTCTCTTTCCCGTGTCTTTAGACGTGCCTCCGTTTTTCCAGTTTCAAAAAAGATACCTCCTTTCTCTCCAACACATTTGCCATCCTTGTCATTCATGTGGCTAAACTCAAACCCTCTAACTCCCTTACTGGGTATCTTCTTTAAGGCTTCTTTTCCTTCTGTAATCACCCTTGATGAAGATCCTAGCCAAAATCTTGTTTGCTCTGACCATCTGAACCTTTGGGAGAACAAGAAGCTTTTCTGCCTTGGACCCGTTTTGCAGTCTGTGCGTCACCAGAAATATGGTGGTGCTTCTGCTTCTACGTGGTGCTTGCATTCCACATGCCCTGTCCTTGTTACGGTAACTTTGAACAGTTAGGTCTGTGAAGGTCAAATGCCCTTGTTTACTGGGAGTAGTCAGTCAGTATGGTGTTCAGTTACTACGGATTTCAGGGTATGAGGATGTGGCCTCCTCACATTCAGTATTACTCCATTGTCTTTCAAGAACTAGTTACTTTTAATCCCTGAGGATTCTTTTTTCGGAAGTTCATTCGTTAGTGTCCCCTCTTGTCCCACTGACAAACCTGTCGTGCTTTAAACTGTTGATAGAACTGCGACCCGTGCTGTTATCTCTTGAATATCCTCATCAGAGTATTGGCATTCTTTCCTTTTCTTTTTTAAATCCTGTGTCTTTTCTCTTGTCTACTTTGGTTATTTTTCTTCAGTAAACTTGCTTTACCTCAACCGGGGTATGGAGTATGTTATTTTTTTTACCAGCGCAAGTGGAAGCTTTAAAACAGGGCATGGGTGCCATAGTCTTGCTTCATTGCTTATTGCAGAGCCTGGCATATAATAATTCAATAAGTGCTTAAGTTAACATGTTTAATATTATAATCAATTGTAAATGTTAATATTGATAATTATAATTACTGACAGGATTATTAAGTTGATACTTAAATATAATGGTGTTGGCTTTTTAAGGGTTTTATCTCAGGACTGCCTTAAGAACCCTTGCATTAGTTTTATATCTCTAGCTTCTTATTCTACAATCTCTTTACTAAATAATGAAAATGATCTTTTAAATATTAATTTGAGTTCATTGATGTTTTCTCCTTAAAGGACTCTGTAGTGACTATTAGTTAAGTGCTTTTATTTTTACTTTTTTATTTGTGAACATTTCCAAATGTCTCTTTCGCTGAGAATTTATACCACGTCCGAGATATTGTTTTATTCCTAAATGTGTCTATAAAACGACACGTTGTTCTGTATTATCGCAATGCACTAGCATACACAACACACCTGATAAGGATGTCTTTTTTGTTTTTAACTACTTATTTTGAAAGAGAGAGCTTGCACCTGCATGCACTCCTGAGTGGGAGAGGGGCAGAGAGAGAAAGAGAGAGAATCCCAAGCTGGCTCGCCTGTTAGTGCATAGCCTGACTCGGGGCTCTGTCCCAGGAACTGTGAGAACAGGACCCGAGCTGACACCAAGTCAGATAGATGCTCAGCCGACTGAGCCAGCCAGGTGCCCCAAGAATGATTTCTTAATAGCTCATACCATACTTAGTCCATGTTCGAGTTTCCCCAGTTCCCTAACAAGTGTTTTTGTATAGTTTGATTTGTCAGAGGGCTCAGGTGATAACCTCCTGATCCCTTCATGAAGCCCCACTTTTTACCGAATTCTTTTACCATCTACCGATTACCATTGCAAGGATTATTTAATGAAAATTTTCAAAAGTGAGGGGTGCCTGGCTGGTTGAGCATGAGACTTTTGATTGTGGGGTCGTGAATTCGAGTTCCACATTGGGGCTAGAGTTTACTTAAAAATAAAAAAAGTTACAAAATTGTGATTGTGCTAATTTGCTTGCTTCTGCCATTATTCGCTGAAATCTTTCTCTGTGGGAGAATTTTTCCCTCATTCACTAAGGCTCCTTGGTTAACCTGCAATATCTAGTCAGTTCTTGAGTTGTTAATATTGCCTGTTGGGGAACTGAAGACTGTTTTCTTCTCCTTTTTTAAAATGAAGTTTAATTAGTGTATAACATTATGTTAGTTTCAGGTGTATAACATTGATTCAGCAATTCTGTACGTTACTCTGTGCTCACCGCAAGTATAGTCACCATCTGTCACCAAAGAACATGATCACAATAGTACTGGTTCTATTCCCTGCATTACTTTTCATTTCAGTGATTTATTTGTTTTACAATTAGAAGATTGCACATCTTAATCCCCTTTGTTTCACCCATTTCCCCACCCACCTCCCTTGTGGCAACCAGCAGTTCTCTTTATTTAAGAGTGCTTTATTGTTTGTTTTGCTTTTTAGATTCCATATGTAAGTGAAATCCTATGGTATTTGTCTTTCTTGGACTTATTTCACTTAGTAAAATACCTTCTAGGTCCCCATCCATGTTGTCTCAAATGGTAGGATACCTTTTTTTTTTTTTATGTTTGAGTAGTATTACACACACACACACACACACACACACACACATACATACCATATCTTCTCCATTCATTCATCTCTGGATGGACACTTGGGTTGCTTCCATATCTTGGCTATTATAAATCATGCTGCAGTAAACATAAGGGTGCATATCTTTTTGGATTAGTGTTTTCAATTTTCTTTGGGTAAGTGCCTGGTAGTGGAATTACTGTATTGTATACTATTTTTAGTTTTAATTTTTGGGGGGAGACTCCATACCGCTTTCCACAGTGGCTATGCCTGTTTACATTTCCACCAACAGTTCATGAAGTTTCCCTTTTCTCCACATCCTTGCCAGCTTTTGTTATTTCTTGTCTGTCTGTCTGTCTGTCTCTCTCTTTTTTTTTTTGAGAGCACCTGCGCTCTTTAGCAAGGGAGGGGCAGAGGGAGAGGGAGACTGAGAATCTTAACCAGGCTGCACATCAGCCCGGATCCTGATGTGGAGCTTGATCTCACCACCATGAGGTCATGACCTGACTGACCTGAAATCCAGAGTCAGATGCTTAACTGACTAATCCACCCAGGCACCCCTTGTCTTTTTGATAATAGCCTTTCTGGTAGGCGTGAAATGGTATCTCATTGTTATTTTGATTTGCATTTCCCTGATAATTGAGCATCTTTTCATGTGTCTGTTGGCCATTTGTATGTCATCTTTGGAAAAATGTCCATTTAGGTCTTCTGCCCATTTTTTAATCGGATTATTATTATTATTATTATTTAATGTTTGTTTGTTTGTTTTTTGAGAGACAGAACATGAGCGGGGGAGGGGCAGAGGGTGAGGGAGTTACAGATTCCGAAATAGGCTCCAGGCTCTGAGCTGTGAGCACAGAGCCCAATGTGGGGCTTGAACTCACGAACCGCGAGATCATGACCTGAGCTGAAGTCAGATGTTTGACTGAGCCATCCAGGTGCCCCTCAGATGGTTTTTTTGGTGTTCAGTTTTAGTTCTTTATGTATTTTGGATATTAGCCCCTTATCAGTTAATATCATTTGCAGATAACTTTTTCCATTCAGTAGGTTGCCTTTTCATTTTGTTGATGCTTTTCTTTTTTGGCAAAAGCTTTTCATTTTGGTGTAGTCCTGGTAGTTTAATTTTGCTTTTGTTTCCCTTGTCGGAGAGACATATCTAGAAACATGTTGCTAAGGCTGATGCCAAAGAAATTACTGCCTATGTTTTCTTCTAGGAGTTTTATATTTTCAGGTCTCACACTTTGGTCTTTAATCCCTTTTGAATTTATTTTGGTGTATGGTGTAAGAAAGAGGTCCAGTGTCACTGTTTTACATGTAGCTGTCCAGTTTTCCCAGTACTGTTTAATTGAAGAGACTGTCCTTTCCCCATCGTATAGCCTCCCTTGTCTCCTTTCTCATACATTAATTGGCTTTTTAAGTGTGGATTTATTTCTGTGCTCTCTGTTTCTTTGATCTATGTGTCTCTTTTTGTACCAGTACTATACTGTTTTGATTACTACATCTTTAGAATATATCTTGAAATCTGGGATTGTAATACCTCCAGCTTTGTTCTTTCTCAAGATTGTTTTGGCTATTCAAGGTCTTTTGTGGTTCCATATAGATTTTAGTAGTATTCTAGTTTTGTGAAAAATGCTCTTGGTATTTTCATAGGGATTGCATTGAATGTGGAGAACCCTTTGGGTAGTATGGATATTTTAGCAATGCTAATTATTATAATCCATGAGCATGAAGTATCCTTCCATTTGTGTCATCTTGAGTTTCTTTCATTGGTGTTTTAGAGTGTTCAGAGTACAGATTTTTCACCTTCTTGGTTAGGTTTGTTCCTACGTATTTTATTCTCTCTGATGCAATTGTTAATGGAATTGTTTTCTTAATTTCTCTTTCTGCTACTTCATTATTAGTGTAGAGAAATGCAACAGATTTCTGTGTACTTTATAGACTGCAATTTATTAAGTTCGTTTATCAATTCTATTTTTTTTTGGTGGAGTCTTTAGGGTTTTCTCTATATAGCACTATGTCATCTGCAAATCGTGAGTTTTACTTCTTCCCTACCAATTTGTTGCCCTTTTTTTTTTTTTTTTTTCTCGTCTGGTTGCTCTGACTAGGGCTTCCAGTTCTATGTTGAGCAAAAGTGTTCAGTATGGACATCCTTGTCTTATTTCTGATCTTAGAGGAAAAGCTCTCACTTTTTTTACCACTCACTATGCTGTTGTGGGCTTTTCATATATGGTCTTTATTATGTTGAGGTTGTTCTCTTTAAACCTACTTTGTTGGGAGTTTTATTGTGAATGGATGTTGTACTCTGTCACATGCTTTTTTTTTGTATCTCTTGACATGATCATAAAGATTTTTATTCTTTCTCTTGATACTGTGATGTATCACATTAAATTGTGAATATTGTACCATCCTTGCATCCCTGGAATATGATTTTTTTTTTTTTTTTTTTTAGTGTAATGTTGACCTTGGTTTGCTCATACTTTGTTAAGGATTTTTGCATCTTTTTGCTCTTGAGAGAGGGTGCGACTGAGTGAGGGGCAGAGATGTACTGGTGTTTTGTTCCAGATTTTTTCTTGTAATTGATTTCTGGTTTCATATTATTTTGGTCAGAAGAGATAGTTGATGTGTTTTCACTTTTCTTGAATTTACTAAGACTTGTTTTATGGCCTAACGTGATTTATTCTGGAAAACGTTCCGTGTGCACTTGAAAAGACTGTGTATTTCATTGTTTTTGGATAGAATGTTCTGTATATCTGTTAGGTCCATCTGGCTTAATGTGTCATTTAAAGCCACTCTCCTTTTAATTTTCTGTCTGAATGATCTGTCCATTGATGTATGTGGGTATTAAACTCCCCTACTGTTACTGTATTACTGTTAGTTTCTACTTTTGTGTCTGTTAATACTTGGTTTACATATTTTGGTGTTTCTGTGTTGGGTGCATAGATATGTACAATTGTTATATCATCTTGTTGTATTGTTCCCTTTATCTTTATGTAGTGTCTTTCTTTGTCTTTTGCTACAGTCTTTGTTTTAAAATCTGTTTTGTCTGGTATAAGTATTGCTACCCTGGCTCTTCTTTTCACTTCTATTTGTATGATAAATGCTTTTCCATTCTTTCACTTTTATTCTGCATGTGCCTTTAGTTCTGAAGTCAGTCTCTTGTAAGACCATATGTGGATGGTCTTGTTCTTTGCTTTATTTTTTTTTTTTTAAGTTTTTATTTATTTTTGAGACAGAGAGAGACAGAGCATGAGCAGGGGAGGGGCAGAGAGAGAGGGAGACACAGAATCTGAAGCAAGCTCCAGGCTCTGAGCTGTCAGCACAGAGCCTGACGTGGGGCTTGAAGTCACAGACTGTGAGATCATGACCTGAGCTGAAGTTGGATGCTTAACTGACTGAGCCACCCAGGCGCCCCTTTGCTTTATTTTTTAAACACGTTTTATTTATTTTTGAGAGAGAGAGAGAGAGACAGACAGACAGACAATGAGTGGGAGGAGGGGCAGAGAGAGCCGGGGACAGAGGATCCAAAGGGAGCTCTGCACTGACAGCAGAGAGCCTGATGTGGAGCTTAAACTCATGAAATGTGAGATCATGGCCTGAGCTGAAGTCGGAGGTTCAGCTGACTAAGCCGCTCAGGTGCTTCTGGTCTTGTTTTTTTTTTTTTTTATTCAAGTTACCCTATATCTTTTTTTTTTCTTTTGCCAGAATGCAGAACTTGATCGTTCACTGTTTTCAACAACAACAAAGAAACCACAAGTGGATACACTTAGAAACATGGATAGCATCTCCCTCACTGGCAGGCAGGTTGGGGAAGGTAGGCAGGAACGGTAGGCCTAGGGTGTTCTTTGCCCAGCTGAAGTGGAACCCCAGGGAAAGGGTCAGGTTCCCTCCATGCAGGTGTGGACCCTGAGACTTTCTCATTCAGGGAAACCCAGGACAGCAGGTGACGTAGCAAGCCGAGCAGCCAGGGGGCCGGGCCTGGGGGAAGGTGGCTAGAGTAGTCCTTTGCTGACATCCCCGGGGGAGCGTCATGGGCTGAGGGTTCCGCAGATAGGACATCACCGTGGCAGAGATGGACAGCGTGGCTGCTCATCATCCGTGCACTGTCCTCAGAGCTCTAGGCGTTGGCCACGCCGATGAACGGGCAGAAGACGGTGACCCGGGCGTACCACTGCACCTTGGGCACGAGGCTGCACGTGCTGAAGATAATGCCGAACGGGTTCACGTAGGCCGGCGTCAGGTCGTCCAAGGCCAGGTTACACTGGCTCTGTGGGGGCTTGTTCCCCGGCACTTTGTTCAGCCCCTGTGGGTCCAGCATACTGTTAGTAGATACCCACCCTGTATCTTTTTATTGGAGCTTTAGTCCATTTACATTTAACGTAATTATTGATCGGTATGTATTGTTTCCTCTGTATCTAAGACTATTTATTATTTCACTGAGGCTTATGATCAAATACTTTTTTTTCTGTATTTTTGAATGATGTGTGATTTTGTGAGTTGGGTTATGGGAAGGGCCTCCCAGTCTTCAGTGAGCATTTTGAATTCTATTGAGAAGATAGAGCAGGTGACAAAAAGCCATATACCCCCTTTGCTGTTGGGCTTTGCAGTGTGGGTGTGGTGCTCCTTTGGGGGTTTGGAAATTTAAAAAATGCCTTTACTTTACCAGAGAGTAAATTAGATTCAGTATGGAGTCATTTAAATTTTAAGACCTCTGGCTCTTAAGGAGCCTGAAACTCATTACATTTTAATGACTAGTATAAATGGGGAGCTGCAGGGACCCCCAATAGTTTGCCGGGGATGCAAGTAAAGTTCCTGTTGCTTGCTTTTTAAAAAAATTTTAAATTTTTTAAATTTAAGGTTATTTGTTTTGAGTGAGTGAGTGAGAGAGGGAGGGGGAGGGGAGGGGAATCCCAAGCAGACTCCTCGCTGTCAGCACAGGGCCTGATGCAGAGCTCGAAATCATGAACTGTGAGATCATGACCTGAGTTGTAACCAAGAGCCAGCCGCTTAAGTGCCTGAGCTCCCCAGACGTCCCCCAGCCTCGCTAGCTTTCTGTGAAGACAGAAACCTCACAGGAGCTGTGGCTGTCCTCCCTGCTGTTGCTGGCTCTCCCTTAGGCACTAGACGTGACTTAGTGGGAAGAGGGGCAGGGTGGCTGATGCAGTCAGGTGAACTTTCTGTTGGTATTGATTGAATGTAAACGTATTCCCTGGAATTTCAGGCAGTAAAGGAGTACGAACACTGCTTTCTGTTTCGTGACCTTTGATTTATCTACTATCATTTGCTCAGGCTGTCTTTAAACCTTTTATAATTGAAACCTCTTTGGTCTTCAGTTTTTTCAGGGTAGCGTCTGCAGCCTTTTCTCAAGCGTTTCACCGTGAATTGTTGTGTGTCAAACTGGACAAGGCATCTTAGTTGAAGTTTCAGCAATCGAAAAATGAGAGGTAAGGAGTGTATATATATCTTCATTTCGGTAGTTACTAGGACCAAAAACCGTTCCGAAATCTAATCTGTACTGCCGTTAACACGTATTTACCCCATGCCCTCCCTCTCACCCCTTTGGGCATGGAAGAGCAAGGATGGAAAAATAAAAGATGGCCGGGAAACTTGACGTGTTTGGATTTGGGCCCTAAATCAGGCCCCTGAGAAGGTCTTTGTACATGTAATTTGTTACTAGAAAGCTCAGCAGCAGAGGGAAGGGTAACTTAGCGTATGGTTTTGGACTAAAGGGGCAAATCCCACCCAGGTCCCAGACCCTCGGTGACTGTGGCTGGAGCTGGTGGAGCTTCAGAGACCTGCCCTGCGGAGTAATTGAGTGTGCTGTGTGCACATGCCCATCTTCCACCTGCCTAGCTTTTGTGGTAATTGTTCTTTTCGGTCCATGCTCAGTAACAGAGTTGTGGAGACGATAAATCTCGTATAATGAACACGTACGGGTATACTTTTTTATATGGTTTTGTAGTTCTTTGAGCCACTGGTAGATCTGTTTCAAGAAAGACTGAATAATAATATCAGCTTTGATTTCCACCTAGTTTTTCCACATGACAGAAACTTTGCCACTGTTACAAAACATCTCTTTCCTAGTATAATAACATGTGTGGCTGTGTGTGTGAATTAAACGCCGGCCAAGATGTTGTGAGGCCGGTTGTGTGATTTTAGCTTTTTAGCAAGTTTTTAAAATCCCTGCGGCTTTCAGTCATCTTATATAAAACAAGGACATGATACTGAGGCTGGTTTCAGGGTTTCTCACCTTTGGCACTATTGACGTTTGAGGCCAGGTAATTTGTCGTCGGGAGCTGTCTGTGGCCTGTAGGATGGTGAGCAGTATCCTTGGCTTCTGCCTACAAGATGCCAGAAGCGTCCCTCCCCAGTATGACGACTTAAATTGTCTCCGCACATTTCCAAATGTGCCTTTTGGGGCAAAAGCATCCCCAGTTGGGAACCACTGGGTTACGCGACATCTAGAGTTCCTTCCGACTTTATATTTCTATTGTTTTTATTTCAAAAAAAATCCTATTCTTTGCAACCTAGTTTAAATGTCATCTCTTCCATGAAGCTTTTTCCTTGTCTTACCTTGTTTCTTTAAATGACTTAACCCCTCTCCTATACCTGTCACTGTGTTTCTTTGACGGCATCCGTCTTTTGTACCTCTAACCTGACTGCTCAGATCTTGTTAAATGAATGAACAGTGGATTCGGGAGGATCATCAGGTTTGACATTGTTAAAGAAATGATTATAAACGGTATTTTTGTTCATCTTTCATACCCTTCCGGTATGAAGTTCCCACGGTTTGTGATCTTGAATTTCTGGGTTTAGGGAACGGGTTACTTTTTTTTTTTTTTTTAAATGTTTGTTTATTTTTGAGAGAGGGAGAGAGATAGCACGAGTGGGGGAGGGGCAGAAAGTGCAAAGGAATCACAGAATCTGAAACAGGTTCCAGGCTTCGAGCTGTCAGCCCAGAGCCTGACTCAGGGCTCACACTCGGGAAGGGCTGGATCATGACCTGAGCCGAATTCGGACACTCAACCGACTTACCCCCCAGGCGCCCCAGGAAACTGATTACTTTTTTTAATCTTTTTTTTTTTTTTTTTAATGTTTATTTATTGATTTTGAGAGAGAGTGTGTGCGTGCTCTTGCAGGGAAGGGGCTGGGGGTGGGAGGGGGAGAGAGAGAGAGAGAAAGAGAATGCATCCCGAGCAGGCTCGCCTCTGTCAACACAGGGCCAAGAAGGGGCTCAATCCCAGGAACCCGAGCTGAGATCAAGAGTCGGACGCGTAACCGACTGAGCCGCCCGGGCTCACCTTTTAAAAATCTTTTTAGGAGGCAGGAACCCTCCAGTAGTACGTGAGGGAGCCACCCAGAACCCATTGAGGCCGCATGTGAGAAAGACAAAGTCACACAGAAATTCGTAACATCGAGAGTTGTTTCAGCTTTCATATGCACACGTGTCTCAGCTCCACGCCGAGTTGCTGCCATCTCTTCTCTCCCTCCCTCTCTGCTCTACCCCGCGGGTGTGTGCATGTGCTCTCAGAATAAACCTTTAAAACGTTACGAAAATCGTCATCTGTTGAGATAAAAGTAAAATAGAAAGGTAGTAAATGTTTGTTGTTTTTTTACGTAGCCTAGAATACCTCCCCATGTTCTAAGTATTCCTCATAAGAACCCACAGTGGGGGCGGGGGGGAGGAAAACAACACAACACATTTTAATCATGATCTAATAATACATACCTACACCTCATACAAGACTTCTGAATCCAGATTTACCATTACTATGTATCAAGCACTCTGCTATTTTCTGTGACTTTTTTTTTTCTTTCATACTTACCATCACCCAATAAATGTATTCTACGTTTCACTAATAGGCCACAACCTCCCTTTTGAAAAAGTGTGCTAAGTAATCTGTTTAAGTTATAAAATGTGGAGATGATCTGCCTCTGGCATGTGTTACTAGTCACTTGTCCTGTCTCTCTTTTTAAATAATGTTATTTGAGACTAAAGACCTTGGAGGGAGGGCCGGCAGGCCGAGAGAGCGGCACCTGGCTCTGGCCCTGAGCCCAAGCCCGTGGGACGGGAGGCGGCCCAGCTGTGGCCTCGGTCTCCGCTCCAGCCCCACCAGCATGGCCGGTGGGACCCTGCGGGCTGAGACCTGGAGCTGGGGCAAGGATGACCTCACGGAGGTGATGGTGACCGTGGAGAAAGTCTGGAGATGGGAGGAGTGCTGGGTCAACTGTAGGCCACACTTCCCTTTGTATCTTCAAGTTGGGTGCCAGTGGTGGATCTCCAGGAGGGGGAGCGACAGAGGGCAGGTGGTGGGGACAGAGAGATTCTGAGCCCTGGAGTGCGGGGTAGGGGCGCCAGTCCCTTAGGGTGGCCCCCTCATCCTGCTGGGTCTCAATGATGAAAACAGTAACCACACTCTCCATTCGGAGACCTCCCTGCAAAAGGGCACCGAGTCCAGCCCATGGGACACCCACCAGCCCAGCCTCCCCGTGGCTCCTGCCCCACCACTTGAAGCGGCCCCAGAGCATGCTCAGCCCCCACGGCTGTGCCAAGAGACAGATCCTGGGGGCCTAACTGCAGGCGGCACCCGTGCACTCCCATTGCTGACCAAGGAGGACCCTGTTCGAGAATTGCTAGAGGCTGAGCACTGCCCCCCCCAGCTTACCCTGTTCCAGAATTGCTAGAGGCTGAACAACCCCCCCCCCCCCCCCCGCCAGCTTACCCTGTCTTTGAGTCAGTGCCACCTGTCCCCAGGGGAGCCCTGGGTGACACAGACACAGGGCATCCCCTACCCCAAGCACATCTGCCCAAATGCCCCCAAGCCCTGAGAAGCTGGCCTGTCCTATCGACCAGGAGCCCTTTGGCTTTTTACAAATAAAGACCTCTTTGTTTAAAAAACCAAAAACAAAAAATTTAAAACACCTCAACCAGAGCAAATTAGATTTCCAATTAATTTAAAATCCTGTATTTAATCATTTACACTAAGTATTTAGTGTGCATAAGGCACTGTAACTAAAAGAGCATGTTTGATTTTTCTTAAGATTTACAGTGCTGAACCCTAGAGGACGATGAAAAGTTAACACACATTATTTCAGGTGCAAATAGGGGTGGTGCACACTGAACTTGTTGGGCATTTAGGAAGGGGAGAGAGCTACGGTGATTAAGGTTGAGAAAGTTCACGTGAATGTGGGGTGGATTTTGTGTTCCATCAGGTTTGAAAAAGCCATTACATATGGAAGAAGCAGCATTCATGTAGGTGTCTGGGATTTCTGCTCCTACTTGAAGTTCATTTTTGGGGTAATGTTTAAGATAAAGGAATTGAGAAATTAAAAAACAAGAAAAATGTGGTTACATTAATTTTTTTTTTTTTTTTTTTTTTGAGAGAGCACGAGTGGGTGAGGGGCAGAGAGAGAGGGAGACACAGAATCCGAGGCAGGCTTCAGACTCTGAGCTGTCAGCACAGAGCCCGACATGGGGCTCGAACCCACGAACCATGAGATCGTGACCTGAGCTGAAGTCGGATACTTAACCCACTGAGCCACCCAGGTGCCCCAGAAGAATATGGTTAAGTACTAAAAATATACAGTATAAACAGGGTGTGTTATTTTAGCTCTCCTGTGGTCATAAAATGAGGTTCAGTCAGGAGATTAAGTAGAGACTTGTATCCATGATACCTCTTATAGAACCCAGTGTTTACCCCCAAATGGTAAAGTTAACATTGGATTATCAGGTTTACTGGGATGAAGATACAGTAGCCCCCCTTTTATCCACAGGGAACATGTTCCAAGTCCCCCAATGGAGGCTTGAAACCATGGATAGTACCGAGCTCTATGTAAATTATGGTTTTTTCTCTACATATCTATGATAAAGTTTATGAAGTAGACACGGGAAGAGATGAGCTATAATAAATGAGAACATTTATGACAATGTACCATAATAAAAGTTAGGTGAATGTGGCATCTTAAAATATTTGATAGTATTCATCCCTGTTTTTGTGATGATGTGAGATGATAAAATGCCTACGTGATGAGCTACAGTGAGATGAAAGGCGTAGACGTTGTGACATAGTGTTAGGCTGCTGTTGACCTTCTCATGGTAAGTTGGAAGGTGAATCATCTGCTTCTGGACTGCAGTTGACCATGGGTAACTGAAAGCGCAGGAAATGAAACCATGTGTGAGAGGGGACTACTGTAGTTTCTGAACGATGGGGAGAGAGAATGCTCATCTGTCAAAAGAAGCCTGTAAGGTTACTCTTCTTTGTATAAATAGCCCTTTGGGGAACAGAAATAGTTTGTATTATAGTCCACATGCAAAAAAATTGTTTAAAGTTTATTTGTGGTGAGGGAGAGAGAGCAGAGGAAGGTGGGGAGGGAGGGAGAGAGAATTTGAAGCAGGCTCTGCACTGTCAGCTCAGAGCCTGACACGGGACTCAAACTCAAAAACCGTGAGATCGTGACCTGAGCTGAGATCAAGAGTTGGACGCTCAACCGACTGAGCCGCTCAGGCGCCCCTGTAGTCCACATGTTTTATGAAGGTATTTACTATTTTGACCACACGGTTTAAAGTTTCATACATAGCTTGTGAGGTCTGGGCTTCCTCCTATCTTCTGTGGTGAATGGGGGGTCAGGATGGTAAGTCACAACCAGGCGTGCTACAAAAGCCTTAAGAAAACAAGTGGTGGATTATTTTCTTGTTTTCCTGAACTGCTGCTCTCTCGGAATAACGTAGAATTAACGTGGGAGAGATTTGTGACCTGACAAAAAGGACAGTGATTCAGCCTGTGAGGATACTTGGGAAAGAACCACCTGGCTTCACAGTGTGGTCTGGCATCCCGTCTGCTGTCACCTTAAGGCCCCAGAAGTCTGTGGGGTTCTGTCGTTTTTGCATACTGAGTCGGGAAGTCAGCACAAGGATAACTATCTCCTCGTTTCGTCACCTTTACAGACTACTGAAAAGAAGGTGCTTTTCGAGCTGGAGATGTGAATAAGACTGCCGTGCCAGAGCTTATAAATCATCTTCAGGTAAATTTTGTTTAATTAAGTAGATTTTTGGTTTTGTACAGTTTTAGTTTTACAGAAAAACGGAGACGGTAATACACAGAGTTCCTGTCTACTCAGCACCCGGTTTCTTCTAATTAATGAATAGATTACATTAGCAACGGTACATTTATTACAGTTAATTAGCCAATATTGAAACATTGTTATTAACTCCACAGTTTATTCAGATTTCTCTGGTTTTTATCTAATGGGTTTTTTCTGTTTTAGGGTCCCCCACCCCCCCCCGGGACACCACATCACGTGTGGTCACCATGTCTCCTTAGGCTCCCCTTGCTGTGACAGTTTCTCAGACTTTCACTGTTTTGATGACCTTGTCAGTTTTGAAGAGAACCGATCAGGTATTTTGTAGAATATCTTTTAGTCAGGATTTGTTTCCTGTTCTTCTCATTGTTTAGATTGGTGTTGTGGGTTTGGGGGAGGAAGACCACAGAGGTAAAGTGCCATTCTTCTCTTCTTAGCACATCAGGAGTGTCTGCTTCAATATGATTTGTCACTGTTCACGTTCACTTTGGTCACCTGGCTAAGGTTTATGTCAGGGTTCTCCACTGTAGTGTTACTTTTCTTTCTTTTTTTAAAATTCTTTCCCGCACTGTGTTGTTTGGAACGAAGTCACCGTGTGGTCCCCGCTTGAGTGGGAAGTTATGGTCCATCTCCTGAGGGTGTTCTGCATAAATTATTGGGAAGTCTTCTGCATGGAAGACTGTCCCCTCTCCCCCATTTAGTTGTTCATTTAGTCACTTATTTATATCAGTATGGGTTCATGGATAATTATTTTATACTTTGGATCATAATCCATTACTACTTTATTTTGTGGTTTAGCTTTTTCTAGCTTTGGCCATTGATGAACTCTTTTGGATGGTCCCTGTGTCACTTTAACATGCCTCCACGGTGATGGGGGGGAGGGGTTGTGCCTTTTGAGCACTTCGTAAGTTTCTACCATTATAACATACTCCGGGCTTATCCTGTGTATCTCCCTTCCAGTTCTAGAATCAGCCATTTCTCCACAAAGCCCTGGTTCCTTTTATTAGAGAATGCTATTAGAAATCGAGGTCTGATGGGACTGGGTGGCTCAGTTGGTTGAGTGACTGACTTCAGCTCAGGTCATGATCTCATGGTGTGTGAGTTCGAGCCCCACATCGGGCTCTGTGCTGACAGCTCGGAGCCTGGAGGCTGCTTCGGATTCTGTCTCTCCCTCTCCGCCCCTCCCCCGCTAGCTCGCACGTGCTCTCTGTCTCTCTCTCTGAAAGAACAAATAAACATTAAAAAAAAATAAAGATCTGAGTACTAGATGTGCTCATTGCCTTTTCGGGGTGTTGGTGCTTCTGGACTCTGCTAGCTGAAAGCCCATATATAGACTATATATTTATGCATGTCTATAAACGTTTCTTTATGTCTGTTTTTATATATCTGTGTTAGTATTAAGCTGTTAAGCTAAACATGAGTTGCTACTGATGTCTCCAACCTAATCCATTACTACATGGATCCTACTAGTCTTCTCCTGTTGCTTGTCTGTGACCTCCCACTTCTAACAGTAAGACCTGGCTCCCAACGTTCACCATCCATGTACTTAATTGTTCTCTCCTAGTATACGTGTATAGATGTATATCAGTTTTGTTAACCTCTACCCCCATAAGAAACAACTTTATCAACTAGAGTACAGTGCTTATGTACAGTTCCTCTTGCCTTGACTTTACTCTTAGAGGTGGCGCTCCTTTCCAACGTTATTTAGGTCAGCACCTTTCCCCTCTACCACCTGCAGTGATATTGTTTCATACATTGGTAATACAATTAGGTTACATCATATGGTCTCTGTTCCTTCCTGGGATCCCTTGACCTGTTTTAAAATTTGCATACTTTAAGGTTCACTCTTTGTGTTATCAGGTTCTGTGGGTTTTGACAAGTGCATAAATGTCATGTATCTACCATTAGAGTATTATACAGAATAATTTCACCACCCTTAAAATTGTCTCTGCTTCACTTGTGGACCCTTCCTCCCCACAGACTTCTGGCATTCACTGATCTTTTTACTGACTCTGTAGTTTTGTCTTTTCCAGAATGTTCTTGAGATATTTTTAAAGTCATTTTATGAAGGAAATCTCTGATTTTTCTAACCTAGATACTGTTTTTTTTTTTTCCTATAACCAACTCAGTATTCCTAAACGAACAAACTATTTCTAATAAGAATCAAGGCTTTCCCATTTCTTTTTTCATATACCACTGTGTAACATCATTTCATTTTAGTTTTTAATGTCCTGCTTCTTTGGGGCACTTGGCTGTCTTAGTTGGTGGAGAGTGCGGTTCTTGATTTTGGGATCATGAGTTCAGGCCCCATGTTGGGCGTATAGCTTACTTAAAAAAACAAATAATCATACCCTACTTTTTGGTTACCAGACTCAGAATTGGGAGGAGATCCCAAGTACCTTCATTTGTGTTTTTGTTGAGGAGGCTGGTGGGGGAAGGCAGGAGTGACATGTATGATAGATCCTGTATAGGGGACAGCTGGCAAACAGATGTTCACTTGGGAGGAGGTGTTAAGTTCAGTTAAAAGTGAATCTGCTTCTTTTTGCATCTGGGGGACTATATTTAACATGAAAATGCTCTTGATTCTTTTAACATGAATATTATATTGATCCATCATATATATTTTTTGAGAATAGAATATGAGATAGATGCAGTGAAAATGTGACTATTTCAAAACGTTTTTCCCTCTAATCAGAATCCTGTGACACGATTATAAGTTATTTGGAAGGCCTCATGTAGGGGAAATAACAACTATCATGTTCCTGTCCCTCCCTTGTTAATTGGTTACACCTTTACATACATGCATGAAAAGTCCCGAAATTGGAACCCTTACCTGTACCAGTAAAAGATGCTTTTTATGTTTCACTGTTCAGGCCACTTCTTGTTGCTGTTTACCTCAAAGAATTTATCTACTACAAAAAATTCTTCTATTTTATTTTATTTTTTTCATTTTATTTTTAATTTTTTAAAATTTACATCCAAATTAGTTAGCATATAGTGCAACAATAATTTCAGGAGGAGATTCCTTAGTGCCCTTACCCATTTAGCCCATCCCCCCTCCCACAACCCCTCCAGGAACCCTCAGTTTGTTCTCCATATTTATGAGTCTCTTCTGTTTTGTCCCCCTCCCTGTTTTTATATTATTTTTGTCTCCCTTCCCTTATGTTCATCTGAAAAAACTCTTCTACTTTATAATCAGGTTTTGGTTTGAACTTTAAACTGTCTTGGGGCACCTGGGTGGCTCAGTTGGTTAAGCGGCTGACTTCGGCTCCGGTCACGATCTTGCAGTCTGTAGTTCGAGCCCTGAGTTGGGCTCTGTGCTGACAGCTCAGAGCCTGGAGCCTGCTTTGGATTCTGTGTCTGCCCCCCCGCCCCTCCCCTACTCGTGCTCTGTCTCTCAAAAATAAACACATGTTAAAAATAAATAAACAAACAAACTGTCTTTAAGAGTTTTGACATCATCAGGGTCGCCTGGGTGGCTCAGTCGGTTGAGCGTCCGACTTCAGCCGAGGTCATGATCTCACACTCCTTGAGTTCAAGCCCCGCGTCGGGCTCTGCGCTGACAGCTCAGAGCCTGGAGCCTGCTTCAGATTCTGTGTCTCCCCCTCTCTCTCTCTGCCCCTCCCCTGCTTATGCTCTGTCTCTCTCTGTCTCAAAAAGCAATAAAAACATTTTTTTTTTTAATTTTTTTTTTTTTAACGTTTATTTATTTTTGAGACAGAGAGAGACAGAGCGTGAACAGGGGAGGGTCAGAGAGAGAGGGAGACACAGAATCTGAAACAGGCTCCATGCTCCGAGCTGTCAGCACAGAGCCCGACGCGGGGCTCGAACTCACAGACCGTGAGATCATGGCCTGAGCCGAAGTCGGACGCCTAACCGACTGAGCCACCCAGGCGCCCCAAAAACATTTTTAAAAACTAAAAAAAAAAAAAAAGAGTTTTGACATCATCAGAGTTTTGACATCATTGTCTTAACCACGTACCCGGAAATAAAGGAAATTTTAAGTCCTAATTGACTTGAGGTGGAAGGAAAATGATGTTTAAGTTTGTATCCTAGCTTTGCTGCTTATTAACTATGTGACTACAGGCAAATTATTTACCCTCTCTGCACCTCCTATTTCCTCGTTTTCAAATTTGTGGGTGATATCGTGGCCTCTCCCGTGGGATAAGGGGGATTAAATGAGACAAAGCACTTAGCACAGTGCCTGGTACATACATAGGGCTCAGTAAGTATCATCAAAAGCCAAAACCTCCGAAGCAGCAAGAAATGGATGAAAGTTCCAAAGTTTTATACTAGTATACGTATTTTTGTTCACTGGTTATTAGCTGGGCCAGACTAATCAGAAAAATGAATGATGCCTTTACTCATAAGTCCTCCCAAGACCAGGCTAACTTTTCTTCAATCCTCCGAAGTTGTCGTGTCACCAAACTTAACATGCTAGCAGTAGGTGTCAGCCTGAGATGCTTTTGCCTTTCTAAAGAAGCCTGGGGTGTTTCTGGCAATTTCGCAAGAGGGGCCGGGATGCTCACCACCTTACGATACATCAGATAGGCTTGCACGACAAAGAATTCTTGTGCCCCACATTACCGCCTCAGCAGCCTACTGTTGAGACACAGTAGCCTGGACTTCCACAGTACTGGCTTTGCACCTTTTATGGAGCACATTGCGGGTAACAGCAAAGTCGGGCCTCTGACTTGGGGACGCCCTAGGGAGCGTGCAGAGTAGGCAGGCTGGAAAGTGTGTGTCTCTTCCATGCTGCACTTTTCGCCACTTGATACTGTTCCAGCTTCTCATTTTTTCTGGGGAAAGCTGGATAGCCAGATTGTCATGTAAAATGTCTCTATGTGAAAGCGTGTTTGGGGCACCTGGCTGGCTCGCTCGGTGGAACATGACACTCTTGATCTCGGGGTTGTGGGTTTGAGCCCCATGTTGAATGTAGAGATTACTTAAAGAAATAAAACATCTTTTTTAAAAAATATGACTCAACTTTTTTTTTGCTTTTTTTCTTTAACACTTTTGAGGTCAGACCAAGCACATCAGCGGGCTGGATTGGCCTACAGACCATTGGTTTATAACCTCTGCTATAATTATTTTAGGAAGTGAGCTACAGTGTGGCAGAAGTAAACACTCAGACCCGGAACCGCACTACCCTGCATACTTGCCGATCTCAGGCAAGGCTGTGGACACAAAGCACTAGGTGTGAGCTCATTTTCTAGAGTGTGGAGAACGGCAGCATCAGAGCAGAGCTCTGGGGGAGCTTTCCCGCCGGGAGGAATAATTCTGTTGGGAGAAATCCCAGTAGCTGCTTTTGGAGGAACAGAACCCACTGCGCCTTGGTGCCGACGTTCCTGAATGCGGGGGGCACGGTAGCCTCCCCACTGAAGGAAACCTCAGAGTGATTCCACTGCTAAGCATAGCGTCAGAGCCCAGCCCCCGACCCCACCTCCACCCTGCCCTCAGAAATTGGGAGTCCCGGCAAAGCCGACAGACAAGAAAGGCTTCACGTTGCAGAACCTCTTGGTTCATCTGGCTTTGGAACCCTGTGACGATCGTGGGGTTATGCCTCCAGTGTTTCTTTTTTGATCTAGGGTTACCGCCTACACAGTTCCACAGTCCACAGCTGTGGCCATCTGTGCTTTAGTGGGTGGTGGTGGGGTTTCAAGGGTGTCCCAGGAGTTAGGTCGCAGCCTAGCCTTGCCAGTACAGTTCACATACTGCCGGAGTCCTCTGGTTGGTTTCAGATCATCACTCACCACTTTCGAATTGTATAAAGAGTAGCAGTCCATTAAAGTGTTGTTAAGAAACAAAGTCCGTATGTATTTTGCATGGTCGTTGCACATGTTGATAATATATGGACAAGAATAGACGGTGTGTTTTGATGAGCGTCATATTGAAATCTATAACATGCTATATGGCAGTGTTTCCTTTTAGTTGCGTGCTGTGGGATTAAATGCAAAAATATAGTGTAGTGCTTCACTTTGTTTTTTAGGAAAAGAGGCTCATCTTACTGGCTAGAATATTTTCTGTTTGTAAACTATCTGTCTTAGCCTCCCAGTGAGCAGAAAGGAAATGGCTTTTTTTTTTTTTAAAGAAGTCTTGTAACATTTTCTGATTATCAGGAAATTATTAAGTTTGAGAGTGCTGTATATTGTGAAACACTTAATGATGATCCACGTCAGTCAGTGCTTACTAACTGTGAATGAGTGTTTGTATAGGGCAGAGTGCTGTCCAGTGTTCAGATTATGTACATAATCCATTTAAGCGCAGAGTTTTTACCAGTTTAGGCTCATCTTTGTCTACTGTTAATCATCTTTTCCGGTGGTAGCCGTCTTTGTGGGTATGTAAGTTGTTGGCTTTGATTTGAAAGATGCCTTTAAGTGTTTTTTTCCAAGGAGAGTACAGTAATTGTAACCTTTAAAAAAGGGCCAGTTTTTTCCTTTTAGCTCTGCTTCTCGTGTGTCCCAAAACAGCTTATTTATATCAGGATTCTTTCCTCCCCTCCCAGCCCTACCCCCCACACCGATAACCACCTAATTGGTTGATAAGCTGGTGGGGTTTCTTGTTTTTTGTTTTCCCGGTCAAAGGCGCTCATCCTCACCCTGCTGGCCGCGTCCTTGATACCTGCCCCTGGGGAGGACACAGCCTTTGGAGAAGGCAGGCTTGGATTTGAGTCGTGATTCTGCCATAGGCCCGTCCTTTGAGTTTGTTTTCTTACTTGTAGACTCCAGATCATCAGAGCTGCCTTTTAGGGCACACGGGTTCCGTCTTGGGTGTCTGACGGCAGTAGCGGTGAAATGAACGGGAACTTTGGCTTCCGTAGCGCCTGAGGTTCTAAAGGCGGAGGGAGCCGGCGGGGAGCCGGCGGCTCCAGAGACGAGAAGAGGAGCGAACCCAAGCCCTTCGCACCCGGAGCCTCTTTGTTTTGGGGGACCCTTGGCTGCTTTTTCACAAAAAGTCAACTGTATTATCCTTACGTTTTAAACCCTTGAAATTAGGGTTGAGAAGTGAATAAAACTGGTTTTTGGAGCCGCTGGGACAGCTTGAGTTAAGCTTTTGGGTGCTTCAAGAGAAAGCTCTTTAGCGATGACAGTTAAGTAGCCATCAGGTGTTCTGAATGTGGTTAGCCCCTCGAGTCTAGAAGTGTCATTTCCTGTGGGAAAGTTGTCATTATCTCTGTAAATCAAAGCGGATCTGATTACTAAAGTCATTCGTACCTTTAAATTCAATGAATTCTACTTTTCTTTTCTATTTGACCTTACAGAGACTCATTGAACACCTAGTCTCTGCCAGGCCCTGTCCCTAATTGATTGATTGTCTACCGTCAGAGGACATACTGAATTCTAGAATCAAAGAGTTGTACCTGGGAGCCTTTTATTTATTTATTTTAGAAAGAGAACAGGAGCAGGGGGAGGGGCAGAGGGAGAGAGAGGCCGGGGGTGGGGGGGAGTGCGGTGGGGGGAGAATCTTAAGCAGGTTGCATGCTCATTGCAGAGCCCCACACTGGGCTCAATCCCATGACCCTGGGATCATGACCTGAGGTGAAATCAAGAGTCAGATGCTTAGCCGACTGAGCCCCACAGGCGCTTCCATGTTAGTCTTTTAATCGAATGAAAATCGCAAAGCCTTAGAGGTGTGCTGTCTAGTAAGGTAGCCGCCGGTAACTGGCGGTAACTGCTGAGCACTTGAAATGTGGCCGTTCCGAACTGGGATATGCTGTTAGTATAAATTACACACTGGAGTTCAAGGACTTAGTTTGAGAGAAATAAGTAAAATAGCTCATCAGTGATTTCTATATTGATCGTATGTAAAAACAGTACTATTTCTGGTGTATCCGGTTTAATAAAATCTATTAAAATGTCACCTGTTTGTTTTTCCTTCACATGGCTACTAGAACACTTAACTTGCATTATATTTTTATTAGACACTGCTGTCTTACAGCCTCAGTGATTGGGCAGAGTTAACTCATCTAGTTAGGACTCCTGTGGCTAATGCAAATTACAGATTATCTTACTGTGAAAAAGGCAAATAATGTTTGTTTTGATCACAATGTAGGTAATTCAAACAGGTTTGAATTAACACCCAGGACTTTGAAATGTTTATTTTAAATTAAGCCTAGGTTGTTAATCTGGGGGAATAATTTAGCATTTCAAATTTGAGATATTTTAAAAGTGAAAAGCTAGAAATACATACCCACTGGTGGAGTGACTTAACCTATTTTTCCTTTTTCCTAAGCATTGACAGATTGTTCTACATCAGTGGTCCCTGAGGGCCCCAGTATTTTATTGGGGGTGTGTGCAGGAGGTAGGGAGCAAGAGTCATCTCTATGTGTAGATTGGTTTGCCACATACGGTAAGAGTGACTCTTCATTATTTAACAGACATCTGAGCAAGTACTCCGTCGGGCTGTGGGAGTGCGTGGGCGAACAAGGCACAGCCCCTGAATATAACTACAGACTTTCTGTCTGTTGTTCTGTTTTGTTTTGACTTTTTATTTGGAAATGATTCCAAAAGTACAGCGGTTGCAAGAATAAAAATTATGCAGAGAAGACTTTATATCCTTTGTCCATATTCACCTCTCATTAACATTTGTCCCTGTTTGCTTTATTTGTTCCCTCTCTCTGTGCATGTGTGTTTGTGTACATGCGTGCGTGTACACATACATGGTGTATGGATTCTTCCTGAATCGTTTGAGAGTAAGTTGTCATGCCCTTTACCCCTAAATATTTCATTGCCTAATTCCTAAAACTCATCACCTGTCATCTCCATTTCAATTTTGTCCACAGATTGTTTTCTAACACTTTCCCCACCTCGTATGGGATCCAGTGTAGGATCAGTTATTAGATCTAGTTGTCATGTACTCTGTCTCCTTTAATCTGTGATACTTGTCTTGCCTTTTTCTTTTATGACATTGAAATTTTTCAGATGACATCCTCACCCTGTCCCCACCCCTCTTTTTTTTTTTTTTTTTTTTTTAAATAATAGAACATTTGTCATTCTGTGTTTGTCTATTTCCTCATAACTAGTTTCAGGTTCTGCATTCCCGACTGGAATAGTATAGCATAGAAACCATATTACTCTGTTTTCTCAGGGTGTCACATCTGGAAGTGCCCACTGTCTGTCTTTCCCTCATTGATGTTAATTTTGACCAGCCAGGCATGACATTGTTTGATTTGTCTACCACATAATTTTTACCCCTTGAAACTAATAAGCAGTTCTTTGGGGGAGATATTTTAAGACCATTCATGCATCCTACTCTTCATCCAAATTTCCTCCAAGATGTAGCATCCATTGATGATTTGTGCTTGAAGCGGTCTCTAGTGTGTTGTCTGCAAAATGATTTTTTAGGTCTTACCACTCCTTGCGTGTTTACCAGTTGGATTCTACTGTAAACAAAAGCCCTCCCTTCTCCACTTATGTATGTGTGTACTTAATACTGATAGCGACTCATGGGTTTCTCTTTTCTAGAGGCCTGTAATTCATTACTGTCCTTAATTATTTGGGTACTCCGATTGTCACAGGTTTGGCCAATGGGTGCCTCTTCAGGCTGGCTCCCAGGTCCTTATGACAAGCTCCCATCATTTTCTGAGTACTTCCCCACTTTGGCATGACAACACGTTCCAAGTAGAGCTACAGTTTTATATGAGAGTCCTTTAGATACACAGGCAGCTTCAGTATAATGTGTTTGGTGCGTCCATGAAGATAAGCCCAACCTGCTGTGGCAGCATAATGGAGGGTCCTCTAGCGTAGCGTAGGGGAGGAGAGGCCTGGCAGCAGGACTCGGGGGAGGAGGTTGTCCGTAGAAGCCTCCTTAGAAGGAGCACCATCAGTACCAATATGGACAGGATCATTGTGGCTCCGAGAAACCTTGCGTGTGTGTGGTAGGGGGAGGACGATACGAAAACATCTACGGCAGGTGGATGATCATAGTCTAATGCCTGAGGAGAAGGTGGCACAGGATCACACCCGGCACGGCTCTGTTGGGACGCAGAGTGGAGGGGACATGCTCAGTGCGGCATCTTGTAAAACCAATACTCTGACCATGATGTGGAGGGACGAAGGCAAGATCACAGGTGAAGGCCCAGCAGGAAGTTGCAGCTATAATGCCGATGACCGCAATATTCAGAAATGCCTTGAATAATAGTAACTAATGCCTTCTGACTTATTGATGTTTGACGTAGGAATTTGATGACAGCTCTACCGTTCTTTCCATTTTATAGGTGAAGTTTCCAAGGCATACGAGTTGAGTATATTTCATAGAGACTAACAAATTGCAGAACTGGGGTAGAAACCCTGACCGCTTCATTTCACGCTCTAGTTGGTCGTACGAGAATGGGAAGTCAGGGATCGCAGTCGGGTTTCTAGTATCGTTAACTGACTCCATGGTGGTAACATTCATGGACAGAACAGAGAGCATTTGAGGAAGGGTTGTGGTGAGGGTTTCCTTTTTGAACATATTGACAATTATCTTTGGGCGTATCCAGATGGTGCTCTGGAGTAGGCACTTGGCTGTATGCGTCTGGAGTCTCGGAGAGAGCATGATGTTCAAGATCCCAGTTTGGAAATGATCAGCCTTTAAATGTTATTGAAAGCTTACTAGTAGATGTGATCGCTGTTTAAAAGGATGTAGGGGCGTCTGGGTGGCTTAGTCGGTTAAGCGTGTGACTCTTTATCTCTGCTCAGCTCATGATCTCACAGTTCGTGGGTTCGAGCCCCTCTTTGGGCTCTGTGTTGATGGCACGGAGCCTGCTTGGCATTCTGTTTCTCCTTCTCTCTGCCCCTCCCCCGCTTGTGCTCGTGTTCTCTCTCTTTCTCTCCCAAAATAAATAAACTTAAAAAAAAAAAAAAAAGAGGGGCGCCTGGGTGGCGCAGTCGGTTAAGCGTCCGACTTCAGCCAGGTCATGATCTCACGGTCTGTGAGTTCGAGCCCCGCGTCAGGCTCTGGGCTGATGGCTCGGAGCCTGGAGCCTGTTTCCGATTCTGTGTCTCCCTCTCTCTCTGCCCCTCCCCCGTTCATGCTCTGTCTCTCTCTGTCCCAAAAATAAATAAAAAAATGTTGAAAAAAAAAATTAAAAATAAATAAAAAATAAAGAAAGAAAGAAAGAAAGAAAGAAAGAAAGAAAGAAAGAAAGAATGTAGAATGAAAAGAGGAAGCAGCTTAGGGCAAAAACCTAGGAACCTTAATGGGACAAAAGAGGTGGGAAGAAACCAGGCTAGGATATTGTCACAGAGGCTTAAAAAAAAGCAGCAGCAATCAGTACTGTCAGATGCTACAGAGGTCAAGGGTGCATAGGGACCAGAAAGTGTATCCTCTGGACTTAGCATCAGGGAGATGATGGCATGTCAGTGGAACAGTGATAAGAGCTAGATAAAAGCAGACTAAGGAATGAATTGCAGGGAGCCAAAGAGTACAGGGTCGACAGAAAGCCCATCTGGGTACCTATTGTAATCCCCAACTTGTCAGTATTTCTTCATGTTAATTAGACCTGTTCCATGTGGTGGCTGGGAGTTATTAAAACAGTAACTAATAACTCTTTTTTTACCTGTGGCTAGGCAGAGTCTGATACATAGGGGCTTTGGGGCCACTTTGTAGACAAAAAGAGCGTACGTAACTCTTGACAGCCTTGGCTTGGAAGGAAGAAGAGAGCAAGCTAGATGTCCAGTAGAAGCCAACAGATTGCAAGCAAAATGAAATACCCTGCCTGTAATTAACATCAAGTTTGAGATTACAGGATGGTGGTTTTTCGGGTATCTACTTAGTTATAAACGAGCAAAAGTAATTGAGTAGTTGCCTTAAACATTTTTATTTCTTCATTTGTTTTTCAAAGATTCATTCACTTCTTTAAAAACATTTTCTTTTACTGAAGACTTACCATGTCATATTAGTTTCAGGTGTACAACAGTGATAGAACAATTACATACATTAGGAGTGTTTACTACGATAAGTGTAGCTACCATTTGTCACGATACAACGTTACTGCAGTATTACTGACTGTATTTCCTATGCTGCACTTTTTATCCCCGTGGCTTACTTTATTTATTTATTTTTTAAGTTTGTTTATTGTGAGAGAAAGAATGAGAGAGCACATGCATGTGAGCACGGGAGGGGCAGAGAGAGAGGGAGAGAGAATCCCAAGCAGGTCCCACGCTGTTATCACAGAGGCCACCATGGGGCTCAGTCCCAGAAACCCTGAGATCGTGACCTGAGCCAAAACGAAGACGAGTTGGACGCGTAACCGACTGAGCCGCCCAAGCTGCCCTGACTTAGTTATTTTATAACAGGATGTTGGTACCTCTTAATCCCCTTCATGTGTTTTGCCCATCCCCTTCCCCCTCTGGCAGCTACCAGTTTGCTCTGTTGTGGTTCGGAGTCTGTTTCTGTTTTCTTGCTTGCTTATTCATTTGTTTTGGGTTTTTTTAATTCCACATGTAAGTGAAATCATATGGTACAGGTCTATCTCAGAATGGTTTATTTCACTTAGCATAATGCCTTCTAGGTCCGTGTTGTTGTAAATGACAAGATTTTACTATTTTTTTTTATGGCTGAGTCATATTCCACTGTGTACATACACCACATGTTCTTTAGCGTTCAGCTGTCAGTGGCCACTTGGGTTGTTTCTGTACCTTGGCTGTTGTAGATAATGCTGCACTAAGAATAGGGGTGCATATAACTTTTCAAATTAGGGTTTTCATTTTCTTCAGGTAAATACCCAGCAGTGGAATCACTGGATTGTATGGTATTTATATTTTGAGTTTTTTGAGGAATCTCCATAGTGTTTTCCAGAGTGGCCGCACCAGTTTACATTCTCGTCAGTGGTGTACGAGGGCTCCTTTTTCTCCGCGTCCTTGCCAATACTTATTTGCCTTTTTGATATCAGACATTTGACTAGAGTGAGGTGATAATTCATTCCGATTTTGATCTGCATTTTCCTGAAGACCATTGATGTTGAGCGTCTTTCCACGTGTTGGTTGGCCATTCATATGTCTCTGCAAAAATGCCTATTCGGGTCTTCTGCCCGTGTCTTAATCAGAATGTTTGGGTTTGTTTGTTTGTTTGTTTTGGTGTTGTACGTGTTCTTTATATATTTTAGATATTAGCCCCTTACGAGATACATCGTTGGCAAATATTTTTTTCCCCTTCAGTGGGTTGTCTTTGTTTTGCTGATGGTTTATTTTGCTGTGTACAGGCTTTTTACTTTGATGTGGTCCCCATAGTTCATTTTCTCTTTTGTTTCTCTTGTCTAAGGAGACATATCAAGAAAAGTGTTGCGAAGGCCAAAGTATAAGGCATAACTGCCTATGTTTTCTTTTAGAAGTTTTATACTTTCAGCTCTCACATTGAGGTCTTTAATCTATTTTGAGTTTATTTTTGTATGTGATGTAAGAAAGTGGTCCAGTTTCATTCTTATGCTTGTAGTTCTCCAGTTTTGTTTTTTTTAGCACTGTTTATTGAAGAGACTTTTTCCCCATGGTATATGCTTGCTTCCTTTATCGTAGATTAATCTGTTTCATTGATCTCTGTGTCTGTTTTTGTGCCAGTACCATACTGTTTTGATTACTAGACCTTTGTAGTATAGCTTGAAATCTGCGATTGTGATAGCTCCAGCTTTGTTCTTCTTTCTCATGAGCCTTTCGTGGTTCCATACAAATTTTAGGATTATTTGTTTAGTTGTGTGAAAAATGCTGTGGGTATTTATGTATTTTTTTTTTTTTTTTTATTTTAGAGACAGCACAAGTGAGAAGGGCAGAGAGGGAGAGAATCAGAGAGGGAGAGAATCCCACGAGGCGGGGGGGAGAGAGAGAGAAGCGGGTCTCACTCGAAGCACGGTTCCTGTCTTTACCCGAGGTGGGGCTCGAGCTCACATGAAGTGGGGCACAAGCTCCCATAAACTGTGAGATCGTGACCTGAGCCAAAGTCAGATACTTACGAGTGAGCCAGCCGGGTGCCTTGCTGTGGGTATTTTGATAGAGTTTGCAGTGAGCCTGTAGATTGCTTGGGGTAGTGTGGACATTTTGACAGTATTCATTATATAACTTCATGAGCATGGTGTTATCTTTCCATTCGTTGGCATCATCTTCATTTTATTTCGTTAATGTCTTACAGTTTTCCGAGTTACAGGTCTTTCATCTCCTTGGTTAAATTTATTTCTAGGTATTTCCTTCTTTTTTGAGGCACTTGTAAATGGGCTTTTCTTTCTCTGCTTTTTTATTAGTATATTAAAGTGCAACAGATTTCTGTATATTTTATATCCTGTAACGTGACTGAATTCATTTATTCTAATAATTTTTTGGTGTCCTGTGTGCGTTTTTTTTTTAATTTTGTTTTTTTTAACGTTTATTTATTTTTGAGACAGAGAGAGACAGAGCATGAACGGGGGAGGGTCAGAGAGAGGGAGACACAGAATCTGAAACAGGCTCCAGGCTCTGAGCTGTCAGCACAGAGCCCGACGCGGGGCTCGAACTCACGGACCGGGAGATCATGACCTGAGCCGAAGTCAGACACTCAACCCACTGAGTCACCCAGGCGCCCCAGTGTGCATTTTTTCTATATAGCATCATGTCATCTGTGAATAGTGACAGTTTTATTTCTTCCTTACCACTTTGGATGCTTCTTATTTGTACTGTCTAATTGCTGCAACCAGGACTTCCAGTCTGTGTTGAGTAAAAGTGGTGAGAGTGGACATCCTTGTCTTGTTCTTGATCTTCGTGGAAAAACTCTCACTTTTTCACCATTGAGTGTGCTGTTAGCTGTGGGTTTTTCATAGATGGCCTTTATTATGTTGAGTCATGCTCCCTCTGAGCCCACTTTGTTGAGAGTTTTTATCATGAATGTCTATTGAATTTTGTCATCTATTTTTTTCTGCAGCTATTAGGATGATATACTTTTTTTTTTTTTTTTTTAACATTTATTTATTTTTGAGAGAGAGAGACAGAGTGCAATCAGGGGAAGGGCAGAGAGAGGGAGACACAGAATCCGAAGCAGGCTCCAGGCTGAGCTGTCAGCACAGAGCCCGACGTGGGGCTTGAACTCATGGACTGTGAGATGATGACCTGAGCTGAAGTCAGGTGCTTAACCAACTGAGCCACCCAGGCGCCCCATAGGATGATCATATACTTTTTATCTTTCATTCTGTTAATGTGTGTCACGTTCATTTGTTGTTGGATCTTGAACCATCCTCACATCCCTGGAATAGACCCCCATTGATTGTGGTAAATGACTTTTTCAATGTATAGAATTTGGTTTGCTCATATTTTGTTGAGGTCTGTGTCTATATTTATCAGGGATGCTGCTCTGTAATTTTCTTTTTTAAATTTTAATTTAAAAGAATTTTTTATATTCGTATTTGAACGAGAGAGAGAGGGAGACATAATGTGAGCAGAGAAGGGGCAGAGAGAGAGGGAGACAAAGAATCTGAGGCAGGCCCCCGGCTCTGAGCTGTCAGCACAGAGCCCGACACAGGGCTCGAACCCACAAGCCATGAGATCATGACCTGAGCCAAAGTCAGTTGTTCAACCAACTGAGCCACTCAGGCGCCCCTTAATTTTTTTTTTTTTTAATACAGTTGATTCATTTATTATTTCTGAGAGAGAGAAAGAGAGCACAAGCTGGGAAGGGGCAGAGAGAGAAAGGGAGACACAGAATCCAAAGCGGCTCCAGGCTCTGAGCTCTCAGCACAGAGTCCGACGTGGGGCTCAACCTCGTGAACTGCGAGATCATGACTCGAGCTGAAGTAGGACGCTTAACCGACTGAGCCACCCCAGTGCCCCTTCTTTTCCTTTTTTTTCAAGCTTATTTATTTAGTGTGTGTGTGAGAGAGAGAGAGAGACAGAGCGAGCGAGAACGCGAGCGAGCGGGACAGGGGCAGAGAGAGAAGGACAGAGAGTAGCTCAAGCAGGCTGTGCACTGTCAGGGCAGAGCCCAATGCCGGGCTCGAACTCAAGAACCGGGAGATCATGACCTGAGCCAAGGTTGGACGCTTCACTGACTGAGCCACCCAGGCACCCCTGTAATTTTATTATAGTGTCTTCATCTGGTTTTGATATCACATTAATGCTTCTTTCATAGAATGAATGTGGAAGTTTTCCTTCTGTTTTTTTTTTTGTTTTTTGTTTTTTTTTTTTGCATACTTTGAGGTTAGGTATTAAGTTTTTTGTTTTCAATTATCTATTTTTTTTTTTAATTTTATGTAAGTCCAAGTAGTTAACATATAGGTATTCAGTCTTTAAATGTTTGGTAGAATTTACCTGTGTAGCCATATGGTGGTGGACTTTTGTTTTGGGAGAGTTTTGTGATTATTGATTTAGTTTTGTTACTAGTAATCACTCTGTTCAAATGTTCTATTCTTCCTGATCCATTCTTGGAAGCTTTTTGGTTTGGGGAATTTATCCATCTCTTCTGGGATGTCCTGTTTCTTGGCATATCATTTATGGTAGTAGTTTCTTACAAGCTTTTGTATTTTTGTGGTGTCTGTTATTTCTCCTCTTTGATTTCTGATTTTATGTACTTGGGTCCTTTTTTTTTTTTAAATGAGTCTGGCTAAACGTCTATCGGTTTTGTTTTTTTCTTTTCAAGGAACCAGCTCTTGGTTTTACTGATTCTTATTGAGTTTTAGCCTCTACTTCCTTTATTTCCACTCTGTTTCTTACTGTGTTTACCTTCTAGTAACTCTGGGCTTTGTTCTTATTTTTTCTAGTTCCTTTAGCTGTAGAGATTTTTCTTGTTCGTTGAGGTAGGCCTGTTTCATTATGAACTTCCCTCTTAGAAGAAGTGCTTTTGCTGCGTCACAAGGATTTTGAACTGTTGTGTTTTCATTTTCATTAGTCTCTAGGTATTTTTAAATTTCTTCTTTCATGTCCTTGTTGATGCATTGATTACTAGCATAGTTTTTTAGCTTCTGTATGGTCATGTTTCTCTAATTTTTGTTGTTGCTGTTGTTACTGATTTCTAGTTCCATATCATTGTCATTAGAAAATATGTTTGAGGGGTGCCTGGGTGGCTTAGTCAGTTGAGCATCTGACTTCGGCTCCCATCATGACCTCACGGTCCATGAGTTCGAGCCCCACGGCGGGCTCTGTGCTAACAGCCCAGAGCCTGCTTGGGATTCTGTGTCTCCCTCTCTCTCTGCCCCTCACTTGCTTGTGCTCTGTCTCTCTCTCTCAAAAATAAATAAACACTAAAAAATTTTTAAAAAAAGGAAAAGAAAATATGTTGGATATAACTTCAGGCTTCTTAACTTTATTGAGAATTGATTTGTGGCCTAAAATGTGATCTGTCTTAGAGAATGTTCCATGTGCACTTGAGATGAATTATGTATTCTTCTGTTTTGGGATAGAATGTTCTGTATATGTTTGCTCCATCTGGTCTAATGTGTCATGCAAAGCCAGTGTATCTTCATTGGTTTTCTGTGTCAGTGATCTATCCATTGATGTAAGCGGGATGTTAAAATGTCCTACCGTTATTGTAGTACTCACAGTTTCTCCCTTTTTGTTTGTTTTGTGTATTTAGGTGCCCTAATGTTGGGTGTATATTTACAATTGTAATAATCTCTTGTTGGATTGATCCCTCTATTATTACACAATGTCCTTCTTTTCCTTTTGTTGCAGTCTTTGTTTTAAAGTCTGTTATGTCCAATAGAAGTATTAGAAGTCTTGCTACCCAAGCTTTTTCTTTTTCTCTCTCTCTCTCATCTGTATGGAATGTTTTCCATCTCTTCACTTTCAGTCTGTATGTGTCTTCTTGTCTGAAGTTAAGTCTCTTATAGGCAGCATAGAGATGGGTGTCAATTTTAATGGATTCAGTCACCTTGTGGCTTTTGATCGGAATATTTAGACCATTCATATTTAAAGTAGTTATTGATAGGTATGTATTTATTGTCATTTTGTTAATTTTTTTGATTGCTTTTGTTGTTCTCTTGTTTCTTTATTCTCTCGCTCTCTTCCCTTGTGATCGGTAACTTTCTTTAATACTATGCTTGGATTCCTTTCTTTTTAGTTTTTTTTTGTGTATCTATTACAGGTTTTTGTGTTGTGGTTACCAAAAGGTTCATATAGAACAGGAATCCTAAGTATATAGCAGTCTATGTGAAGTTGATGGTTGCTTAAGTTCTAATACTTCCTAAAAGCACTGCATTTTACTTTCCTATCTATCTTTTCTGTACATTTTATATCTTTTTATTTTGTGACTCCCTTAATTTTTTAGATACAAATAATTTAACTCCTGTTAGCTTTTAACCTCCATACTAGCATTGTAAGTCGTTGATGTACTATATGCTTGCCTTTACCCTTGAAAGTTTTTCCTTTCATAATTTTCTTAACTCTGGGTCTTGGCTAAGACCCTTTAACATTTCTTGTAAGGCTGGTTCACTCGTGGTAAGAGAGGTCAAAGTGGTCAACTCCTTTAACTTGTTTGGGAAATTCTGTCTCTCCTTTTATTTTGAGTGATAACCTTGTATTGTAGACTGTTGGTTGTAAGTTTTTTCCTTTCAGCAGTTTGAATATATCTTGTCCCTGTCTTTTGATCTGCAAAGTTTCTGCTGAAAAAATCAGCTGATATCCTCACGGGTTTTTTGTTGTTGTACCTAATTGGTACGTTCATAATTGGTTTCCTCGTTGCTTTTACGATTTTTCTGTTTAATCTTTGACATTTTATGTTTTAAAACGTTTTTCGTGTTTATTTTTGAGAGAGAGAGTGTGAGCAGGAGAAGAACAGAGAGAGAGGGAGACACAGAATCCGAAGCAGGCTCCAGGCTCTGAGCTGTGATCACAGAGCTGGATGTGGGGCTCGAACTCACGGCATGATCGTGACCTGAGCTGAAGTCAGACACTCCACCGACTGAGCCGCCCAGGCACCCCTAATCTTTGACATTTTAATTATTATGTGTTTTGGTATGGACCTTTTTGGGTTTATCTTGTTTGGGGCTCTCTGAGTCCTGGACCCGGATGTCTGTTTCCTTCCCTGGGTTAGAGACGTGTTCACCTATTGTTTCTTTATGTAAGTTTTATGCCCCTTTCTTTCTTAGCTCCTTCTGAGAATCCCTATAATGCAAATGTTAATATGCTTGATTTTGTCACAGAGGTCCCTTAACCCTCTTCATTTTTGAAAATTCCTTTTTTTTTTTGATCCTCAGTTTTGAATGTTTTCTCTTACCCTGTTTTCTGGATTGCTGATCTCTTCTTCTGCATCCTCTAATCTCCTGTTGATTACCTGTAGTGTATTTTTTGTTTCAGTTATTCAGTCTTTCAGGTTTTTAAAAATATTTTTCTTGAAGTTCTTGGTTCATCTACTCTCTCAAGTCTGGTGAGCAACTTTATGATCGTTACTTTGAAATTTCTGTCAGGTAGATTGCTTATCTCATTTTGATTTAGTTGTTTTCTTGAAACTTTGTGTTAATTTTGTTTGTGTATATTCCTCTGCTCCCTTTTTTCTTTGATTTTCTGTGCTTATTTCTTATGAATTAGGTGGAACAGCTCCCTCTGCCGGTCTTGAAGGAGTGGCCCTGTGTAGGTACATCCCCTGTCCCGACTGTGTGCTCCTCGCACGTTTGGCTGGCTGGCTGGCTGGCTGGAGCGGTAGTGCGCGTGGTCTGTGGGTCCCGGGGCACTCTGCGTCAGGGCTGCCCCCGTGGGCGATGCTGGTGTGGAGGGAGAGGCGTCGGGCTGCTTTGCACTTAGCCCCCTTGGTGAGATGACTGGAGCCGTAGCGGAAAAAGGCCTGGCGTGCCCCGGTGTGCACCCCGCAGGGGCTGCCCCGTTTGGATGGCTGGAGCTGGTAGGTGCTTGGGGGCCGGGACTAGCCAAAGTGGCAGCGCAGCGAGAACACCCGGACCTTGCTCTTGGGTGGACTCCCAAGGTGGAGAGGGGAGGTAAACGGTGGAGATCACCAGCATTTCCAACCCCTGGGAGAGTTCCAGTAGTTACCCCACTGTCGGGTGGACGTTCTGGAGTTAATAAGGGGTTTTTCTTCACTTCTGGTCTAGTTACCTTTTAAACTGCAGCTTATTTTCTGTGCCCCAGGCACGTGAATCTATGCATCAGTCCGTCAGTGATGTCACTACCGCATCCTGTAACATCGGGGTGGAGTTGCCTTTGGTAGCGTGCATCTGTCTCTCTTGCCGTTCTGATTGAGGTTTCCCTAGCCTTTACTGTGCGTAAGGTGTTCAGTCAGCCTTCGGTTCTTGTGGAGGAATGGATCTATATGTAGGTGTAAACGTAGTGTGTCAATGGGAGGAGATGAGTTCAGGGTCTGCCTGTGGTGCTTTGGATCTTGGACCGATGCAAACATTTTTAATTTTTAAAACATTGATTGTAGTTGTCTACATTGCCCCCAAGTAATGCTATAATTTAAAGTTTTGGGGCTTATTTGCAAGAAATAGAAGATTTGGTGTGGAATGACCCTCCCTTATGTGTGTGGTTTAGATACATATCTTATAATCATGGTTTCCATGCCTCTAATGAAAATGCAAGTGTTTACTTCTTATACTTAAAAATATTTGACTACGTAGTGAGTGAACACAGCAGAAATATTATGAGATTGTATGGTTTATTCTGCACTGTTCCCGTTAAAGAAATGGGAGATATGTACAGTTTACCCTTGAACAACACAGGCTAAAACTGTATGGGTCCACTTATATGCAGATTTTTAAAAAATTTTATTATTTTTTTTTATTTAAAGATTTTAAGTAATCTCCACACACAACATGGGGCTTGAACTCAAAGCCCCGCCATCCAGGAGTTGCATGCTCTACCAACTGAGCCAGCCACGTGCCCTTGTATGCGGATTTTAAAAAATAAATATAGTCCAGGGGTGCCTGGGTGGCTCAGGGAGTTTAGCGACCGACTTCGGCTCAGGTTATGATTTCACAGTTTGTGGGTTCGGGCCCCGCGTCGTGCTGTCTCCTGACAGCTCAGAGCCTGGAGCCTGCTTCGGATTCCGTGTCTCCCTCTCTCTCTGCTGCTTACCCGCTCTCTCTCTCTCTCTCTCTCTCAAAAGTAAATAAACATTAAAAGAAATTTTTTTAAAAATACAGTACAGTGCTGTAAATGTATTTTTTCTTCCTTGTGATTTTCTTTAAAAAAAATTTTTTTTAATGTTTGTTTATTTTTGAGACAGAGACAGAGCATGAATGGGGGAGGGTCAGAGAGAGAGGGAGACACAGAATCCGAAACAGGCTCCAGGCTCCGAGCTGTCAGCACAGAGCCCGACGTGGGGCCTGAACTCACCGACCGTGAGATCATTGACCTGAGCCCAAGTCAGCCGCTTAACCGACTGAGCTACCCAGGCATCTCAGTTCCTTGTGATTTTCTTAACATTTTTTTCTTGAATTTACTTTTGTAAGAATTTAACATGCAAAATGTGTGTTAATCAACTGTTTACATTATCAGTAAGGTCAGTAGCAGGCTATTAGTAGTTAAGTTATTGGCGAGTCAAAAGTTATATGTGGATTTTCGACTACACAGGGGTTGGTGCCCCTGATCCCCCTGTCATTCAAAGGTCAGCTGTATTAAAAAGTGTACTGGCTTATTGATCCTTGACCGTGCCAGTTAATTTATGATTTCATTATTATTTCACTCCTTGCCTTGTTTATATGAGTGCTTAACTTGAGTAGTGCCAGTGAGATTAGATGTTATTTTTCTACACTCAAATTGTAATCTCAAATCCTTCCATTTTAGCCTTTCTGCTGGTGGCATCAGAAGTAGGTGAAAGCCTACCTAGTTAGGTCTGGCTCATGCTGGGCCACTAGCATCATCTTTAAAAACAAAGGAGTCTACATTTTCATTTTTGCTTGCTAAGTTATTTCCTTTAGACATTGGGTTTCCTTTACTCACACTTGAAATTCAAACCTTTTGGCCTCAAAATACGAGCAGAATGTAAGGCAGACAGGACAAGTATGCTTTGTGGTGTTACCAAGTCCTTGTTTTCAGACATTTGAAATGATTACTCTGCTTTAGAGGAGTGATGTAATAGCCCTTGGTAAAACATAAGTGATTATATTTAAGTAGCATTTCTCAAGGCTAGAAAAACTTGGTTGCCAACTAATAATCTGTAGTTTAAACTAGCTGCTGCAGTTTTTTTTTTTTAAGCATTAAAATGAAACTGAAGTTTCGGGATGCAGTTTGGCTTTTTTTGTTTCGAAACCCGTGATTGGCTATATTACGTCAGAAAAGTCTGGCTAAGTTGAACTCAATTTTATAACTTTGGAATCAAATGTGCTCATGTTGGGTCTTTCCATTTTAACATATTGGTCATTTCTTTTTGAGTCAAGTGAAATATGTACTTAAATGCAACCATAGTTTCATTTCTTTTACCTTTTTATTGAAGTATTGTCGACACAATGTTACATGAGTTTCAGGTGTATAGCACAGTGATTAACTTTGATTTCTTTCAATAGAAAATGACTGCGGTGTTGGAAGATCATTACTATTGGAAGGCCGGTTAGCATCAATTTCCTAACAGATACTTGACCACCATCTGTTCTGGCATGGCGCAAAGCAGTCCACAGCTTGATATGCAGGTTCTCCATGACCTCCGACAACGTTTCCCGGAGATTCCAGAGGGTGTTGTGTCTCAATGCATGTTACAGGTAGATTACCCAGCAATGATAGTGATATTAAGCTACATTTCTCCTTATTAGGGCTGGCTTTGTGTTGTGGTGACTAGAAGTCAGTTCACCTTTCTTGTGTGTGTGGAGGAGGGCAGTGGGAAGCATTCAGAGCAGGATTTCTCAACCTTGGTGCCATCGACATTTTGGGTGGGTAGTCTTTGTTGTGGGGCCCTGCCTTGTACTTCGTAGGCCGGTGAGCAGCATTCTTGGTCTCTCTACCACTAGATGATGATAGTATTCCTGCGGTTGTGACAACTCAAAATGTCTTCCACACATTGATAAAGGCCTCATGGGAGGCAAAACCTACCCCATTAAGAACCCGTTAAGAAAAGAGTAAAGGCATGCAGCAAAAGGAAAAATGATTCGGTTCACAATTTGCCTTCTTACATATTGGAGTTTGTTTCATCAGTCCCCAAATTCTTACATTTGAATTTTGAATCTCAGAGTTATCATTTTAACTTTGAGCCAATGTTTAAAGGTCTATAGAGAGTCCTGTCCCTTTCTTAGTGTTTTTCTTGTTAATAAATGGTTACTAAGATGCAGTTTTAAGTATAAGGCCACTTTCTCTAGTTTAACCATAGTCCTTTGGTTTTGTTGTCTTATATTAAAATAAATCTTTCATATTGGATAAAATATGTTTTCCCATTCAAGGACAACAGAGAAACAGGCCTGATACTCTCTCCCTGTTGAATTTTGCATCATCCTCCACAGGATCTTGGTGTGTTTTGGGTTATAGAATTTCCCTTTTTGGTTTACGTTTGGGTCTACACTACTATCCTGCTGCCCACTGGTCTTTGTCACACGCAGTCAGTTCAAATCGTTCCTTACTGCGTAATATGCCAACTCTACCTAATTGCAGTGTGAATGGCTCAGGATATCACCTAAGCCTGTATACAGTTGAGGTTATTTGCCAGTAGAGACTCTCAGAATCATTGTGGCAAAAGTGGTGCTTCATAGCCCTTTTACTAGGTCTAGACCTTTGGGTTGTGATTTTTGTATTATAACTTGCCTTTGTTTTTTCTAGCACACATTCCCAGTCTGTCTTTCTGTTGTCTATTTTAGCCCCATTTTGGTCTCTGGTAGAGTAAAGGTGCTTCCCGCTGGAATGAAATCAAGCAAGAGTGAGGCTTCTAGTTAAAACCATTTCCAAGCAATCACCTTCCTTACCTGTCCTAACCAGCTCCCCCCAGCTCTGACTTTGTTTTTTCAAATTTAATTTTTCCCATTATCACCTGTATTTTTTCACGGCTTAGTGTCTTTATCATGCTTTCTAAACTGAAGGAATGGACTTTAAATTCAAGTTAATGATCATTTGTTATTACTTTACATTGACCCAAGTCTTTCTCTTCTTTGTTCCGTTGGGATTAATACAGTTTATTGGTAGAGAGACTTACCAGTTCCTGGCTCTGAAAAGTTTTTCTGTTTACATTTAAAGACTCAGTAGTTTACATTTAATATACAAGTCTTAAAGTCTCTCTGAGCTGTCCTCTCAATTTACAATCACTTTAGGAATATGCTTTTTTGCCCCAGTCTTTTCAAAACCTTTTATGTGTTTTCTTAATTATTTTTATGTCTTTATCCAACTAAATAATTTTGATTTATTCTTCATATTGACTGGTATATTTTATATCCATGTTTTTCTTTGAAGGCAGTCAGCAGGTTAAATATGACCTTTCATTCTGGTGGTTTTATTTTAAAAATGCTTTCATAAAAATAATACTTAAATGTCTGTATTTTTGGTTTACATTTTTTCTTGATGAGAAAATTGACTTACCTTGTCACTGTAGACACGCATTTGAATAGGCTAGCAAGTCAGCCTTGTATCATTTTGAATTCGGGTCCTCTTGTGAGGATACTGTTTTACTTAGGCTGCCTAATTCACTGTAGAAAACACGAAATTTCAACAGTACTAAGACAAATGTCAAATAGTGAAGTACCCACGACTGCTTTAGGTTTCATATAAAACTGTCTAGTTTTTGTTCTCCTTTTAATCCAATCGCAGAGATACTTTATCTTCACTTCTCATACTCTTTTCTCTCAGATATCGGTCAGTGACATTTTCTAGTTGGCAATCGATTTGAATCCTTTGGATCCAAATTTGCTAAATATCTAGCTTTTCTTCCTTGATCAGATCAGAGTGATTTTCATACAGGATAAGAAAAAGGCCAGACTGTGAATTGTAATAATTTTCTTTTTAAATTTCAACAATTACTTTTTTCTCTGGCTCAGAATTTTAGTATCAGAAGCTTTATGTAAGGAAAAAGATACCAGTTGTGTATGGGGTTTTGATAAAGCCAATTCTTTACATTTCTGAGAATTCATTTTATGAAGGTTTGCTTAACTGAATCTGCGTTTACTTCCTCTGAAGCCTTAGAACAATTTGCTTTTGGCCCAACATCCTCTCCCTTGAAATGACTGTGTTACAGTGGAAGCAGCCGTGGGAGGCAAGACACCAAGAATCTCGAACTGGCTCCCCGTCAATTAGTCGAGTGCTTGTTGTCAAGCCATGTAACTCCGCGGGCATTTCTTTCCTCATGTGGAAATGAGTTGAAATAGATGAACCCAGAAGTTATTCCAGTGGCAAAATTATAGCACTCAGTGTTCTGTTTTGGGTTTAACCTTATGTGCTCCTTAGCAGAAGTAAAAGTGTTTCCTTTCATTTTTCTATAAAATGTGCTTTTTCCTAAAATAGGTAGTAGTACACACGTATGTATGTGCATATCTGTGTGTATATTTCTGAACTACAAAGTCCCAGTAATTGACAAACTTTATTATTGTGAAGGCAATAAATAATACGGTGCTTGAGGCTGATAAAATAGTTGAGATTTTTGTATTTTAACGGAAAACTACCTTATAGCATTTTAAATCAAAAAAGGAATCCTTCATCAGAATGATTATTGTTGAGTGGAGTGTCTAAAATGTCACTCTGCTATTATCATCTGTGAGTATGTGCCTAACTCACAAAATTGAAACCCTCCAGTGATGTTGAAGGTTTACCAAGCAACCAGCATTTCAGTGGGTAAAAAATTTTGAGACTCTGGGAGTGTGAGTGAATTTCATTAAGGCAGTTGAGACCTGGTTTCCTGTTAGAATTTACCATAACTTTGGCAAAGTCGTGGAACCATAGTTCAAAAAGTGTATTCGTTTTTACTGATTTCTTTGTTTAGCTTACTCTTTCATAACGATAACTGAAGTGATGTAGGGATCAATTTGGTTAAAAAAGACTGCTTTAGAGTTTTTATTGTTTTGACTCCAGGAATTTTATAATTTTTCTCCTTCTGTAGTTTCAGTGCTTTTTGAAAACTAAAGCATGGTTGTTTTCATGTTTTCCAGTTTAACTATTAATGACGAGTATTACTTTAACTTGTATTTCAGAGCGGTTGTGGTGAGTCCAAGATTAGCCCAACATTTTAGTTTGTTGAGATGCAACAGACATAAAATGAGCCCTGGACTTGGAGTCAGAAACCTGGGAGTTGAGTCACAAAGTTCATTGGCGGGTTCTTGACATTTCTGTAGCAGTCGTGGTAGTAATAGTCCTGTGAGCTTCCGGTCTGTGGAACCGGATGAATTGTTTGGGATCTCCTGGTCAGAATAGATGACCGCGAAGCTTTTTCTGCCGAAAGTACCGTTGTCTACTTATTCTAGGACAGTTGTATTTGCGTAACCGGCAAAGTTTCACTTCCACTATTAAGATTTGTTAATTTTGCCAACGTTACTGTCTTTTTCCCCTAGAACAACAACAATCTTGAAGCCTGTTGCCGAGCCCTTTCCCAGGAGAGTAGCAAATACTTATATATGGAATACCATAGTCCAGAGGACAACAGGATGAATCGAAATCGCCTTTTGCATATTAATCTGGGTATCCATTCTCCTAGTAGCTACCACCCAGCAGATGGAGCCCAACTTAACGGTGGTCGAACACTGGTACACAGCTCAAGCGATGGACATATTGATCCACAGCATGCGGCAAGTAAACAGCTGATCTGCTTAGTTCAGGAACCACACTCAGCTCCAGCTGTTGTGGCTGCTGCTCCGAACTACAATCCCTTTTTTATGAACGAACAGAACAGAAGTGCAGCTACTCCTCCTTCACAGCCACCTCAACAGCCATCTTCCATGCAAACAGGAATGAGTCCGTCTGCTATGCAAGGGCCTTCGCCACCACCCCCTCCTCCTCCTTCATACATGCACATACCTCGGTATGGTACCAATCCCATTACTGTTACGGTATCCCAGAACCTCCCTTCCGGACAGACTGTACCAAGAGCTTTACAAATCCTGCCACAGATTCCAAGCAATCTCTATGGGCCTCCTGGTTCTATTTATATTAGACAGACATCTCAGAGTTCATCAGGGAGACAAACTCCTCAGAGTACGCCGTGGCAGTCCTCCCCCCAGGGCCCGGTGCCTCATTACAGCCAGCGTCCCTTACCCGTTTATCCACATCAACAGAACTATCAGCCTTCTCAGTATTCTCCCAAACAGCAGCAGATTCCTCAACCTGCTTACCATTCACCGCCCCCTTCTCAGTGTCCTTCACCCTTCAGCTCTCCGCAACATCAAGTGCAGCCTTCCCAGTTGGGCCATCCAGGTTCCCATGTCTTTATGCCACCTAGTCCTTCCACCACGCCACCCCATCCGTATCAACAAGGACCTCCTAGCTATCAGAAACAGGGGAGCCATTCGGTCGCCTATCTCCCGTACGCACCGTCCAGCTTACCCAAAGGATCCATGAAGAAGATAGAAATTACAGTTGAACCCTCTCAGAGACCTGGGACGGCCATGAACAGGAGTCCTTCACCTATCAGTAATCAGCCGTCTCCACGGAATCAGCACTCACTGTACACAGCCACCACGCCACCTTCAAGTTCCCCTTCAAGAGGCATGTCCGGGCAACCAAAACCTCCATTTAGTGTTAATCCTGTGTATATTACGTATACACAGCCAACTGGACCTTCATGTGTTCCGTCACCGTCTCCTCGAATGATACCAAACCCAACTACAGTTTTTAAAATTACCGTAGGTCGAGCGACGACTGAAAATCTTTTAAATTTAGTGGACCAAGAAGAACGTTCTGCAGCCCCAGAACCGATTCAACCCATTTCAGTGATACCTGGTTCTGGGGGAGAAAAGGGAAGCCATAAATACCAGAGGAGTTCTAGTTCTGGATCAGATGACTATGCCTATACACAAGGTAATTTCATTTAGCCCTACTATGAAATTTCATCTTTGTGGTGAGGTGGCAGTCTCCTGTTGAAAAAAAAAACACATTTCTTGGCTGTTTAATTTTTTTAATGTTTTCATTTATTTTTCGAGAGAGAAAGAGCACCAGTGGGGGAGGGGCAGAGAGAGGGGGGAGACCCAGAATCCAAAGCAGGCTCCAGGCTCCCAGCTGTCAGCACAGAGCCCGATGCTGGGCTTGACCTCATGAACTTCACAAACTGCGAGATCATGACCTGAGCTGAAGTCGGATGCTGAACCGACTGATCCACCCAGGCGCCCCCGGATTAGCTGTTTAGTTTTATTTAAATGTTTAGTGTTGATTAAATATTGGGCAGTAGCATAGCTGTCAAGAATAGGGTTATTGCTTTCAGAGTTCTCTGTTTTAAAATATGAACACATAGGCGTGATAATGTTTTTTAGGAAGAACGTGCATTGGGACAAAAATACAGACACGCGAAGTCAATATTGTCAGAAAACAAACTACACAGTAGGAAAAAGAGGGTGGGCTGTAGTTGATCAAAGTCAAAGAATTTGTGTCTGTTTTAGAGAATGGCCTGGAGCGTGTAATATTTATAAGCGCTGTCTACTTACAAGTGGGACTGGTGATGAAGAACGTTGTCGGATTAGTTAATAGTGAGCCTAACTAAAGAAAAAGACGACAGGATTTTTTAAGTCTATTCAGATTTCAAGCTAGCTGAGAATTTATTCTTTCAGTATGTGAGGCGGATAGTAATTACGATTGTAATTAAATATGCCTGGTAGTCAGGCATAGTTAAAAACACAGTCTTAGGGAAACAAAGGACGGCAGAGCCAGCGGGACCTACAGCGGGTGTCATTTTGGTACGAGAGCCAAAGTCAAGCAGATCTGGGAAAGGTAAGACAGCATTAGCAAGACACAAGAGTAAGTGCCCGCTCAGGTTGAGGACAGGGTTCCTTTGGAGTATTTTACGCGTTGGCAGTGCATGGAGAACTTTCCCAGTCACTGGTTCACTGTTCCTCTCTGCGATGACTCTGTCTGTAACACTGTAGCCTTGCTGTTACATCAGCGAGCAAGGATGGAGAGGTTAGCAAAGCAGTTGAAACTCGAGAAAGAGGAGCTCGAGCGCTTGAAGGCCGAAGTTAACGGTATGGAGCATGACCTGATGCAGAGACGGCTCCGAAGGGTCAGCTGTACCACGGCGATTCCCACGGTAAGTCCTCGGTGGCGGTGTGTGGATGGGAAGGTGGGGATGGTGGCTGTCCAGGTCACTCGTTTCTCTTGCAGGTTCTCTTCCCTGCAGGGGCTTTGTGCTCTTTAAACGACGGACAAGGGACTGTGGCCTTCAGTAGTTCTCATCAAACTAATGCGATGCTTGTATTTTTTTTTCACCTGTATGAATTCCATAGATTCATCCGTATTTTCAAATAACTGACATTTATAATCAAGGTATGGCATCTCATTAACTGTAAGTTTTTGTCAAAGTAGGAAAGTGCACCCTACTAAGTATTTTGTCATTTGTTCTCACGTGTCCGTTTTTTCTTTTAAGCATGTAATATACATATAAATTGCCAAGGTTTAAAAGTTACTTATTTAAGCACATTAATTCAAATGACTTAGAACGCTATCGATATGAATCTTGGAAAGTGTTGACCATAGAGTATTTCCAGGCAGAGAAGTGTTGTTAAGTGTAAATAATTGTAGAAACTAAGATAGCAGTTTTGACCGCAGTCCTAACGGTCACTGCTCTCACGCAAAGAGTTAGACGGTATGTTTTTAACATGTTTAGTACTGCTGATGAGTTCTAAAAATTGTTAAGCAACCTGGCAAGTTTTGAAACCAGCCTCCTAAAATCTTGTGACAACACCAGCTTGCTGTGATCCGATCTGTCACTTCACCTTTGAACATTCCTCTGTGCAGCAGGCCGTTTTTAGTCGATGAATGCGGTCCTGTGCTGGGTGCTTAGCGCATACCCGCCAGCGAGACGAGTAGATCTGTCAACAGATAATTCTAACACAGTGGGGTCAGTGCTGTTTACGCTCGCGGGTGATGAGACAAGTCCCCCGGCCCCTCGTCTGTGTGTGTACTCTGTGCACTTCTGCCTTCCCGCGTCCTCTTCTGGAGCTCTAAATGGGTAAGTCCTGCGTCTTCTTCAGGGCTTCACCTTACACTTGGCTTCTTTCCATAGGGCCGTTCCTTCTTTTCCCAACGTGTCGACACTGAGGGAGGTTTCTGAGCATTTCCAAGTTTAGAGAAGTGGCCTGCGTGTCGGGCCTCTTGCAGACAGCATGCGGCTCTGCCTTTGTAGACAAGTTTTTAATGGAGAATTGTGGCTTCTCAAAGGAAATCTGTGAACTCCTGAAATTACATGCAGTTTCATGATGTGTTTTTATATGGAAGCAGGTCCCTGGTTTCCAGCTGATTTTCCTACGGTGAATAGAGGGAAGGGGAAAAGGCCAAAGACCCACTCCTCAGGGAGGGCGTTTGCTAAGGGAAGAGAGCACTGAGCTAACAAAGGTGTGAAGTTAAGACACGCAGACCTTCAGGAGGTAGCACATACAGGTCTCACTCGTAAGGCGAGGTTTCTGGAGTGTTAACGGGTTAATGTGCATCGGTCGGGTGGGGCATAGATGTTGAGGCTGAGGTGTTTGAAGATTATTCTGCTGGTCCTGGGGAAACCGGTGGAATTTGCCAGAAAGAAATTATTGATAAACAGGTATATTTAGTAATTGAAAGGAATTTAGTCAGTATTAGAAAGAATTTCAAAGAATAGTGTTATAAGAAGGGAGGATTTTACTTAAAATGCTTAGAAAATTACAAAGCTGTCTTTAAAAGGTGATGAATTCTTCATTTTTTTCCTCCACTCAAAATCTTCATTGAATTCTGTGACTAGGGAGGTATTGAAGAATATAACCCACACGAGAATCTACCCTGGTGGTTGGGCACTTTGCAGTCTTTTAGGTACTTATGGAGCATAAACAGATTTTCTTAGCATAAAAGGCATTTTTCCTCACGTAACCGTGGGCCCTGTGTTTACTGACCTATGGCTGTTGGATAATTCCTGCCAAGTAACTGACAGTATTTGAGAGACGAGAAATTTAAGCGTGTGATCCCCTTCCGTGTGTGCTGCCAGCCGTAGAGTAGAAGGAGGGACTATTAACAACGCGTGGGTGAGGGACAGTTCTAGATGGATGTTCAGACAGTGGCTCTCTCTTCACTGTCAACTTTCTTAGCTATGATACCTGTGAATACCTGTCTCTTGGGATTTTTGTTAGGATTAAATAATACATAGTAATGAATTTATGTAGTACCCAGCAAATAGTGAATAGTCTTATAAGTGTTGGTTGGACAACACTGGAAAAACACACACCGATGAGAACCATTTTGCAAAACTGTAGCTTTAGGAACATGTATAACATAAGGGTATGTTACAGAGGAAGTTAATCCAGAAGTAAAGCATTTAGTCAGAATTCCCTATTGTTGATGGAGGCTCACTTGAGGCACCAGGACATAGTTCACAGAGTGTCCACATAGGCTCTGGAGGCAGAATAGTTTTGGCAATCACTGGCTCTTCTGTGCATTTGATTTTCCCTATCTGTAAAAGGGAATTATATTTTAATATTGTCAAGATAAAGAGACAACATATGTAAAAGTGTTTGGCATGGAGTGAAGTGCTCGGTAAGTGGCTTTGTCCCACTCACGTGTGGGATTACAGAAAAGAGAATAGTTTTGCAGGGTTTTGGTGTGTGTGTGTGCGTGCGCTACTAAGCTCCTATCTCTACCTTCAAGTTTGCAAATCAGCTTCTTAACAAGCAGTGCATTAAAAAAAAACCGTGTGTACCTCAGGAGCCTGAAATGCACATTGGTTACCAGCTACAGGTTGCAGTTGTAGAATTTAGAGAAAGAGTGAAATGATCTAAGGAGGGCACAAGTGCAAGATGGCCTCAGTCTGTTCTTTGCAAAGCATTGTGTTTTTGTGTGAGAGAAAAGAGAATCGGAAGTGTCGGCCAGCTAAATGGTAGGGATATTAAGTACTTGGAGAGTTTTGCGATAGCAATGTTAGCTTTTTGCTGTTAGGGTTCAAAGATGAGACAGTTTCATGGTGGAGGGGAAAATGCAACTTAAACCTTGAAGGATAAATAAGGTTTCACTAAGCAGAGAGCTGCCAGTTCCCCCTCCCCCAAGTTTTTCCTCTCCTTCATCTTGTTCTAAGCAGGTTTTTGGACTAACTTACATTTTCCAGCCCCAGATGCATAATGAGGGCCAAGCCACCAAACAACAACAGTGGTCGTCAGCCTTGCTCTCTGTGATAACAACTTCTTCAAGTGCTCAGTTGACTTAAGGTATTTCTGCCACCTTCTGAAAAAAAGCTTAGAATTTTTGACTTTGTCAGATCTTTTACAACAACTCTAAATTACACAGCCAATCTTGAAAGTCCTCCTCGAAAATACAGTGCACTTGTTTACAAATGGTACTGACTTTTCAGAAATAGCTCCCCCACCCCTTGGTTTCATCAGAAGCTATGAAAAAGGACCTAAGAATCTTACAGGGAAGTTATTTCTTTAGGGAATTCTGGTGGTTCTCCTGTCTTTGGAAATGATCCTGTTGACTAGAGCTGCTGGTATTCTTACAGGGAAATGTGCTCGTAGCCTCTGGACTATCAAGTGTATTCTAGTATTTCCATACTTACTTATGTAGCTTCACTATTTAGGACCCTTGCGTCTGAAACACCCCCCCCCCCCCCGCCCTTCCTCCTGCACCTTCATAGGAAGATTCAACTCGTTTAGGTACTTGACTTTCCGGGTAAGATTCTACAAAGAATGAGGTTTTTTTTTTTACATACTCCTAGCACTGATCCGAGTGCTTTATCTTTAGTGAAGATGCCCACGTATATTTTAAACTCTTGCTATTGCCTGGTAGACAAGGTATAAGCATTTTATGTGGTAATGTCCCGTGTTTTGCAGATAGGAAAAAGTCAGGCAGTCCTTAATAAATATTTCTGAATGACTTTCGTGTTCCCATAGCAGTGTAAGGAATTGTAGCTCTTATTATATTGTGTTCTATCCCTTATTTTAAAGGTTGCATACTCGCGAATTTAAGGGGCCGTCCCAGTTATTCCGAGAACACCTCCAGTGTGAGAGCTTGTATTATTGTAAATGGAGAGCCTTTTTGCTCATTTGTCTTGACTCTCATATTAACATGGTGTGTAGAAAAATACAGGTTTTTAACAACTTCTGTCCTAACAGATATTCATCTTTTACCGTATGTAGCTCAAGGCACATTAGTAACTGAGTTAATATCTGGGCTGTGGTGAACGCTTTAGTCCCTATGCCTCTGGAATTTAAAACCTCACTTATTTTTTTCCTGTATATATGTAAAGAAACTTAGAAGGCCAGAGGAAGTCAAGTCTTCCAGAAAACTTGAACTGAAGAATAGAGCATTCTTTACATTTGTCTCGTGTACGCCCCTGAAACGCCTAAGGGGAGTAGGTTGGGCTGGAAGTCAATGAAAAAGGAAAGGAAGTTGGAGGAAGAGTGGAGCCCACTTGTTTGATGTAGGAGAAAAAGTGTGTTTAAATCCCGGTTCTACCACTTCCTTTCTTTGATAACCTTGGAAAAGTTTTAGGTCTGCTTGGGGCATCGGCTTCCTCATTTATAAACTGGCGATGCTTGCCCTGAAAGATGGTGGTGAGGAACGAGTAAGAAACCTCTGGTGAACAGTGTCTGACACTCCACATTAATTTAACTTAGTACTGTTGTCATTTCTCCAAGCCTGGATGAGACTACAATCGTGGACGTTGCTTGTTTTACAGATTGATCCTCATAGCTTCCCTTACCATGCTCTGTGATTACAATGCACGTTTTGTGTTTACGTGGCCATACTGATGTCCCCGTTTTACCTGACTGTTCCTTTCAGCGTTTAGGACTTCTTCAGCGTGCCCTCTTTTGGACTAAGGCCATATATCTTGGTAATAACCAGTCAGAACGATTAACGTGAATAGCAGTTCTTAAATGTTGGGCTTGATAATGACTTTCCCACAATTGCTATTTTGGGTCCTTTCTTACTAGCCTGAGGAAATGACAAGATTGAGAAGCATGAACAGACAACTCCAGATAAATGTTGACTGTACACTGAAAGAAGTTGACCTCCTTCAATCTAGAGGTATAGACTTGATTATTTGGTAAACCATAAGTAATAGTGTGGTGTGTTAAGCTGCTTAAATAGCCATCATTTTGGTTTTACAGATTTAAGAGAGAGTTTTTCTCCATTATAATCCTGGTAAAGAGATCCCTCTGCTCCATGGCCATACATTTGGGGGCTGCAAGATAGTTATACTTGGGCCGTTTCATCATTAAGTTCTTATCGTTTAGACTGTTCCGTGTTGTTACTCTGCATTTCTCCTGTTTCAGTCCTTTACTGTGAATATTTTATATTGATGGGTCTTAATTATAAAACTTACTAGATTGACGTGTCACTCATCGAAAGTATCTGTAAACATCGGGAATCACGTATCCGACTATCTGATTCCTCAGTTTTAAAAGAAATTCCATGTCCTTTTTGTGTATCCATCACATGAAAACATCCAGCTATATTTTATACCTTCTGGATTTTGAGGTTCTTTTCTTGTTTGGCTCTTTCATAGAATTGTATTACGGTAGAAGCTCTCTTAACTGACTCTCGTGTACCCAGCTCCCCGGGCCGGAGGTGTTCATTCCCCCCACGAGATACCTGCTCCGAGTCCGCAGCCGCTGCGCACTCCTGAGCGGGAGGCCGCACACCGGCCTGTGCCTGTCCTGTCGCTTGTGGCAGTTGAACGGTCTGCTCCGCGGGAGTTAGTCGTGCCCTTTCCCTCGCCTGTATATGCCGTTTCCAGTATTTCTCTATTCTTTCTTGAGCTCACATGAACGCAGGAGGATCTGCTCTTCCTATAAAAAAACCAAAGGCAGATCACTAAAAAAAGAAAAAAGGCAGGAGGAGGTCTGCGAGCTAGTTACGGGTGAAAACTGCCCAGGGTTAAGGGGATAAGTCATAAAAACCTCAGAGGATTCTCTTCCGTTACTCAAAATAAGACAAAATTGTCAGTTCAGCGTTCAGCGCAGTAGCCTGCCGCCTCTTTTGGTTGTTCTGGTGGCACACGGTCACACTCCGTTGTGGACATGGTGTCTGGGGCTGCTTTTGTGCTTCTGCAGCACAGTTGAGGGCTGCCTCCAGACTGTCACAGGTCCGCAAAGCCTGACACGTTTATTCCCCGGACCTCACACGAGAAAGAGTTGGCCCATTCCCCTGGGGGACCTTAGAGGTGTACAGTTTACGTAAGAAGGACCATGGCAAACTTTTTAGTCAACACACATTAGAGTCTTGTGCCGACATTGAAGGTGACAAGTCATTTTTCTTACGACGTCTGATTCAGTCGGCCCCTCCCCTTTTACCACCACTTACTTTTCTTAATTAGGGCAGCTAAGAGAGCTTCTACCCTATTTTAAGAGTATTATAATAACCTACCCTGTTGCCGGGTTTAGGCAAGATGTAAAAGATAGGGAACAGTCTGAATAGAAGCAAATTTGAGTGTGAAAGGTGCACAGTCTGGTCCCCTGCCCTTCACTTTTCCCCCAAAGGTAATCGTAGAGACTCCTTGCTTTAAGCGCTGGAAGAATTGCTGTGCGTGGTGTGGGGGGTGGATACTAAGTATTGTCACTGTTTGGAAAGACTACGTCCATTTTTTTTGCTTGGGTGTTTTTTTGAAGCAAAACAAGGAACACTCAAACAGTCGGTTGGGACATTTGTAGTAAGCCTTATGAGACCTAGAAATTAAAACATCAGCTGTAACTTGATTGAGGAAATACATAGGCAGCATCTTAGAGCATTGTGGCTTTCATTTGTCTTCCAAATGCAAAAACGCATTTGTGATAAAACCTGCAAGGGAAAGCACTATTAAGGTTTTAGAAGCAAAGAGCTGGGGTTTTGGTCTCCATTGGGCCACACACAGCTCTTTTTGGTGCTGAAGTGTTTCTGAATCCCCTTTCATAAGGGGTCCAAATAGATCCATTTTCTACTGAATGCTACTCTTCCATACTCCGGAAAAACTTTACGCTGAAATGAAGAGCTTGAACCTCGATGCAAATAATTATTTCATGTTGGAAAACTTTTCGTGGGGGCAAAATAATGTCTAGACATCAAGACATCCAGTATATTTGAATTGTCAGTACCCTACAGCATTCTCTGTAGCTAATAAGCAGGAGTAGTTTTGAACCTTCATTGGAATTGCGCAGAACAAGCAGATTACGGTGATAGGTTTGCAGAAGTCGAAGCGGGACCCAAAGCTGACAGTGCATCACAACCCACCTTGGAGGACTCATGGCAGGAGGTGGGGCTGAAATAGACACTAGGCCAGGGAGTGAACATCCTGAGAGAGTTGAAAATTTTGTAGCAAGACAAAATTCTCAGGGATTGTCGTCTTTATTACTCTGAAATTGGCACCTTATCATCTTGGATAAATCTGTAGGCACCATTCAGTATTCTCCTTTTCTTCAAGATAAGAAAACTGTGAGCCGCTGCTACGGTAACTTGGTTCCTCTTTGTCAATTTCTGTTTCACTTCTTCCACAGTTTACTTTATCATGGGTAACTTGTTAAGGTAAACCATGAATGGCATGAAAGATACCTTCTTTCTCACGGTTTGTTCCTTAAAATCCAAAGTAACGCCAAATAGTTCAGCCGTCCTTTTTCCTCATTTACCTCCCCTACGTGTGTCACATACATAATCCTCCTGCAAGAGAGTAGCTTTGCAGTTAGAAAAATATCCCTTCAGGCGATGGTTTGTTGATCAACACTGATGGGGTAGTTTGCTTGGGTCTTTTCTCACAGTGATCAGGAAAACATTTTCAGTGGAAAGAGGATAGGAGTTTTGAACCCTGGAAAAGTTTCCCTTCTTACATATTTTATTTCTATATATTCTTTAACAAAAAAGCCAAATAGGAACAAGAGCCCTAAATGCATATGGTGATTTTATTTTCTTTATAGGAAACTTTGATCCAAAAGCCATGAATAATTTTTATGACAACATAGAACCTGGCCCAGTTGTACCACCCAAGCCATCTAAAAAAGGTGAGTAGGGAAATGCCACAAACAGAGAAATAAGTATCAGAATGTTTAGCTGAAGAAATTTCTGTCAGCGAGATTAACTTTTCAGCACCAAAAAAGTTACCATAGTGATACTCCTGTGCCACGTGTCCCCCATATTTTAATTTCTCAAAGGCACTACAAATTAATGACTCCTGGAATTGTTGTCAAAGGTAATTAAGTGGGATATCCAATTTAATTTTTTTAAGTGAAACAATATATTATATAGCTAACATTGTAAAATTACTTACCTCTGTCATAACTGTAATCCTAAACTCTAGGATCCTAGTTTAGATCCTAACTGTAATCCTCCTTCTAAAATAATGAGAACTTGAAAGGTCTTACCTGAGAATGCAAAGTTTGAGTTGTAGATCTAAGCCTCTTAAGTTAGCAGCTCACAGAGGAAGCCTTCTGTGCCCAACAGGTGAAGATAATAATTAGGGATGAGGTGTTTTATTTATTTATTTTTTAATGTTTCTTTTCTGAGAGAGCTCGAGTGAGGAAGGGGCAGAAAGAGGAGCTGAAGCACACTCCACACGGACAGGCTTGAGGCCACAGATCACAAGACCATGACCTCAGCTGAAGTCAGATGCTTAAGCTACTGAGCCAAGCAGGCGCCCCTAATTTTTTTTTCCATATTTACTTTTGAGAGAGGGAGATAGCGAGTCCGAAGCAGGCTCTGTGCTGTTAGTGCAGAGCCCGACCTGGGGCTTGAACCCACAAACTGTGAGATCGTGACCTGGCCCAGAATCCGTCGCTCAACTGCCTGAGCCCCCCAGGCACCCTGAGAATGCCTTTTTTTTAAATGACCAGTAGAATATTTACAAATCTTGTTAGACTCCCTACTCAGGAGGTAATGGATAAATTCTGTGCTAAATAACGTTACCTTGATTTTAGTTGAATAGCTTTCTATGTATGTATGTAGTGGATGACTACCAAGTATCAGGTTTGGCACTGTGACAACATTCTATACAGTTTCAAGTTGAAAGTCACTGAGTTACATTTTTAATCTAAATGGATAAAGTCATCAATGATATATATGGGTCTCTTTAAACTCGGTGTTGCCTGAGTATCTACTAAAGAAGTCTTACCTATTGGTAATCCAACAGACTTCAGTTAATTGATTCAAGGGCTGTTACCAAAGAATCACCCTATGTAACAGAATGCATTGACAAGTTGTTCATCTGGAAATAGCGACCAAGTTGGTGAGCAGTGTGTCCACCGCGAGCCATCTCATTGGCATGAACTCTCCGGTATGGTCTGAAGGGCCCACCGTAAAGAACAGAGACACTCCTTATCGCTTGGGGAAATTCCAAGATTTTAGTGGTTATCTCCCGGGAGCTGGGCATTAAAGCTCTACCTCTCTTTAACAAGAAGAAGTTGGCCTTCCTTAATTATGTATGTATGTATGTTGATTCATTTTTGAAAGAGAGAGAGCACAAGCCGGGGTGGGCGGACACAGAATCGGGAGCAGGCTCCCAGCTGTCAGCACAGAGCCCGACGCACGACTGGAACTCATAAACCGTGATATCATGAGCGGAGCCGAAGTTGGATGCTCAACCGACTGAGCCACCCAGGCGCCCCTACCTTCCTTAATTTACTTTTTCATGTGAATTTATTTTTAAGAAAGAGACAGACGAGGGGCAGAGGGAGACAAAGAAAGCAGGCTCTGCGCTGTCAGCACAGATCCAGATGTGGGGCTCAAACCACAAACTGTGAGATCATGACCTAAGCCGAAATCGGATGCTTAACCCACTGAGCCACCCATGCATGCCAGGGAAGGCCAAATTCTTTGAGCAGTGTTTAGAAGGAAATTTGTGAAGACACACTCAAGCCATGAAGATTAATGATCAGTTACCTAAAATTCCACCTTTAGGAAACAATAAAGTCAAGGAGATTGAAAGGTAAATATAGAAAGAACACAAATTATCAAAATAGCAAGAGAAATACTGGCTCTCCATTAACATAATAAGGGAATGTGATCAACATCTTTATGCCAGTAAACTCAGCCCTTTATATGAAATGGACACATCTACCAAAACTGACAACAAGATGATACAGGATATATTAATAGCTGTCTATTAAAGAATTTGAATCCATTAACTCTATACCCAGATGGTTTCATTGGTACTTGAAAAGATACTACCAACCTTATGCAAATTTTTTGAGAAAATAGATGAGGAAAGATAGCTTCTCAGTTTTTTGTTTGTTTTGGGTATCATCAGCAGAGCCTTGATTCCAAAACCTGATCAAGGTATTATCTACTCACCACCCCCCACACCCCTAGAAAAAAAACAAAATTACACATCAATACCCGTCCAGAATTTAAAGCAAAAAAAAAAAAAAAAAAATTCGTAATTTTCACAATATATAGAAAGGATAATGGATCATGACCAAGTTTCTTTTAGCTCAGGAATGTGCTATCAGTAAAGGAGAAAAAGTTCATGCTCCTTTTACTAGATACAGGAAAAGCATCTGACAAAAGTCAGCCCCTATTCCAGCTATAAGGAGACTAAAACACAACTATTAGAACTAATAAGTGCCTTTAACAAGGTCTTGGGATGGAAGGTGAATCTACAAGAACCCTATTTTTATGTACCAGCAAACAAGTGAAAAATGAGAAATTCAACACCAGTGATAGATGTTGAAAACTACAAAACATTGCCAGAAGAAATTAGGGTAATACACCGTGTTTGCAGTTAAATCACAAGTGGGAAACTTATTCTTCCCCTAGTGATTTGTACTTATACCCATTTTAACTGTACTGGGCAAAAGTAACAAACTGATTCTGCAATTCATACCTTATTGCCTAAGACATAGAATACTCAAAACAATCTCTAAAAAGAATGCAATTGGAAGTCTCAGCCCTAACTCATTTCAGGACTTAATATAAAGCTACAGTCATGGTAGTATGTTAATGGCATAGGGATAAAAAGTAGATAGAGAATAATGGAGAGCCCAGATAGAGACCCTCACTTACACTGCCAGATTTTGACAAAAGCACCAAAGCAGTGAAGGGAGAAAGCGAAGTCTTTCCAGCAACTAATTCAAGAACCTGGTTAACCATATGGAAAAATAACCCAGTTTTGATCCTTACCTCTCACTATACACGGAAATCTAAGATGGGTCATACATACTTAAGTGTCAGTGCTAAATTACAGAGATTCCAGAACAAAACCTAACATATACTTGCAACTTGGGTTTAGCTAAGAATTTTGAGCAACACAGCAAGAATACTTGGTACACTGGCCTTCGTTGAAGTTGACCATTTCTGCTCGTCAAGACGCACTGTGAAGAAAGTGAAAAGGCAAGCCATGGACTGGGAGGAAATATTGAAAACATACCTGGTTAAAACAAAAAGTGGTATCTAGAATGTATCGAGAACCTCTGTAGCACAGTAATAACAAGACAAGCCATGGGCATCTGTCTGGGTGGCTCAGTTGCTTAAGCGTCTGATTTTGGCTCAGGTCATGATCTCACTGTTTGTGAGTTCCCGCCCTGCATCCGGCTCTCTGCTGTCAGCATAGAGCCCGCTTGGGATCCTCGGTCTCTCTGCTCCTCCCCCACGTGCTCAGGCACACGCGCACATACTCTCTCTCAAAAATAAACGTTGGAAAAAAAACCTTAAAAGGCAATCCAGTTTTACGAAGATCAAAACATTTGAGTCAACGCTTCACAAACATATATAAATGGCCTAATAAACACATGAAAATGCTCAACTTGAATAGACATTAAGAAAATGCAAATTCAAATCCTTAGATTCCTAAAGCACGAGGTCTAAAACATTAGAATGTAGAGCAATCAGAATTCTTACATTTCTGGTAAAAGTTGAAGATGGTGTGACCATTTCTTGTAAAGTCACACCTTGATGCACCTGCCCTGTAGCCCATCAACTCTACTTCTAAAAATTTATCCAACAGAATTTAAAACCATGTCCACAAAGTGGCTTGTAGTAGAAGATTCATAGCGAATGTGTTCAAATTAAGCAAACACTGGGAACGGCCCAAGTGGCCCTCAGCAGGTGACTGGAAACCGACTGCTATATGCGCATGAGGGAATACTAGTCAGCAACACAAATCAACTCTTTTCACACACGACGTGCCGGAACCTAAGCAACATAATGCTGAAAGAAAGAAAGCAAATCCAAAAGAATACATACTGGATGATTCTGTTGACATGCTGCAATTCATACACTAAATTAGTTTCTATTAAAAACCAGAACAGCTTTGGTCTCTGGGAGTGGAGGTTGGGGATTACCTGGGAGAAGGCATGGGAGGATTTTATGGGCTAATGGTAATGTCTGGATAGGGATTCGGATTATTGAGGTGTATGTGCAATTTTCAAAAGTACTCAGATGGCACGCTTACGGTATGTGTATTTCACTAAGTTTTACCTTAAACACTCACAAAGAAATGAGGAAAATGTCCTGACGTCACGTGGTAGGTCAGCTGCCAGGGGCCCGAAGAGTGTTCTAGCAGTGGTCATATCGGTGTTGCAGACAGGTCATTGTGCCTCTGCCTTGGAGACCAACAGCATATACTTGAGGTGGGAAGCTCCTGTTTTGCTGGACTACTCAGTTAGGAATATCGTTAGGATGCCATAATATCCAGCTTCGTGTGACTCTAAGTACCTTTAGTAAGGCGGCTGTAGTCCTTGCAGCTTTGAGTAGTCCTCACAGTGAGCTGTAATTAAATTCCAACTGTAGTCAACTTGTAAACTATGTATCCAGTAGTCAGTAGGTATATGGATCATTTACGCTTACCCCAAGTGGCTTATCCTAGTCTACATACGTTGGTTTTTTTTGTTAACCTTTACTTATTTTTGAGACAGAGAGGGACAGAGTGCGAATAGGGGAGGGGCAGAGAGAGAGAGGGAGACACAGAATCCAAAGCAGGCTCCAGACTCTGAGCTGTCAGCAGAGCCCGACGCGGGGCTCGAACTCACGGACCGTGAGATCGTGACCCGAGCCGAAGTCGGACGCTTAAATCCAGGCGCCCCTACATACAGTTTTAATACAAAGTAGACTAGAAAACTAACATCCTCACTAGAAATGAATTTCTACTCGAGAAATCCGATTGAGCTTTCATTAGATATACTGTTGGTGAGAACATAAAATGGTACTAGTCTAATAGTGTCCCGTTATGTACCCTACCTTGTAGTTTTTAAACTTACTAAAAAAAACAAAAGGTGAAAGGTGTGTTTATTTTGCGAGAGAGAGAGAGCGCACACACACGCACACATGGGGGAGAGGCAGAGGAGACAGTTGTAATGAAATGTGATGGATGGCACAGAGCCTGATTCAGGGCTCCATCTCAGGAACCATGAGATCATGACCGAAGCTGAAATCAAAAGCTGTTTGGTTTTCTCTGTGAAGTCAGGTGCGTTGTCTTCTAAGCATTCACATTTCAAAACCTAAATTGGCCTCTTCTCAAAAACATTTATGTACTTTAAGGTAGATTTTCTTGCAGTGCCACTTAAGATAAAATAGAAATAACTGACAGAATTGGTTTATTGGCTAAAATAAATGTCTTGGCATTATTACATGGATAAATCCAAGTGGAATATGGATGTTTATCTGAATAGTAAGTATGATAATAAAAAGAGAATGAGGGGCGCCTGGGTGTCTCAGTCTGTTAAGCATCCGACTTCTGCTCAGGTCATGAGTTGGCTGTTCGTGGCTTCGAGCCCAGCATCGGGCTCTGTGCTGACAGCTCGCGGCCTGGAGCCTGCCTTTGGATTCTTTGTCTCCCTCTCTCTGCCCCTGCCCTGGTCACAGTCTGTCTCTCTCGGGGGGCGAAGAGCGGGGGGGGCGGGAAGGGAAGGAAGAAAAAGAAACCTAAGGAAAAAGGTGACCAAGAACCCTTTTTGGACTGAACTTTGTAGTGAAGCAATTCCATGTACATGTAAGCTTCTCAGCTGCCTTAGAAAGTCCTCCCCAACCTTTCATTGGTAACACAGCGGTGAGAGCACTGACCTTGTCATCCCATGATTTGAGCCCTGGTCCTGCTTATTACGGCCACCTGACCTTGTTCAGGTCTAGTCTGTGCACCGGAGAGGCGATCAGTCCAAATCCTCATTAGTTTATGTATCTTACACGGCTGTCCTAAGGGTCTATGAGAGTAGTAAGCATATGACACTATAAAAGTGCTTTAGAAGCTTAAGAAATAGAAGTTTATAGTATTCTTTGGAGCCTAAGGAGACCATTTAGTCTGCTTTTGTTTACGCGGATAGTGGAGTAAATACCTAGGCACCAGGCTGAGGATTCAGGGGCAGTAATCTCCAAAGGTGGATCATACTAGGGGATTGCCTGTGGGCTCAGAACGAATCAGAAAATGCCGAGATCCTTCTTTGGTTTCTAAGGGCAGATAACACAAAGGACTGCTTACGAATAAGGTGTGCATTCACAGAAACAGTGTTCTAGCAAGGGATGCCTGCAGTCCATACTGCTCTCAGTTGGTGCTGATTTTTCAATCACTGCTCTGCTTACTCATTAATTATGAAGTACTGTAGCTTACTGTTATTACTGTAATGGATTCTTCGGCTAGCCTTACAGATCATGTGCTTTCAACCCATGATTTTCTAAGAACTGTTGCTTAATCAGGCTATCGGCTCAAGTATCACCCCCCAAATTTTGCCTTCACGTTGACCTTTAATTACCCTCACCGAGTTTACACCAGGAAAGTGGCAAAGTGGTGAAATGACACATTGACTCCAAGTAATTGTAGAGGCTGGAAAAGCTCGAAAGAGCCACGGTTCTACATAGGTTGTCGAAGCAGTATGAAACCGGGCACGCACCTGACCTGAGCGCGGACGCTGCCGTGAAGTAATAGGGTAACTATTCAGGTGTGCGTGTCCCATGACAGATCCTTGGGAGCCTGTCCACTCTTCTCATGAACGGCTTTAATCCCTTTCCTACTGGCTTTGCTTCTTTTCATGCAGACTCATCAGACCCTTGCACAATTGAGAGGAAAGCCCGGAGAATTAGCGTGACCTCCAAAGTACAGGCAGACGTCCATGACACCCAGGCAGCAGCTGCAGATGGTTTGTACCTGTGTGTCCGGAGTTTGTGCACAACGTCCAAACACACGTGTTCACCCACGTAGAGTTACCACAAGGAAAGGCCTTTTTTTTTCCTTTTAGAAAATTATTCTCTCCGCGTGCCTGGCTGGCTCAGGCCATGGAGCACGTGACTCTTGACCTCAGGGTTGGTAGCGTGACCCCCACATTGCATGTAGGGATTCTGAATAAAAAAATTAAAACTCATCTTCTCTGATGAGTTTCTAAGGCTGCGCTGCCCAATAAAAATACAACACAAGCTAGATATATTAAATTTCCTACGTTAAAAAGTGAAATTAGATTATTTAGTATGTACAACATAATATTTCAGTAGCAAGTCCACATAAATTAATGAAATATTTCATGTTATTTCAAACAGTCTTTGTAATCTGGTGGGTTTTTGTTTTTTTTTGTTTTTTTTTTTGTTTTTTTTTTTTATTGATTTTGAGAGCGTGCATGAGTGGGGGAGGGGCAGAGAGAGAGGATCCCAAGCAGGTCTCCACACCGTCATTGCGGAGCTTGGAGCCTGAGCCCGTCACGGGGCTTGAACTTACAGACTGTGACTTCATGACCTGAGCCAAAATCCAGAGTCGGATGCTTAACCGACTGAGCCACCCAGGTGCTGCAGTCTGGTGTACGTTTGGCAGTAAGAGCACATCTAAGTGGCCCCTTTTTAAGTGGCTAGTAGTCCACCACATTGGATGGATTGCTTGAATAGCATCTACAAAGCAAGGCCAAGTAATTAATTAAAAAAATAACTTCTTGGGGCTGCTGGGTGGCTCACAGTTGGCTAAGCATCTGACTTCGGCTCGGGTCCTGATGTCGCAATTCGTGAGTTCGAGCCCCACGCCTGGCTCTGTGCTGACAGCTCAGAGCCTGGAGCCTGCTTCGGATTCTGTGTCTCCCTCTCTGTCTCTGCCCCTTCCCGCCTCTCATTCTGTCTCTCTCTCAAAAATAAAGGTTAAAAAAATTTTTTTTAAACAACTTTTTGAGGGCCCCTTGAGTGGCTCTGTCGGTTAAGTGTCTGACTTTGTCTCAGGTCATGATGTCACAGTTTTGGAGTTAGAGCCCCTTATGGGGCTTTCTGCTGTCAGTGTGGAGCTTGCTTTGGATCCTCTGCCCCTCCCCCAGTTGCTCACATGCATGTGCTCTCGCTCTCTCATAAATAAACATTTAAAAAAGCTTTTTTTAATTACTTTTTTATAACCCCTCACTGCAGTTTTCTCCTGCTTCTTGAATTTTACCTTGGGATTCAGTTAAAATAAGGGTTCTAAAAGTATTGTATATATATGAGTTTATACAAGTATTTTACTTGACTATTACAGAAGTAGGGGAAAAAATCCCAGCCTAAGAACCAACCTAACATGAAACTACCTTGTACTTTATTTTAGTTAAAAAAAAAAAAAAAAAAATCCTCTTTTACCATTGGCATATTTCCCATTAGGGAAAAATGAGTTTTTCTCTTTGGGTAGAAGTTATTTACCAATTTTGAAGTTTTTACTAGCATCCTTTTAGGCAATTTGTTTTCTGTATTCTAATGAGTATATTATAAACATTATTGATTTAACTTTTGATTTGTGTGATTTGTGAAGATGGTTATTTGTATGGAAGTTTGGCCTCTTTAAATTAAACTTTAAAAAAAAACACTGCTTACTTCTAAATGGGTTCATCTCTACGTGCAATGTGGGGCTTGAACTCAGGAGCCCGAGATCAAGAGTCACATGCTCTTCTGACAGAGCCAGCCAGGCACCCCGAAAAATAATTAGTCTTAAAGGAAAAGCCTATTTACTTCAGTTCTCTTTTTAAGTTTTTGTTTTCTAGGAGGCTTGAAAGATTTTGCTTCTTACACAGGCCACAGAAAGAAAAGATTTCACAACTGTAAATCAAATGAAAACAGACATCTAAAATGTCTTTTAGGTTTTAGATGCTTCTATTTCAGCAGTACCTCCTTGGGATGAAATGCACAGTGTCTTACCAATAGTAATTCTAAATTAGGTGCCTTTTAACTATTTTGGTAAGTCAGTTGAGAGTGATTTATTCCAAATTCAGTCATGGTGGTCCTGAAGGGGAGAAAACGGCACCATAAAATAGGCCATTTTTGCCGTCAAGATTTATTGTAAGAAACTGCAAAGGCAGGAGAAGCTGTGACAACAGAATAGAAGTTACCCTTTTGTCAGGAACAGTTACATGTACACTTACCACTCCCCCTCACTCGTTCGTTCATTCATTCATTCCATTCATTGATTCATTCTCAAGTTAGTTAACATACAGTGTAGTTTTGGCTTCGGTAGAGCCTAGTGTTTCATCTCTTACATACAACACCCATTGCTCGTCTCGAAGAGTGCCCTCCTTAGTGCCCTTCACCCATTTACACCGCCCCCCCCCCCGCCCCCCCCGCAACCCTCAGCTTGTTCTCTGTATTTAAGAGTCTCTTAACCATTGGCCTCCTCTCTGTTTTTATCTTATTTTTCTTTTTCTTCCCCTTTGTTCATCTGTTTCTTCCCAAATTCCACACATGCGTGAGGGTGACCTTTATAAAGGCAGTCTCCACTTAGAGGAGTCTCCTTGTCTGTACCAGAGAGAGCCTTATGACTGAATCAAAAGAATGGTTATCAGTGGAGAAAGGACAGGACTTATGCCTAGGGAATAGACCCCTATTTCCCGTGCTTGTCAGATAACCTCCTCTAACAGGCTTCCCCTGCCCTCCCTCTACCATTTTGCTTGGTCTTAAGCTGAAGATGCTATTTAAACGGCCGCTTGGCCCCCTTTGGGGAGTTAGTTTTCCTAGGTCTCTGCCCTGATATGTGAGGTACACATGTTGATGAACTTTGCTTTTTCGCTTGTCTTTTTTTACCTGGGGTGGAGGGGTCTCCGTCAAGAACTCAGAAAGATAAAGGGAAAGTTATTTTTTCTTTTCCTATAGTATAAAACAAGAGAAGCCCCAAGTAGGTTGACGAACCCAGTGGTTTTCTGTTCTCTTGTCAAGCTCACAGCTCCTTCTTGGGTGAACCTGAGCCCTACTATGACCATTGGAAAGTTCGGGTCTGAAACTCAGTTCTCTCTACCTGTTGGGGAACGAATGTTCACTGCAGCCATTTGTCAGGAAAGGCACATTGCTGACACCAAGTCAGGTCATTAATTTCCAAAAGAATATACACTTAACCCCAAATGGTGGCTGATGAAAGCCTTTCATCTTAGTTTGTTACCTGCTTAGGAAGGCTGCTGACTTTAGATCTTCACCTCCTTTCCAGTTCACAGTGAGGATTTGGACTGTTTTACAGGTAGATTTTTCCCAGCCTCCTGAGTTGCTCCGGATTCCAGGGTCATTTCTGTCTAGAGGGCTCTAGCCTCCTGGTCCCAGATACCACGTTCAGTAGGGATGTTCCTCAAAAAGCAGAATTTCCAAAGTAACTGTAGAAGACAAAAGCCGTTTTGAACACAAGGCCAGAGGGAGTGAGGCCCTAAGAGGAATCTAAGTTTCAAGTGTTTATAAAGAAAATCCTGAGGACCAACCAAGGGTTGCCAGCATTTTATATGGCCAGATAGACTGCCCCCCCCCTTTTTTTTTTTTTTTTGAGAAAGCAAGCACTCGCACCAATGGGAGAGGGGCAGAGAGAAAAGGGGGGGGGGAGAGAGAGAGAGAGAGAGAGAGAGAGAGAGAGAGAGAGAGAGAATCCCAAGCAGGCTCTACACTGTCAGCACAGAGCCCAGTGGGGGGGGGGGGCACTTGAACTCAAGAATCGTGAGCTCATGACCTGAGCCGAAATAAGAGTCTCACGCTTAACTGACCGAGCCACCCAGGCACCCTCAGATGTATCCATTTTGAAAAACTATATCTGAAGGAAATTATAATGCCAAAGAGGTAGGAAAGAAGCTAAGGATCAAAAATAATCTTATTTTGAATGAGTTTAGCTTTTCTGAAAACCTGTGGAGTCTCTCTTTTTACCATTCTGATTAAAACTCTGCATGCATACTGTGAGGCTGAAGGTCTCATGGGAGGAGGCCAGCCTAGCAGAGGTTGATGACAGTTTGGCTAGTACTGGGGGATGTCAGGGCAAACCGAAGGAGATGGTAAGAATCTCCCATGTTCTGTGAGATTTCTCGTTTGGTTCATTTGGCTACAACATAGCATAACTGCTGTTAGGATCATGAATGAGGAAGGTCATATGTACTTGGCTTCTGTTTATCTTCTTCTGAAAAAAGTCCATTATTTTGAACAAAGTAGAATTTGTCTCATAAACCCATTGAGCTGCCTGTGTCGAGTTGCTCTGTGTACCAGCTGGCTTTCACAGGAGGTCAAGTAGCAAACTGCGCCCCACCCCCCTTGTTTTCTCGTAGTGTTTCCGCTTGGATTATACCTGGCAGTGTTCAGTCTGTTCTCTCTCTCCATCCTAACTTCCCTCAGAGCATCTATCCGGCTCCAAGCAGAGTCCTCGGACACAGCCCCGAGACGAGGACTACGAAGGGGCTCCGTGGAATTGCGACAGCTGCACCTTCCTGAACCACCCCGCCCTCAACCGCTGTGAGCAGTGCGAGATGCCGCGGTACACTTGAACTCCGATGGGTCCGCGTCAGTTCGAGAGTGAAACTTGGAGCCCCCACTCGAAGAAAAGAAAACCTTGGGAAGCTGTTCATCTGCCCAGCCTTTCCCTGGCAGATTCCACGGGGGGAGGAGGAAGGACCCTGGAGCTGGTTGTGCTCACTAAAGGAAAAATGGGGAGTTCTCTTTGGTGGGGTTTTTTTTGGTGGGTTTTTTTTTTCTTTTTTCTTTTTTTTTTTCCTTTCTCAACTCGTTGCAGAGTGAGATAGAAAGGGATACTTGAAACCGGGAAAGGATTCACTCCTGAAAGAATGTACACAGAGAGGGCAAGCGCTCTTCTGTGGAATCCCAATTGTTAAAGTTACTGCTGAGTAGCCCTTACTTTATAAACCAGAACTTTCAGTCATGGTGTGACCTGTTACAGTTTATTAGACAAACTGTGAATTCCCAGAGCAGACTCACCTGGTCACAGCTCTCTGGAAAACCCAGGTTCCCCATGCTTCTTCCCGGTGTTTCCTAGTAAAGAGAAGAACAGGAAAAAGCACCCACAATTTTTTTGGGGGGGGCGGGGGCTAAGTAATAAGGGTATTTTTAATTGCTGCTTTTTTCAGAGGTAATTTCAAACACACACGATAGTTCAAAATGTGATTCGTAACTGTCAGGAATGAGGCACATCATGCCCTTTGTTCCAGAGTACAATCAGAGGTGAGAAGATCCCTGTTGCTTGTACAGTAATTCATCAAGCTAAATCAACACTGGTAACTAAGACCTAATTATGCCACGATAGATACAATTTTTATGTTACTGCATGCTTTTATTAGGCCATTGGCTTTAAAAATAACAAGTCCTTACCGAGAACAATTTTACGAATGACCTTCTCATAAAACTGCGCTTTGCCAATAGCACAGTGAATGTATGCCAAATGTAAATCCATTCCAGAATCCATTTGGAGATCTTGAGCTCAGCTGCGGTTCTGTAAGAAATGTGTGCAGTCCATAGGGCCTTTTTTTTCCCTCCTTCCAATTTTGTGACGAATTCACGATGTTTACAGCACAGTGTTTTGTGCCACAATCCTAACGTAGCTGAAAAAAAAAAATCACCATTAGCTCTTCAGTACAGATTTATTTGCACATGTTCATGAACCGGCGTGAGGGAAATTACAGTTGGCCGATGTCATCCAGTTGCCTACTGTGTTACTTGGGAGGAGGAGAAGGCTGGTGAAGAAACGAGATTAGAGAGAGGTGAGCGCAAAGGACTTGACAACTCAGAGCTGTTTAAATTTAACAGGGTGTATTCAGAGGTAATAATGAGTTTGTTCGGGTAGCTCAGGTGATACTAAAGCACTCCTTATTTGTGAAGCCAAAACTTTAGGGTATGAGTAACTGAAGAGAGAGAAAACCGTGTGGCCCCCTAGGGTGCACCACTGGAAGACCGTTCATAGGACGTTTAAGGTCTCCGTCATTGAATTTCCTTCCTGGCTTAGAATTGGATTTTGGAATCTTCCCATCATTTGGGTGAATGTGAACGGCAATACGATCAGTAGGGCTTTGAATCCTGAAGGATGTTACCTGAGGCTCAGATTTTAGGAGTAGCCACCCTCGCATGCCACGTGCCCCCCTGTACACACGCGCGTGCACGCGCGCACACACCCACACTCTTGAAGCTGTCGTTGTATTGTAAGGTACCAGGGGTGTCGGGCAGACCTGGAAACGCCAGCTGTCCCTAAATGCACAATGAAACCAAAGGCATCATAACCCATCGCCATTCTCCTTCAAAATCATCGTTTCACCCTCTACCTACCGCTTTGCCAACGTCTCGTATGTGGAAAATTCCCCAAATATCCACTCGTCTCGCCAAGTACGCATGGCTGTGTGATTACGCCGCTAAGACATCCCTCACTCGACTGTGGCAAGACTGTGAGAAGAACAGAGAGAAAGCAGATGGGCTTAAAAGCGTCGACCTGAAAATCGCCTTCTTTAAAAGCTTCTGTGACACTGGTGTCTGTCTCCAGCAGCCGTCTCTCAGTCCTACTCTTCTGTAATATGCCAATGCCTTTGCCTTTGTATGGTTTCCTATCTCTTCGGTGACGATCTACCCCGCTTGGTATTAGATAACAATTTAGGGGGAAAATCTCTATCCTGCTTGGTGTTCTAGCTCGAGGTTTACCAGTATTCTTAGATACGCTCAAGTGGCAGCAGTTAACTGGGCGCCTGTCAGTTCAGAATGAAAGTAGCATGTCTGGAAACAGTCGGATGCCGTATTAGAACCACGTAGGTGACTTTACAACTATTGCATGAACACACATCCGGGTCAATAAGCTGTCGTCATACAGTAGATGCATGGTTCCAGTCCTTTGGTGATCTATCTAGTCGATCGTTGTTTGCCCCTGCCAGGAAAAGGGAGAAGAAACCAGTCTCTCGGATAGGTGTAGACGGTGGGGTAGGAGGCATCAGAGATGGCTTTTCAAGAAGTTCCGTATGTGTTCATTTCTGGTTGGGCCCAAGTCTCGTAGGCCAAGTTAGGCTGTGTTCAGTTTTTAAAGGAAGCAAAATTGTTTTCCACGGACACGTTTGAGCTCTTTAACTGTGTCCCCTCTATAGACTTCTTGCCTCTGACCACTTTGAAGGAGGACTCGGTCAACTTTCAAGGTGCCTTTTGGAAAGGCCGTCCTGGTCGGACTGAAGCGCGTGCCCAGTCGGCCGGCGGCAGGACGGCGGACACCGGGCTGCCCCTGTCCGCCCAGGCCCGCCGCTCTTCGCGTAGGCCGGGGCACGGCTGGTTGCTAGCGAAACGTCTTTTTTCTTAAAACGTGTCTAGTTTGATGTATCTGGTAACACATAGACCTGACTATACGTTTTACACTATTTCATGGTTTTGTAAACTGGGTTTTTAGAAAGCACATGTGCCGTTTTGTTCCAAGTACATTGTCCCTTAACGTGTGGAGTAGGTCTTAAGAGTTTCAAGTGGTAATAGAGGAGCCAGAAACTTCCTAAGCAGTGTAAAATGTTTGCATTGATAATGGCTTTGTATGGGAGAGGAAAGAGGCAGGGGGTTTTAAACAGAAGAACTGCGTCGTAGGAAAGGTAGTTTTAGACGAGGAAAAGGAGGGGGGCAAAGTGTTGCTCATTTGTTTATTTCCCTGAATGAAGTGGGAAGTGTGATAGGCAGTTTAATTTTTAAGGAGCTGGTCTCAGTTTTAGTACTTTTTAATTATTAAAAAAGTATCGTTTCTTCAATTTTGTCATCGTCTTGTCCCCATGATCTAGGGTTCATATCCAACTTTCTGTGGCAACTCAGTTTTCTATAGCATTTTAAAAGGTAACTGTAATGTCTTTGACAGTATAAACAAAAAAGCAAGAATATAAGGCATAAAAAAATTGTCCTTGGAAAACATCAGTCATGTATCCTGGAATGTGAAGATGTCCCTTCGTAGTGAAAGGGTATATTGGTATATCAGTCGAGCAAGAACCATGACCACTGAAATGTTACGATTAAAAAAAAAAAAAAATCAATAAATTGGGCACTGTCTGTTGCACCACTACTGTATCTTTTTGAAAGAATTGACAGAATTTTCTTAGTGTGAAAGTTAATTCTGATGATGTTTTCACATTCACTAGACCTGCCTTTTTTTTCTTTATTATTTGCATCCCCAAATATTTAATACAAGTAGAATTTTGCATGGCTTGGGCATTCAGAGATTAATAGGATGATGACTCGATTTTAGTTTCTAAAGCCATGAAAAGTTGCTTTGAGACTGAACAATTCTGAATTCTTATTTATAATGAGACCCAATGTCCATGGTTCCCTACTGTAAAAGAATTGATCAGTTTCTTCATTGAAACAGCAAGAACCTATTAAATCTTGTAAATACCATGTTTCTTTTAGGTTTCCGTGTATGCTGTGAATCATTATTTTGAGGTGAAATTGTACAAAGGCATTTTAAAAGGCTATGCATGCATCGTACTTCCAAACAGTACATATTCGGAAAGTCAAAGATTCCTGCAAAATAAATTAATAAACTAAAAGCAAACACTACATTCTGCTTCTTTTCTGTGTAGTTAGAAATGATTTACAGTATACGGTATCACACTCGACTGAAATAGGCTGTTGCAAAACCTCCTCTTCCGAATCCTCCGTTAATACCTGTAGTGATGTTAGACTGGGGGTAAGTGTACGTTAACTTTAGAAATTGGGTCGAAGTATATAAAAACCAACTTTATTTTAATAAAGTGGAATATGTTAGGAACTTACATTTTGCATTCTACTTCAATATATTACTTGCAAGATCCAGATTAAACAAACTTACTTATCATTCCATAGCTACAGTGGACCCTTGAACGTTAGGGGTTTGATCTGCACAGGTCCTCTTACATGTGGGTTTGTGTCCTACGTCCAGCATCGTACTGCCCGTGTGTTTTGTCTTCCTTAGGATTTTCCTGTTGTTTCCTTGAGTCTAGCTTACTTTAACGATGTAGTATATAATGTATATGCAAAAGATGCAGTAAACGACTTACCATCTGTAAGGTTTCCAGTCAACAATCCACTATTAGTTTAAGTTTTGGGAGCCTCCAAAGTTACACACAAGATTTACAACCGTGCAGGACATCCATGCCCCCATGTTGTGCAACGGTCAGCGATAGCTTTTCAGAGGTCAGCAGTCACAGAGGACGTGACCCTCCTCGTGCTAGAGTCTGTAGTCAACCTTCCAACGTCTACACAGAAATCAGCACGGATCAATTCTGATCTTTTCAGTAAGCATATCTGAAAAAGTTTCTACTACGTGCTTTCAATATATGAAAACTTGTAAACCTACCCAAATACCGAAGAACTGTAGAATCATCCTTCATTTTACTCATTGCCCAGCTTCCAAAATTATCCCTATAAAAAGCAATTTTATTTCATCTGTATTCTTATCCCTCTAACCCCAGCTTATTTTGAATCATATCCCAGGCATCGTAGCAATTCGTCTGTAAATACACGTTATTTTTTTTTAAGTTTATTGATTTTGAGAAAGATATTGGGGGCGGGTCAGAGAGCAAGGAACGGAGAAACTCCCAAGCAGGCTGCACGCCGTCAGCGAGGAGCCTGACCCAGGGCTCGATCCTACCAACTCCGAGATCATAACCCCAGCAGAATACCAAGAGTCAGATGCTTAATCGACTTAGCCACCCAGGCACCCACCCCTTGTAAATAAACTTTTTTTTTTTTTTTTAACAGAAGCACCATATACTCCTATCGTGTCTGACAAAATATTATCAAATATCTAGTGTTAAGTTTTCCAAGGAGCCTCACGATGGTTTTTTCAACAAGCATATTTAGATTAGGGCTCTTGTAGAATACTTGAAATTGTCTTTTACATCTTGAGTCTGCATACGTGTTTTGTCTGCGTATCTGAAATCGTAAGGAAACTTTCTGTCAACTATGTCGTTGCCTTCCCACCACATCTTCCAGTACAGTAATGCATAGAAAGAACAGCAAAGTTAACTTTAAAAGCAGCATATAAACTATTTTTTTATCCCCCTTTCTCATGATTTCCCACAGCTCAGGTTGTCCCTTTTAAATAATGGATTTAGTGGGGTGCCTAGGTGGCTCAGTTACGTGTCCGATTTCGGCTCCGGTCATGATCTCGAGGTTTGTGAGTTCAAGCCCCACATCGGGCTGTCAACACGGAGCCCGCTTCAGATCTTCTGTCCCCCACCCCCTTCTCTCTACCCCTCCCCCACTGGTTCGTTCTCTCTCCTCTTTCTCTCAAGCTTTAATAAATAATGGATTTGTTTTGAAATAGAAAATTACTTCAAATCTGTTAACAACACTGATTCCTTACGGTGCTCGTTTTTGGAATGAAGAGGCATCTGTGAGAATTACACTGTAATCCCACTCTTGGTGCAAGCCTCTCCGGGTATGGGGGAGCTTGGTTTCCCACACAGAAGGGACACAGGGCACCTGGTGTCGGTCTCCCCTCTGCATTCCTCCAAGGACTTCTACTTAACCTTGGCCTTTTGGCCATTTCCTAGGACACTGCCCCGGTCACGTTTTGTGATAGGGGTTTCGTAGGGTTTAATAAAGGTATATAATGCGTGGATGATATTCTGATCCACCAGTTCCAGGGTCTCCCATCAGGCAGACCACTTCCCCCTTTTCTGCCTCTTAAAGGGTGACGGCTCGCCTTTGGCCACCTTTTCCTGACCTCCTGCTGGTTCAGAAATACAGAATGTTGGGGGGAAATCGGGTCATTTTTCCACAGCCTCGCTTCCTCCAGTTTTGCATTGTGGTTTGCCAACCAAGTGCTCATTATTCTCTATTACTGTGCTTGGTGTTCACTGACCTGTGTGTGCATTTACCCTCCTGGGGGCACAGGTTGTTTTAGGTAGCACGGGGCCACTGTTCAAGAACCACGAACACAGCCTTTTTAAAAGCCCATCCTCCAATTTTGATTTCTTTTAAATCGCTAAGAATGGCCTGCCACCTTGCGTTTATTTATTCGAAAAAAGATCTTCATTTGAACGGCGTTTAGGGTTGGGAGGGGAAAATTGGGTGAAGCGTACCGAATTCGCTTCCATTCCCTGTACGCTTTGACAAGGAATCAAATGGTCACACGGGGCAGGGGAACGACCTTGAGATGACAATTTGAGTGGTTCTTCCCAACTTCTCAAGTAGGTAATGAAAACGTCTTTAATGGCTGAAGAACGGGGAAGGGTTGTCGGGGTCAGAAATGACAGGCACAGATGGGGACACGCTGAAGGTGGTAAGCCATGAGTATGAGCCAGCCCACAATTCCGGTCACGGATGAAAGCCATCGAGGAAAAGTGGCAAAGCAGGGCCGGGGGATTCCCCAGTAGAGCCTGTGCAGACCCCCAAACTCTGGGCAGCACACAAATGGGAGAAGGTTGTGCTGGACAGGAAGCAAGGAGACAGCAGCTTTTGTCTTTCCCTCACTCGCAGCATGGCTCATTCGAGAAGCCAAGGCCCCTGGGTGGCTCAGTCGGCTAAGCGTCCGGCTCTTGGCATCGGCTCAGGTGAGGATCTCGTGCTCGTGAGGTCAAGCCCCTTGTCAGGCTCTGTGCTGACAGCGTAGAGACTGCTTGGGATTCTCTCTCCCTCTCTCTGCCTTTCCCGGGCTCACATGCTCGCTCTCAAAATAAACATTTAAAAAAAAAAAAAGCAGCAAGGCCCATAAAGGCGTGGTTTGGTCCCTGAGATAAGGGGCAGGACGCATTGAGTGGCTTCAAGGTCCCACGACGAACGTGGGGGAAAACCTGGTGTGGCCTCGCTAAGGATTCCAGCGAACAATTTTCAACCCCCCAGTAAACACCTAAACGCGGTACCCGTGCTGCCTGCCTACTGAGTGGCTAGAAACAAGTGCCTAGGAGAACAGGAAACTTCCTGATCTTTCCTATACTCTGTAACCAAGCACCTTCTCATCAAGGACAATCCCCAGGAACAAAGGAGAAAGCTCTGAGCTTCGTTTTTCATCAAGGATTACGAGGTTAGAACAGTGTGACCCACACAATCTTTTCTAAAACTCCTTAAAAATGAGTAACCGTATGGAAAGATAACAGCCCTCTGAAAGAAGGAGTTCGTCCTCCAGAATCGCAGCCGAAGAGGAAACCTGAACTTCCCATGTCAATCCCGAACACAATCGACAGCAATGAAGAGCTGACCCACAACAAATGTGAGATCCAGACCTCGGAGAAGAAGTCGTTAAAAACGCAAGACGGAATGAACAGCAGACCAAGAAGCAATACATAAAAACGGGGGCGTGGGGCAGTTAAACAAACACTTACCTCCAGAGATGAACGCACGTGGTATCAGAATCGTCCCACATTTCGGTACAACTTGAACGGGACGAAGTTTGACGTGCAAAACAGACAAAATGACGTATGGGAGTCGGCTCAGTTCCATCTCCATACGATAAAATTATCTAGCTCACGTGAACCAAATGGTCTTTCCAATGTTTGCCGATTCTTTTCAATCGAGAGAACCCCGATCTTTCAAACACTCAGGCCCCATGGTTCTGACTGCAAGACACGGTATCTGAAAACCAATCAAGCCACCAGAAAGAAAACGAAAAATTCTTCTACCCAGCTCCTGATGAAGAGCTGGAATTAAACCAGATTTAGAGGAGGCAAATCCTCAACAAGGGGCGTTAGGCCAGATGGTGTCTCCGACTGACAAGGCGGCCTTCAGGTCCCAGAAAACGGGGCAGAATGAAAGATGACACCGTCTCTGTTTCAGAGAACGCACCTGGTGAAGGTCTACACGCAAATCAACTGTCCACACCCGTAACAGAACCAGTCGCACCAAGACACGATCATTCCGAACTCAGTGAAAGACATTTGCGGCACAAGGCATCTTGGTGGCGACTCTTAACAGCGAAGGAGACATGCGGCAAGGCGCAGCTCGACTGCGCTCTGAAAGAACGCGCTGCACCTAATATGACCAGTGTCGGGCATCCTGAGGAAAAGCCGGATCGGGGTCCGGGTTTCCTGGCTACCCAAAAGTCGAGCATTCCTACGAAAACCTTTGCAAGCCAAGATGGCAAAGAGCAAAGAAGCGGTTACCCTTCATTTCTAGGCAACAGTTTTTGAGCCCTCCCAGACCCCCCCCCCCCCCCCCCGCCACCGTCTCCCAAATAACATCTTTTAAGGTTCTTCTGATACCTTTCGGACACATCTTGCTAACAGACGCACAAAATAAATCGGGATCGAGCACAGGTGCTCCCACGTTAAAGCTATGGTTGGCGCGACGCTGAGCTGCTGAGAATGGTTCCCAGGAAGGGGGCTTGGTGGGTCCCCTCTCACCACTTGGGTTGCATGCCGAACACTTGGTGCTGCCTTTTTTTTTTTTTTGATCAGAGTTCAAGTCCTCTTCCCAATTCTTTTGGTCAGCAGAAACCTGTATGAATTTTTTAAAACCAAAGTGGGATATTGCACAAAAGCCAGCCATCCCCATATTCCAAGGCCAGGCTGATGCGTCACATATGGCAAAGTGTTTATACAAGCCAAGAGCTTGAGAAGGTATGTGAATAAATACAAAGGAGTCACATTCTATGGCTGCCACGTGTGTGGAAAGATAGTCACCCATGTAACCAGCTAAAAAGCCATGTCACGAGCCAGCCATACACTTGAGAAACCATACGAAAGTGAATTATGTGATCAAGCCTTTGCTAAAAAAGCTGGTTTTTCAGGGCGCCTGGGTGGCTCCGTCGGTTAAGCAATCGACTTCGGCTCAGGTCATGATCTCACGGTCCGTGGGTTCGAGCCCCGCGTCGGGCTCTGTGCTGCCGGCTCAGAGCCTGGAGCCTGTTTCGGATTCTGTGCCTCCCTCTCTCTCTGACCTTCCCCCCCCCATTCACGCTGTCTAAAAAATAAAGAAACGTTAAAAAAAAAAATGTAAAAAAAAAAAGCTGGTTGTTCATCCAGAATCGCAAGCATTGGGGTAAAAAAAAAAAAACCCATAAATGTGATGTATGTTATCTACAACTTACAACTTCTGCTAATCTCAAAATTCATGCAGGGACACATGGCAGTAAGAAGCCATAGGTCTATGGCAAAGCTATGCCCACACCAGCACACCGGCCTATCAGGTCATAGGAATACTAGACGGAAGCCCTTCGTGTGTCATACCCACAGACAGGCATGCGTTGTCTCTAGTTTTCCTCTCACACACATATAGGAAAAAACCATAGATAGGTGATTATCTGTGGAAGAACTCCAGTTCAACCAAAACCACTGATCTCATCGCCAAGAAAGGCTCGGGGCCCCGTGGGTTAAGCGTCCGACTCTTGGTTTCAGCCTAGGGCGTCGCCACAGCCTGATACCCTGCATTGGGCTGTGCTGGGTGTGGAGCCTGCTCGAGATTCTCTCTCTCCTTGCCCCCTGCACCCCCGCCTGTGCTCGCTTGCAGCACGTCCTCTTCCTCTCTCTAAAAAGGAAAAAAAGGGCGCCTGGGTGGCGCAGTCGGTTAAGCGTCCGACTTCAGCCAGGTCACGATCTCACGGTCCGTGAGTTCGAGCCCCACGTCAGGCTCTGGGCTGATGGCTCAGAGCCTGGAGCCTGTTTCCGATTCTGTGTCTCCCTCTCTCTCTGTCCCTCCCCCGTTCATGCTCTGTCTCTCTCTGTCCCAAAAATAAATAAACGTTGAAAAAAAAAAAAAAAAAAAAAAAAAAAAAAAGGAAAAAAAAAAAAAACAGAGAAAGAAAGAAAAAGAAGAAAAAGGAAAAAGGAAGAAGAAAGGCTAGACTGCGGGGGAAGATGGCAGAAGAGGAGGATCCTCAGCTCATTGCCTCCTACGGACACAGCGAGACAGACACATCCATGCATGCGCCTAACTCTGCAAATGGCCTGGAGACTGGTGGAGCTTCCAGTTAATCGTAGAGAAGAGGCCACATCAAAAAACACAGGAAGGCAGAGACGCAGCTGGGAACCCAACCCACGGTAAGACCACCCACCAACAGGAGAGACACTACAAGCCCACACAACCAAGAGCAGACCCCACACCTGGGGTGCCCCCGCCACTGGGGACCCACGCTGGGAAGATGACTCCCCTTAACGTCTGGCTTTGAAAAACAGTTGGTTTTGTGTTTTTTTTTTTTTTAACGTTAATTTATTTTTCAAAGAGAGAGAGAGAGCACGAGCAGGGGAGGAGCAGAGACTGAGAGGGGGACACAGAATCCGAAGCAGGCTCCGGGCCCTGAGCTGTTGGCACAGAGCCCGACGCGGGGGCTCGAACCCACAAAAGCGAGATCGTGGCCTGAGCCAGAGTCGGACGCTCAACTGACTGAGCCACCCAGGCACCTCCCTCCCCCTTTTTTATTTGTTCTTGAGAGAGAGAGAGAGAGAGGGAGGAAAACCAGTTTGGTTTAATTTTGAGAGCTTTAAAAATCAGAGGGCTTACCTCCAGCAGAACAGGAGGGCTCTAAGAAACGGAGTCCCTGCCCTTCAAGAGTCAAATAACTGCCCCCGAGACACAGCACAGAAGCGGCAGTTTGAAAAGCGTGTGGGGCTTATGTGAAGGAGAGGTGTTGACTAATCCTAGAACATGCTGGGGGGGCAGGGATCTCCGGGAAGTATCTCCAGGAAGATGAGTGCTAGTGGGCGCCATTTTCCTTCTCCTCCCCCAGCCTAGATAGCTGGAAGCCCATGGTCCCCCACGGACTCATCCCATCCGACCCACGTGCCAGAGTAAGTGTCCCCTCCAAAGCAGCTCCTGCCCTGCCACAACCTCAGGCAGCCCTAGCAGGGACCAGTGCCACTCCCAAGTGACTCCTGCCCTCGGGAGAGGTGGTACAACCCCACACGCCAGAAGTTTCCGCAGCCTTGCTTCTTAGCTGGCTGCCCAGGGAGCAAACCCTGATGGTTGGTGCATCTGTAACTGTGGCCTAGAGGCTAATTACAGACACCGAGGCAGACTGCCAGCCTTGTCCACCAAAGAGCTCACGGTGGCCTCAGACCTGTCGACAACGCGGGGACCAAAGCCAGGGCAGTGCACCCATAGCCGTCGAAGGAGCTCACTGCAGCTGGCTCAGCCGAAGACGATCGGGGCCCAGCTACAACCGTATTGTCTGTGTAGCCCACAGAACGGATACCCCACGGAGCACCTGATTCTGCCGACTGGGGGGTGGGGGATGGTAGGCCACAAGAAACAACAAGGCCACTGCTTTCAAGAGACCAACACAGAAAGAAAGACCAAACAGAGACGAAGGAGTATTTCCAAAACCAAAGAACAAGACAAAACCAGAGTAGAAGAGCGAAATGAAACGGAGATCACCGATGTGCCTGGTCCAATTCAGAGTAACGGTCAATGGTCATCAAGATACTCACTGGACTGGAGAAAAGGTTGGGAGATCCCAGTGACAACTTCAGCCACGAGACGGAAATGTAAAGAAGAGCCAGTCAGAGATGAAGAATTCAACAAATGCAATTAAAAACAATACACGAGAAGGACTTGACAGCAAATCAGAGGATACAGAAACAAGCGGGCGGCCATCTGGAAGACGGGGGAATGGAAAGCAACCGAGCTCAAGAGCGAAGGCCAGGCCAAGAATGCAAAACGGGAACGCGGCGAGTGAAGTCGGCAACGTCATCCAGCACAGCCACGTCTGCGTTACAGAGGTCCCAAAAAGAGGAGCGAGAAGAAAACTTGCTTCAAGAAGTAATACCTGAAAACTTTCCCAATTACCGCGGAAGGAAAAAGACCACCAGATCCAAGGGGGAGAGAGAGCCCTCGATGAAATCAATCCCAGGAGGTCCACAGCAAGACACGTAACAATGAAAATGGCAAAAAGCCATGATCGAGAAAAAACTTTACAAGTGGTAAGAGAAAAGGACAATTCCATCACATACAAGGGAAGGCCCCTAAGGCCGTCAACTGCTTTTTTTCAGCGCTTTGCCGGCCAGAAAGGAGTGGCAAGATATATCCTCTGTGCTGACAGGAAAATACCTACAACCAAGAACACTTTTCCGGGCAAGGTTAGCACTCAAACTAAAAGCAGAGAGAAAAAGTTTCCCCAACAAAAAGATGAAGAGTTCATCATCACTAAATGAGCCTTGTAAGAAATATTAAAGGAGATTCTTTAAGGGAAAAACCCCAAGTAGAAAATTATGCAAGGAAAAAAATTGCACACGTAAAAGCAAACATAAAGGTAGGCGATTAATCACTTATAAAGCCGATAGGGAGCATAAAACACAACAGTAGCAAAATCAAGAAGCCCTACAAAATGTAGTCAAGGAATACACACAAGGAAAGATGTAAAACGTGACATCAGACTGGTAAAATGCAGAGGGGGGAGTAAAAACGCAGTGCTTTTCGGGGCAACTGGGTGGCTCAGTCGGTTAAGCATCTGACTTCGGCTCAGGTCATGATGTCGTTGTTAGGGGTTTGAGCCCCACGTCGGGCTCTGTGCTGACAGCTCAGAGCCTGGAGCCCACTTCAGATTCTCTGTCTCCTTCTCTCTGTGTCCCTCCCCTGCTCCCGCACTCTCTCTCTTTCACAAACAAACATTAAAAACATTAAACGTAAAGGAACTGAATGCTCCAATCAAAACACGGAATGGTTAAAAAAACCAGACCCACGTATAGGTTGGCTACAAGAGATTCACTACATACCTAAGGACACATACAGACTCAAAGTGCAATGTTGGAAAAACATAGCATACAAATGGGAGTGGGGAAAAAAAAAAGGGAGGGGTAGCAATACTTAACATCAGGTAAAGAAGGAGGGCATTATGTAACAACAGAAATATCAATCCACGTACAGAACAGAGGAGCACCTAAATACATAAAGCAACTTTTAACAGATCTAAAAGGACAGAGGAAGAAAGTGACAGTAATAAAGTAATAATAGGGGACTTTCGCACCCCACTTACATCAATGGATAGATCATCCCAATATAACATCAAGGCAACGGTGGCTTTGAACGACAGATGAAACCAGATGGAGCTAAGAGATATATAGAAATAGCCCATCCTAAAGCAATAGAATGCACATTCTTTTCAAGTGCACGTAGAACATTCTCCAGGAGAGATCACATGTTAGGACACAAAACAAGTCTCAATATATTTAAGACTGCCATCACACCAAGCATCTTCGGCAACCGCAACAGTATGGAACTAGAAATCAATTACAGGGGAAAAAATGCGGAGAAAACACAAATGCATGCAGACTAAACATGCTACTCAACAACAATCAGGTCAACAATGCGATCAAAGAGGAATTAACAAGATACATGGAGACAAATGAAAACGAAAACCTAAGTGTCCAAAATATTTGGGATGTAGCACATGCTGCTTTAAGAGGAAACTTTATGGCGACACAGGTCTACTTTAAGAAACCAGAAAAACCTCCAACAAGCTAACCTGACACCTGAAGGACCTGGAAAAAGAAGAATAACGCCCAGAGCTAGTATAAGGAAGGAAATAATGAAGATCGAGCGGAAATAAATACAGACTAAAAAAAACGATACAGAAGAGCAATGAAACCAAGAGCTAGTTCTTTTGATAAATGAATGACTGATAAACCTTTAGCCAGGCTCATCAAGAAAGAAAGAGAGAGGACTGAAATAAACGAAATGAAGGTGGAGAGGGGCGCCTGGGTGGCTCAGTTGTTTGGGTGTCTGACTCCTGATTCTGGCTCAGGTCATGATCTCATGGTTTATGAGGTCGAGCCCCAAGTCAGGCTCTGTACTGACAATGCAAAGCCTGCTTGGGATTCTCCCTGCATCTCTCTGCCACTCCCCTGCTCACACACTCTCTCTCTCTCTCAAAAAGAAAATAAGCAGGGGCACCTGGGTGGCTCATTGGGTTAAGCGTCCAATTTTGGCTTAGGTCAAGATCTCACAGCTTGTGGGTTCTCCCTCTCTCTCTGCACCTCCCCGACTCAAGCTCTTTCTCTCTCTTCTGTCTCAAAAATAAATAAACGTTAAAAAAAAAAAAAGAAAAGAAACATTAAAAAATAAAAAAAGATAGGCTTTGAAAAAAACGAAATAAACGTGGAGAAATAAATAACAATGGCTACCAAGAAATACAAAGAATTGTAAGAGGATGTTATGAAAAATTATATGCAAACAGATTGGACAACCTAGAAGAAGTGGATAAATTCCTAGGAATGTACAATCCTTCAAAAGTGAATCAGGGAGCAAGAGAAAATTTCAACAGACCAATTGTTAGTAATGAAATTGAACGGGAATAAAAAAACTCCCAACACACAGAAGTTTAGGATCACATGGTTTCAAAGGTAAATTCTAGCCAACATGTAAAAAAGAATACCTATTCTCCTCAAACTCCTCCAAAAAATTAAAGAGGAAGGAAAATAGCCAAATTCGTTGTGTAAGGTCAGCATTACTCTAATACCAAAACCAAAGACATTACGAAGAGGAAAACTACAGACCAATATGTCTGATAAACACAGATGCAAGAATCCTCCTTGAAATAGTAGCAAACTGAATTCAGCAATACATTAAATCATCATTCACCGAGATCAAGCAGGATTCATTCCAGAGATACTAAGGTGGTTCAAAATTGATTAATCAACGAATGTGACGCATCGCATTAGCAAGAGGAAAGATGAAAACCATCTAATCGTCTCAATAGATGCAGAAAAACCACTTGACAAAATCCAACATGTATTTATGACACAAACTCTGAGCAAAATGAGTTTAGAGGGACCGCGCCTTAACGTAAGCAAGTGCATACTGGAACTGTTGTTATTTTTAATGGGCATTTAAGAGTTTCATTCTAATCAGTATCAAGAAACGTACGGAAAAATGAAGAGGTGATGTGGGATGGGACTGTCCTCGTTTAGGAATCTGTGAGACACCATTACAGGACCTACCCAGATTACCGTCAAGCAAATGGTACCTTTCCCACCTTACCAAATCTTGTCCATTTTATTTTTAATGCGATAGGGTAGTTCTCTAGGGCCCAGAAAGTTACAATTTCTGACGATCTATCCCAGAACATTTTCATCTCAGAAGTGAGTCAATATGCTAGTTTCCAAGAGCAAATACGAATTACCCTTAGGATTAACGTTTAGGTACAAAGAACCGAAGCTTACCCGCTGAGCAGCTATGATGAATCAAGCATCGCATTCATGCCTCCGTTTGTGTTTACTCTCTAAAATAACCATAGTCCTCGACTTATAAGCACACAAACTGTATATATCGATTTTATGCCACACAATTTCTTCCAACGGTGTTTTGTCTTTGTTAGAGGATCTTCTCCAAACTGCTTTGTTTCATTCAAGCTCAGTCACCTCATCTGTGAAATATGGATAGTAACAGCACTCCATTTCCCTGGGTTGTTGCGAAGAGGAAATGAATTACTGTATTTGAGGCCCACAGAATAGTTCCTAGTATAATCTAAATCCTCAAAAGCTGTTGGCTATTATCATTATGTCCTTTTTACTTTAAAAACGCTATTCTTATTAGGAAACCTATGAAGCAAACTTTCAGAACCGAAGGGAGAAATCGTTCAGCAAACAGTTGGAGACTTCAGTCCAACATCATACGTTATGAATAAAACATCCAGACAGAAACTCAATAAAGAAATCGAGAAAAGGAACAACATTATCAACTATCTACACTCGACAGACACAAAGAACACTCCATCCAACAACCCTGGAAAATATGGTCTTCACAGGTGCACATGGAACCTTCTCCAGGATGCATCATATGTGAGGTCACACAACAAGTCTCAATAAATTTTAAAAGACTGAAACCACAGAAAGTATCTTCTCCAACCACGATGGAGTAAAATTAGTCATTACATTAAAAAAAAAAAAAAAAGGAAAACTGGAAAATTCACAAGTATGTGGAAATGCACACTCTTCAACAACCAGCGCATCAAAGAAGAAATCACAACGGAAAAAAGGAAATCCTTAGAGATGAATCAAAAAGAAAATACAACTACCAAAGCTTTTTTTTTTAACAATTAAGATTTGGGGGTTTTGGTTAAGCAGCAAAAGCTGATACAGTGACTTGGTAGTTGTATTTTCTTTTTGATTCATCTTTAAGGATTTGGAGGAAGTTAGAGCCATCAGTACCTGTCTTAGGAAAAAAAAACCTTGCCAAGATCTCAAGTCAGTAAGCTAAATTTCCACTTTCAGGAATATAAGAAGAACAAACTAGATGAAAAGCTTGCAGAAGAAAGTAAATAATACAGACCGAAGCAGAGATAAACCAAGTAGAGAATACAAAAATAGGCGAAACAACGAGACCAAAATTTGGCGCTCTGAAAAGAAAAATAAACTTCAGAAACCTTTAGGCGTAACGACAAAGGAAAGAAAAGAAATCAAAGTACGTAAACGAAGACATTAAAGAGGACACAGACTCATGAAAAGACATTCCATGCTCACGGACTGGAAGAATTACCATCATTAACGTGTCCGTATTACCCAAAGCCACCTCCACTTTCAATTAAATCCCTATCCACGTGCCGACTTTTGCAACAGAACTAGAAGAAATAATGCCACAATCGGTAGGGGACCAATAAAGACCCCGAATAGCTAAAGCAAACTTAAGACAGGACAAAGCTGGGAGCATCACAATCCCAGATTTCACGATATACTACAAAGCTGTAGTCATCAAAACAGTATGATACGGGCACAAAAAAGAGACACGTAGATCAAAGGAACAGAATAAAAAGGCCAGAAATAACCCCATGCTTATATGATCCATTATTCTACAACAACAGAGGCCCGGTTAAAATGGGGCACCTGGGCGGCTCAGTCCATGAAGCGTCTGAGTCTTCCGCTCAGGTCACGATCTCACGGTTGGTGAGTTCGAACCCTGCATCCGGCTCTGCCCTGTCAGCGGAGCCTGCTTGGGGCTCTCTCTGGCTCTCAAAAGACAAAGAAAAAGAAAAAGACAAAGAAAACTTAAAGTTGCATGCTCTCCCAACTTAGCCAGCCACGCGCCCCTTGAATAAACCTTTCTACAAAGAAAAGAGACAAATGGCCAAGAAGCACATGAAAAGATGTCCAACGTTACTGATTATTAGGGAATTGCAAACTAAAATCACAGCGAAGATACAACCCTCAAACCTACTAGATGGCTATTTACAAAAAACAAAACAAAAACAAAAACAAAAACAACCCAGAAAATACTAAGTGCTGCCGAGAATAAGGAGAAATTGGAGCACTTGTGTTTGCCAGCAAATGTCCACCGGTGCAGCTGCGCTGGGAAACCGTCTGGTGGGTCCTCAGAAAGCAAAACAGGGAGGCACCTGGGGGGCTCAGCTGGTTGAGCAGCCGACTCTTGATTTTGGCTCAGGTCATGAGCCTCTGACGGTGAGGTCGAGCCCTGCGCATCGGGCTCTGCACTGAGTGTGCAGTCTGCCTAAGGTTCTCTTTCTCCCTCTACCCCTTTCCCCTACTTGTTCTCTAAAAGAAAAAGGAAAACACATAAAATACACTATGACCCACCAAATCCAGTCCTAGGCACGCACTCCAAAGGAATTGAAGAGACACTCAAACAGTTACTTGCACACCAATGATCCGTGCAGCATTATTCACAACGGCCAAAAACACGGAAACACCAGCAGAGGAATGTGGTATATCCATTCAACAGATACTTCGCCCATTGTTATAAAAATTTTTTTTAAGGTTTTTATTGTTTATTTACAAATTTTTTTTAAACGTTTCTTTGTTTTTGAGAGACAGAGTGTGAAGGAGGAGAGGGAGACATGGAATCCGAAGCAGGCTCCAGGCCCTGAGCTGTCAGCACAGAGCCCAATGCGGGGCTCGAATTCACTAACCGCGAGATCATGACCTGAGCCAAGGTCAGACGCTGAAGTGACTGAGCCACCCAGGCACCAACTCACCTGTTTTGTTTTTTCTTAAAGGAATGAAGTTCTGATACATTCCACAACATCGATGAACCTGGAAAACGTTATGCTAACTGAAATAAGTCAAACAAAACGGCAAATATCGTATCATTCCACTTACATGAAATATCTAGCGTAGGCCAAATTAATCAAGACACAAAATAGACTTCATGCTACCGGGGGAACGCTTGAGGATTACAGAGTCTCCATTAAAAGTGAGGAGAATTTTGGGGCGCCTGGGTGGCTCAGTTGGTTAAGCGGCCAACTTCGGCTCAGGTCACAATCTCGCGGTCCATGAGTTCGAGCCCCGCGTCGGGCTCTGTGCTGACAGCTCAGAGCCTGGAGCCTGTTTCAGATTCTGTGTCTCCCTCTCTCTCTGCCCCTCCCCTGTTCATGCTCTGTCTCTCTCTGTCTCAAAAATAAATAAACGTTAAAAAAAAATTAAAAAATTAAAAAAATTTAAAAAAAATTTAAAAAAAAGTGAGGAGAATTTTTGGAGACAGTGATGATGGCTGCACAGCACTGTCAATATTATTAATGTCCCTTAATGGTACACTTTAACATGGTTAACAAGAGGCACCTGGCTAGCTCAGTCAGAGGAGCATGATCACAGGGTTGTGAGTTCGAGCCCCACGTTGGGTGTAGAGATTACTTAAAAATAAAAGCTTAAAAAATGGCTAACAAGGTAAATTTTGTTACTTTTATCACAATAAAAGATGAAAAAAAATTGAAAATGCAAATAATCAGGTCCCACTGTCAAGAAGGCTGACTGAGGAGATCTCAAGAAGGGCCCAGAATGTTCATTTTAGGAAGCCACTCTTCCCCAAGCGATTCTGATCCAGGGAGCACAAGGATCTCACCGGGAAACACGCTACTATTTCCTCTGTCATAAATAGCAGCTGAGTCCCTTCGTCCATGGGACTCATACATTTGCCTCTTCTACCGAAACTTATTTCAATGTTAAAAAGAAGGAAAACATATTTTTTTAATATTGATCTATTTTTCGGAGGCAGAGACACGGAGCGTGAGCAGGGGATGGGGAGAGGAGAAACAGAGGGAGACACAGGATCAGAAGTGGGCTCCCAGCTCTGAGCTGTCAGCAGAGAGCCTGATGTGGGGCTCGAACTCATGAACGACGAGATCATGACCTGAGCCGAAGTCGGACCCTGTACGGACTGAGCCACCCAGGTGCCCCCGTACCTTATTTTTATCAGAGATGATAATTTCTTAACATTCTACCAAGTTCTGTTTGTTTAAAAGAGTAGAGAGTAACCAGTAATGGTCTTTTGATGCCCTTTTCCACTTCCCAGAGATCACCACTGTTACAATGTATGGCGTGTCCTCTAGAGAAGAAAAGGAAAGTCCTCTGCTGCAGGCCTTCTCGGAGTATTGAATATGCTAATTTGCACCAGGATTCTCCAAAAGATGGGGACGTGGGGATCTCTAAAGACTTCTGGATCATGAGTCCTATTTCTTCCTGATTGATATGCGCAGAATCAGTGTTCCATGAATTACTCTTTGGGACAGGCTAGACCAAGTATCATATACACATATATCTGTCCCAGATATTGCCAGATAGCACTCGGCATTTTTTCAGTCCCTTCTCTATGCCTTCTTCTATTATAAGAACTTGAATTTTTATTCAACAGATAGCCTTCCATTAAGGCACTGGATGCAATTCCCCTTTAGCAAATTCATGTGGCATTTGGATGGCTGAGGAGAGAGACATCTTGCAGCAGGGTGGCTCAGAGTTTCCAGCACACGTGAGTTCTTGCAGTGGCCAGATTCCACGCATCACTATTGACACACCAGCTGTGCGGGGAGCAGGCTATGAAATCTAGATGCTTATTTGGCATCTCCTGGACTTTCATTTCTGGCGCGCAGTTGATCCAGAAGGTGATGCAGACTCTCTGGACTTCCACACTTCCAGCTCTCCCAATGCCCGTGTGAGCATCTAACTGCCTCTATGAAATAACTTTCGGTTGGTGTCACTCCAGTGGTTGCCGTTTCCAGCTGCAATGCTACAATTTCTGAAATACTCATTTCAGAGCGTTTAAACTTTTATTATCTAGCATTGCTTTCTTTCCTGGCAAATTCAAGTTATCTCTAGCAATAACTATTTCAGGTGATACATTTCAAAATGCTAAGGAAAGCCATATATATATATATATATATATATATATATATATATATATATATATGCTATATATGCTATATAGCAGGCTTTGATACAGTCCAAAATAAGTCAATACCATGATTTCTTTATATCACAAGAGATTTCCTCTGTCCTATGAAAGTATTTTTTTCCCCCTTGATCCAGACTATGTCCCAAACCCCAGCCAGAGGAGTTGGCATATCACATCCATAAAATGCTGACATCAGCTCCGTGAAAATCCCCAATGTAAAAGATGTGTCTTTAAAATATGGTTGGAGGGGCGCCTGGGTGGCTCAGTCGGTTGAGCATCTGGCTTCGGCTCAGGTCATGATCTTACAGTTTGTGGGTTTAAGCCCCGCATCGGGCTCTGTGCTGGCAGTGCGGAGCCTGGTTGGGATCTGTCTCCCTCTCCCCCTGTCCCTCCCTGCTTGTTCTCTCTCTCAAAACGAAACAAAACAAAGAAAAGCTTAAAAAGAAAAAAAAGGAAACAGAATGCTCTGTAACACTGACTTTCAAAACTCTTAATTAGACCCAAGTGAATTTCCTGTTAATACAGGGAATCATAAAAATTTCCACTCCAATTTAAAAAAAATTTTTTAACTTATTTTGAGAGAGAAAGACATAGTGCGATCGGGGGCAGGGCAGAGAGAGAGAGGGAGGGAGAGAGAGAGGGAGGGAGGGAGGGAGGGAGGGAGAGAGGGAGGGAGAGAGAGAGAGAGAGAATGAATGAATGAATGAATGCAGAGCTGGACGCGGGGCTGGAACTCACAAAACTGCGAGATCATGAGCTGAGCTGAAACCAAGAGTTGGACGCTTAACTGACTGAGCCACCCAGGCGCCCCTCCACTCCAATTTCTAAAGTTAATAACAGATATTTCCTACTAAATGACATACTAAAATTATTTCATTACTCCTTTGTCAGTTCTAACGGTTTTTTAAAACTAAGGTGCTTAATCCCACCAGTAAAAAGAAAGAAAAATTATGTACCACGATAGAGGTGTTAATTATCACTACAAGAGCAATCTTATTACTATATGTGAATGTATCAAAGTAAATATAAGTAAATGTATCAGAGACCAGAGCCTGCTTCGAACTCTGCGTTTGTCTTTCTCTCTGCCCTTTGCCTGTTCGTGCTCTCTCAAAAATAAGTAAACATGAAACATTTTTTAAAACTGAATTAAAGATGTGAACATAAGACCTTTAACCATAAAACTCCTAGAGGCAAAGAGGAGATAAGCTCCTGGACATCGGTCTCGGTGATGATTTTTTGGATCTGAGACCAAAAGCAAAGGCAACAACAACAAAAAATAGAACAAGGGGGACCCACCTCAGACAAAAAAGGGAGCCATCCACAAAATGAAAAGGCAATGTACTGAGCGGGAGAAAATATTCACCAATCATGTATTTGGTGAGGGGTCGATAACCAAAATATATGAAGAACTCCTTCAATTCAAAGGAAAGTCAATAATCCAAGTTAAAAATGGGCACACGTGAAGAGACATTTTCCCACAGAAAACATGCAGACGGCCAGCAATCCACGAAAAGACACTCGCTGCCCCTCATCATCAGGGAAATGTCAATCCAAACCACAACGAGAACTTACCGTACACCTGTCCGGACGGCTAGAATCAAAAGGACAAGAAATAACAAGGGTTTGTGAGGGTGTGGAGAAAAGGGAATCCTCGCGTGCTGTTGGTAGCAACGGAAGTGGGTATAACCACCGCGGAAAACAGTATGAAGCTTCGTCCAAAATTTAAAAAACAGAACGACCATATACGACCCGGCAACTCCCCTTCCGGGCATTTACGCAAAGAAAATGAAAACACTAACTGTAAGATAGCTCTGTCCCTCCATGTTCGTTGCAGCATTATTTACAAGAGCCAAGACAGGAGAATAATCTTAGCGCTCACCGACAGACGGGCGAAGAAAATGTGATGTATATGTACAACGAAATATTACTCAGCCGTAAAAAAGAAGGAAGTCTTCCCATTTGCAACAGCACATGTGAACCTTGGAAGTTAGGACTATCCAATGGACTGCTTTTTCAGGTTTCTGAGTTCGATCTAACTCTCACACGTGAGCATTTTGACAAAACCATCTACTGACGTCATTAAGCCAGAGAAAGACAAATACTGTGTGATCTCACATGGGGAATTACGAAAGGAAAAAAAAAAAAGCTCACATACAGACGACAGATTGGTGGCTGGCGCAGGGTCGGGGAGGCCAATGGGTAAGGGCAGTGAAAAGGCACAAACTTCCACTTTAAAGTAATTCATGGGGACGTAAAGTACACAAAGGCAACTATACTTAATACTGTATTGCGTATTTGAAAATTGCCAAGAGAGCAGATCTTAGTAATTCTCAAGAAAAAAAAAAAATCTGTTATTATGCGTGGTGAACTGAACTTATTATGGTGATCGCTGCAAAACGTATATAAATATTGAATCATTAATTGTACCTACCCTGATAAAAAATCTTTTTGAGAGTGGGGCGGGGCGCAAGTGAGCAAGGGGCGGAGACAGAGGAAGAAGCGGGACTCACTCAAGGCAGGTCTTGAGCTCACCGGAGGTGGGACTCGAACTTACAAACCCTGAGATCATGACCCAAGCTTAAGTGAGATGTTTAAACGCCTGAGCCACCCGAGCGCCCCCTGCTAAAAATTCTTACAGACTATGCCTTACTTCCCCAATTGGCAATTCATTCTTTCACACGCTCCATCCCGGGGAAGTGAAATCGGAACGAAGCCACTGTCCTCACTTAAAACGTGTCTGGATTTTTAGGGCCTTTGAATTGTTTCACCCCCACCCCCCCCCAAAGTTTCTAATTCTAAACCTTGGCTGAAGTCCATGGTTTAAACACCAGGCAAAAAATGATTATAATTGTTTACAGGAGGGGGACTGGCAGATGACTTCACAAATGTGTGAAGTTAGGACTATCCAATGGACTGCTTTTTCAGGTTTCTGAGTTCGATCTTTCACACGTGAGTATTTTGACAAAACCATCTACTGACGTCATTTCTGCTCTCGAGGTCTCCTCTGAGGGAGCCCCATATCTCATCTCCAGCAGTGGAATAGAACTGGCTCATCTAGCCTCTATGAACTTGACGAGATTAAGTTTTGCCCCATCTACTTTGCGCAGATGACCCTTGTCCTTGGTGGGGTCTTTAAGGATGTCTGCCTGGAGCATGATAGCTAATGATTATGTCTCCTAAGATTGCTGGACTTAGGGAATTTCAAGTGATGAATGGATTCTTTTATTCCTTTTATTATTTTTTTTTATTATTAAAAAAATTTTTTAATGTTTACTCATTTTTGAAAGACAGAAGGAGACAGAGCACAAGCAGGGGTGGGGCCGAGAGAGAGGGGGACACAGAATCCGAAGCAGGCTCCAGGCCCTGAGCCGTCAGCACAGAGCCCGACGTGGGGCTCGAACCCACGAACCGTGAGATCGTGACCTGAGCCGAAGTCGGACGCTCAACCGACTGAGCCACCCAGGCGCCCCTATTAGCTTTTTAAACGAATGGAGACAACTCTGATTTATTCCCCAGTCATAGAAGTCACAGTGCTGTTCTACACGAACACCCTAGTGTGCGTGAACCAGAATTTATGAATGGGGGGGCCCAGAACTCAGCATTTTAACAAAACTCCAAGGATAGTTCTACTTTCCAGCCAAGGATGAGAAACGACTAGACTAGGCTAGCCTATTTAGAAAGTCTGAGCACCAGCATTTTATCCTCCCGATACATCGCGTATCTCAAATACCTGCGATCTAGTGAAATACCAGAGATCCTGTGTGCACGAAGCAACGGTCTCGATAATTTGACTTCGCCGCTTCTGTGCGAGTGAGGCTTACTCCCTGCGAGTCTTTTAAGTGTATCTTCATCGGAAATAAGTCATCGACTTGGTTGAATCACAGGGTCATCAGAACATGTTTGGCCCGAAGTACCTTTAAGCCATTAAGTCTCTTTTTCAACTCTGACAAATTCTATGCTGTTGTTGGCACAAGAAAGGGTCAAATTCAGAGCACTCCTTCTTTCTCCCTTTTGTTTCATGTACACACACACACACACACACACACACACACACACACAGTTTTTAATTTTACCTTCAGAATTCTGGCTTGGTTTTTGATCATCAGTTATTGGGACTGCTATAAACACGTTACGTTGAAGCAATGAACAAGCTCTCCAGGGGCGAACATTCTAGATTTTCTCTCCCTTACGTGAAAACGTAACTGAGCATTTGGGTTACCTTGGGGCTAGGCCTTCAAGCTTCTCCTGGTTAGGTAGATTTAAGCAACATCTCTCTACCGTCTAATTTCAGGCCCTGATTTATATACTGCAGAGGCAACAACTCAGGACTAAAGAAAAACTCAACCAGGGTCCCCAGAGGTGTTTTATAGACACATATACCTGTGCACAGTGCCCGGCAACCAAGAGATGCTTAATAAAGACTCGGGCCAAAGATTGTCAAGGATATTTGGGTTAATGAGTGTAGCCGGCTTCCGGGAGTGGGGGTAGGGAACGGACAATAACCATGTTTTATGAAGGAACATCAAGACCACGGAGAGACTGTATCACAAGGGACACAGAAACTTGGGATCACCAAGCCGGTTGCAGATAAGGGTTGAAAGGAAGCGATGGCTTTGATCCTCGGGCTGAAAGGCAGGCCCAGGGCAGCCCTGGACTAAGCCACCACGGAGGTATGCTGTCCCCTGACAACGAAGGGGGCACGCGTGAACTAAACTAACAGCAACGTTTTCAGGTGCGGGCACCCTCGTACAGGGTCACCCTCCTACTGAGAAAAACACAGACACAGAGAGTGTCCTGTGCCTTTTTTTTTCCGGAACCTCAATGGTGGGAGCAATGTTTAAGTTACCTGGCAGAACTGTGGATAGTCGGGAAGGGTCTTGACGATTTCCACAAACATGTGGTCGGCTAGCGCCCTGTAACGGTCCCACGGGATTCATTTTCTATCTCTTCCATGGTTATAGAAACCCCCGAGTTCAAGTTTACGGCAAAAAAAAACAAAAAAAAAAAAAAAAAGAAAAGTGGATGGCTTCTGTTTGTGGTAGGTACCAGGGGTTTTATCGTCTAAAAGAGATTTTTTTTTTTTTCTCCGCACTATTCCCACCTACTTCAGAATTTCTACCATATTACCATACGAGGGATTTTACTAGTATGCTAAAACGCAAAGCTGAAGAAAAGGTTTTGACATCAGTCTGGATTTGAAAACAAACGCGCACAGGTAAATAAACACAAGATTAAGTGGAACAACCCCCGAGAAAGACCAGTAGGCGCAATTCGGACACTATCTACCCAAAGACAGCAGAGGGTCCCACAGATCAAGAGCTCAGTCCCGAAACGATGCCCCGCCCCTTCAGACACCTGTCCCAAGTCCAACTCTTCTGCCCGACCGGCCGTCCGTCGGAGGTTCCCACGACCCGCTTGGGAGATTCAGTTAGTTTGCCAGAGCAGCTCCCAGAACTCAGACATCTTCCTTCCCACACGAGCAGTGTGTTAAATAAGGACAGGACTCGGCACCAGCCGGATGGAGGAGACGCTCCGGCCAGCACACGACTTTCCCTCAAGGTCCAGCTTTTCACCAGTTCAAAACCTCTCTGAACCCCACCTTTCGGGTCTTTACGGGGGCTTCTTTACATAGGCAGGAATGATTCACTCATTGGCCACTGAACTTCAGCCTCCAGCCTTTCTCCTCTCCCCCGAGATCAGGGGGTCAGATTGAAAGATTCAACTAACTCTCCCATCGCCTGGTTGCTTCCCCCTGGCGATCAGCTCCCTTCTTTAGGGGCTTTCCCCCAAATCGCTTCATTAGCATAACAAAGTGCTCTTATCACAGGAAATTCCAATGCTTTTAGGAGCTCCGTACCCAGAAAGGGACAAAGACCAAATATGTAGTTCTCATGCTAAATCAAAATATCACAACTAGTAAGAAAATATTTTAATATTTTCGGCCCGTTGGCCGATTTATGTTAATGATGCTATGTAAAAAAGTACATAAATCTTCAGTATACAATTGGAACAATTCTACATATATAGGCATTCATATCATCACCAACCACATCAAGAGATGGAACGTTTCCGGCACCTACGAGGCTCCTTTGTGACCTTTTTCTGTTCGTTCTCCCCCAAGGGTCATCATTATTTTGTTATCATCGATCGATTTTTCCCATTTTGAACTTCATATGAAGAAATGATATGGATTGGGTGTGTGTTTTGTTTTGCTTTGTTTTGTGGAGAGGACAGTTTTTTGTTTTTTTTTTTTATTTTTTTTTAACGTTTATTTATTTTTGAGACAGAGACAGAGCATGAATGGGGGAGGGTCAGAGACAGGGAGACACAGAATCTGAAACGGGCTCCAGGCTCTGAGCTGTCAGCACAGAGCCCGATGCGGGGCTCGAACTCATGGACCGCGAGATCATGACCTGAGCCGAAGTCAGCCGCTTAACCGACTGAGCCACCCAGGCGCCCCTGTTTTTGTTTTTTTAATGTTTCTTTACCCTTGAGAGGGAGGGAGGGACAGAGCACCAGCAGGGGAGGGGCAGAGAGAGAGGGAGACCCAGAATCCGAAGCAGGCTCCAGGCTCCCAGCTGTCAGCACAGAGCCCGACGCGGGGCTCGAACTCACAGACCGCGAGATCATGACCTGAGCCGAAATTAGACACTTAACCGACCGAGCTACCCAGGCGCCCCATTGTGGAGGGGACAGTTTTAACTAAGAATACTGTAGCCCAGAGGACATGACATGGGCTAGGCGGGTGACGGGTAGTAAGGAGGGCACTTTTTATGTTGGGCACTGCGAGTTACGAATGAATGAATTTCACTCGTGAAACCAATAGGACACTGTAGCGTCCCTAACTGGGATTTTAAAAATTCCCCCCAAAACCCTTCTCATAGCAGGTAAGGAAAACACTCTGCTTAGTTGAAAAGAGGGATTTAGTTACAACTACAGGCTCATCGGCCGAAAGCGACTTTTTAATATTTCAGGGGGACACGGATGTATCTGCAGAAATAAATGGGATACAAGCTAGAGTCATTAAGACAGTTGCTCTGATTTGTGACTAGAGACCGGAAGCTTTTATGATCAGAACGCCCAGTCTGCACTGACGGGTCCCAAGGGTTTAAAGCAATTCTTGGTGATCGAAGGGAGGAAGATGGTAGAAAAGAAGGTCCCCGAGCTCAGCTCGTCCCACAGACACAAGGGAACAGCGATACCGAGATGGGACACCAAGGCTCTTCTTTCCAGGAAGCAGCCTTATTCGTGCTGGAACCGGCTCAGTAGGGTAAGACCCCAAAAAAGGCTGAGCCCCGAATGCAGCAGGGTGTAGCCTTTTACGCATTTCTACCTCTTTGTCTTCCCTATATGGTGACACATGTCGTCTGAGTAGACACGGTCCAAGTCAGGGTTGTGTCGGAGTTACGCCATTGTGTATAGGAGCTGATGGGGCCAAGTGCACGTTGCCTTCCTTTGTGCTGAGAAGGCCTCCGCCACGTTCCTTAGGGAGGGGCTCGACCACACAACTAACTCTAAAAATGACCTGAAGACTGGGGGGGTGGGGGGGGGGGGTGGGGGGGGGGGGGAAAGGAGCTTCCACAATTAATCACAGGATGATAGATAAACCAGCAGAGAAACGGCCTAGAAGCCACAATTTATTTGTTTATGAATGTGATTTACTGTCCAATTGGCTTACCTCCAACACCAGCGCTCATCCAGACAGATGCCCTCCTCCCTGCCCATCACCCAGCTTCCCCTCTCCCCCACCCACCCCCATCAACCCTCACTTTGTTGTCTGTATTTAAGAGTCTCTTGTGCTTTGCCTCCCTCCCTCTTTTTTCCCCCCTTCCCCTCCCCCATGGTCTTCTGTTAAGTTTCTCAAGATCCACATGTGAGTGAAAACGTAAGGTATCTGTCTTTCTCCGACGGACTTATTTCACTCAGCACAACACTAGAAGCGGCCCTTTAAAAAGTACTCGGGGTAAGGGTGCCTGGGGGGCTCAGTGCATTAAGCGACCGGCTCCTGGTTTCAGCTCAGGCCGTGTGCTGACAGCGTAGAACCTACTTCGTATTCTCTCTGTACCTCCCACATGCTCTCTCTATCCAAGTAAATACACTTAAAAAAAAAAAAAACGTTTTTCACAAGCACCTGGGGTTTATGTGGAGGACACTTCATTGCCTTAGAACATGCCCAGGAGGGGCAGGGATTTCCAGGAGAAACTTCCAGGAATGAAAGCGCGGGCAGGTGCCCATGTGTTTCCCGTCCAGAGCCAGTGCAAACTCCCCACCTACCTCGCGAGCACCGTGGGACCGCCCCCAGGGCCCCCGTGGAGACGCCTGTCTGATCCACCCACACGGGCACGTGTCCCTCCAAAGCAACGCTGCCCAGCCACACCCCGCAAGCCGCCAGGGCGGGGACCGGTGTCATTCCAGAGTGACTCCCGACCTGGGGAGAGGTGGGGATAACCACACACCCCACTGCAGCCACAGTTCCAGCAGCCCCGCCTCTCGGCCGGGCACCTGCAGGTGTCGTGCAGAGGCCGATGACAGACACCGAGGCGACTGCCACCGACGAGAGCCTCTGGGGAGGGCGAGTAGGGGTAGCGCCCTGCCGCTCAGGGTGCAAAGCGAGTCAGCAAAGCAGACTGGAGACGAATGGGGCTCAGCCATGGTCGCAGGAACCACGCAGCCCACAGAGGAGACACCCCTAAAGGGCCCGGCAACAAAGAGCAACACACACGGGGTTAGACAAGCTGAGGACACAGAGGAGTTTTTTGTTTTTGTTTTTGTTTTTCCAATAAAAGAACAGGACAAAACCCCAACAAAAGAAGCTGAAAGGAAATACAGAGAAGCAATATACCCGATTAAGAATTCAAGGCAGGGGCGCCTGGGTGGCTCGGTCGGTTGAGCGTCCGACTTCGGCTCAGGTCACGAGCTCCCAGTTGGGGAGTTCGAGCCCCGCATCGGGCTCTGCGCAGACAGCTCGGAGCCTGGAGCCTGATTTGGACTCTGTGTCTCCTTCTCTCTCTGCCCCTTCCCCTGCTCACACTCTGTCTGTCTCTGTCTCTCTCTCAAAAATAAAGAGCTATTGGGGCGCCTGGGTGGCTCAGTCGGTTAAACGTCCGGCTTCGCTCAGGTCATGATCTCGCGGTCTGTGAGTTCGAGCCCCGCGTCGGGCTCTGTGCTGACAGCTCAGAGCCTGGAGCCTGTTTCAAATTCTGTGTCTCCATCTCTCTGACCCTCCCCCGTTCATGCTCTGTCTCTGTCTCAAAAATAAACATTAAAAAAAAAAATGAAAAAAATATAAAGAGCTATTAAACAAATTTATTTTAAAGAATTCAAAGCAATGGTCGTAAAGACACTTTCTGGACTTGAGAAAAAAGTGGAGGATCTCAGGGATACCTTCAACAAAGAGAAATAAAAAGAAAAAAAAACAATCAGAGAGGAAGAATTCAGTAACTGACGTAAAAAAATACCCTAGAGGGAACCACCAGCAGCCTCGATGATGTAAAACATCATCGGTGATCTGGACGACCAAGTAGTGGAAAGCAACTGAGTTAAACGGCAAGAAAAGTATCTCAAAATGAGAAGAGGTTAAGGGAACTCAGCAACATCATCCAGCCAAGTAACATTTGCATTTAGGGACCCCAGAGGAGAAAGGGGGGAAGGGAGGCCAACATAGGTGACGACCTATGTGAAGACCATTCATAGCTGAAAATTTTCCTCATCGGGGGAAGAAAACAGACATTCACGGCCAGGAAGCACAGAGAAGCCCTTAACAAGATTAAAACCAAACAGGTCCACAGCAAGACACGTAATAATTAAAATGGCAAAAGGTAGTGATAAAGGGAGAATTTTCAGGGCAGCAAGAGAGGGGCAACTGGGTGGCTCAGCGGGTTAAGCATCTGACTCTTGATTTTGGCTCAGATCGTGATCTCTCGGTTTGCGGGTTCAAGCCCCTCATCGGGCTCTGAGCTGACAATGTAGAGCCTGCTTGGGATTCTCGCCCTCTCTCTCTGCCCCTCCCTTGCTCTCTGTCTCAAAAATCATCCACCAAAAAAATAATAACAATAATAACCAAAAAAATTTTAAAAAGTAAAAGCACCAAGAGGAAACACAACAGTTACATACAAGGCTATCAGCTGATTTTTAACAGAAATTCTGTAGGCCAAGAAGAAGAGGCATGATATATTCCAAGTGCTGAAAAGCAAATACTGCAACCAAGAATACCCAGTAAGATGATCATTTGGAATAGAAGGAGAGACAAAGAATTTCCCGGACAAAAATTGAAGGAGCTTATCATCACTAAACCAGGCCTCCCAGAAATATTGAAGGGAATTCTTTGAGTACAAAGAAAAGGCTGTAAGGGCTCCTGGGCGGCTCAGTTGAATGTCGGACTTCAGCTAAGGTCACCTTCTCGTGGTTGGTGAGTTCGAGCCCCACATCAGGCTCTGTACTGACAGTGCCGAACCTCCTGGGAGTTCTTTCTCTCTTCCTCTCTCCTCTCTCTCTGCTGCTCATGCTCTCGCTCTCTCTCTCAAATAAATTTTAAAAAACTTGAAAGAAAGAAAGAAAGAAAAGGCTGTAACTAGAAGAAAATTAGGAAAGGAAAAAATGTCACAAGTAAATGCACACATCTAAAGGGAGTAGATTAATCACAAAACCAGTATGGAGATTAATACACAAAAGCAGAACAAATAAGTATTAGCTTAAATACATCAGTCATGAGATTCACAAAAGTATGTAATGTATGACATTATGTACATAAAATGGGGAAGGGGAGTAAATATTTAGTGCTTTTCAAATGGGTTCCAACTTAGTCACCATCAACTTAATATAAACTGCGATATGCACTGCATAAGAGGTTACATATGAACCTAATGGTAACCACAAATCAAGATCCTATATAGATACATGCAGGGGGGAAAAAAAAAAAAAAGAAAGGAATCCATGCCTAACACTAAAGAAAACCATCAAACCATATAGGAAGAGAGCAAAAGAGAAGAAAGGAACAGAGAGGAACTACAAAAAACGCAACAAAACAAAAAATACCCTGTAAAACAAGTAACAAAATGGCAATACATAATCAATAATTGCTTTATTAAAAAAAAAAAATGTTGGGGCGCCTGGGTGGCTCAGTCGGTTGAGCATCCGACTTCGGCTCAGGTCGTGATTTCACGGTTCATGGGTTCGAGCCCCACGTCGGGCTCTGTGCTGACAGCTCGGAGCGTGGAGCCTGCTTCGGATTCTGTGTCTCCCTCTCTCTCTGCTCCTCCCCTGCTCACACTCTTGTCTCACTCTCAAAAATAAATAAAGATTAAAAAAATTGTTTTTATATGTTTATTTTGAGAGAATGTGTGAGCAGGGGAGGGGCAGACAGAGAGAGAGGGAGAGATTCCCAAGTAGGCTCCACAGTGTCAGTGCAGGGCCCAAGGTGGGTTATGATCTGAGCCAAGATCAAGAGTTAGATGCCTAATAGACTGAGACATCCGGGCACCCCAATCAATAATTACTTTCTATTTGAACGGACTAAATGCTCCAAGAGAAAGACACAGGGTCACATGGATAAAAAACAAGACCCATCTATATGCTGCCTACAAGACACTCACACAAGACCTAAACAGACATGCAGACTGAAAGGGAAAAGAGAGGACATTTACCATGTAAATGAAAGCAAAAAACGAAACAAAACAAAACAAAACAAAAAACACAAAAAACCAAAACAAAACAAAAACTGAGGAAGTAATACTTGTGTCAGAAAAAACAGATTTAAAAATTTTTTGAAATGTTTTCTCTATTTTTGAGAGCGAGAGAGACAAAGACAGAGCATGAGTTTATTTCACTTTTGAGAGAGAGAGAGACAAAGTGTGAGCAGGGGAGGGGCAGAGAGAGAGGTAGACACAGAAAATGAAGGAGGCTCCAGGCTCCCAGCTGTCAGCACAGAGCCTGATCCGGGGCTCGAACCCATGAACCGTGAGATCATGACCTCAGCCGAAGTTGGAAGCTTAACCGACTGAGCCACCCGGATGCCCCAGAAAAAACAGATTTTAAGACGAAGTCTATAGCAACAAAAAAAGGCACTACACGATGATAAAGGGAAAATCCAACAAGAAGATACAATAATGGTCATTATTTATGCATCCAAGATGGGAGTACCTAAATACATAAAGCAACTATTAACTGGCATAAAGGGAGAACGTGACAGTAATACAGTAAAAGCAGAGGACTTTAACACCCCACTTACATCCATGGATAGATTATCGCAAAAGAACATCAATAAGGAAAACAGTGGCTTTGAGTAACACATTACACCAGATGAATCTAACAGATATATACAGATAATCCCTCCAAATACAGCAGAATACACATTCTTTTCACAAACATTTACCAGAATGGATCCCATGTTAGGCCACAACGCAGGTCTCAACAAATTCAAGAAATCTTATTATGCACCTCTTCGGACCACAATGATATGAAACTCAAAATCGATTCTAACAAAATATCTGGAAAGAACATCAATACATTGGGGCGCCTGAGTGGCTCAGTTGGTTAAGCGTCTGACTTCGGCTCAGGTCATGATCTCGCGGTCCATGAGTTCAAGGCCCGCGTCGGGCTCTGGGCGGACAGCTCGGAGCCTGGAGCCTGCTTTGGATTCTGCGTCTCCCTCTCTCTCTGCCCCTCCCCCGGTCGTGCTCTGTCTGTCTGTCTCTCTCTCTCTCAAAAGTAAACATTAAAAAAATTAAGAACATCAGTACACGAAGGCTAGATAACAGGCTACTCAACAACGAATGGGTCAACCAAGAAATGAAGGAGCAAATCGCCCAATGCACAGAGGCAAATGAAAATGAAAACCCAATGGGCCACAATCTTCTGGGGTTGTCGCAAAAACACTTCTATGAGTAGAGTTTATAGTGCTAGAGGTCTACCTCAAGAAAAAGGAACAATCTCAAAGAAAATACCTAAGCCTTACACCTAAAGGAGCTAGAAAAAGAAGAACGAAGCCCAAAGCCAGGAGAAGGAAGGAAATAAAGATTAGAGCAGAAATAAATGAGATACAGTACATACAATAGTACAGATCAATGAAACCAGGAGCTGGCTCTTTGAAAAGGTCAGCAAAATTATAAACCTGTAAGGAGACGCATCACGAGAAAAGAATACTCAAAATGATAAATGAAAAGGTGGATAAATAGAATTACAAATAAAAGGGTAGAAATAACAACCAACCTAACAGAAGTACAAAGAATTTGAAGAGACTACTGCAAAGAATGATAGGCCAATGAGTTGGACAACCTAAAATAAATAGGAAAATTCCTAGCACCATAAAAGACCCCACGAGTCAATTAGGAAGAGACAGACAAGGTGAACACATGGATTATTAGTAATGACATTGAATCAGTAATCAAAAACAACTCCCAACCAACCAAAGTCCAGGACCAGATGGCTTCCCAGGTAAATTCTACAAAACATGCAAAAAACAAAACAAAAACAAAAACAAACAAACAAAACATTCTTCTCCAACTATTCCAAAAAACAGAAAAGGAAGTAAAACTTCCAAATTCATCCTCGGAGACATTACCATGAGAGCAAAACCAAACAAAGACTATAAAAAAAGACTAACTACAGGACTTTATCTCTGATGAACATAGACACGTAAGTCCTTAACAACTTATTAGTAAATTCAATTCAAGAATACATTTAAAAAAAATTTTTTTTTAACATTTATTTATTTTTGAGACAGAGAGAGACAGAGCATGAACGGGGGAGGGGCAGAGAGAGAGGGAGACACAGAATCCGAAGCAGGCTCCAGCCTCTGAGCCGTCAGCCCAGAGCCCGACGCGGGGCTCGAACTCACGGACCGCGAGATTGTGACCTGAGCTGAAGTCAGACGCTCAACCGACTGAGCTACCCAGGCGCCCCAAGAATACATTTTTTTAAATCACTCACCACGACTAAGCAGCACGTATTCCTAGTATGTAAGAGTGGTTCAATATTCACACATCAACATGATGTATCTCACTGACCAGAGAATAAAACCCTATGATCATCTCGACAGAAACAGCAAAACACAGTGCCTATTCCTGGTAAAAACTCTGACAGTAGGTTAGAGGGAACACACCTCCACCGAGTAAAGGCCATAAATGTCAAACCCACAGCTAATATCATTCTTAATGGTGAAAAAGAACGTTTTACCTAAAATCAGGAAGAAACAAGGGTGCCCACTCTCACCGGTTTTTTCAACATAGTACAAGTCCTACCCATAGCAATCAGACAGGAATTAACAGGCATCCAAATGGGTAAGAAAGAAGTCAAACTGTCACTATGTACAAATAACCTGAAGTATATAGTAATATAGAGATCAACGTAGTAATATAGAGATCAACGTAGTAATCAACGTAGAGATCAACGTAGTGATAGATCAATACTAGTATATAGTATATAGAATATACTAATATGGACAAAACCCGAGTGACTCCACGAAAAAACTAGTTCTGATATATGACTTCAGTGAAGTCACAGGATACAAAATACATAATATGCTGCATTTCTATACATAAATAACAAAGTATGAGAAAGAGAAAATAGGAAAACAAACCCATTTACAGGTACATTAAAAAGAGTAAAACATCTAGGAATAAACTTCACCAAGAAGGTGAAAGCCCTGTACTCTGAAAACTGTCAAAAAAAAAAATTGATGAAAGAAATTGAAGGCAACACAAACACGTGTAGATATCCCATGCCCTTATATTCGAAGAATTACTATCAGTAAACTGTCCATACTACTTAGGGCAATCTACACATTCAACACAATGCCTAGCAAAGTATCAACAGCATTTTTCACAGAACCACAACAACTAGTCCAAAAATTTGTACGGAACCACTAAAGACCCAAAGAGCCAAAGGAATCTTGAGAAAGAAGAACAAAACAGGACCCATCACAATTCCAGATTGCATCATATTCTACAAGGCTATAGTCATCAAAAGAATATGGGACCAGAACAAAAAGAGAAACAGAGGTTAATGGAAAAGCACACAGAACCCAGAAACGAACACATGCTTATAAGGTCAATTAACCTATGACAAGGGAGACAAGAAAATACAATGGGAAAAGAGGGTGCTCTTCAACAGCTGGTGCTTTAAAAACAAATGCATACAAAAGCTACATGCAAAAGAATGAAAACGGGCCTCTTTCTTACACCATACACAAAAATAACCTCAAAATTGATTAAAGGCTGAAAATGTGAGACCTGAAACTACAGAACTCCTAGAAGAAAACATGACATGAGCCATACAAACACTTTTCTAGATATGTGTCCTCAGGAAAGGTAAACCAAAGCAAAAATTCAGTATTGGGACTACATCAACATAAAAAGCTTTTGCACAGTGAAGGGAACGTTGGACAAAACAAAAAGGCAACCTACTGAATGAGAAAAGATATTTGTAAATGATACACTTGGTACGAGATTAAAATCTAAAATATATCAAGAACTTACACAACTTAACATCCAAAACCCCAATAATCTAATTAAAAAGTAAGCGGAGGGCCTGACGAGCCATTTGTCCAAGGAAGACATCCAGGAGGCCAACAGGCCCATCAACGAATGCTCAGCATCACTAATCATCAGGGAAAGGCAAATCAAAACCACAGTGAGATAGCACCTCATACTTGTCAGAATGGCTAGAATCCAAAAGACAAGAAATGGCGACCATTGGTGATGACGTGCGGACAAAGCGAACCTTCGAGCACTGTTAGCGGGAATGTAAATTGGAACTGTGGAAAACAGCACGGATGTTCCTCAAACAATTCAAATTAGCAATACCATATGACCTGGTAATTCCACTACTGGGTATTTACCCAAAGAAAATGCAAACACTCATTTGAAAAGACATATGCACCCTTATGTTCACTGCAGCATTATTTACGATGGTCAAGATACGGAAGCAACCGTGGGTCCATCAGCAGGTGAGTGAAGAAGATGTGGTATATACGTACATTGCAATACTCTCCAGTTATAAAAAACAATGAGATCTTGCCATTTGTGAGAACATGGACGGACCCAGAGGGGACAATGCCACGTGAAATGAGCTCTACAGAGAAAGATAAATTCTGCATGATCTCGCTCACGTGTGGCAAGTATTAAAACAAACTCAGAATCAACCCAAAAAACAGACCCTTGACTATAGATAAGCAACCGGTGGTTGCCAGAGGGGAGACAGACATGGGTTGCACCAAATGGATGAAGGAGAATGAGAGGCAGTTTACAAACTTCTAGTTATAAAATAAGTAAATCATGGAGATGCAAAGTACAGTATAGGGAATATAGTTACTAGGATTGTTTGGGGAGAGATGGGGTATACACCTAGTATGGTGAGCAATGAGTAATGTATACAATTGTTGATTCATTATGCTGTACACTTGAAACTAGTAAAATACTGCATGTTAATTATACTTAAAATACACACACACACACACACACACACACACACACACACACACACACACACACCATAAAAAACAAGAGAAGCAAAGGAGAAGAAAAATTAAAAAAAAAAAAAAAAGCGCACCTGGCTGGCTTAATCGGTAGAACACACAACCCTTGATCTCAAGGTTGGGAGTTCAAGACCCACATTGGGTGCAGAGATTACTTAAAAATAAAATCTACAGAGGCAGCTAAGTGGCTCGGTTGGTTAAGCGTCCAACTTCAGGTCACTTCATGATCTAGCAGTCTGTGAGTTCGAGCCCCGCGTCGGGCTCTGTGCTGGCAGCTCGGAGCCCGGAGCCGGCTTTGGATGCTGTGTCTCCCTCTCTCTGCCCCTACCCTGCTCACGCCTCCGTCTCTTTCTCTCACAAGTAAGTAAACACTAAAAAAATGTAAAAAAAAAAAATCTTTCAAAGAAAAGTTCAATTTAAAAGACCTAAAGACCAAAAAAGTGGGAAAGAAAGGGAAAAATAGTCGTGTTCCAACAAAGTATTGATGAGGCTACAGATGTAACATTTGACAATTATGAGCCATATTAATACTGATTTCCTTGACCAAGGAACTTGTCAAGAGGAGCAGCTATCAACTACTTTTCAGAATGGTCAGAACATTTCTCTTTTATTTGTAATATACAACAGGTACCATTACCAAAAGGTACCATAACCATAACATCATCCAAACGTTACAGAAAAGTCTAGAATAGAACATTGTCTTCTCCACCGCTGGCCCTCACCTGTGTGGCTCTCCCCAGGGACAACTTGCTACCAGTTTTGGAAGGGGCTTTAGATTTTAGAAGGACTAAAATAAAAGAACATGAATGATCTATGAATCAGGTCTATAGTTTTCGATCAACAAATTAATGACACGCCTGCTCTTGGGATGACTACTGCTTTGTACGATACTTTTGGGGTGCCTGTCTGGCTCAGTCAGTGGACCATGGGGTTCTTGATCTCAGGGTTGTGAGTTCAAGCCCCTCGTTGGATGTGGAGATTACACAAAATATTATCTTTAAAAACAAACAGCTTATAACTTAAAGAATAAAAACAATAGCTTGATAGTAGAGAAACCCATCAGACAGTGACTTAAGTGATCCAAGTTAACATCGACAGGAAAAGGTCTACCTGGCATGAGGTGGCTCCTGATAAGAAAACATCACTCACGTGGTATTCTTGCCACAACCGTACGACTCAAATCATCAATAATTATCAGAGCAACCCAGTATTACTACGAGACTTTCTGCAAAATAATGGTCACAAAATATTAATGATATGAAAGACAAAAGAACCAGAAGAACCGTTCTACACGGAAGAGAAATGGTAACTTGGGGCACCTGGATGGCTCAGTCAATTGAGTGTCCAACTCTTGATTTAGGCTCAGGTCATGATCCTGGGGTTGTGGGATCAAGCCCTGCGTCGGGCTCTGCTCTGAGTGTGGAGCCTGCTTGGGATTCTCTCTCTCTCTCTCTCTCTCTCTCTCTCTCTCTCTCTCCCCTGCCCCGCCCCACCCCCCCACCCCACCCCCTGTTCCTCTCCCCTGCTCTCTCTCTAAAATAAAAAATAAATAATAAAATTTTAAAAAGAGAGACCCTGGAACTCAATGTACTGTGTAAGATCTCGAATTTGCTCCCAGACCGGGAAAGTTTGCTACAAAAACATTATGATGAAAACTGTTAAGACTTGAGTATGGAACAGGAGTTATATAATAATATATCAAATCATTTCCCAGATTTTGAAAATTATACTGTCTTTTGTAAGAAGATGTCCAATTCTTATGAAATATATACTTGAAGTATTTAGTGGTAAAAAAGAGGGTATCATTCATGTATTTTCAGATTTTTTCAGAACAAAAATGATGGACAGATGTGTGTGTATACCTATGAGAATAATAATGCAGATGAAGAAAAGGATTTGGAACTTTGAAATCACATCCTTGTAAGAAGTGATCCTCCCCAAATCTTCCAGAATAGGAGTTCTGAGTCGTTGAACAAGCACACTTCTTTATCTTCTCACCATCAGGACTCCATTAAAATGATAATAAAGGGGTTAAAAAGGTACAAACCCCCGAAACACTCAATCAACAGAAGGGGGGTTCTTGAGGGACAAGAGTTGACAACAAATACCGGTAGGTAGTTAAGAGTGGACTGACGACAGCAGTTGGGAGGAACCTGCAGCCTACAGTCTATGAGGGGGCAGGTGACCTGTCCACCAAGTGTAGAAGACGTCTTGGGTTCAGTCTTGAGGTCTGACAGACAGATAATAAGCCCTGTGCCCCGTCAGCCCTAGAACAGCCCCAACAATCAAGGATCACCAGGCAGTTGAATAAGCCTGCAACTCAAAACAAAGAGAAATAACTAACTCCAGCAAAAAACCAAAGATAATTCAGGGATAAAAGCAAGCTTACCGAAACAATCTCATTATTTCTCTAAGAGAAAGAGGAATGGAAATTGTATTCATGAAGCTAAAACATGATGCGGTAACATCACGGAATAACTACCCATAGTACACCTTTGAAATTAAAAAAACACCATTACGAAAATAGGAAGCATCTATATAAAAGCTGTAGTTGAAGACCTTTCCCAAAGGTGCAGCTCAACGGAAGGACAGGGAAAATAGGAGAAAAACTAAGACATCTACAGACTCAATTCAGGAGGCTCAATCTCCAAATACTGAGTTCCAGAGAGATAATGGAGATACGGAGGGAGAAACTTATCACAGAAAAGACACTAGAACATTCCTAGAGTTTTAGGAAAATACTAGGGTTGACTCAGTGATATTCAAGATACACCGCAAAAGACTTGCACCACTCACAATGAACTTCCCCAATGAGGAGACTCCTGGACACCTGGCTGGGTCAGTGGGTGGAGCGTGCAACTCTTCATCTCCGGGTTCTGAGTTCCCGGCCCACATTGGGCATAGAGATTACCTTAAATACAGTAATAGGAAGACCCAAAAAGCTTTCAGGAAGAATAGACGCATCGCTTTAAAAAAAAATAACCATCGGCCTGGTTTGAGAATTCTCAACATTAATACCTCATGGGTTTTCATCCTGAATTTTGAGTAAAGGTGAGCTTCAAATGAAAATTAATAGTGGAAGAAAAGAACAAAGACACTTCTGGTCAAAGCCAGGATGCAACAGTTTACCTTTTCCATACCCTTTAAGAAATTTCTGGAGAACATGCTCTGGCAAAATGAGGGCGTAAACGAGAAGAGGAGGAGGAGGAGGAGGAGAAATGCTAACTAGGAATTAGACGGTTCATCGTAAAAGAGCAATCGAAGAAGCCCCTGGAAGAAAGGTACGTTGAGGCAACCAGTTCAGATTCCAACAGTCTCAACTGTGAACACCAGGCTCCGGGAGCGAAGTGTTCTCATTTCTTAGCAACTCCAGGAGGTAACGCATTAATATCCAATTTGGTTTTACATTAATAAAGCCATAGCAATGTGAACACTACTGATGCTCAGCTGGGAGAATCAACCCGGAGACAAAGTCAGAAGGAGTGCACGGTGGGTAGAGGAGAGGGTGTAAATGTTCTCAATCTGGTCAGCGTGCAAGTGTATGGACATGAGCAGGGAGGTGGAGTAGTGACGAACAGAAAGCGGGCATTAGCACTGATGTCCCAATCCTATCAAGTGGAGAGACAAAGGGTACCGGCTATGTTGACCTATGCAGAACTCTATGCACAGGATTAAAATTTTCAGAGACAACGAGGAAGTTAAATAGTAATCGGACTGTATCGGGAGGAGAGGGGAGAAGAGGTATAGGTGTGAATGAGTGAAATCTTCATCTATGGAAAAGGAAAGTCACCAGTTATTATCAAAAGTTGGTAGGTGAAGAATTTCTATCAACATACGATTTACAAACGTGACACAGGACAGAGAAACAGTTAGGAGTGTTTACCTCCGGGCACAAGATGGGTGCTTTTCCGTAGTCATCCTTCTGGATCATCTGAACCATGGGTATGGATTTTTTTAATATCTCCCTGGACCTTGTGATGTGAGCCAGTTCTCCTTGCCCTCCCTTGGGCTGGCCTTTAGAACCTCCCTGGTTTCCTTCTACTATCGATGATTTGCCAAGTCTTCTTCCTAGATGCCTCCTACCCTGCCCACCATATTCACGTTGGTAACACCGGGTTTAACCACTGGCCCTGTTTTTTTGCCTTTTAAAAAAAAATTTTTTTTAAATGTTTATGTTTTGAGAAAGAGAGACAGAGTGCGACTGGGGGGAGGACAGAGAGAGAGGGAGACACAGAATCAGAAGCAGGCTCCAGGCTCTGAGCTGTCAGCACTGAGCCCGATGCGGGGCTCGAACCCAAGGACCACGAGATCACGACCTGAGCCAAGGTCAGACAGTCAACTGACTGAGGCACCCAAGTGCCCCTCTTTCCTCCCCCCCCTTTTGGTTTTCCCCTTGGATAAATCCACTCACTGCCCTCAACTGTCATTCGGGCACTGAAGAATCCTATCTCCCTTCATCTCTCTTCTTGAACTTCCTCTTAAACGTCAGGACAGTTTTCAACTTCCTATTGAAACTGCTACATCTAAACATCCAATCGATACCTCAAACTCAACACATTCAAAAGGGAAAGATATCAAAATTTATGGGGTGGATCTAACCCAGGGATTAGAGGGAAGTTTATAGCTATAAATACCTATATTAAAAAATAATAAAGATGTCAAATCAATAACCTAATTTTCCACCTAAAGACACTGGAAAAAGAAACTAAATCCAAAGCAAACAGAAGGAAGGAAATAATTACAACTGGAGTAGAATTAAATGTTTTTTATTTATTTTTGAAGGAGAGACAGACAGAGCATGAGCAGGGGAGGAGCAGAGAGGGAGGGAGACATAGAATTTGAAGCAGGCTCCAGGCTCTAAGCTGTCAACACAGAGCCCGACGCGGGGCTCGAACTCAAGAGCTGTGAGATCATGACCTGAGCTGAAGTCAGGCGCTCAACTGACTGAGCCACCCAGGCGCCCCAACAACTGGAAGTAGAATTAAATGAAATAGAGAATAGAAAAACAATGAAGTAAAACCACTGAAAAGTTAGTTATTTGAAAAGATGAGCAAGGGGGGCCTGGGTGGCTCAGTTGGTTGGGTGTCCGACTTCGACTCAGGTCATGATCTCACGGTCTGTGAGTCTGAGCCCCGCGTCAGGCTCTGTGCTGACAGCTCAGAGCCTGGAGCCTGCTTCAGATTCTGTGTCTCCCTCCCTCTCTCTGACCCTCCCCCATTCATGCTCTGTCTCTCTCTCCCCCTCTTTCTCTCTCAAAAATAAACAAACATTAAAAAATAATAAATAAAATAAAAACATTTACCAGAATGATCAGAATAAAGAGATTAGGAGAATTCAAATCACTCCATCAAAAAAAAAAAATAAATTAAAAAAAAAAATAAAACACTTAGTTCTGGAAACAAAACAAAACAAAACAAAACAAAACAAAAAACAAATCACTCCATCAGAATTAAAGAGGGGCCAACACTACTGAAATTACAGAATTAAAAATGGTTATAAAGGAATATTATGAACAACTATAAGCCAATCAATTAAGTAACTTAGATGAAATGGACAAATTCCTAGAGAAACACTACTGAAACTGACTCAAAAATATATAAAAGCTTAACAGAAGTATCAGAAGAAATTCAATTACTAATTAAAAACTTCTTACAAAGAAAATTCCAGGTCCAGATGGCTTTATTAGAGGATTCTACTGAACATATAAAGAATTATTACCAATCCTTCACAGTCTTTTCTAAAAAAGAGAATAGAAAACAACACTTTCAACTCATGCTATGAAACCACTATTACTCTGACATCAAAGCTAGACAAAAATACCACAAGAAAACTATAGATCAATACCCTTTATGAATACGGACACAAAAACCCTCAACAAAATACTAACAAACTGAATCCAACAATATATAGAAATGATTATACCCTACAACCAAGTGGGATCTATCCCAGGAACGTACGATCGATTTAACAACTGAAAATCAATGTAATACATCATATTATTAGTACAAATGACAAAAACCACATGATGATCTCAATGGATGCAGAAAAAGCAGCTGGCAAAATCCAACAGAGCTTTGTGATAACACCACTCAGTAAAATAAAAATAGACGGGAACTTCCTCATTGTGATAAAGGACACTTGTGGAAAACCCACAGCTAATATTATACTTAACGGTGGAAGACTAGAAGCTTTCGACCTAAGACCAGGAACAAGACAAGGATTCCCACTCACCACTTCTATTCAACATTGTACTTGAGGTTCTACCCAGGATACATAGGCAACAAAAAGAAATAAAAGGCATCTATATTACAAAGGAAAAAGTAAAACTATAATTATAGACAACATGATCTTGTATACAGAAAATCATAAGGAATCCAAGAAAAAAACGATTACAGGTCATAAAGGAGTTCAGCAGTGTTGCAAGATAAGACATCAATGTTGGAAACCAATCGCATTTCTACACACTAGCAATGTGCCATATGAAAATCCAAGTAAGGAAACAACTCCATCTATAATTGCATCAAGAATAAGAAAAGTCTTTTTTAAAATGTTTCTTTATGGGGCGCCTGGGTGGCTCAGTCAGTTAAGCATCCGACTTCAGCTCAGGTCACGATCTCGCGGTCCGTGAGTTCGAGCCCCGCGTCGGGCTCTGGGCTGACGGCTCAGAGCCTGGAGCCTGCTTCCGGTTCTGTGTCTCCCTCTCTCTCTGCCCCTCCCCCGTTCATGCTCTGTCTCTCTCTGTCTCAAAAATAAATAAACGTTAAAATAAATAAATAAATAAATAAAATGTTTCTTTATTTCTGAGATAAAGAGTATAAACAGGGGAGGAGCAGAGAGAGAGAAAGCGACAGAAAGACAGAATCTGAAGCGGGCTCCAGGCTCTGAGCTGTCGAGACAGAGACTGACACAGGGCTCAAACCCACAAACCGTGAGATCATGACCTGAGCCGAAGTCGGCCGCTCAACCAACTAAGCCATCCAGGCACCTAGAAAAAGAAGACAAGTCTTAGGAATAAAATTCAACAAGTCTGAGACCTGTACATTGAAATCTTAAAAACATGGTTGAACGAAGTCATAAATCTAAGTAAGTGGACAGACATCCCACTGTGTATGGATTCGAAGACTTAATATTGGTAACATGGCAATACTCCTCAAGATGATCTACACATCCCATGCCATACTATCAGAATCACAGCTGATTTCTTTGCAGAAATTGACAACCTGATCCTAAAATCCTTATGGAAATAAATGCAGGTTACCAGAAGCCAACACAATCTTGCAAAGAACAGCGAAGTTGGAGGATTAATACTTGCAAATTTTGCAGCTTACCACAGAGCTGTAGTATGGTAATGTCATTAACATAGACACGTAGATAGATCAGTGGATTAAAATTGAGAGTCAAGAAATAAACTCTCACGTTTGCGGTCAAATGATTTTCAACAACAGTACCAAGACAATTCCATGGAGGGTCTTTTCAATAAATGGTGTTAGGAAGAAACTTCAACCCGTTCCTTATGACATACACAAAAACTAACTCAAAACGGATCTTAGACCTAAATGTAAGAAATTCCTCAAACTCTTTTTTTTTTTATAACATTTATTTATTTTTGAGAGAGAGAGAGAGACAGAGCATGAACGGGGGAGGGTCAGAGAGAGGGAGACACAGAATCTGAAACAGGCTCCAGGCTCCAAGCTGTCAGCACAGAGCCTGACGCGGGGCTCGAACTCACGGACCGCGAGATCATGACCTGAGCCGAAGTCGGCCGCTTAACCGACTGAGCCACCCAGGCGCCCCAGAAATTCCTCAAACTCTTAAAAGAAAACATAGGAGTAAATCTTCCACCTTTGGATTAGGCCACTGTTTCTTTTTTTATATATTAAATATAATTTATTGATAAATTGGTTTCCATATAATACCCAGAGTTCATCCCAACAGGTGCCCTCCTCAATGCCCATCAACCACTTTCCCCTCTCTCCCACCCCCCCCCCCCCATCAACCCTCAGTTTGTTCTCAGTATTTAAGAGTCTCTTATGGTTTGCTTCCTTCCCTCTCTAATGTTTTTTTTCCCCCCTCCCTCTCCCCCTCCCCCATGGTCTTCTGTTAAGTTTCTCAGGATCCACATGAGTGAAAACATATGGTATCTGTCTTTCTCTGTATGACTTAGTTCACTTAGCATAATACCCTCCAGTTCCATCCACGTTGCTACAAAGGGCCAGATTTCATTCTTTCTCATTGCCACATAGTATTCCATTGTGTATATAAACCACAATGTCTTGATCCATTCATCAGGTGATGGACATTTAGGCTCTTCCCATAATTTGGCTATTGTTGAAAGCTCTGCTATAAACATTGGGGTACAAGTGCCCCTATGCATCAGCACTCCTGTATCCCTTGGGTCAATTCCTAGCAGTGCTATTGCTGGGTCATAGGGTAGATCTATTTTTCATTTTTTGAGGAACCTCCACACCGTTTTCCAGAACGTAGGCCACTATTTCTAGATACAAAACCAAAAGCATTAGCATCAAAAGAAAAATAGATAAATTGGATGCCTCAAAATCATTAACTTCATTTTCTTGATGGTATTGCTTGTAACACACAGGAGACTCTAGACAAAGATAGCAGCCTAAGAGGCTCTTGAATTTCTCTACTCCCACAGATGCACTGAATATACAGCTCACACAGACCAATTCCCTCGAAGAGAAATCCACAGAGCGATTCCTACACATCACACACCTGAGCAAATGCCCACGTGGAAACAGGTAAGAAGGCGGAGACTTGCTGTCACCCTAATTCCAGCTTCTCCCTGAGGAGTGAGGGGTTTGGACTACGCACCTGATGCTTCAACTTTTAAGGATGAGTCCCCAAATCACCTACCTCTGAATGCAAATGGGGCTTGTAATGACAAGTCCCACAGGACTATCTATTTTTTAAAAAGCTGTTATTTAATAGGCCAGCCAGCAGAAGTGCCCACCTCCCAGGATTTCCCTGCAAGGGGCTTGAAAGCACACTCTCCAAGCTGCTGAGGGTTCAGCTTCTCAACAGCCTGCGTCTAGGAGCTAAAAGACATCCTCCCCTGTGGGACACCGATGGGTCTTGGCACACCCTCAACTACCGGGAGGCATGGAGAACAAAGATGGCAGAAAGATCTCAGAGGCAACCGGGAGCTCTGGCCAGGCCGACTGATGAGGTCCGTTTGATGACAACACCAGCCTTGTGAAGAGTGGCAGGGGATTCAACAGAAACCAACACAGAGAATCAAGAGCCAAGAAGAAACAGGAATATGTTCCAAAAATCAATCTCCAGGAACCAATCTTTATGAAGTGGAAGGAAGTGATTTACCTGACCAAGAGTTCAAAGTAACAGTCATGCTCACTCAAGTCAGGAGAGCTATGAACAAAGTAAGAATTTCAACCCGAGACAAAGAACATTAAGAAGTACCGGGGCGCCTGGGTGGCTTGGTCGGTTAAGCGTCCGACTTCGGCTCAGGTCATGATCTCACGGTCCGTGGGTTCGAGCCCCGTGTCGGGCTCTGTGCCGACAGCTCAGAGCCTGGAGCCTGTTTCAGATTCTGTGTCTCCCTCTCTCTCTCTGCCCCTCCCCTGTTCATACTCTGTCTCTCTCTGTCTCAAAAATAAACGTTAAAAAAAAAAATTTGAAAAAAAAAAAAAAAGAAGTACCAAAAGGCTGTTACAACTATTGGTGAATTCAGCTAAGTGGCAAGATACAAAATCAATTGCATTTCGGTACACTAACAATGAGCTTTGCAAAGAGAAATTGAGAAAACAATTCCATTCACAATAGCATCAAAAAGAATAAGATACTTTCGAATAAATCTAAGACGGCAAACGATTTGTACACTAAAAGCTGTATAAGACTAACCAAAGAAATTGAAGACACAAATGGAAAGATACATGCTCATTCATTGGAATAATTAGTATTATTAAATTTGTCCATACTATCTGAAGTGACCTGCAGTTGAGTGCAATCCGTATCAAAATTCCAATGGTGGGGTGCCTAGCTGGCTCAGTCAGTAGAGTGTACAATTCTTGATCTTGGGGTTGTAAGGTCGAGCCTCAGGTGGAGAGATGACTTAAATATCCAATCTTTTTAAAAAATTCCAATGGCATTTTTCATAAAAACAGAGAAGAATTCTCAATTTTGTATGCAATTACCAAAGACTCAGAAAAGCCAAAGCAATCTTGAGAAAGAACAGAGAGGCATCACACATATCCTGATTTCAAACTTTATCACAAGGCTATAGTCATCAAAACAGCGTTGTACTGACATAGAAACAGACACATACATCCACTGAAAGGAATATAGAGCCCAGAAACAAAGCCGTGCATACGTGGTCAGTTAATTAACAACAAAGGAGCCAGGAATAAACAATGGGGGAAAGTGTAGTCTCTTTAGCAAACGATGCTGGGAAAACTGGATATCCACATGCAAAAGAATAAAGCTGGACCACTACCCTGTATCACACACAAAAATTAACTCAAAATGGACTAAAGACTTGAAGTAAGGGGCGCCTGAGTGGCTCAGTCGATTGAGCGTCCGACTTCAGCTCAGATCGTGATCTCACGGTTCGTGGGTTCGAGCCCCGCATTGGGCTCTGTGCTGACAGCTCAGAGCCTGGAGCCTGCTTCGGACTCTGTGTGGGTCTCTCTCTGCTCCTCCCCTGCTTGTGCTCTGTCTTTCTCTCTCTTTCAAACATCAAACAAACATTAAAAAAATTCATTAGAGAAAACTTGAAATGAGACCTTTAGCCATAAAACTCTGAGAAGAAAACATCAGCAGTCAACTCTGTGACATACTTCCCGGAGATAATTTTTTGGATTTGACACTGAAGGCAAAGGTAACAACCACCGCGATGAAACCAGTAAGCACTGCTACCTAAATCTTAAAATCTTCTGTAGAACAAAGGAAACAACCAACATAAATGAAAATACAACCTAGGGAAGGGGAGAGATGATTTGCAAACTACATACCCATTAAGGGGTTAAGATTCAAAATACACAAGGGGCTCACATAACTCAATAGCAAAAACCTAAGTTACCCAGTAAAAAATAGGCAAAGGACCTGGACATTTTCCCAAAGGAGAGACGCAAATGGCCACCAAGTATAGGAAAAGGTTGTCAGCATCACTAGCCATCCAGAAAATGCAAGTCAAAACCACAGTGACAAGTCCAGAATGCCCTGGAAGCTGTGGTTTTCACAAGCTCCCGGATTGCCCATTGAGGCCTAGGAGGCCTGGACCGAATCCCATCCCCGACATTGACCTTCTGGGTAACCTTACATCACTGTGGCCCATCTGTGCAGTAAGCCTGTTGAGTAAGGATCTTTCCCGCTCCTGTGTTCTAGGCCTCAGGGGAATAAGGGAGCCCAGGGCGGGAGGTCCCCATCCCCAGATGGCTAGGTAAGGGGCCATGAGAAGCCATGATACACCTCCAGGCCCCACCTCCTCCTCCACAGGTTCAAGGGTAGCAGACCACTGTAGGGACTGGACAGACCCTCAAGAAAATTGAGTGGAGGGAAGCTGGAAGGCTTTGCAGCCCATGACCTGAGAGGGAGCAACGTGGTCGGCTCACATCTGCCTCTTCCTGCGGCCTCACCCCCACCCGCCTCCACTGCAAACTGCCCTGAACGCTTTCCACGCAGGATACAAAGCTCACAGGACCGGGCCAGAGCAAGATGTTCTGAGGACCGTCCCCTGGGGGTTGCCGAGTTACAGCCCCCAACTAGCAATACTCAGTGGGGCCTCCGGATGGGGGGAGCGTGGAAAGGGCTACAGGGGTAGAGTCCACCTGCCCGGTTCAGTTTCTACCAGGCTGCCCCTCAGGGCCCAGGCTGCAAGGAGTCCCCAAAGGACTTTCTCTGGACCAAGCAGAGCTCACAGCTGGGCAGGGGTTATACCCGTCGGAGCTCCTGGATGGCAGCTTCAAGAATAAATTTGTTCTTGGGCACCTGGGTGGCTCAGTTGGTTAAGGGACCGACTCTCGATTTCAGCTCAAGTCACGATCTCACGGGTTCGTGAATTCCAGCCCCACATCAGGCTCCGTGTTGACAACGTAGAGCCTGCTGGGCATTCTCCCTCTCCCCCTTTGTCTCCCCTTCTCCACACTAAAAAAATAAAAATAAAAAATAAAAGAAGGGCACCTGGGTGGCTCAGTCGGTTAAGGGACTGACTTCAGGTCAGGTCAGGATCTCGCAGTTCACAGCCTGGCCATCTACACGGGTACCTGGCCGGCTCACGTTTGTGAGTTTGAGCCCTGCATCAGGCTCCCTGCAATCAATGCGGAGCCTGCTTTGGGTTCTCCGCCTCACTCTCAAAGGTAAACATTAAAAAAAAAGAAAACTACCAAGGTCATTTAGCTTAGTCTACTAGCGGTCAGCACTTTGGCCTGGTCTCAACAGGGAACATCTGATGCTGGCTGCACACGTTTCTGTAGTTGACGGCTAGGCTGACGGGGGGGGGGGGGGGGGGGGGGGGGGGGGGCTTGTCCTTGGTTTTGGCGGGGGGACCTCGGCTAAAAGAACTTTACTCTATTTTGTCACATCTAGCAAGCTAGTCCTGGCTAGATCATATGGTGGCGGAAGGGTTCCGAGAGTCAGAAGAAAGCAAAAAAAACCCTCTACGACCTCTTCAGTTCTATGCCCAGAATTTTGTCCCTCTCGTCCATTACGTGTATCAAAGCTCGTCACTCGCGCAGCCTAGAATCAAGGGGTAAGGAAACAGACTTCATTTCTTGGTGGACACAGTAACAGAGTATGGCAGACATTTTTGCAATCTGTGAGCACAACAGAAAAACAACAACGACCACATGTGTGTAAATACGAACTTTACTATGTAACAAAATTATCTGAACTGACCTAGACAAAGCAAGTACTCATTTCCTACGGTTCAAGTATATAAGCCATGCGGTGCCTGGTCGGCTCAGCCACTAAAGCATGCTGTCCTTGATCTCAAGGTCATGAATTTGAGCCCCATCATGGGAGATAGAGATGCCTTAAAATCTTTGTAAAAAAATAAAATAAAATAAAATAAAATAAAATAAAATAAAATAATAATAATAAGGTATAGAAGCCCAGAAAAAAAGTTATGGTTACATTGTGGTACATTACACGGAGGGAAGAAAAGTTTAAATTACAAGAAAAAGTCATAAGCTCCATTTTGAAAAGGGAAGCCTCCTATGTAAATGCAGGGACCAATGGGTTTTAGACTCAATACCAGGATCAATAAAATTGTTAGCCTACCATCCAATTCCTGGTTAGGATGTGAAAGTGACACGTTCTCCCAGAATACAAACGAGATGGGAGACGAAGAGCCACACTAATACTTGGCCTATCATAAACATAAAATGAGTATTAAAAATATGAAACCATTTATTTTAATTATAAAAATGACGGGGCGCCTGGGTGGCTCAGTCGGTTAAGCAGCCGACTTCGGCTCAGGTCATGATCTCGCGGTCCGTGAGTTCGAGCCCCGCGTCGGGCTCTGTGCTGACGGCTCAGAGCCTGGAGCCTGTTTCAGATTCTGTGTCTCCCTCTCTCTGACCCTCCCCCATTCATGCTCTGTCTCTCTCTGTCTCAAAAATAAATAAACGTTAAAAAAAATTTAAAAAAAAAGACTCATTATTCAAAGGCTTGCTAGGATATTTTCTTCAAAAAATCGTTCTCTACTCAGTTTTTGTCCAACAACTCTATTCTTTAGAAGGAATATTAACATGTCATTCCTACTTACATCGTGAACATGTTACCTTCCTTTCTCAGTTTTTTTCCCTAGTCTCGAATTCATTAACTTATAATAAATTGCATAATTATTCCAAGATACCATATTGTCATTAAGTCAATTGTTATAAATATCTTAATTTTTTTAATGTTTCTTTTTGAGAGAGAGAATGCCGGCAGGGGAGGGGCCGAGAGAGAGAGGGAGACACAGAATCCGAAGCAGGCTCCAGGCTCCGTGCTGTCAGCACAGAGCCCGATGTGGGGCTCGAACCCACGAACTGTGAGATGATGACCTGAACCAAAGTTGGTCGCTTAACCAACTGAGCCACCCAGGAGCCCCGATCTTAGTATTTTTATATTCTGATTTCCTGACATTCCCATCTGTGCCATTGATGACCTAGATTATTGGATTTTGATTAATTTGCCTCCAACTCTCAGATTTATCCCTAGCCTTCGAAAATCCTCTCTGGTCCTTTGGATGCAAAAAATCTTCCTCCAAATGTTTAGGCTCAATTGTGTCACTATTATACAAGGGTAGTTTTGATCTCATTATGAAAACAAAATAAATACAGTGAACACCTAATGAAAAACAGTTATTCTGAATTGGGGCCAACTGAATAAATTTCAATTAGCATATAGCTTCTAAATCATTTATGCGGGAGCCTGGGTGGCTCAGTCAGTTAAGCGTCCGACTTCCGCTCAGGTCATGATATTGTGGTTTGTGGGTTTGAGCCCCACGTCAGGCTCAGTGCTGACAGCTCGGAGCCTGGAGCCTGCCTTGGACTCCGTGTCTCCCTCTCTCTCTGCCCCTCCCCTGCCAGCATTCTGTGTCTCTCTCAAAAACAAACATTTAAAAAATAAATGAAAAATAACTAAATCATTTATGATTTCATACTGGATCACGTATCTGGGGGAAAAAAAAAAAACAACCACCCAAAACCTCAGCCTTCGCTGAGGCGTATCTCAGTTGATTGCACGTCCCTTTTGAGATCATGCACGTAAAATACATATGAACTATGGGGATCAATGTCTCCCTAAGAGAACGACCACATTGTAAACTGGTCTCGGCATGCCAGTTAAGACTGTTAAGTTCAAGCATGCGATCTTTTTGATTAGCGGCTCATGTGACTTTAGTCACACATCTGAAAGGTCCCCTCAGGTGCATCACATGGGTAAAATCCACCTGGCTGCAAAATATTTCTACCAAGCCATAGCTGTCTACGGCCTCCTAAGGCTATGGCCTTGTGGTAACGATAATGCCTGAGCTGTGGCAGCCATAGTCCTCCCGGGACAGGGAGACCACGGTAGGAAAAGGAGCTCTCCTCACGAGGCCTATTTCCTTCATGGGGGGAGGGGCATCTTTCCCAGGAGACACCTGTAATTTCTCTTGCACCTGATTGGCCAGGCTGGGGCACATGGCCAATTCTGACTGCAAAGGAGACTGGATTAAGTGAGGATTTGGCATTTTCAGCCTCTATCGGGACACAGGCAAGGAAGGAGGGGGTTGGGAATGGCAGTCAGTTAGGCAGCCAAAAGTCTGCCACAATCCAACTCCCTGGTTTTACACATGCTGAAAACAGGTCTAGAGAAGGGAAGTTGACTTATACCAATTTAGTGTTAGGGCCAGAATCTGGAAACTTTAAGCTCCGACTGTGCACTTTCTTAAAAATATGTTTATTTTTGAGAAAGAGCATGAACAGGGGAAGGGCAGAGGTGGGGGGGAGGGAGAGAGACACAGAATCTGAAGCAAGCTCCAGGCTCTGAGCTGTCAGCAAAGAGGCCATAGCAGGGCTCGAACCCACGGACTGGGAGATCATGACCCGACCTGAAGTCAGATGCTCAACCAACAGAGCCACCCAGGTGCCCCTCCTACTGTGCAGTTCTAAGCATCCCCCACTAGCCACAGACGAGGCAGCTGACTAGATGCAATTATCCAGCAATGTATAAATTGCCATTAATTAGGCACTTAATATATTTCATGCGCTGAGCAAGGTGCAGGAAACACACACATAAGAAAGAAGCGGTTACTTCCCTCAAAATCTTAATGATCTCTAATGTTCCAGATTCACGGAGGACAGAATTGTCAAATAATGTTTTATTTTTACTATTTTTTTTAAATTTTTTTTAACGTTTTTAAATTTATTTTTGAGACAGGGAGAGACAGAGCATGAACAGGGGAGGGTCAGAGAGAGGGAGACACAGAATCGGAAACAGGCTCCAGGCTCTGAGCAGTCAGCACAGAGCCCGACGCGGGGCTCGAACTCACGGACCGCGAGATCAGGACCTGAACTGAAGTCGGCCGCTTAACCGACTGAGCCACCCAGGCGCCCCTCAAATAATGTTTTAAACAAGAAAATGATTACAGTACCCATTCCGAGCACAAGTTTGCAAAGTACATGTAAATCAGAACATATCACGAGCCGCTTACATAATTATCTCAGGCAGAGGTTAGCCAACTAGCAGCCTGTGGACCCAATCCAGCCCCCTGTTTGGATATAAATGAAGTTTTATTGGAACACACCCATACCCGTTTGGTTACATACCTTCTAGGACTACCTTCCCGTGACAGTGACAGAGTTGAGTAGTTATAACCTAATTCAATAGGTGCGATGGAAACTGCATAGCCTTCAAAGTCTAACATATTCCCTACTGGACCTTTAACAGAACAAGGATGCCTACCCTTTACTCAAGAGAAATACTATTTACATGAAATATTAAGCAACATTTATCTCATCAAGTTCTCCAAACGTTTTACCTGCCTTGACGCTCTGGTTCCTGGCTTCCTACAAATTCAGCCAAGAGCAAATCCACATCGGTAATGATTTCCCAGCAATCCAAACTGACATGATACATTGGATATAGAATTAAGTTTTAATTTGTTTAAATAGAAGGTGTGTATGTATGATTGCAAGAGGCAAGTCAGAGGCAGCGAACTCCAATTTGCTTTCTGATCTCCCCCACGACCCTGGGGAGCCCCGTTCGTCCCGGCGGCTGGACAGCCAACAGCGAATGGTGGCCAATGCCTCACAGGCGACAGGTTACCACCTCCCCCCAATTCATCCCTCCATGTTTGTTTTTTCCTGTTCGTTCTTGACAGAGAGACCAAGTGTGAGCAGGGGAGGGGCAGAGAGAGAGGGAGAGAGAGAATCCCAAGCAGGGAGGAGCCCCAGGCAGGGCTTGAGCTTTCGAACCCTGAGGTCATCATGACCTGAGCCGAAATCGAGAGTCGGTCGCTTGACTGACTAAGCCGCCCGGGTGCTCCAGCCCCTTTGCAGTTAGTTACTTGAGTCATTAGATATTCCTTTCATCCGTGTGAAAGGTAGCAGGAGCCGACAGGCGGTTATGATATACAATAAAGAAAAGCCACCATTTCATAGGGACCAATATCCAATTCATGTTTGGTCACCGTATCCGTTTTTTGTTTTTGTTTTTTTTAAAGTAAGATTACTTGCTTCCTCAAGATTACTATACCCAAAGCAGGGCTTGAACTCCCGACCCAGAAATCAAGAGTCACGTGCTCTCCTGAGCCAACCAGGCGCCCCAAGTCGCTGTGTCAGCTTTTGCTGCTTCACCAAAAACCCCCAAATCTTAATCGTTAAAAAAAAAAAAGGGGGGGGGGGGCGCCTGGGTGGCTCAGTCGGTTGAGCGTCCGACTTCGGCTCAGGTCACGATCTCGCAGTCCGCGGGTTCGAGCCCCGCGTCGGGCTCTGGGCTGATGGCTCAGAGCCTGGAGCCTGCTTCCGATTCTGTGTCTCCCTCTCTCTCTGACCCTCCCCCGCTCATGCTCTGTCTCTCTCTCTCTGTCAAAAATAAATAAAACATTAAAAAAATTAAAAAAAAAAAAGAGCTTTTATTGCCACTTACAGTTCTGGGGAGCTGCTGGCTAGGTGCGGGGGGGGGGGGGGGCTGGCTCAGCGGATCTCTGCCGTCTGCCAGAAGCGCCGTTCAACTGAAGGGTCCCGGATGGTCTTATGCACCTGGCTGCTGTCGGGGTAGTTGATCTACTAGGCCTCACCTGGTATAGCCCCCCACCCCACCCCCCCCCACCCCCCCGCAGCTCTCTAGGTGGGTTCCTCTTCCAGGTAGGCCAGCCCAGGCTTCTTCATGTGGGAGGCCCGTGGCCCCAAAGCACAGCCGAGGCGGCCAACCCTCAGGGCACCACCGCTTTTCAAGCCCCCCCATTGTTTCTTTACTAATGTCCCGCCGGACAGGGCAACTCACGAGACCCAGCGACAACGGGGAATCAAAGGAGATAACGTGCTTTGGGGCCGATGCCGCAACAATGTAGCCCAGCTACCCACTGCTTATGTGCCAGGGGTCAAGTTATTTCCCCCACTCAACTTCAGTTTCCTCAACCACTAAACACATGGCCTGTTCCTATCGGGGTGGGGGGGCCCTGGCTGGCTCAGTTGGGCGAGCGTGCAACTTGATGTTGGGGATGTCAGATAGAGCCCCATGTTACTGATAGACACTACTGAAAAAAATAGAGGCGAATGGTTACAAAGTAACTGTATCAAAGTCTTGTAAATACAAATAGGTCAATTCTTCACCAGGATCTACAGGCTCACTCTCCCTCTAGCTCTACGAGCGCTTAGTACCTTACCTTAGACTTACACCCTGTCTTAGGTTACCTTACTACGAAGTCTGCTGGATATAAACAAAGGGTGTCAATGCGTATCTGGTTTTAGAAGTGAAATGATGGCCCTGAGAAACGGACTGGTTTTAATAGGGTTTTTAATCATCGTCTCTTTCCGTGTTAATGTCTTTTTCTTCTGATTTTGGGCTTTATCCTCGGGGAGGGAAGAATTTAAGTGCCAAGAGCAAACCAAGTAAAATGAACGGAAATCCCATTCGTGAGAGAACCAGTCAACATCTCAGACTCCTCCTCGACCTTGTTTTCCACGGATGTTTTTCTGGAGGCTTCCATCTCGGTAACAGCTTTTCATTTCAAACGTCGTCCGACAAGAGCAAATGGATTTAACTATCCCCCACTTAAAAAAACTTATTAAAAGCATTTCTGGGTTGGAACAAAAGCAAACTCACTGACATACCGTTTAGTTTTTGTTAACAGGGCTCCAGGAATGGAGACAGAGATCACCAGGAGACAGAGAAAAACATACTTGGTTAGCAGCAAACAAGAAGTCACAGCCATAAAACTCGCAGTTACTGGCAAGTTATAAATAAGTATGCCCTATTTTCTTTGTTCAAAAAATTCCTCACATAATCAAAACCGCTTCCCTCACTTGACTCATTACAACAGCCGTTAGCCAAGAGTACCTCTCGTGTTCACGGGTGAACACCAGTGCCCCTTTTTGAGACAGATTTAAAAAAAAAAATTTTTTTTTTTTACGTTTGTTTATTTTTGGGACAGAGAGAGACAGAGCATGAACGGGGGAGGGGCAGAGAGAGAGGGAGACATAGAATGGGAAGCAGGCTCCAGGCTCTGAGCCATCAGCCCAGAGCCCGATGTGGGGCTCGAACTCACGGACCGCGAGATCGTGTCCTGAGCTGAAGTCGGACGCTTAACCGACTGAGCCACCCAGGCGCCCCTCTTTTTTTTTTTTTTTTTAAACACACTACTTTCTCTTCTTGAGCAATTTTCGTTCTTTCGAGTGCACCTTATCTCAGCACTTGGTTCCCCTGATCAATTTCCAATGGGCTTTCTTGTTGAACTTCTACCAACTGTACCGGTCGGTCCTTGGGGTCCTTCACATTTCCAATTGCTACAAATACACATGAGGCCATATGAAAGCAATTCAAATAGTCTCAGTCTACCAGATTTCTACTTCATTACAGAGACGTGACACATGGTTAAAAAAAAAAAAGTATTGCGGAGAGCTGCGTGGCTGGCTCAGTTGGTAGAGCGTAGGACTCTTGATCTCGGGGTTGTATGTTGGAGTTCCACGTTGAATGTAGAGATTACTTAAAACTAAGGTCTTTAAGGGGCGCCTGGGTGGCTCAGTCGGTTGGGCGTCTGACCTTGGCTCAGGTCATGATCTCGCGGTCTGTGAGTTCGAGCCCCGCGTCGGGCTCTGTGCTGACAGCTCAGAGCCTGGAGCCTGTTTCAGATTCTGTGTCTCCCTCTCTCTCTCTGACCCTCCCCCGTTCATGCTCTGTCTCTCTCTCGGTCTCAAAAATGAATAAACGTTAAAAAAAAATTTTTTTTAAATAAGGTCTTTAAAAAGAAAGTATTATTATGAGCAAAAAGAACTTTAATCATAAATCCATCACTGAGGTAGTGACTTGCTACTAACCTAAGAAAATGATAGAGGCATTACGTTTCTTACCAACTTACTGGAAAAGGGACGATTTAAGGAAGGAAGGAGAACAGGAGGAAGGCCTAGTGAGTGAATTCTAACCTGCCTATCATGAAAGTTCAGGTCATGTTTCTCTATTATCTATTTATATAAGCATCGTGTTGCAATCAATTCTGAAAGGTAACCCAGTGAGCTAGGGTTCCCCAGTTCCAGTGTCGTCATTAGGATAGAAGGAGTCCAAGGAGTCCAGAGAGGCTAAGGTCTAGGATCACAAGTCAAGATTGATTTTAGAACGGATGGAGAAAAAATTGGAGCAGGGACACCATGTGGATTTATTTGGATGGGGCAAGGTTACACATAAATTTTCACAACGCAAACACATTGGCTGAATAGTCACCAAATCTTGACTTTACGTTAATCATTCTCCCTCATCAAGGTATCTGTGATTAAGTGAGGAGCATTGCCCAAAGTTTTTGTGCACGATTTTTTTTTATTTTATAATGTTTATCTTTGAGACACACACACACACACACACACACACACACACACACACACACACACACAGCATGAGCGGGGGAGGGGCAGAGAGCAAGAGAGACACAGAATCCAAAAGCAGGCTCCACGCTGTCAGCACAGAGCCTGACGCAGGGCTCGACCTCATGAACCGTGCGATCGTGACCTGAGCCGAAGTCGGACGCTTAACTGACTGAGCCACTCAGGCGCCCCTATACAGTTATTTTTAAAAAACAGTTTCAAGCGAAAGCTCGTATGCTAATCTCTCCTGCCCAGTTTTATTCCCATCCAAAATATACATGATTTGGTTCACTCTCTGCACCTTTTTGGTACGCTTTTTTTCTTCTTCCTATTTTTTAGCTCTCTGTTCAAGGGTCATTCTACCAGGAGCGTACTTGGCCACAGGGGAAGGGAGATCCTGCTCAACTACATTTGCTCAAAAAACAGGACCTACAGGATACGGATTTTGGGGTTATGTTGGTATTTGTTTGACGGATCAATTTTTATACATTTTGTGTTTGCAAAGAGTATGTACTTTACCCCTGTTGAGTGGAATATTTCCATTAGGTCCAATGTGATTATGTGTTCAAATTGTATCCTTAATGATTTTTATCTTCTGGATATATTAAACTACAATCAATTGCTATGTCCCACTAGGCTTGTGGATTTGGCTACTAACCCTTTATCTGCCAATTTTTGCTCTAGGTATTTGGATTCTAGTAACACATGCATATAAATTCTAGTGAGGACTTCTTGGCATGCTGAAACTTACAAAGATCATTTAAAAAAAAATCTTTGAAGGGGTGCCTGGGTGGCTCAGTTGGCTGTCAGATTCTGGATTTAGGCTCAGGTCATCATCTCCCATCTCGGGAGTTCGAGCCCCTCCCTGCCAACAGTGTGGAACCTGCTTAGGACTGTCTGTCTCTCTCACTCTGCCCCTCCCATGCTTGCGCTGTTTCTGTCAAATAAAGAAACTTAAAAAAAAAACAAAACAAAAAAACAACTGTGGAAAGGCTTTTTTTTTTTTTTTTTTTTTTTGCATCGTATGCTATTCTGTGCATTTCGATCTCTTGGCTCACAACTAGATCATAGATAATAAATGTTCTCCAGATCAGATCTATCTTACTCGAACAATGATCCTTTGCAGGAGCAGCTCCTCCCTCGCCAAATCCAGTCTTTTCTCAATCTGCCCACGATGGTCTCTCCTTCCTGTTGTCCACACTGAGGAGTTTGAGGGATGGGCAACACGGCCCCACCTGGGGTAAAGTTCCTCCTCATACACTGCCGGTTGGTTACGGGAGACGCATTTCTGCTTCACCCTTTCCCCCTCACCCCCACCCCTCACAGTAAAGTAGTTTGATCTGTCCGTTGTTTTAACTGCGTGTATTCACCGCATTCATGAAATACTTTAAACGGTGCTCTGGAATATTCCGGCCAACGAGCACAGAGTACCAACCAATAGCTGTCCTCCGGATATTCATTCTTCTAAAACATTACTTGGAAAGAATGCTTTTCTGTTTAACAACAAAAAGTATTCATGCTTATAGGAATTCAGTGATAAAAATCTTTGAAATATTTAATATACCTGAATGTTGCAGTGCAGGTAATTTGTACTTGAAATAGACCGGACAAGGACTTGAAAAAAAATAAATTTATCCCAAGAGACCGTTATAAGCTAATTTAAAAAATATTTTTATGACTTTATAAATGACATCATTACTTTACCACCTACATAATAGCCACGGCGGGGGCGGGGGGGGGGGGGGGGACCAGACTCTGGAAACAGTGATGCTTAGATGATATGAAACAAGTTTCTAAATAAACTGTACTCAATGTATCCAGGAGGCCCAAGTTTAAATTACTAGTAGCATAACATATGCCAACGCTCAGGAAAATGTCCTATGAACCCAAGCTGCCCATTTTTAAAAGGACACATCTATTGAGTGAATTGACGATCAGTAATTTCAAACTCTACTCCTTAGCCAATACGGGCATTTTTTGACATCAATATGGAAAGCAATCCAATGCTTTGTGTGAAACAGCTATTCAGTATGTTAATACATTCCTAGGGTTACACTTTTTATTTTTATTTTTAATTTTAATTTTTCAGAGAGAGAGGGAGGGGGGAGCATGTGTGCACACACGAGCAGAGAAGGGGGCGAGAGAGAGGGCAAGAAAGAGAATCTTAAGCAGGAACCACGTTCAGTGCAGAGCCTGATGTGGGGCTCGATCCCACAACCCTGGGATCACGACCTGTGCTGAAATCATGAGTCGGATGCTTAACTGACTGAGCCACCCAGGCGGCCCTACAGTTTTTAATAGAAAGATTTCTCTTTGGGGCACCTGACTGGCTGAGGCAGTGGACCATGTGACTCTTGATTCCAGGGTTCTAAGTTCAAGGCCCACGTTGGGTATAGAGATTACTGAAGGGGTGCCTGGGTGGCTCAGGTGCTTAAGTGTCCGACCTCAGTTCAGGTCATGATCTCATGGTTCGCGAGTTCGAGCTCCACATCGGGGTCTCAGCCCACTTTGGATCTTCTGTCCCCCTCTCCTTCTGCCCCTCCCCCGTGCGCTCTCTCTCTCTCAGAACTAAATTAACAAACATTACAAGAAAGGCTCTCGCTTTTTAACACACAGTATCCAAATCAAAAGTAGTTTACTAAAAGAAATAAAGACAACTCCTTGGTAAATGTGGGGTTAACAGGCATTTTTTGGTTCTTCTCTATGGTGACTGTACATGACCATTTATTTATGAGCTCGGTGTTAATATTCTAATGATTCTTGCTTATCATCACCTTCTCCCTCTCCTTTTTTGGCGGGGAGGGGGCTTCTATTTTCTCTCAATGCCAGAGAAAAGGGATCAAGAGAAGGAAATTAATTGCCAGACTCGAGGTAGCCTGGAGTATTGCTTCATTCGGTTTGTGCCATTAGAATCCTTTTAAGTTAACTGAAACCACGGAAAACTAGGTCATTTGTTATTTATAATCCACTTAAAGCAATACTTCCATTAAGTTATTCAAATCTTGAATGCATGAAATGAAACTCTTACTTTTTTTCTTTTTGCCTCAGCTTTCTGATACAGGCACACTTTTTTTTTTTTTTTTTAAAGTAAGCTCTCTGCCCAGCATGGGGCTTGAACTCACAACCCCAGCTGCGTGCTCTACCAACTGAGCCAGCCAGGCGCCCCAGGCACACCTTGTTTTATTGTGCTTCACTTGATTTCGTTTTGCACCAATTATGTTTTGTCAGAATCCTCCATCGGTCAGGTTTATCAATGTCATTTTTTTTCCGACAGCGTTTTCCACTGTGCCTGCTACGTTTTGCTAATTGTAGCCGTCTTTCCAACTTCCCCTATTCCTCTATTTGTGAAGGTAATCCGTGTTGAGTGATTACAACCTGCTGAAAGTTCACATGATGTTCGGCATTTTTTTTTTAGCAATAATTAAGTATACACATGGTTCCTTTTAGACCTAATGCCATTACACACTTAAGAGAGGACAATATGATATAAATTTAACTTGCACACGCTGGGAAACCCGACAAATTCAGCTAGCTTTATTCCAGTATTTGCGTAATTGCAGCGGTCTGGAAACAACCCAAGTGTCTGAGGTTTGCCCATGCTTTTTGAACAGGCAGGAACATGCCCCAGAAGTTATCTTCTATAAACCAAAGTGAAAAGTAATTTAGCAGTTTTTAGCTGGTTTTCTCCTTGTGGGTTTGCTATTCATGGCAACCAGATCAGTAAGAAAGCAAGCTTCGAGGTAACGGACGTTATTCTTTTGGCTTAAGTCCTCTTTTCCCAACTTGCTCATGCATTTCTATCGTCGGAGGGTAAGCAAAGTGTCTACAAAGGCTGTGAACCTCCAAGGTATTATTAGCCAGGATAGGCTATGCTGTGCTGACAACCCCTCAATCTTCAGCTCAACGCAACTGAAGTTTATTTCTGGCCTCTGCTCCCGGCAGGGACCTCAGGGGCCAAGGCAGAGGGAGACTTCATCAGGAAATTCGCTTCTACAATCACGTCAGCAGGGGGCCAAGAGGGACTCATTTAATGACCAGTGATAGACATGATAACTAAGACCTGGGCCGTTGTGGCAGTCCCCGTTTATACCTGATGGTGATCCCATCTGGGCTACCGTGTAACCCTAAGGCTCAAAGACCTTCCTGTCCTTGGGGTCCGAGGTAGAACCTGAGGTTGATTCAACAAGCACATTTGTTCCCCTTTAGCTACAGCTAGTTTCTGTTGCCTACGACCCAGGGCTCTGGTCCTGAATCCAAGCATCTCCTTACCAAACGCCGTGAGCTGCTGTCGTAGGCAGCTCGGAACAAAATGAATCACGTACAGATGCAGATACCTTTTTTTTCTCTGAACTATCTTAGTGTATTTTCTTACAGACCAGGCACTCTCCCCCTCGGTTTCAGAGAGCAGAGCTTCTTTCATTAGTGCCCAAACTAGAACGGTAGCTGAATGTACTGGGTATTTACTGTTCCGGGCCTTATGCTAAGTGCCTTACGGTTAGACTATAGCTGGTGAAGTCCAGGGTTCAGCGTCCCGTCATCTTGAATTACGGTCTTCTAAATCTCAAGCTAACCTAGATATCTGTGTCTGAAAACTGAAGAAGCATCTATTTTTTTTTAAGTGTATTTATTTTGCGAGAGAGAGAGCGAACAGGGGAAGGGCAGATAGAGAGGGGGAGAGAGAGAATCCCAAGCAGGCTCTGCGCTGTCAGCACAGAGCCCCATGCAGGGCTCAGTCCCATGAACCGTGAGATCGTGACCTGAGCTGAAATCAAGAGTCGGATGCTCAACCGAGTGAGCCACCCAGGCGCCCCCACCCCCTCCCCTTTTTTTTCTTTTCAAAGATTTTATGTTTCAGTAATCTTGACACCCGACGTGAGGCTCAAACTCACAACCCCCCAGGTCAAGAGTCGCATGCTCTACGGACTGAGCAAGCCAGGCGCGCGACAGACGTATTTCTACGTTCTCCCCGGTAAGACTGGTTTTTATTAAGAGATTTCAAAGCATTGTGACTCTGTAACATATTCCTCCGTTCTGTTCCCCTTCTCAAAGAAATCGAGGGGTCTCCAAGAACACAAGCGCCACTGTGAGAGTTGTGGCACCCAGCACCACAGACCAAGGTGCCCCGAAGCCTCCCCGACCGCAACGTCCAGCAGAAGGAAGACACCCTCAGGACTGGCTGGAGAAAAAGCAGAGCAGCCACTGTGTCCCAATTCCTCTCGTCGCAGTTCAGAAAAAAACCCGGAGAGTGCTGACCTGGGCCGATTCCTACAGGCAACGGAGAACTTGTTTAAATCCAGTCTTCCCAACGCGAGATTCCGGCCTGCCATCGCAGGGAGAGGGAAAAAACTCCCAGTTTGGACGCAGAGGACACAGTAAGAACTTTACCAGGGCCGTCCCTCCCAGCATCCTTCCTCCACTCCAAGCCAACGCTGCACAGAACAGAAGCATCAGGCGAAGCCTTCCTCTCCCCTGCTCTCTCACGGTGGAGGAGGGCGGGGAGGGAGGGCCCAGCTATTCCAGGGGTGTGGAGTGCAGATGGACTGTTCGATTTATCTCCAGCAGGACCCGGGGTACACGAGGGGAAGGTGTACACGTGACGGGGAAGAAGGTAGAATAGAGCCAAGAGGCTGGTGAGAATCCCCCAAAGCATGAGAGAGACACGGTTTCCGCAGAGGACGTTCATCCCGAGTCCACCCCTGAGCCCTGGGGGGGTTGCCACACTTGGGGATCTCCCTCCCAGGTCAGAGGATACCCACAACGCCCCGAGAGGCAAACACACACGTTCTCCCGCTCTGCGACTGGTTTTGTGTATACGGTCCCGCGTGCAGTACGAGTGAGCTCTGGTAGAGAGGGAGTGTGCTCAGAAACCAGGTTCCTGTCAATGTGCAAGGCAGAAACCACAAACTTCAACTACAGTGCCACCTTCTGGGAAACAAGAGAGGTTACCAGTAGCTAGTCCCATGAGTTCTAAGGAACAAAGACAGAAAACCTTAACGATTCTGCTATAAGCAGCAAGAAGAATGGATCAGGCATGTTGATATAGAAGGAGAGAAAATGCCAGGGAACAGCACAAGCCAACACAATAACGCACCTGAAGTCACCTAGCAAGGATTAAAGGTGTCTGCTACCTCAAATGTGCAAGCAGGGGTCTAAAATGACAAGGGACATAGAGAAATTAAGGAAATAGCTCATCGCCACGAGGTCATTCTGCAGTAGCCAAGCTCTAAGGCACGGCATTTGATCACGTAGGTGATCAAGAACACACAATAGCTGTTTTGAAGAAACTCCAGAAAACTCAGAAAGGTAACAGAATCACCACGATACTCAAAATGAAACATGTATCCGGCAGAAATCTTAAGGAAAAACCAGCCCAAAATTCTAGAGCTGGAAACCTCAATGAATTAAGTGAAAGATACGATGGAAACCATCCGCAAGAGTACAGCAAATGGAAGACACCGTAACTGAGAAAATAGGACGTTTCAAGTAATAAAGAGAACAGAGTAAACAATTTAAAAAAATTTTTTTTAACGTTTATTTATTTTTGAGACAGAGAGAGACAGAGCATGCACAGGGGAGGGTCAGAGAGAGGGAGACACAGAATCTGAAACAGGCTCCAGGCTCTGAGCTGTCAGCCCAGAGCCCGACGCGGGGCTCGAACTCACGGACCGCGAGATCGTGACCTGAGCCGAAGTCGGACGCTTAACCGACCGAGCCAGCCAGGCGCCCCTAGAGTAAATAATTTTAAAAGGAGAAAAAAGCTTATGTAATCTGTGGGATTCATGTGAGACTCATCCGAGTTCTAGAAGAGAGAGAGAAGGGGAAAAGAGAGCATAAAGCTTACAGAAATAGTAGCTGAGAACATCCCAAACCTAGGGCATGAACTGGTTTATGAAGGTAATAGACAGTTTATGAAGGTAATAGACAACCCTATTGTCTCAATGCAGAAGACCTCTCCCAATATTGTAATGAAACCGACATCAAAAAGAGACAATCCTCAAAGCATCCAGGGAAAACCAGACTGTCATCCACAGAGCAAGTCCCATTAGGCTATCAGTGGATTTCTCAGCAGAAACCAGAAGAGAGCGGAATGATACTTTTAAAATGTTGAAAGAAAAAAATAATTGGCCAGGAACACTCTAACCTGCGAAGTTATTCTTTTTTTTTTTTCAATGTTCACTTATTCATGACAGAGGGAGAGAGAGACAGAGCGTGAGGGGTAGAGGGACAGAGAGAGAGGGAGACACAGAATCGGAAGCAGGCTCCAGGCTCTGAGCTGTCAGCACAGAGCCTGACGTGGGGCTTGAACTCACAGATGGCGAAATCATGACCTGAGCCGAAGTCGGACCCTCAACCGACTCAGCCACCCAGGCGCCCCTGCCAAGTTATTCTTTAGGTATGAAAGAGAAATCACCAGTTTCCTGGACAAGCAAAAGCTTAAGGAGTTCATTACCCCTAACCTTGCAAGAAATTCTGAACAGAGATCTGCAACCTGAAATGAAGATACTGATCAGTGACATGAGAACATATGAAAGTATTTAACACACTCGTAAAGATAAATAAATATGCAGTGAGACTTCGAAAACTACGCAAAAGGATGGTGTATTAACCACTCAACTGTATTAAAAAGGTCAAAGTATTAACATTTACAGATACTATAATGTGTTAATGAATAAACAATAAAGAAGTAAATAATGACCTCAAAAACATAAGGTGGAAGGGAATACAAGAGTTAAACTTTTGTACATAAAGGGAAGTTGCTGTTAGCTGAAAATGAAGATTTTATTCATGGGTTCCCGAAGCCTCAAGGTAGCTACAGAGCAATACTTAAGAGCAGATGCATAGATGGGGTGCCTGGGTGGCTCAGTGGGTTAAGCATCCGACTTCAGCTCAGGTTCTGATCTCGCGGTTCGTGAGTTTGAGCCCTGCACCGGGCTCTGTGCTGACAGCTCGGAGCCTGCTTCAGATTCTGTGTCTCCCTCCCTGTCTGCCCTTCTAAGCTCACTCTAGTACGCTCTCTCGCTCTCAAAAAAAAAAAAAAAAAAAAAAAAAGAAAGAAAGATGCATAGAAGATCAAGAAAGAGCTAACAGACCTTATCACCAAAGGGGGGAAAACATCACTCATTTACAAATGTAGACAGAAATGATAAATACAATAGAAATACACAACAACCGAAGAACACTGAGAACATTCAAGTTTGTACAACTAATGATTGAATTCTGCAATCAAAAGGCAGAGTGGCTAGATACATGATAAAGAAAAGAAAGGTCCAACTATATGCTGCCTACCAGAAACTCACTTCAGCTTTAAGGACATACAAAGGTCCAAAGCAAAGGTAGGGAAAAGGATATTCTATGCAAGTAGAAACTAACACTGTGAGCACAAGTAACTGCTTGTATCCGCCAAAAAGGCTAATGAGAAACAAAGGATCAGTCATCACAAATATATATATACAATCATAAATACATAGGCATCTAACATCATACCACACAAATATATTAAGCAAATACTATCAGATCTGAAGGGAGAAACAGACAACAATAAAGTAATAATAAGGGAGTTCGCTACCCTATTTTCAGCGATGGATAGGTCAAGACAGAAAGAAAGTAAACATTGGACTTGAACGATACGTTAGACCAAGTTAACGTGACATTTATTGAACATTACATCCAAGAGCAAAATACATTCTTCTCAAGTACATGCATAACATTCTCCATGATAAACCATAGGGTGACAAAAACAAGGGTAACAAGTATCAGTAGAGTGAAGTCATACTGGGTGTCTTTTCCATCCACAATGGTAGGAAACTAGAAATCACCAAAGGAAAGCCAGAAAAAAAAAAAAAAAAAAAAAACTACCAGTATGTGCAAATTAACCACACTCTACAACAAACTGTCGGTCAAGTAACACATGTTTATAAAGCATCTAAAAAGAAACCCAAAGATAAACAAAACACACCAAAACTTACGGGATGCTGCAAAAAGTTTTCAGAGGGAAGTTTACAGGGATAAATGCATTTATCAAGCAAATACGAAGATCTCGAACAATCTAACCGTCTACCTCAAAGAGCTAGATGAAGAACAAAGCCCAAAGTTAGGAGGAAGGAAATTACAAAGATCAGAGTGGAAAGAGAAGAGATCAGAAAAATAGGAAAAAAAAATCAATCTGGTTTTTCAAAAAGAAAACTGACCTTTAGCTAGACTAAAAGAAGATTCAAATAAAATCACTATTGATAAAACAGAAATATAAAGGATCAACCTATTATGAAACATTATCCACCTAGAAACAGGACAAACTAGAAGAAATGGATGAATTCTTACTAACATACTACCTATGAAGCCTAAATCAGTAAGAAACCAACTCTAAAGAGACCAATTGCTAATAAGAAGGTTGAAACAAGAGCCAGAGATCTCCCAGCACAGAAAAACCTCAGGCCCAGATGCACCTTCACGGCCAAGTTCTACCCAGCATTTAAAGAAGTCCTACGAATTCTCAACCTCTACCAGACAATTCACGAGGGAAGACTTCCTAACTCACATTACCAGGCCACCATTACTGCGATACCAAAGCCAAGTAAGGACACCACAAATAGAGACCAACATCCTTCATCAACAGAGATGCAAAAATGCTCAAGGTATCAGGAAACAAACAACTTCAGAAGGGTTATATACCATGACCAAGGGGGATTTATCGCTGGGATCCAAGGCTGGTTCTACATACACAAATCGATCAAAGCGGCCCAGCACAATAAAACGAAAGGTAAAAATCCTTTCGTTTCAGTGGGAACACAATGACTATTTCACAAAATGCTAGGTCTTCTCCTGATAAAAGCCTTCAATGGGTTGGTTACAGAAGGAACACATAAAAGGACATTAAGCACAAAACCCATGGTTCATATTCTGCGCCCCGGTAAGGAGCTAAAAGCTTTTCCTCCAAGGCCAGGAACAAAACAAGGACACCCACTCTCCCTCATCTTCCTGCGCGTAGCCCTGGAAGTCTTAGCTTGAGGAGCGAGTCCAGAAAATACAGTAAAAGGGAGGCAGGGGAAGACCGTGAGCTCCCGTCCTTCCCCAGCCAACGGGGGCAACGACCCCATGTAATTCGACTCACTCTGCCAATGACTTCAAGACCGTCAGCTTCTTCCACAACTAAAGACAGAGCAGGCCACAGGGACAAGGGCAGGAGGGGCATGGATGCGGTGGGGAACCACACCCCCGACTCAGCAACCCACAAGCAGGGCAGGAACGTGGTGGTGGGGCAGGGATCTCCCAAATGCAGGGGCGCAAGGGAATCAGGCCTGCAAGCCAGGCACCCTCGGGCCCTGGGGGACTTGCACCAGGAAGACGTGCCCCTAGAAGGTCTGGCCTTGAACATCAGTACAGCCTGACTCTGGCCGAGCTGGAGAGCCACGGGGAAGTGCCTGCATACCCTTAAAGGACCAGGACGCTTTAGGACTCGGTCCCCGACCCAGCAGAGGAGGAGCAGTTTGAAGAGCACCTGGGTTGTATGAGAGGGACATTTAGGGACTCATTTTAGGATCTTTGCGGGAGGAACAGGGATCTGCAGGAGCTTTATCTAGGAACGGAAGTGCTGATGGCTGGCTGACATTTTTCGTTTGTATTTTTCTATTTTTTTTTTTTTTTTTAACTTTTTAACGTTTATTCATTTTTGAGAGACAGGGACACAGAGCATGAGCAGGGGAGGGGCACAGAGAGAAAGGGAGACACACAGCGTCCGAAGCAGGCTCCAGCCTGTGAGCCATCAGCACAGAGCCCGACGCGGGGCTCGAACTCACGAACCGTGAGATCAGGACCTGAGCCGAAGTCAGACGCTCGACCGACTGAGCGACCCAGGTGCCCCAGCACGGCATTTTTCTTGCCCTACTTTAGCCTACCAATTGACACCTGTCCACCTTGCTCACACTGCTTGCCCAACTCCCGCATGCCCGTGTGGACCCGCCCCACCCAATCCACCCACCCTCCCAAGCAGCTTCTGCCCCACCACACCCAGTCTCTGTCAGGACCAGTGTCTCCCCGCCGTCCCTCCGGTGACTACCTCCCTACCACACCCAGCAGGTGTTGGATCATCAGGTTGTACACCCAAAACTACTAGAATCCTGTATGTTGATTATATTTCACTCAAGAAAAAAAAAAAAAGTAATTGAGCCGAAGAACTTTATATACTTTTTTTTCCCACCCCAAAGACCTACAGAGGGCCAGAACAGGCACATGAAACAATGCTCAACATTACTCACGGGAAAAACGTAAATCAAAATGACCATGACCTATCACCGTATGGCAGTCAGAATGGCTACTATCAAAGGCCCACTTGACATCCCCAGCCACAGTGGAAGGCAGTACGGAAGTATACCTTAATTACATGTCAACTATACTTCCATTATAAGAAGAAATAAAAAGCGTTCAAATAGCAAAGTGAGATCGTTATTATTTGCAGAGGAAGACGAGAAAACCCTCGAGACCCAAGAGAATACGTTCGGAACTAATCAAGGATTTCAGAAAAGCTGCCGAAGACATGTATAATATCACATGATATATATTATTTACATATGGAAGTACAATAGAACATCAGTTATGTTTCCACACGTTAATGATCAAACGTCTGACACTAAAACTAACCCATTTATAATAGCATCGAGAACAGGGCTTGGGGGGGGGGGGATGCCTGAGTGACTCAGTCAGTTACGCGTCCAACTCTTTGCTTTCCGCTCAGGTCATGATCTCGCGGTCACGAGATTGAGCCTCCACATCCAGCTCCGTGCTAAGGATGGAGCCAGCTTAAGTTTCTTTCCCTCTGCCCCTCCCCAGCTTACACTTGCTAACACTCTGAAAACATAGAAAGCAACAAAGAAAACCGTAAGACTTTGATGAAAGAAATTAAACGCAAATAGCAAAATACCCCAAGTTCATGGATTTTAAGAATGTGGTCACGAGGTCCATAGACCCCAGACCACCTGTCAATTCAGTGTCATCTCTATTAAAACTCCAGTGGCATTATTCACAAAAATAGCCTAAACCATGTTAAAATCTGGAGAGATCCACCAAAGACCCCGGGGAGTCAAAGTAATCATGCAAAAGAACCCACTTGAAGAACCCGTCCTGATTTCTAACTGTATTGCAAAGCTATAGACATTTCCACAGTATGGGACTGGCAGAAACAGACATATGATCAATGGGAGGGGTTATTTCTGGGTACTCTTGATCAGTCAACTACTATTTGACAAGGGAACACTCAAAGGGCCAAGTACAGTTTCTTCAACAAATGGTGTTAGGAAAACTAGGTAACTCCGTGTTGAAAATTTAAGTCGTACCCCTCCCTGTATTATACCAGTTATAACTAGGAACAGATACTGTAAAACTACAAGAAAACATAAGGAAGAACTCCCTGACAGTGGTTTTGGCATGGATCTTTTTTAAGATAAGACGACGTAAGCACAAGCATTCCAACTACAAAGTGGTACTTTATCAAGTTAAAAAACTTCAGTACAGGGGCACCTGGCGGGCTCAGTAGGTTGAGTGTCCAACTTCGGCTCAGGTCATGATCTCGAGGTTCATGAGCTCAAGCCCCGCATGGGACTCTGTGCCGATACTTCAGAGTCTGGAACCTGCTTCGAATTCTGTGTCTCCCTCTGTCTCTGTCTCTCTCTCAAAAATAAATAAGCATTAGGGGCGCCTGGGTGGCTCAGTCGGTTAAGCGTCCGACTTCAGCTCAGGTCACGATCTCGCGGTCCGTGAGTTCGAGCCCCACGTCAGGCTCTGGGCTGACGGCTCAGAGCCTGGAGCCTGCTTCCGGTTCTGTGTCTCCCTCTCTCTCTGCCCCTCCCCCGTTCATGCTCTGTCTCTCTCTGTCTCAAAAATAAATAAACGTTAAAAAAATTAAAAAAAAAATAAGCATTAAAAAAACCCACTTCATTACACCAAAAAAGAAACCAACAAAAATTAAAAGGCAACCTATACTTAGCATCATAGCCTCTAGGTTCACCCACGTTCCAGCAGATGTCAAAATTTAATTTCCCTATGGGTAAGTAATATTTCATGGTGTATGTGTCTGTCTCTACCCACATACATTGTATCTTTATCCATTCATCTACTGATGGACACTTGGGTTGCTTCCATACTTTGGCTGTGGTAACTAAGTCAGAGAAAGAAAAACATCATGTGATTTCAGTCTTCTGTGAATTGAAGAAACAGAGAAAAAAGAGACAAACCCATTAAGAGACTCTTAAATACAGAAAACTGGTGGTTGCCAGAGGGGAGGTGAATGGAGTGATGGGTGAGGTAAATAAAGGAGATTAAGAGTACACCTCTCTTGATGAGCCCCGAGAAATGTATAGAATTGCTGAATTCTGATATTGTACACCTGAAGCCAATACAACCCTTTAATTATATTTGATTAACAAAACAAGGCAACCTCTTGAATGGGAGAAAATATTTGCTAACTATTAAATTAGGATTTCATATCTAAAGCATATAAAGAACTCCTACAACTCACAATAATAATAATAATAATAATAATAATTTTATTTAAAAATGGGCAGAGGACCTAAATAGACATTTTTCCAAAGATATACAGACAGCTAACAGATACATGAGAAGATGGTATCATTCATCATCAAGGAAATGCAAATCAGAACCATAATGAGCTATCACCTCACATCTGATAGAACAGGGATCATCAAGAAGAAATAAATGCTGGCAAACATTTGGAGAGAAGGGAAACCTTTCACACAGTTCCTAGAAATGTAAATTGGTGTAACCACTGCAGAAAACCATATGGAAGTTCCTCAAAAAACTAAAAATAGAACTACCCTACATCCCAGCAATGGCACTACTAGGCATTTATCCACGGGATACAGGGGTGCTGTTTCGAAGGGACACATGCACCCCCATGTTTGTAGCAGCACTATCAACAAGAGTCAAAGTATGGAAAGAGCCCAAATGTCCATCGATGGATGAATGGATAAAGAATATGTGGTATATAAATACAACGGAGTATTACTCGGCAATCAAGAATGAAATCTTGCCATTTGCGACTATGTGGATGGAAATGGAGGATAATATGCTAAACGAAATTAAAGACAATCATATGACTTCACTCATATGAGGACTTAAAGAGACAAAACAGATGAACATAAGGGAAGGGAAACAAAAATAATATAAAAGGGAGGGGAACCAAGCTTAAGAGACTCCTAAATATGGAGAACAAACAGAGGACTACGGGAGAGGTTGTGGGAGGGGGGATGGGCTAAATGGGTAAGGGGCACCTGAAATCACTGTTGCACTATATGCTACCTAATTTGGATGTAAATTAAAAAAGTAAAATTAAAAAAAAAAACCGTTAAAAAAAGATGTCATACACACACACAATGCAGTACTACTCAGCCATCCACAAGAAGGAAATCTTGCCATTTGCAAAGACATGGATGGAGCTAGAATGTATTTGCCAAGGGAAATAAGTCAATCAGAAAAAGACAAACACCATAGGATTTCATTCCTATGTTAAATTTAACCAACAAAACTCATGAACATATGGGAAGGCAATGGAAAAGAAGAGAGAGGGAAAGAACCCACAAGAGGCTCTTAGAGAGCAAAGAGGGTTGATGGACAGAGGTGGGGGGATGGGCTAGATGGGTGATGGGTCCTAAGGAGAGCACTTGTTGTGATGAGTACTGGTGTTAGATAGAAGTGATGAATCAGGGCATTCTACTCCTGAAACCAATATTGCACTGTAAGTTAACTAAAATTTAAATTAAAAAAAACCCCAAAATTAAAAAAAAAAGGAAACTCATTGGAGCAGTGCTTGGCTGCCTCAGCCAGTAAGAAATGCAACTCTTGGGGCGCCTGGGTGGCTCAGTCGGTTAAGCGTCCGACTTCAGCTCAGGTCACGATCTCGCGGTCCGTGAGTTCGAGCCCCGCATCGGGCTCTGGGCTGATGGCTCAGAGCCTGGAGCCTGCTTCCGATTCTATGTCTCCCTCTCTCTCTGCCCCTCCCCTGTTCATGCTCTGTCTCTCTCTGTCTCAAAAATAAATAAACGTTAAAAAAAATTTAAAAAAAAAAAAAAAAAAAAAAAAAAGAAATGCAACTCTTGATCTCAGAGTCTTGAGTTCAAAGCTCCATCTTGGGCACAGAGCTTACTAAACAACAGCAACAACAAAAAAGCATTCACAACGGAAGTAAACACACTTTTTCTTAAAAAAAAAAAACAAAGAAAGCAGAGAGAGTAAAAGCTATCCACAGTCCCATGTTCATTGCAGCACTATTCAAAATAACATATGAAAATGCCTTACCTTTCTATAAAGGGATGAATGGATAATGGTCATGGGACGTATATACACACAGATTACTCAGCCGTGACAAAACAAGAAATCCGACCATTTAAGACAACACGGATGGATCTTGAGGGCATCATATGGAGGGAAGTCAGGTAAAGACAAAGGATGAAAGAACTCTAAAAGAGCCAAACTTGTAAAATCAGAGTAGAATGGTGTTCACCAGGGGTGGAGGGGGAGAGAAATGGGGGAGATGGGGTTTCAGGGGACAGATGCCACTGGTAGACAGGTCAGTCTCGTGCACAGCATAGTGATTATAGCCAGTCGTATCCTATTATAAACCTCTCAACTGCTAGGACACTAGCTCTTCCGTGTCCCCATCACAAAAAAGAATTAGGCGATAGGATCACGATGTTATACCTGTTGTTAGTCACACTGCAACATATACATATATGAAATCAACAAGTTGTGTCCCTTTACATTCATCAGATCGCGATATACGTTCATCAGATTGCTATATATAGATGTATGAAATCAACACGTTGTAGACCTTAAACTGACCTCGTTATAAGTCACTCGTATCTCAGTAAAAAAAGATTTAAAAAATTACCGAAGCCCCCGCTCATCAAAACAGTCACTTTTACTCATTAGTGTGCATTACCAAAAGAAATTTTATTTTCGCCTTCTGAGGCAGTGCCTGAAAGCATTGTCCTTTTTTTTTTTTTTTTTTTAAAGCCCACGTGGCCCACGTAGTGACTCGTACGTATTAAAGAAGATCCAAAGGAAACAGTCGGATAGGCCCAACAGCTTCTGCGGCTATTATCGATTTGCCTTTGCTGAAAACTCAAACCAGCCTCAGGACCCCAAGGTGGTCAAGGTTGCAAGTGCGTGCTTGAGGATGTGCATGGTGGGGAAAGGGGGCAGAAGGAGGGAAGGAGTGAGAAACTTAGGTTAGGCTCCACACTCAGCATGGAGCCCGAGGAAGTGGGGCTCGATCCCACAATGCTGGGAGCATGACTTGCAGCCAAGTTCAGAGTAGGACTTTTAACCGACTGAGCCACCCAGATGCACCAGGCAGGGACTATTTTTAAAAGCGGATCTGGACTTCTATTGGGGTGAACACTGGAGGGCTTTATATTATTATTGCTTACCGGCTACCTGCACCTTTCAAAATGATCTTCATGCTAAATGACCATTTTATTTCGTGTTGACATTCAAGCCCTTGGTACTGGTTGTTCCTAAGGCTCAAGTTTATCTTGTTCTTCCCTCCACTTCCTTCAGCCTCGAAACACACAGGAGTCTTCCAAAGCATCTTTTTTGGCTGAAGCTACGCAGCAGTTAGTTTTTTACTGCTTAACTACGGCACAAGTCAGCAGCTGCAAGCCAGCATTTATTTAGCTCCTGGGACTGTGGGGTAGCTGGATGATTCTGGGCTAGGCTCCCTGTGTTGGTTTCACTTGCTTTCACTCAGGCGGTCAGCTGAATGATCTAGAAGAGGACCCGCGCTTAGGTCCGGCAGGTGGATGGCTGTTGGCTGGGGTGCTAGGTTAGTGACCGGGCCACATGGTTCCCGGTCCTCCTGCCCCCCGCCCGCCCCCCCGCCAGCCTGGGCTTCCTCACGTGGCATGGACAGGTGAAGTCCAAGAGAGTGCAAGCCTAAATTGTGCCAACCGGAGGCTGCATCACATTGGTCGCGTCCCATTGTCCAAAGCAAGTCATATGGCCAACCCCGCTCCAAGGGATGGATACATTACACGTCGTGAAGGAAGGAAAAGGTTTTGGCCACGTTGGCCATCTACCATAGCACTTCAGACTGTGTTTCCAGCATCCTAATTGGGTTCCTATCCATCGCTTGTGATCAACTACCCCTCGACGCTAATTTTTACCAAGTGTTACTGTGGAATAACGTTTACACTCTTACCTCCTTAACATAACTACCACCTCACTAATCCGGCAAACTTTCCAAGTTCGTTTCAAAGAGAGAAGCCCACAGTGACTTCAAAGCCACCCCCTGCTGGCATTTTATCCGGGCAATCCCATTTCCAAAATCTTTAGTTAAGACGTTTAATCATCTTGGCGACCTGGGGATACAAAAACAGTTTGAGGACGATGTCGGTTTAGGCAGTAATACTCCCAAGTGCTTTGCGGCTAGCAGGCAAGGAGGGACAGTTCCATCGATTGCTGTTCGTGGCAAAGATGCTCACAGCTCCCTCATCCTGTGGCAAGAGAGAGCCGTTTTGATTACTTTGTTACACTTGGTGTGCGTGTCCCCGGAAATGCCTGCGGCCTCCATGTAAAACCCCTCCCAAAGTGGTCCAAGTGGCTCAGCTCGTATTATTTCATCTTCCGGCTCAATAAAACATTCCTATTTCCTCAAGCACTGATGAGGCCATCTGGAGCCCAGAATGACCAGACAAATGGCAACATTGGTTACGACTGCCTCTCCTCAAGGAACATTAACTAAAACGTCCTTTTAAAGTAAAGCATCTGGACCTATTCATCACTGTTTAACAATGGGAACCGGGCTGCGTCCCAGCCCCAGTGCTGCACCAAGACGCCAAGTGCGCGGTGGGAGGAAATTCAGCTCGAAAGGTCTGCTTCCCTAGGACTTCTCCCTCTCTGGGAGTGCCGTGTGTGGCAAAAAAAAAAAAAAAAAAAAAAAAAAGAAATCCCCCATCGCAGTTTCCTCATTTGAGAGTTTTTGACATTTATTTATTTTTTTTTTACGTTTATTTATTTTTGAGACAGAGAGAGACAGAGCATGAATGGGGGGGGAGCAGAGAGAGAGGGAGACACAGAATCGAAAGCAGGCTCCAGGCTCCGAGCCATCAGCCCAGAGCCCGACGCGGGGCTCGAACTCACGGACCGCGAGATCGTGACCCAGGCTGAAGTCGGACGCTTAACCGACTGAGCCACCCAGGCGCCCCAGAGTTTTTGACATTTAAAAAACACGCTGAAAAGTTGTTCCTGTATTAGACTATTCCCAAGTATATGTCATTTCATGGACACCCGGCCTTTCTCGGACCCACTCAAAGACAAAGACACACACACACTTACACCCGATTTCATGGATGAATCTTGAGTTTTCTTCTGAGAAGCCTCCTCATCCAGTGCCTGACCCCTCAGAGTTGAGGACTCCTTTGTCAAGGCCACTACTGAAACTTAGAGGGCTGTAAGTAGCAGACTCACCTATCAACATCATGTTTAGAGAACGGTGAGGGTGGCACGATTGGGCCCATTAGCTCTGACTGTGTAGACAACCCCCCAACACAGACTTGAATCAGCCATTGTTTTATGCTCATGATTCTGTACACAAGACAAGTCACATGGCCATGCACTCAGTGCACACGGGGACCAAAGGCATGGATACGGGAGGGTCTGAGGACACTGGGGACCCTCAGGGGCCATTCCTGCAGCTCCGTACGGCAGAAGGTTGCTTTCCTCTGTGAATGACTTCACACCTTGTGGACCTTCTGTGACCCCTGTGATTTTTTCCTGACACTTGTTTTTATCCCCCCTTTTTAAAAACGTTTCATTTTATTTGAGAGAGAGAGAGAGAGAGTGTGTGTGAGACCGCGAGCAGGGGAGGGGCAGAGGGAGAGACAGGGGATCCGAAGCAGGCTCTGTGCGGACACCAGAGAGCCCGATGCAGAGCTGAAAGTCACAAACCCTGAGATCATGACCTGACAAGTCGGATGTGTACCTGACTGAGCCACCCAGATGCCCCCTCCCTCCCCCCCCCCCCCCCCCGTTTTTCTTTTTACCCCTCCTATACATTTGAGAGAGGACACTTTCGACAAGGTCACTAAGGAGGATGATCAGGGGACAAAACAGTATTTACCTTCAGTTTTGATTTCGACTTGTATTTAAGGAAAGGGGACTTCAATTATGCTCATTTTTCTACTGGTCAGAGTTTAGTGTTCTACATACCAAGAGAATTCAGAGAGACATTCAGGGATTATCATCACCAGGTATTAGCCCAGAGAACTTCACCACTGTTTACAGATCCACATCCACAGAAATACGCATTTGAATTTGTTGTTTACAAATTAGTTCCCCAGCTACACAAAGGAAACCACATAATTGATTATTTCAAGGATAAAGGAAACATTCTTGTTCTTTCTGTCCGTATTCGTATTTATCCCTTCCCAAGCCTCTAATTAGGTTACTCATTCATTCTAAGAAGAGTTGTTCAGCTTATTACGTGCAAAACCCTGCAAGGCATCAAAGACAGCATTTTGCCATTTGCTATCCCCTCCCTATCCAGGCTTAATCACTCAGCAGCCCTTCACCCAAGTACGTACTGAGTAGAGGTCATCCGCCAAGTGCAGTTCTAACTCTGCCTATCAAACTCACCCAATCAAATACATTCGAAGCGTCTGTTACATGGCAGGGACTGGGCTAAGACATTAAGGCGCCAAGGGTGAGCACAGTTCAGCCTTCCTGACTTTCTGGAGTTTCTAGTGCAGCCGGGAAGAGAGACAGTCACTTTAGACACGGCACAAACCTGAGTCCGCTCAACCACCAACTGAGAGAGGAGGTCAGCCCCATCAAAGACAAAGAGGATCACCTGCTTTAGGGCACGCGAAGAGCCTTCCCTAAGCAAGCGATGCTCAAGGGGAGGGGAGAGGAGCAGGTTGGGAAAAGTCAGTGGGGGCAAAAAGAGTGGAACACACGCTAAAAAGACAGCATACAACCAAAGGCTCTGTGGCAGGAGCATTGCCCAATAGCCCCAGTGAAGGAAGACCGGGAGGGGACGCCAGAGGCGGTGTGTGTGTGTGTGTGTGTGTGGCCCGCTCATGCTGAGAAAGGCTGTAGGTCAAGGAAAAAACATGGCCTTTTATGTTAACGTAAATGCGCGCGACTGAAGGAATTTAAGGGGGGGGGGGCGGGGCATTGTCCCATTTGCTTGAAAATGATTGTTCTGTCACGCGGGACAGCAGATCTGAGTGCAGCCAGGGGCAGGGAGAGGAAGAGGGGGAATCCCTGTGTCTGCTCAGGGCGAGCCTGGACGAGGGGGCGGCCTTTGTAAAGCAGAACCAGAACAGGGGATGCATTTCAGATTTCTGGCAAGTAAAAACAAGAGACTTTGGCCATGGATATGGGCAGGCTGAGGGACAGGAAGTCACCGCAGCAGACGCACAGATCCCCAAGTGGTTCCATAATACCTCTAATAAGGATTCTATCTATGACTCTGCACCCAATCCCCACGTGTGGGTTCGCCCCCCTCCATCACGCTACCAAGCGGTTCCGCGATCCCAGCTGGGCGTCCTACAGTTCAACTCCATTCTGACGACTATCTACCGACAGAGGGCATAACATCTCCCAGGTGAAGGGTCAATCCCACCAGACCGCCACCCCCTACCCCGCCTTCAGACGCCAGTCACAAATCCAAGCGGTCACCGAGCTTCTCAGCGACCAGCTACAGATGAGAAATTTCTGGAATCCCCTCCTCAGGTTCAATTAATTTGCGAGAGCGGGCCCACAAGACACCCAGAAACAACTTACTCACCAGATCGCTGGTGAATTACAAGAGGATGTGACTGAGGGACAGCCACGTGGGAAAAGGCAGAGCGCGCCTCTCGCGCTGCACCTCCGGGCCCTTGCCACTTCGGAAGTTCTCGGAACGCCTTCCTTTCGGGTTTTTATGGAGGCTTCGAGATCCAGGTGTGATCGATTCAATCACTAACCATCGATGACTGAGCTCGATCTCCAGTCCCTCTCCCCTCCCCGGAGGTCCGGGGGTGGGACTGGAGGTTCCCACCCTGTAAGCACATGAGCAACCCCGTCTTTAAGTGTTTCCCCCCCAACGTCACCTCGTTAACATAATAAAAGTCACCTTTCCCAGTCTCCTCGCAGGAAATTCCAAGGCTTTTAGGAGCTGTGTGCCAGGAACCGCATATATTTGTCTTATTACAAATCCCGATACCGCACTACAGACTTGTTGGCCATGGAAACAAGACACATTTCCTCTTGGATAAGACTCGCACGGGCCGTCCATGAGGTTCCTCCCGTGGTGCGTCGGTTAGCTTTTACTGTGTCAGCAACCGCTCCCCTCAAACGTAGTGGCTTGAAACCACCATCACTTATGCACTGACCCTTCTGGGCTACACCGCAAATAGGCGGTCCGCTACCGCTGGCCTCTGGGCTGTCGCTTGTGAATGCAGTTGGCTGGCAGTTACCTTAGCTAAGTGCCCTCGGCCGAGGAGACTTACTGACTGTGCCACGTGATCTCCTCTGGGGCAGGCGAGCCTGGCTGGCTGACACGCGGATCTCGAGGTTCCGAGCAATAAGGAGAGAAGATATCCCGAAGCGCCATCGCTTTGCCCAGCTTTTGCTTGCACCCCTCTTACTGTTGTCCCATGGACAAGAGAAGTCACATCGTCAAGCCCAGCGTCACCGTCCAAGAGGATCACTCAGGGCCTTGGACAGAGGGAGAGGGAGCTGTGACCGAGTTGGCAACAATTACAGAAACAGCCAACCGCACATGATTTTGAAGGGAATGAGAAATTCGTTCTGTACCCTCCAAGTCTTCCGGCCGGACTAAGAATTAAATGTATGTGACACGCATTACCAGGAGAAAAAAACCCAAAGCTTTACTCGGCGCACAGAGGCCCAGTGCTGAAATTGAGACCTAAAGAAATGACCAAGGCGGGCAGTGTTTCTCCTTTTTTAGAGAAGGACACGATAAATTTGTCAAGGACTGACAGGACAGAGACAACTTAGCTTTGGGAACTTTCAATTACCAAGGAATTCCAAACAGAATTTGGACTGTGGTAGTAAATTAGTAAAAAGGGATCAGGATTGTATACAATACAATTGTATACAATCCTGTATACAATATCTATATTTTTTAGAATTTTTAATTTTTTTTTATTTTTAACGTTTATTTATTTTTGAGACAGAGAGAGACACAGCATGAACGGGGGAGGGTCAGAGAGAGAGGGAAACACAGAATCGGAAGCAGGCTCCAGGCTCCGAGCTGTCAGCACAGAGCCTGACGCGGGGCTTGAACCCACGACTGTGAGATCATGACCTGAGCCAAAGTTGGATGCTTAACCGACTGAGCCACCCAGGCACCCTTAGAATTTTTAAATGTTTATTTATTTTTGAGAGAGACAGAGAGAGAGCGAGTGGGGGAGGAGCACAGAACGAAGGAGACACAGAATCCTAACCAGCTCCTGCTTCAGGCTCTAAGCTGCCAGCATAGAGCCTGAGGCGGGGCTTGAACTCATGAACTGTGAAATCATGACCTGAACCAAAGTCAGATGCTCCACTGCCTGAGTCACTCAGGCACCGAGAGAGAGAGAGAGAGAGAGAGAGAGAGAGAGAGAGAATTTACGCAGGCTCCACACTCAGCACAGAGCCTGGCGTGGAACTCGATCCCACAACCCTGAGGATCATGGCCTCAGACGAAATCGTGAGTCAGGCGCTCAACCCCCTGAGCCACCCCGGGGACCCCACCTTAAGTAACTATTTAATTTCAGATAATCAATATGCCGAAGTGGCCCACTTTGGGATGGCATGCCCTTGGCTCTACAATTTTACTGTTTTAACTCGGAGTGACTTCAGAACTTGTGAGAGGATTTACTATGATCTCAGGGATTTATTGACATTTGTATAGAGTCAATACATTATTATCGTGAGCTCTTCTCCTGGATCACCATGGCTTTGATGCATCGATTCCTTAGCAAGCTCTCCAGCCTCCGCACGATCGCTTCTTGCAGGCATTACGCTTCTAATGTGGACGCTTGGAATGGTTTTTTGGGTCTCCGTTATCTTGTATTTGACTGGAGCTGTTTCACGGATCACTATCCGTTTGCTTGCGTAAGCTTTGCGTTTAAAAATGTCCTTTCTTAGGAGCAAAAGGGCCTAATATTTCCAATTCACTTCCAAATGGTTCAGAAAAGTAACATTTTATATCCGTACCGTATTTGGAGAGAAACGATAAGGCAAATGAGGCAAATATAAACAATTAATGGGCTTTTCCGAAGGTTTGAAATTCTAGAAAAATCAGGAGTGCTAGAAACAGAAAAATATAATGAAATAAAAATGTCCTTTCTAACAGACACCATGATCACAACAGTCAGCTATTGGTATGTAATAACCAGTGGGTAAGAAATCTGTTCACTAAACTAAGTTATCAAGTGTATCACTCACTGTGCCCTTTTTATCCCAAGTATATCAAGACATTCTCTCCTTTTCGGGCATTATTATTCACAGAGGAATGATCACCTTCTGTCCTTAACTTTAAATGAAAGTTCTAGACATTTATCAAATATCCAGCACTTTCAAAGGCTGCTCAGGCTATTTTGCCAGTGATCTGCGAAGCAATGGCCATGAAAAGAAGCTCTGAAATCCCCCCAGAGAATCAGTGATAAAAAAGTGAATTAACTCCTGGAACCCATAAGTCTTCTTCAGTTGATGGAATAGGAATTTGCTAATTTAGGATCACCTACTTAGGTACAATTATGTACGCTTTATGGATTAATAATAAATATTAATGGCAGAGGTTACTGAAGTAGAAAATAAAGGCTTGCAAGTAAATATACTTGCAAATATTCATCATGGCAACTTTATGGAGTGAAAGCGGGCTGCATTTCCAGGAAGCAAGCCTGTGTCATAGACAGGAATATGGCATCAAAGTGAACCCAGTAGGATTTCAGAGCAGACAGCTGAATTGCACATACCCATCACCTGTCCCGCCCGCTACTGTTTCTTGGTAACATTTCTCAATATATACATTTGGGGCCCAGAAGTGCATATGGCAGGGCAACAGTTAATCATGATCAGAAGAGTCAATGATGCTAAAAAGTTCAGTAGAGTGAAGAGGTTTACCTTTAGACTCTGCCACACTTGAGCTTGAATCTTAGTTCTGTTACTCGTTTGCTCTTTGACCTTGAGCAAATCATTCACCTTCTCTGGCTGCCTCTAAGGATTCCAGGTGCTTGTCTCTTCCTATGGAAGATTCGACCATCAGCCTCCCTGAGCACCACCCCGCTACCCGCTCCTCACCTACCCCAGGTCTTGGTAGGGAGAAAAACCTGAGTCTTCCCTCTTGTGGAGACTCGGGGCTCGGCCCCTTTGGTTTCCGTTCTTGCCTCCCTGGCCTTAGAAGCATTTATATTTTTTTCCTTCTCTCAAGCACAAAGTCCTCCAATCATTAAAAGGAAAAAAGCATAGAGGGGCGCCCGGGTGGCTAAGTCGGTTGAGCGTCCGACTCTTGATTTTGGCTCAGGTCATGTTCTCACGGTTCATGAGATCGAGTCCCGTGTCAGGCTCTGCACTGACAGTGCGGAGCCTGCTGGGGATTCTCTCTCTCCCTCTCTCTCTGCCCCTCCCCTGCTTGCACTCTCTCCCTCTCTCTCTCTCTCAAAATAAACTTAAAAAAAAATTTTTTTTAAAGGAAAGAAGCATATAGCAAGGAGCAAGCACACTCTAATAGCTGAATAAACTATCTCATAGAACGGAACTAGTATTAACTAATTTAAAGGGTATTTATGAGAATTACATGTGACAAAGTACGTGAAGCACTTAGCTATATGGGAACAATTCCGTAATAATTATTATGGTTATTATTGCTTACCTATCATCATCATCTCACGTGAACAACATTTTATTAACCAGAACGTCAACGCTTTATGTGAAACCTCTTAGGCATTCGATATTTTTCAGGCTTTAGTCACCTACGTCCCAAGAGCTTCTGAATTTAATGTAGTCTATTCTTAGGTCCCAAGTGTCTACTTTATATGAGTAGGGTGGTGCTAATTAAGATATTGCAACAGGGGCCAACAACCCCCCACCCCCATGGCAACAACCCCCACACAGGCAGCATATGTGGTCTCTGTTTCTACAGAGCCCGGTCTCTCCCTGCTTGCTTTCCTTCTTCCTTCTCTACGGTTTTTGTCTGGCGTCTCCGGGCATTTGCCATTTTGCCATGGGCACCTTTACTATTTTCCCTACCTCTTAAATGATAATAAGAGTCACCATTTAGTGAGCATTTCTTCCGTGACCCCCTTGTTCTAAGCAATGTGTATTATTTAATTGAAGCCTCATAACTCCAAGAAGCGAGGACTGCTACCTTTCTTGTCTACATGAGGGAATGATGCAAACAAGTTGAACAATTAGTCGAAGGCCACCCGACTACTGACTGTGGGTCAAACCCAGGCAGAGAGCCCAAGATCTTAACCAGCATGCCCCTTCCCCCATTGCTTTCCTCTCATGTTTTCAGAATGCATTCTTTTCCTTAAAGCTTCCTGCAAGTTGTGATTTGCTTTCAATGTCTCCTCTGTGGTTGTAATTCTTTACTAAACCTTTTAAAAACTCAAATACTACACAGGTATATACAGTAGAAGTGAAAAGTCCCCTTCCCCACGGTCCCCTAGGAAAGCCCTGTTAAGAGTTTACTGTAGGCCTTTCTTATGAAGTCCAGTGGTATTCCCTGACATCACGTGGCCAAAGCAGGAGAAAATCAGTCTCACAGAGTTTATAATAGGATGCGTGTAATATGCAGGAACTATGTTCGGACCTGCTCTGAGTTCTGATCATTTCTGTTAACCTTTCTCACTTTACCTCAACCCCTAAGGAAAATGCATAAGCAGAAAAATGACAACAGACGCTACTCCTAGGAGACAGAATGGCCCAGGGGCCTTCCTTCACACCAAACTCCGTGGGAAGCCCAACACTCCAGTGACTGATCACCAGGTACGTGATGAAAAATCATTACCTAAGCCACCGGGAGGCCCATCATTCATAAAGTGGCATTTGAAAATGGCCATTCCCAACCCAGCAGAACAATAGTCTCTCCTGTAGCTAAAGGTTAATTCTTAGAATGCCGCTCATTTATTCACTGATTCAACACATATATATTCGGCACCTAGCATGGAGGGCTTAAAAAATAAATCCAAAAAAAAATCCCCGTGTTCAGGAAAAATGCATTCCAGATGACGGTAAGGGAAATGGGTGATGACGTCATCTATCAAAATACATCACGTGTCGGATGGTGATAAGTGCTATGAAGGAAAAATACCAGGGGAGACAGGAAAGAGTGTGATTTCCCCTTGTGCTTTGTTTTTCACTGAAGATGTTTTCTTCCGCGGTCCGTTAGATATTTTATTATTTTAGCCTTTTTTATTGTGAGAAATAACGTACATACAGAACAGTACATAAAACATAATACGTAGCTGAACTGATTAAGTATCACCATGAAGTGAACACCCATGTACCGAACACTCCAGTCACGAGCCGGCGTGGCCATCATCGTGGAAGCCACTGACTGCTGCACACTGAAGGTTTGTGTCCCTCCTACATTCGTATGTGAGAGCCTAATCCCCAGTGCGATGGTGTTTGGAGGTGGGGCTTTGGGTCATGAGGGTGAAGGTTTCGTGAGTAGGATCAGCGCCCTAATAAGAGATCCCTGGGCTTCCTTGCCCCCCTCTGCCTTGTGAGGACACAGTGAGAAGTGTCTACGAACCAAGAAGCAGGCCCTCTCCAGAACCTCATTCTACCGGTGGGTGCCTTGATCTCGAACTTTCCAGCCTCCAGAACTGTGAGAAGTGAATGTTCTTCAAGTCACCAGTCTAGGGTATTTTTTGTTACAGTAGCCTGAATCAACTAAGACACTGTCCAACCACAAGCCCCTCCACACACGTCCCAAAGTAACCACTGTTCCGACTTCTATGTTAATCACTCCCTTGCGTTTTGAGCAGTTTTACCACCTACATACGCTCCTCTAAAAAAAAGAGTACAGCCTTTTGGATTTCCTCTTTGACAGTCTCTCATGCAGCAATCGATAACTGATACACCCAGCTCACTCCCAAAAACCATAACTACCGTAACTGAAACGTCCATGTTGTGGACATTAGTGAAACCATCACTAACTTAATTTTTTTTGTCATTCATTATTTTGAGAAGATATTCATGTACAGTTTGGTAATAATCGAAGTATATTTCACTTCAGTAATCAAACATTTAATGGCAGAATTGGATTTACATTTTTTTTCCCTTCGATTTCAGAAAAATCTTTAAGCATACGTGGTTAGAATGGCCAAGTTCATTTGGTTATTCTAAAGTCAATAGATCACTAAAGCATGGCAGGAAGAGCCAAACCTGCCTTCCTCCAAACCTTCTCCCCGAGCGGACTAAGACGAGCTCCGCCAAAAGCAATTTTAGAAACAAAACTCATTATTCCCTAACCTAGAAACCTGAGGGCAGAGAAAGGAATAGTGTAGCTCTAAGGCCATTCACTTTATTTCAAGTTAACATGCTACTCACCTGTTTTGGATAAAAACCTTTTTAACGTCTTTCTACGGCACAGCTCCAAAGAGAGCGCTGGGAGCAAGATGGTCTTTCACTAGGTTTTCCTGCTTATATATTTTTAGCGTCTATACACCCACAACTAGATTGTTAATAGTACAACGCAAAGCAAAATACATTACTTCCCTCGGCTAAAAAATAATTTGAAACGTGCAATTACAAAGTTGTGTATGATCCTTCCGAGAGTAGTATATTCGAAGAAATTTCTTTCAAAAATATCTTATTTTATATAAAAAGAATTCAATTTAAAATATATACTTTCTTCGGTGCGCCTGGCTGGCTCAGTTGGTGGAACACGTGACTCTTGATCTCAGGGTTGTGAGTTTGAGCCTCACATTGAGCGCAGACAGGACTTCAGTAAATAAATAAAATTTAAAACAAAAACAAATACACTTCACTCAAAAGATGCCAAAGAATTAGGATGTTAAAATTGTTGGCTCAATAACTGTTTTGTGATTAAAGGACTTTAATCCTATTTGCAGCTGATTAACATTGATATGAATCTAGAGCGTGATTGGTTTTCCAAAGTAAACCCTTCAGTCTCATGCAACTGTGGAAAGGTTTTTTGTTTTTTGGGGTTTTTTTTTTTTGCTACAAAATATGCTATAAATTCGATTTTCCACCATTTTCTAAATTAGTCAAGTTTTATTTTAGTTGGATGCTAAAGTGCTTATGGTGCTTAGAACAAATGATCTAAGTGCGGATGGGTTGCAGTGATAAAGAATATTTTCTTAATAACGTTGTAAAGCTTACTATGTTAAAAGCTAACGACAACCACAAGAGTTAAAAAAGATTTGTTTGGCATCGAGGCAATAATCATATCAACATACGGTACAATTAGCAACCTTTGGTCTTGATTTGATCATGTTTGTGGACTGTCATGAGATTATTTCGTTATAATTTTCTGGAACCAAACAGGTATAAAACAAACAGAGTAGACTAAAAATGAAAAGCAGTTGGCTTGGTGTTGGGAAAATGGGGGCACGATGATTCTACCGTGTCACTCCCAAAGCCAATTATGGATGGACACGTTTGAAAAAAATAGCTTTTAAGATAACGGGTTGTAAGATCTTTTGGAATAAATTTAGCAAAGGCATGTAACGTGTAATTACCAGAGATACTCCAGTTTTTAAATAATTGATACATGTTAAACCATAGATCGCGAAGGGAATTATAAATCTAACTTTACGATGACCTGAAAAGACTAAGGAAAATCAAAGCTGCAGGAAGTATACATGGATTGACTTCGTTTAAGCCTTTGGTTTCTGTGATCCCCGCACGAAGGCATCACGGACATCTCCCGTGGTCCCAGTGCTGTCATATAACACATTACAGCTGATGGGAAGGAGGCCGGAGAGGACAGGAAAGCCTGACTGTGGAGAGCAGCGCCACCTAGGGGTTAAATTTGTTCCTAACGAGAAACAGCCCCAGCTTTCCCATAACCAGGCCACCGGATCCGGTTCCGCACGGCTTTTAGCAACCTGATTAGAGGGTGAGACTACAAGTCATGCGCTTGGAAAAGACGGGAAGCTTGTATGCTACACGTGGCTTCATAAACTGTGACTGGATGTATGAGACGTTTCAGGAGAGATGTCCATGTTAGAATCCCTTCATGTTGGCATTACGGTGTCTAAAATAGAACTCAATAAAAAAAAAACCATTATGTTTGACATCCTGTCTTCTGTGGTCAGGTGAAAGAAATCTATGTGGACACGTGTAGCTTCACCGGTTCTTCTTCCAGTTGTGGGAAACAAATCTTTCGTTTGGCTCAACCAAAGAACCTGCATGTGAAGGGAGCATTGTCTTTCCTTGGTTTTGAAAGGCAACCTTCTTCCTGGGACCCCCGTGCAGTTGCCAGGGAGGGCAGTTCAATTAGCCACCTTGCACTAATGGACACGGAGGGATGGGCTTAGACACATACAATTAGGAGGGCAATACGCCTTAAAATATTTCAAGCACACAGAAGAGTCGAGCGTAAACACGTGTGTCCGAAGTGGCAGAGCTTAAGATTTTGCTAGATCAGCTTTAGCTCTCTTAGTTTTTCAAGGAAACACAACTTTGCAGGTTCCCCGATTCCACGGTCTCCCTTCCAGAGGTATTTACCATCCCTACGCAAGTTTTAGATTTCTCTGGTTCACCTGTATGTGTCCATACACACGACACCTCCTGTTGTTCCGTGTGTCAGCATTTTTACGTAAAGTTTATGAACATTCAAGATCTATGAACACATTCCCTGAAAGTCTGGGAAAAAAAATAAAAACAACGAGAGGCATCATTTCAGGATTACGGATTATTTTCTACTCTTCTTTCTAATCTATTTTCCAATTTTTCTAAGAGCAGTATTATTTCCAAAAACCTAGTTGATCCAAAAAAAAAAAACAAAAAACAAAAAAAAGCACAGGAATGCTCAGAGTTTTTTTGTTTGGTTTTGGTTTTAAGTGTTTTTTTTTTTTTTTTTGTTACTAGAGAGAGAGAGACAAAGAGAGAGAGTGAGCAAGCACAGGGAGAGGACCAGCGGGAGAGAATCCCAAGCAGACTCCACACTCAGCACTGAGCACGACCTGGGGCTCGATCCCACAGCCCTAGGATCTCGGCCTAAGCCGAAGTCAGAGTCACATGCTTGACCAACTGAGCCACCCAGGCATCTGTTTCTTCTCTCTCTCTCTCTCTTTTTTTTTTTTTAAAGCAAGCACTAGGCTCACCTTGGAGCTTGAACTTGGGACCCCGGAATCAAGTCACGCGCTCTACTGACTGAATCAGCCAGGTGCCCCAAGGAATGGTTTTACAAGGAGCTCCCTGGGGGGGTGCCTGGCTGGCTTAGTGCAGCATACGACTTTTGATCTCTTTTGATCTCGGGGTCGTAGAGTTTATTTAGAAAAAAAAAAAAGAGCTCTCTAGGCAGAGAACCCAGTTATTTAGACTGTAACCTGGCAAATATTCACTGTCCTTTGAATTAGATTTATATTTAATTGAATAGGTAGATTACAAACAGACCTACTGTTTCTTCCTCTAATGTCTTGAGTAAAGAAACATGTGGTGGTAAAACCACGGGACCCCTGGGAAGGTGAATGGAAGGCCAGATCTTTTGTTTCATCATAATCTTTTATGTATTAGTAACTAAAGAATTTTCCTTATTTCCAGTATTAGATGCCTGAGAAAGTAAATGAAAGTGGAACGAAAAGGAATTAAATTGATTAACCTCCATTTTTTCAAGGAGTCTTCCTTCCGAGGGCTCCTTTTAGAGATTATAAACTCACGTGCCGTCAGGGACTGGTCCTACGCCGATTTAACATAAGTGCAAATGAATAACAATTCTGCTGTTTTCAACAAGCCTGCGGGCTGAATTTGGCCTGTGGGTCACTAACTTATGCCATAAATATACCCCTTTAAAGTGTAAATTCAGTGATTTTTAGTGTATTCACAAAATTGTGCAATCATCACCACGGTCTAATTCCAGAACATTTTCATCACCCCCCGAAAAAAATCCGTTCCCATTAGCAGTTTATTCACATTTTCCCTCCTTCCAGACTCTGGCAACTACTAACCCACTTTCTCTCTACGGAATGGTCTATTCTGGACATTTCATATAAATGGAATCATACAATATGTGGCTTTTTTTAATGTTTACTTTTTTTTAACGTTTATTTATTTTTGAGACCGAGAGAGACAGAGCATGAACAGGGGAGGGGCAGAGAGAGAGGGAGACACAGAATCGGAAACAGGCTCCAGGCTCCGAGCTGTCAGCACAGAGCCCGACGCGGGGCTCGAACCCAAAGACCGTGAGATCATGACCTGAGCCGAAGTCGGACGCTTAGCCGACCGAGCCACCCAGGCGCCCCATTTAATGTTTACTTTTGACACAGAGAGCGCACGCAAGCTGGGGAGGGACAGAGAATCTAAAGCAGGCCCTGTGCTGACAGCATTGAGCCCGGACGTGGGGCTCAACATCGCGAACCGCACGATCGTGACCTGAGCCGATCAGACGCTCAACCAACTGAGCCACCGAGCTGCCCCAACACGTGGCTTTTAAAGTTTCTTTCCCTTTGCATAGTTTTCAAGGTTCTTCCGTGTTACAACATGAATGTATCAGTGCTTTATTCATGTTTATAGCTGACTAATATTCCACTTGCTGGATATACCGCCTTTTGTTCGTCCACTCATCAACAGATAGACGTTTGAATGGTTTCCTCTTTTTGGCTACTATAAATAGTACTGCCACAAACATTCATGTACAAGGACTCTGAATTTAAGTTAAAAATTTTAGATTTATAAACAGTTAATACATGAGCTCGGTTCAAAACTACACATATGAACAATCATATATATTTAAACTAGGTTAATTGTTCTCACACACACCCCGAAAAGTTGTTTTCTCACCCTTGTTGCTCACCTGACCAGTTATCACTGCTTTCTTTCCCAGTAAGTGAACACTATCAACGGCTTCTTAGTTGTTCTTGCAGCATGGGCAAACCTAGTTTTGTTTTGTTTTTTTAATAGAAAGAGAACACGTCTAGGTACTTGTCTTTTCACTCTTCCTGGATAGCTTGCCACGTTTCTACAGTGTCATTCTTTTGTCATTGTTTTGGTGACAAATGAAGGAATTTCATTTGAAATCTACCTGTCACCTAGTTAGACAATAAGGAAGCAATGAGAAAAATACCAGGTTTCGTAATGAGGAATTTAAAAAGCTACTTAATTGTAATACTGAACAAGAAAGGAAAAAGGCCTGAGGCTACTTTTTCAAAACGAAGTATTTGGGGGGTGCCTGGCTGGCTCAGTCGGTACAGTGTGAGACTCTTGATGTTGGGGTTGTGAGTTTGAAACCCACGTGGCACGTAGAGGTTAAACAATTTAGAGAGAAAAAGAATAAAAATATCTTCATGCTGTCGGCTATTATGCCGTTAGAACTAGTTACCTGAACTAGGATGAAAACTGGCAAATAAAGATATCCGTCTAGTTGAACAGCTCGTTCTTTTTTTTAAAGATTTTATCTTTTAAGTAATCTCTATACCTAACATGGGGCTCGAACTCACAACCCTAAGATCAAGAGTCACGTGGTCCACTGACAGACGCAGGCAGGTGCCCCAAAAGTCACTCAGGTTTCTATTATATGACCTTATGAAAGTTGTTCGGTTGCAAAAAACAATGGATCAAGTAGACTTCGTTATTTAAATATTTTTATATAAAATAAGCTATAAAACTTCAGTTAAAAATAATTTTTGGAACCCTTGCACATGGGTGGTAGCAATGTAAAATGGTGCCTACGCTAAAAAAAAACAGTAGGGAGGGGCGCCCGGGTGGCTCAGTCGGTTGAGCTTCCGACTTCGGCTCAGGTCGCGATCTCGCGGTCCGTGAGTTCGAGCCCCGCGTCGGGCTCTGTGCTGACGGCTCGGAGCCTGGAGCCTGCTTCGGATTCTGGGTCTCCCTCTCTCTCTGCCCCTCCCCTGTTCAGGCTCTGTCTCTCTCTGTCTCTCAATAATAAATAAACATTTAAAAAAAAAAAACAGTAGGGAGAGTCTTAAAAAAAACTAAAAATAGAATTACCACATGATCCAGCAATCCCACTTCTGGATATTCATACGAAAGAATGGAAATCAGGATCTCGAAGGAATATCTACACCCCCACATTCACTGCAGCAGGAGTCACAACAACCAAGATATGGAAACAACCCAAAAGTCCATGGACACATGAATGGACAGAGAAAAATGAGGTACATACAGTGAAATATTATGTAGCCTCAAAAAAGAAGGAAATCCTACCATCTGCAACATCACTGGACCTGGAAGACACTGTGCGAAGTGAAATAACGCCAGAAACAGAGAGACGCATACTACGTGATCTCACTTACATGTGGAATCTAAAAAGGAAAGAAAAACATCGAACTCATAGTCACAGAGAAGGAGCTGGTGGTTACCAGGGGATGAGGAAAGGGGGAGCTGCTGTTCAGTAGGTAAGAAGTTACAGTTACACAAGAAGAGTAAGCTCGGGGGCGCCTGGGTGGCTCTGTTGGTTAAGCGTCCGATTCTTGGTTTCAGCTCAGGTCACGATCTTATGGTTCGTGAGTTCAAGCCCCGCATCGGGCTCCACGCTGATAGTGTGGAGCCTGCGTGGGATTCCCTCTCTCTCCCTCCCCCGCTCGTGCTCTCTCTCAAAATAAATAAATAGATAAACTTAAAAAAATTGTTTTTGTTTTTTGGCAGGAAGAGTAAGTTCAAGGGATCTGCTGTATAACGTCTATACAGTTAACAACACAGTACCGTGCACTTAATACGTTGTTAAGAGGGTAGATCTCCTGTTAAACATTCTTCCCACACACACACAAAGCAGAGGGAAACAAGGAAACTTCTGAAAGAGGTGGATATGTTTATTCCCACGATTGTGGTGATGGTATCAGGGGTGTTTGCACGCATCCAAACCCGTCCAACTGTATACATTAGAGATGTGCGGTTTTCTGTGTGTCAGTTACACCTCATTAGAGCCGGCAACAGATTTTTTTGTACTTCCATTTACTATTGGGTAGACACCGTGAGTTAAATACTACCTACCCCACTGTCAATGCTGCTGGTTTCTGTGCTGTGACACCTTTGGCTTGTCGGTTTGTCACAAGTAGCTACCACTCCTCATTCCCACGCGAGAGAAAACACTCAGAAACCCAAGAACCGAGCTTGGGCACCACAAAAGAGACACTAAGACTTCTAAGATGTCGTTATAGAAGCACAGGTGTATTACTTGTCCTCCTGATTAACCAGAGAACGGAAGACTGGGGCACTGGCTGTCAGGCTGAGGCGCTACCGGCCAACCCAGGTAGAGAGAACAGAATGAATGAAGCTGGCAGAAAGGCATGGTGAGCCGCGTGACACCCTACTGATGACTGCTGACCTCACCGGGTATTTTCTGGATGCCGACGTGGAACAGGGAGGTTCTTTTCCCATACGATGATTAAGGTGTCCTTCATTCCAGAAACTACTTTGTAGGCTCTTGGTTCATTCTGCAGAGTGTGCCTTTTCAAGGGCTAAGAGTGGAGTTGCGGGTTTCCTGAAACATCTTTCTCGATTTAACTCTGATCTAAGTTCTAGTCTATAAACGAGAGATGCAAGTAAGAATGAGGGGTCAATTTATTTTAAGTCAATTTATCATTCAATATCAATGTGCACACCTTCAAACATTTATAAATATTGCCATTTCTAGAAAATTAACGTCATCTTAAAATTATTTGAACAGCGATTTAACAATTATTTACAATTAACTCAACCTACTTTTCTAGAAACAGAATTATGTGTAAAAGTGCCCTTGCCACCCAGTCATGATTTCACGGTACCTTTCCATAACACTTTGTCACGAAAGCGGCGGCTGCATTAATGGAATCCAAGTAGACTCCCTAATTTAGCAACGGCGCAATCAGGGCCGCAAATGCAAGCGACCATTCCTTCCAAACAACACCTGCTATGCTAATATATACATATTTGCCCATTTTCAGCACTGGGTGAGGAAAATAATTAGGCGGCCGTCATTTTCTTATTGGTGGTAAGCAGAAATTACTTTTACGATTTAAAAAACTGACATCAAGAGGCTGGATTATGTTGGTTTTTATAACACGTTAATACTACATATTTTAAGAAGTTCTTGGTTTCATTGGCAGCCGTTTCTAATTGCAAACCTTACTTCAGTTGTAATAGGACAGGAAGTGGAGATATCTCCCCGGGATCGCAAATAGAAATTATGGTTGCTTACCAGCAATGAATAACATATTTGGATAGAAAGAGATCCTTGGCGTTATTCCTGAAGTTTTTTTCTACTTACGTGTTTAGCCTTTTTTCATATCCCCTCAAAAGAATCCCAAATATGTCTAAAACTATGTCAAAGGAAAGTAACTTTATATGGACTAGAGCTTGTGTTGGAAAACAAGGTTTACCATAGCATTCCATAGCTTTTCTCTTTTTTCCTTTTTAAGGAACATATCCAGCCAGAACAATGAAATAAAAAGGTAAGGTAGAAGAAATATGGGTGAAGTCATAATAAAGTACATTTTCTTTTATTGACATAGAACATATACTTAAACTTTAAATGCTGGCTCTTTAAGAAAAAGTTTCTCCTGGCAAATATGCATAACTGTTGCCCGAAAATGTACACAGTGTTTTCCCCAAAATATTTATACATATAGTGGTCCACTTAAGACCAGTCCCATTATACCGTACTGGATACAATGTGCTCTTAATTTATAAATGGGCTACCCTCTGTATATAAAATATAAAGGCATGTATGTTATACATACAAAGTAAGAAATATAAAAAGGAGATGGAAAGAAAAAAAAGTGTTCTTCCCTATAAGATCCAGACAGAAATTCAGTGTAATTAGTGAGACCGTGTAAAATGTACTCTTAATTTATAAATGGGCTACTCTCAGTATATAAAATAGACAGGCATGTATGTTATACATATAAAGTAAGAAATATAAAAAGGAGAGATGAAAAAAGAAAGAAAAAAGGGTCCTTCCCTGTAAGATCCAGACAGCAATTCAGTGAATTAGCAAGACCACGTAAAATGTCTGAAGAGTTTCAGTGTTGGCCAATACCTTTCCGAAAAATATCTAAGCTATGAGAGCACTAAGTTTCCATTTCAAGAATTTAGCAGAGGTTTCCAGTTAAACATTCAGTGAAGATGCTGTGGTCTCCTTAATGTGCAGAAAAGAGGCCTTTGAGGGTCTGTCAAACAGAAACAAACAAAAAGCCACTCATTTGTAGCTGGTTAGTTATCGCCTCTTAATCAAGTGTGTGTAGTGCAGAGAATCAAATCCCAGACCATCAGCGTTTGAATATGTTTGATGAAAGATTCCAATGAAGGGTCTGAATTCTTCCTAGATCCCAGAGGGAATGGGGCAGGACGTGATGGCAATCCCCAATCCACCCCAAAGGTGGCTGGTCCAATCTTAACTCTTGAGGTTAAAAAACACACCAAATGTTTCTATAGCATTCTTTCTGCTGCATTTTCTTTATTTCAAGCCACAGGTCTACTTGGAGGGTCATGCAGCAAGTGGCTTATAAATAAAATCAGAGTCTATGAATAGTGTCATCACATTAAGAGACAATTGTTGGATTCTCTCATTAGGCAAAGAGCTCGCATCTTTGGACTCCATGAGTTGGAATTATTTATGGGATACCTAAAATGGGGGACAAAAACCACATATATCAATAACAACATACATGCAGTTCAAGAATTAAGGCAATGAAGACTATTTAATCATTTCTGGAGCTACCAATTCCACATGATTTCTAACTACTGCTTCAGAGTTAAAAGGTAACAAATATAACTAGGCCAATTCCAAAATCAGCAAATATTAACACTATTGCTAACTGTTTACCAAGGCAAACAATCCCCAGTGTTCTCAAATCTCAGCATATGTTACCAAGAAAGAACCTAAAGGTGGTAACCTTATCTCTTTGGAAGCCTAAGAATTCCGCAAGTAACGTACCCCCTAACTTAGAGATAGGCTATATGTCTCCATTTTCAGGGAGAGCAGGCATTTTTGTCCCGTCACGGTACCAAGAGGCAAACAGGAGAAACAAAAAAAAAAAATCAGTGAAAACATTCGGTTGCAATATTTTTCTCCCTTTTCCAAACCATCCAGAAAAACTGAGGATAATGAAAAAATAATAGAGCCTTTCCTAAAATAGCATCTCAGTTTCTTTATAAATCTAAATTATAGTTCCAGGGAATATGTAGACTTTTCCACCAAACATTCACAAGAAGCAGAAAGAAAAATGGACACCTGCTAATTCTGTAAAGGCTTAAGTATACAGAAGCCCTTTGTAAGGTATAAAGCACTAATACCAGTATGAGGCATTGTTTTTATGAAAGCAAAAGATTTGAACAAATTTATCCTGAGTGGGAAAAATATGGAAAAAAGGTAATCTAGTTTTAAGTTCTCGTGCAAGTAACCCGTATTTTTATCATTAACAGGTAACCTCATGTTCTGCTGATGTCAGTAATTTTCATCCCATATTTATATACAGCTCTAAACTGAGGATGCCCAGTGGAGTTAAGGCTTGTCTGATTTCTACAATCTGGATATTCCCTCCATATCAGTTAACTTTACATTTTGTACGTGAAACCCAGGCCACCATCTAATTCGGAGAAATCATTCAAGTCTTTCCCTAATTATGAAACTTTAAGAAACATTTCACTTTCTTGGTAACATATGGAAGAAGTCATTGCCATCTAAGCCCTTCCAAAAAGGATTATTAAATTCAACTTAACACAGGTTATGCAATGTATTTTACAACATGCTGAGCAATTGTACATTTCTAAGAATATTCAGAAGTTAATGTGCAAAAAATAATTCGGTTTTAATTTCAACTCCAATTTCTTTTAGCAATAATTTTTAAAACTGCAGTTCACAAAATACAGTCTTGCAACTAAAATAAAAGTCACTATCAGGTTTCCCCAGTTCTAGAGTTTTCCGGAGACTCTGCTCAGACATACTCTGGTCGAAACTCTTACCAGAACTGAAATATTAAGACTCGCAGAGCAAACTTTTTGAAGCGTGACCAACTTCTGGACGTTTGAAAGCCAATGTAATGAAACGTCAGAAGTATACTTAAACGGTCATCTGTCACTCTGGAAAGTCCTTCCATTTAAGCATTCATAAGACTACTTTCACGTTGGCTTTACTGCTGCAGCTGCCAGCAGAAAGCACCCCCCCCCCAAAGAAATTGCCGTTTACTGCAAATAAAAGAATGAAGCAGAGTCGCAGGCCTCAATTCTGACTGCCTCAGGGATTAAGTGGTCTAACTAATTAGACCTTTCGTGGATTTTCCAGGTTCCTAAGCATAGGGAGAATGAAAAACACTGAACATTTTCTGCTGCGTTATACACAAATACATTAGCGCTAACTAATAAAATTGTCTAATTTAAAGAGTAACTGACCTGAGATGTACCTTGCTCCGATTAACATTACCATGCTACTCACTATAAAAAAGCCCAAGGGTAGACTACAGAAGATACTAGGGTCACCTGTGGTCATCCAAGTAGAAGGGGGTTCCAGTCAAGCAAACCAAAAGAGAGACACATAATTACAATATTTGTGTTAAGAATCACATGACAGCAAAACAAAATAAGTTATAAAAATAGTATATTCGTAAAAGCTAGCAAAGAGTTATTACTTTAAATCAAAAATATAATCAATATCGAAGGCTTACGATAGTTAACAAACAATACAGAGAGCATGCCGCAAGTAGCCGAGAACATAATACATATAGACCCGCATAAGCCTTCTACTGGCGAAGCAAAAGAGAGGTGATGGAGAGAGAGCTTTTTGGGAGGCTGGTGATTTTAGCTTTCTCGACTCTTCCCCCGAAGATACTAAATGTGCAATCCAATTCCCCCAAGGTTCAAATTACAGATCCTTTAGCTATCAGAAAAGAGTTATACCGCTCTGCTAAAAATGAACTTCAAACCCTACTTTATGCTAAAATATTCGTTTTGTTTTCTTCTTTCTCTTAATTTAATTTGTTTTTCATTTAAATCCAAGTTAGGTAACATACGGTGTAGTAATGATTTCAGGAGTAGGACTTAGTGGTTTTGTTTTCTTTTATACACGGAACTTTCTGTGTGTAAGGAAATATACCTGACAATATTACTGTAATTATACACTAAATTGTATGAGCTAATCAATCAATGTATTGATCTAGCTTTTTATAATAAACTCGACACCCAACACGGGGCTCGATCTATCTGTTTATTCATAGTAAAAACTCTACACCCAACGTGGGGCACAAACTCATGATCCCAAGATCAAGAGTCACAAGCTCAACCGGCTGAGCCAGCTGGGTGCCCTGTGATTTTACATTTAAAAAAAAAACTGCCGGGGCGCCTGGGGTGCTCAGTCGGTTAAGCGTCCAGCTCTGGGTTTTGGTTCGAGTCATGATCTTGCAGTTTCGTGAGTTGGAGCCCCACACCGGGCTGTGTGCTGATGGTGCGGAGCCTGCTTGGGATTCTCTCTCTCCCTCCCACTCTTTTTTTTTTTAATTAAAAAAAATTTTTTTGACGTTTATTTATTTTTGAGAGACAGAGATAGAGGACGAGTGGGGAAGGGGCAGAGAGACAATGAGACACAGAATCCGAAGCAGGCTCCAGGCTCTGAGTTGTCAGCAGAGAGCCCGACGCGGGGCTCGAACGCAGGAACCGTGAGGTCGTGACCTGAGCCGAAGTCGGACGCTTAACCCGACTGAGCCACCCAGGCGCCCCTCCCTCCCTCTTTCTGCCCCTCCCCTACTCACGCTGTTTCTGTGTCTCTCAAAATAAATAAATGAATAAAATTGAAAAATTAAAAAGTATATATAAAAAATAAATTAATTAAAAAAACTCCCTGTGGATGCCTGGGTGGCTCAGTAGGTTAAGCATCTGACTCTTGATTTTGGATCAGGTCACGGTCTCCTGGTTCATGGGATCCAGCTGTGTCTGGCTTTGCACTGACAGCACAGAGACTGCTTGGGATTCTCCCTCCCTCCCTCTGTCTCTGTCTCTGTCTCTGTCTCTCCCTCCGTCTGCCCTTCCCCTACATTCATGCATGCTCTCTCAAATAAATAAACTTAAAAAAATAATTAAAAATTTGCCTGAGAATATGGTTGTTTTGATATTTCCTAACCTGAATTCTGTCAAAATCCTTTCCGTTAAAGAATATTCTTTATACACGTATGCTTTTCTTGAATTTAAAAATTATGTTTCTGTAATATTTAATGCTCTTTATAAAAGAAGCCTGTTCAAAATTAACCTCCAAATGTTAAGGATATACAACCACTGGATCTCATTTCTTTGCCTTTTTGGGAGAGGATTTTTTCCCCTTGCCTTGTATTTCTCTCTCCTTAGAAGGTAGATTAAAGAGGGATATAAACCATTTGTCTTCATTTTACCATTGCTTATGTTATTTTCCAGATAAAAACAAGGTTTCTTTTTGTTTCCACATTTGTGGAGGCCACATTTTAACCTGATTTTAGGAAAGGGAACATATATTCTAGCTCTTTTAGAGCAAGCCATCAGTTATGCTAGGTGGTTTTTCTTGTTCGTTTGTTTGTTGTTGTTTTAGTTACGCTAAGTTCTGAGAACTGCTTTCCTGACATGGCTACAGTGAGTTCTAGTTTGCGTAGAAGATCGTGAGCAGGGCCTGCATTCACAAGTCCGTACTAATTTAGGTGGCATGGATTTAATGGAAATATATCCTTTTTGGTGACTGACCGGTATCTCCACACCCACGCTGGTTATTTAATCGCTGTGTGCATTTAAACACATTTAAACCAATGTGAACTGTTTCCAAAATGTTGTTTTGGTGTGTCTGGGGTGCAAATGCGGAGTGCAAAGCCAAGCTCATCATTTATGATAAGCTCTCTCCAAAAAGTATCAAATCTCCAATCACTTCTACATTTTAAAGACACACAAATGTCTATTAAAAATTGTTTACGGTATATTCAAATATAGTTAGAAATAAGAAATAGGACTTCTTCGAAAGTGGCAAACTGCATCAGAAATTAAGAGAACATACTATTTTTTCCAGAATAACAGCTTATTGATATATGGTTATATGGCTTACACTGCTTAAAGAAATACAATTAGCATGTCATTGGCTGAATATGATTATTCTGATTTAATGTACAGCTTAGAGACTCAACATATTATATACATTAGAGTGATTTTCATCAATCGACTTCACAACATTTACAAACTGGCTTCAATGCACTGCAGTCTAATTGTAACAAAAAAACGACGTAAAAAATCTACAACTCTCAAAAAAATCAAATTACTTTTATCATCAATGCTGACAGCAGAACTAAAGAAATCATGTAATTTTCTCTCATCAACTTTTTCTTTCATCTGAAGTTTATTGACAGTAAGGTATGCAAACAAAGTGAAAGGATCAACTGGTCTTGGGGTAATTTTGCAATTAAAATTTTATCTTCAACTGCTACTAAGAAGTGAGTGAGTGTGAGTGTGTGTGTGTGTGTGTGTGTGTGTGTGTGTGTCGCACTGTGGTGCAGGGAGGGACACGGGGATGATTGTGCTATTTAAAAAAAAATCCAGGGGCACCTGGGCGGCTCAGTCAATTAAGTGTCTGACTTCAGCTCAGGTCATGATCTCGTGGTTTATGGGTGTGAGCCCCGTGTCGAACTCTGTGCTGACAGCTCGGAGCCTGGAGCCTGCTTCGGATTCTGTGTCTTCCTCTCTCTCTGCCCCTCCTCTGCTCACACTCTGTCTCTGTCTCTCTCTCTCTCAAAAATAAATAAACATTAAAAAATGAAATAAAATAAAATATGAATCAGAGAAATCATATGACTCAACTTCTCATTAGCCAATGATTGAGGACAACTAGAAAATAAAAGAAATCAGGGTGCACGTATGTTATATCTTGCACAGCAACTAGCACTGTGCTAGGAAAATACTTATGATTGAGAGGTTTAATTACAAAGGGTCTCAAAATTGCAAAAGGTATAGTAAGAAAAGCTTTGCCACCACCTTATAAAAAATGGTTTACTTAAGCCCAATACCTGCCTGCTTAAGGGACTGAAAAAAATGGTCCTGTATTTTCTGCCAAGAGCATTTCCCAATCTGTTATGACACTTCTAATTTACAGTTTGGTACATTTCCTCCTCTCTAACCCAATGTACATTCGCTAAGAACTTGGAATCAGCCTAGGAAGCAGTGACATAGATTGAGCAATTAACATAAGTTTTGGTTGGTTCAGGTCATGAAGACAGCCCCCCAAAAAGATAAAAGAAGACACTAAGTGAAAAAAAGAAATAAAAAGAAGAATCTAGTTGATTTTCTTTTTCATTGAGGAGAAAGAAATCATTTTACTTTTAGAAAACTAAGTTATCCACTGAAGTCCCAGGAATAAACTTAATAAGGAAAAAACAGGCAGGACACAATTAAGTATGTATATATCAACCTGATAACCTACATCTCTAAAGTGTTCTGAAAATGTTAGAAACTCTGGACAGAAGCCACTGATTTTCTTCATAGCAGCCTTGCAAAGTGTAAATGGTTAGACACTTAAATAAGTTATTTAACGCACTAAGACAAAGCGGCAAGAATAATAAAAACATTTTTACCACTTTCTGAAGACTGAGTTGTAACCCAACCCACTGACTTCATCACAGCTTTCTTCCATGTAGAGTACCGAATTTCACTTTCTAGAAATAGAAGGTGGGAAACACGTAAGTCTGAAAGTAGTTTACTGAGATATTCTACACACCACACTCATGTCCACTCAGCATTTTGAACAAATTGTGACACGTATTAAAGTCAAGTCCCTCGCATGGGGGCCTTTACCAGAACTCAGACTCAGGAGAGTACGGGTCCTGGCGACGGCCAGGGACTGGGAGAGACACACGCTTGGAAGGTGAAGGGGCAATTCAAATTCAACATGGTGTACGGGTGGAGGGAGGCTGGGACACAGGCTACCTGGGAGGACCAGGCCACTCACAAACAAGTAGTGACGAATTAGAAAGGGAAATCCCATTTGACGTCCTTTATCTTTTTTCAGGGGGTACGGTGGGGGGGGGGGATGTGGGATACAGGGTATACTGTAATATGTTAAGACTAGAAGGAGAATTACTTTTGGTGTAGCCGAAGGACTGAACATGTATGGATTTCTCACAAGATTTAAATTACATTCCTGTGAGGCAGGATTTCTGTAAGAAGGAAATCCACGATAAGAGAACTAAACAAAAATGGCCACCCTTTCTGTAGCACCTGAAGCCTGTGACACCTGGGCGACACTGCTCAAATATCACTTGCTTTAGAAAGCTTTCCAGGGCCCCACTATGCCCCTCCTCTGTCTTCCCACAGCACTTCACACTTCAGGCTGTCGGCTGACCACAGTCAACTGTCATGGCTTTGTCTGCCTCTCCCAAGATCCAGGAGTCTCCTGAAGGGCGAAGACTTGCTCTTGTTCAGTGCTATATCCCCATGTCGCAATTTCTGGCCTGTACTCAGCTCTAAAAAAAAAAGTTTCCTGGAGAATGAACTGTTTATACGTAGATGCCCAGCACGCACGTGTGTGTGTGTGTGTGTGTGTGTGTGTGTGTGTGTGTGCGCGCGCGCGCACGTGCGTTGTTTGCTGTGGGGAGAGGAGTAGGGCTGGCGAAGGGAAGGACAGCTGACCTAACTGACCCACTCTGGGCCAAGGCCATAAAAAATAGCAAAGAAGGCTCTCCTCAGAAAACAAGAGACTCTCTGGTCAAAACTTCCTTGTTAAGGAGTGGGATTAGCATCTCGAGGCCATATACTCACTCTGACGATTGTTTACTAAAAAAATGATTTTTTTCAGAAGTAGAAAAATGTTCTGAACTCCACATTCCATGCAATGTGAAAAGTTAAAAATTCCCTACATATAGAACATCAGATTTCGAAACACGTTTCTACACTGAGTTATGTGGTATACCGTCTGACTATAAAATTACTAGTGTTACAATCCATTTTCTCATCTGTGGAAAGGAATAAAATTAAGCAGCACTGGCTTAGGCTTCCAGAAAATTAAACACATGTACATTTGGAAGCTTATTTCCCAGTAGTGTAAAAGCCACTTGGATGCTATATTACACTAAGTTTTTAAAAAAAGTTATAAAACCAAATTCAATAGTGCAGCAGGATTCTCGTGCAGAGAGTCGTGACATCGAGGCTTTTCTTCCCAGGAAGCAACTTGACTCGTGCCGGCACCGCTCAGTTGGGTTCGTACACAAAGAACTGAGCCCCGAACGCCACGTGGCATAGTTTTTTATGTATTCACTTCTTTGTCTCCCATATATGGTAACACACAAACATGCAGTCTGATGAAATGGTTTCGTGTTACAAGGTCGAGGTCGCGAGGGATGTTGTCATGTACGCATATAACCAGGTTGCTTTGAGGCTTTTTTTGTTTTCTTTCTTTCCTTAGGGAGGGGATCTGGCCACAATATATATAAAACCTTATCTTTATACTCACGTTTATTTCAACCTGAGAGATGCACCACTGTATTTTAATAAAGGTGTCGGTCAGAGCTCAGTTTGTTATAAGAGTGAGTCAGGTATTTAGGTATTTAAGGCTCACTTACTGACATTGTTGCTACTTTTGTCGGGCTAGGCCTGCTGTGCTTAAAAGTTACCAGAATGTCCCTTAGCCTAGCTAATCATGTCCTAAAACTAGGCCCCTGGCACCAAAAGATGGTCAGTTATCTCCCTTCTTACTTTTAAAAAAGGCTGTTAACAAGTTAGAACTGACAGTTTGGCTGTGTTATCCTTCTGCATGAAAATATTGTAAATAGAAGTGAATGGCAAAAGAAGGGATTCTGGAAGGTTTTTTTAATATAAGGAACTTCTGGGGTGCTGGGGTGGCTCAGTCGGTTGAACGTCCGACTCTTGATTTGGGCTCAGGTCATGATCTCGGTTTGTGGGATCGAGCCCTGTGACGGGCCCCGCACTGAGCATGGAACCTGCTTGGGATTCTCTTTCCCCCCCGTCTCTATTTCAAAATAGATAAATCAAGATTTTAAAACCATAAGGAGCTTTTTCTCTCAGCCATACCCAGCGTAGCCAATCTAACACAGTGGTGTTTGCTATTTTACTTAGTGTCTTAACCCACAACGAACACAAAGGCAAACTCTCTCTCACTAAGGTCCCCTCCACAGGATACCATTACATTTTCATTTTTAAAAACAATTGATTTTTAAGTAATCTCTACGCCCAACGTGGGAGCTCGAACTCACGACTGCAAGATCAAGACCCCTAAATTTCCATTTTTGACACATACCCTCAGCATTGATCTGGGGTTCAAACCGCTCCATCGTAACCGCTGACAAATCCTCGGGCTCGAGGCTCCAAACACCAACTCCTTCCGCAGCCCCCGCTGCCATGGCGGCTCCCAGGGCGGTTGTTTCGGGCATCGAGGGCTTCACTGAGGGAAGAGGGCAACAGCAACAGCTTTCATCAGCATCTTCACAGCTCCCTACGCCTAAAAAACCCGTTCTTGCAAAAGAAATACTACTTTTGGCATGTAAAGGACGCAACGCTTACTGACCTACTGGGATGTACAGAATGTCTGCTTGTAGCTGCATAAGGATTTTGTTGTTGGTCATCCCTCCGTCTACCTGCAGATGGCTGAGTGGTATTCCACAGTCGCGGTTCATGGCATCCAAAATCTTAAATAAACCAATGCAAGGAACATAATGAGCATAATTAAACTGCTACTTCGTAGTAACATCTCTGAAAATGGCAGTCTTCTGATCAAGAGCTTCCCAAAGTCTACAGAATAAAATTTAGATTTCCTGTCAGAGAAAGACAGATATCGTATGTTTCCACTCGTATGTGGAACTTGAGAAACAAAACAGAAGACCATGGGGGAAGGGAAGGGGAAAAAAATAGTTTCAGAGACGGAGGGAGACAAACCGTAAGAGACTCTTAAAAACAGAGAACAAACTGAGGGACGATGGAGGGGTGGGGGAGAGGGGGAAATGGGTGATGGGCATTGAGGAGGGTATTTGCTGGGATGAGCACTGGGTGTTGTATGTAAGTGATGAACCAGGGGAATCTACCCCCAAACCAAGAGCACACTGTATATACGCTGTATGTTAGCCAACTTGACAATAAATCATGTATATAAAGAAAATGTAGATTTCTTATTTTGGTCTTCCAAGCCTTCCTTGATCTAGACACACCGATCTTTTCCCTCACTACACCTCTGCCCTCACCCTTAGAGCCAGCCATGCCAAACACCTCAATTTTGCACCCTGGTTTCCTGCCTCGATGCCTACGTTTGAGCTATTCATTTCCTTTGCCTAACATGTACCACTCAGCATCCGCCCCCCACCCCCCGCAAGGGTAAAACACCCAGCACCTGGCGGATGATAGGAATTCCAAAGGTTATGACAGCAGGGTGCCTGGGTGGCTCAGTCGTTCAAGCACTGCATCAGGGTGGCTGCTGTCATTGGAGAGCCTGCTTTGGATCGTCTGTCTCTCTCTCTCTGCCTCTCCCCTGCTTGCACGCACTCTCTCTCTCTCTCAAAAATAATAAACATTTTAAAAAAGGTAATGACAGCTAAGAAAAAGAGGAAAAAATTTGCGAGCAGGGGAGGAGCGGAGAGAGAGAGAGAATCTCAAGCAGGCTCTTCAGGGTCAATGCAGAGACTGACGTGGGGCTCAAACTCACCAAACAGTGAGATCATGACCTGGGCAGAAATCAAGAGTCAGATGCTTAACCGAATGAGCCACCCAGGCACCTCTGATAATTTAATATATTTACGTTATTTAATAAACGTTCAGCATTAATATATAATTTGTTTAAGAGTGACAAAAGCACATTAAGCACAAGAAAAAAGCCCATATTATTACCTCCCGGGTTTGGAAACAAACAGCTTCTAATGCAGCAAAAGCAATATGGCATTTATTGGTGAACTGAGTGAGTCCACAGATGATCCTAAAAACACACACAAAGAGTTGTAAGATTAAAAAAAAAGACTTGAAAGATTAGAGTGGAGTAAACGAGTCACCAATCTGAAATGTCCTGAATATGGAAAGGTTGACCTCGGTAGATACAGACGTTCAGGGGAAAAAAAAAAAACACATAAAAAAAAAAACGGACACAAACACGAAGCAGCTTGGAAAAGTCATACAGTCCGCAATCCTGCATCCACATAGGAAAAAGTCCAGGATCCAGATGAACAGATGACAATAACATAACACCAAATCAGAATTCATTTGGACGATGTCCCTTGTGCGTAGCTTGCAGATGCCTTGAAGATAAATGATCACAACACTGACACGAACATGGACGTGGCAGGCAGGGCCTTATTGTCAGATGATTTGTAACCTCTTGGAATTTAAAGGTTCTGAAGTTATGTGCTCCAAACAGAAGAGGTTTCCTCGACACTTTAAAATCATTTGAAAATAGATAGGAAACTAGGAACTAAGTCATTAGTGACTTTAGTAAAATAAATCAAGACCCACAAAAGCATACCTCGCATGCAGTTCTTACCCTCTGGCACTGGGCTCCCAGTAAGGCGCATACAGCCCTGAAAACGCAGGGACGAAATAGCAGCCGTAAGAAGTACCTACTTCTTTAGCAAGTTTTTCTAACATTAAAAAAAAAAAAAAAAGGGAGAAAAACAAAAATTACTCCAATATATTCTATTGTTTTAGTCAATAAACACAGCTGTATAAAAAATGAGGATACGGCTTTTGATTTCTTATTCACTAGTGCGGCACAATGTTCCTACTTCTGGCACTAAGCGAGGAGGGGCGAGAACCAATTTGCCCGCACCGAGAAGTAAAGGAGCTAGATTGCTTTCATTAAGGTGTCGTAACTCATTTCCACGATTTTTAAGGTTGTTGACTAGGAGATAAAAAAGCGGCCTCCAGGGCGTCCCCAGTCCACAATGTGTTTCTGATTGTCCCCCCCCACCGCCCCTTCGGGCCGAAGTAAACAAGTAGATGAAAGAGAGGGTAATGAGATCACATAATTATCCGTAGATGGGAAATTGCCATATTACTACTTAAATGATAGGCACCGGGGTTTTAACGCTCACTCTAATCTCAGAGGTAAAGCTCCTTCTCATCAGATAAATTTAAATGGACCACTTTACCTGCAGATTCTGGCAATCTTTGCTGTTGGATTTTACACTTGGGTAGTTTTTATGCCCTACCTTGCCAGTTTATGAATAACCATCACTATTTATGTCAATTTGTTGTTTTATAAATCTTCACAAAATAGTCTTTTGTGTATAAATCAAACTCATAATAGGAATTCATTTCATTTAATGTCACATATGGCTCAAATCACAAGTATTCACACAAAGCAAAGGTAAAAATTTCCATTATTTAGATCCCAATCCTTTGTTGGAACATACTCACCGATTTCCTCTGAGCTCTTTATAATTCCAAGATTATCCCTTAGCCAGCGAATAACAGCACCAGCTATAGCTACAGAACCCTATGAAAGAAAAGGAATCCGAGAGAGAATTTATATTTTCACTATAAAAAGATTTTATTAAGCATTTCTCTATGTATGACAAGATGGATACAATTTAAAAGTTTCGACGTTGGGGCTTTTACAAATATCAGAAACTAGGTCTATTAATGCAAACATGGTTTCATACAGGTCATTACCGACATTTTTCATGAGCTAGGGAAAAGAAGTGAGCTCCCCAGTACACCCTTGGGCCTCTACGATCTGTTGTTCTATGTACTGTTGCTAAACTATGAGGTATATTATCATCCGGAAAACATTCCCGCCTTATCCACTGAGTTATCAGGAGAGGCCACATTAAAAGGGTTTTTCAAGCCCATTTGCTGTATCTAACAGTATATTAAATCAAGCAACAACAGCAAAGTTAGCCAAGAAACTACAAAGTAATAACTCAACAAAACCACTAAGGGACGGAGCCAGCCGGGGGAGGGAGAGGGGGCTGTGGCAACAAGGAAGAAAACATGTGCTTTGGAGCCGGACGAACAGGCTTTGGGTCCAAGTTCGAGCTCTTAACTGCTGTGCGATCTTAGGCAAATTAGGCTTAGTGAGCCTCCTTTCCGTCACCTAGAAAATCATGGTGACTATACTAACACCTGCTCAAACTACGATGAGGCTCGATAGGAGAATGCAGGGGAAGGTTAGTACCGAATGTAAATATTACCTTCATCATTTGTTTCTGTGTTGAAAAAGTATAATCCAAATTCCACTGATTGATGAATGGACAAATATAGTATATCCATACAATGGAATATTATTTGCTCACACAAGAAGGAATGAGGTTCTACTACAACATTAAGCTTGAAACTATTACGCTAAGTGAAAGGAGACGGTCACAAGAGACCATAAAGCGTATGATTCCATTGATGTGAAATGTCCAGAATAAGCAAATCCACAGAGACGAAGAGTAGATTAGGGGTTGCTGAGGGTTGGGGTGGTGGGGTTATTCTTTGGGGTGATGAGAATGTTTTAATGTTGGATTGTGGTGACGGGTGCGTGACTGAATATACTGAAAACCAACAAACTGTCTACTTTAAAAGGATGACTCGTGTGATAGGCGAATTATATCTCAATAAGCTATTGTAAAAAGATCTTGAGGGGCGAAAAAATGACCAGCACAAACCGTTAGGAATTCCAAAAAAAGTTCTTTGGTTCTGACTTTTCATTTCATACAGGCTATTAATGTAAATTTTTTCCACAGTTACCCCAAACCCAAATATCAGGTGATATTAAGTGCAGGAAGCAGAATGTTTTTCTCTGTTGCCTACGTCCCTGCCTCCAGGTTAGTTAAGTGAATTACAAATGGTCACCCCCTCTTGCTGTCAATTTCCAGGCTGTAAACAAACTAGATGTAGAATACGTTGATTCATTCTGTCATTCAGAGCTTCTATGAGAGTAAGTCACTATATGTTACTGCAAAACTGCAGAACACTGCTACTGTCCTCTTTATACACTGGCTTTTTAGCTATAAAAAATTGCTGAGGAAGAGAGTTGACATTGATGTGCAAATTTAATCAGGTGTTTTTTTTTTAATTTTTTTTTTAATGTTTATTTATCTTTGAGACGGAGAGAGACAGAGCATGAACGGGGGAGGGTCAGAGAGAGAGGGAGACACAGAATCTGAAACAGGCTCCAGGCTCCGAGCCGTCAGCACAGAGCCCGACGCGGGGCTCGAACTCATGGACCGTGAGATCGTGACCTGAGCCGAAGTCGGACGCTTAACTGACTGAGCCACCCAGGCGCCCCTAATCAGGTTTTGAAGATGGGGAAAAAATTCAACACATACCAAGGTAGGTGAGGTATGTAAGACTCTAACCCACTGGTCTCCCTCTGGCAAAGTTTTCGATACACTTCCTAACTTTGATATGTTATATATTTAGGTCCTTAGTGGAACCATCAAGGAAAACTAAGTGATTTTTTTTGCTCACAGAGACTTCAGAATTGACTCTCGAATTTCCTTCAGAAGCAAAAAATTCAGAGATAGTAGTTGCTGAAGACAAGTAAATGCGTAAGATTTTCCAGACCAACGAGGTTCGGAAGAAATACAATGTGAGCCACGTATGTAATTTAAGTTTGCAGTTACCACATTGAAAAAGTAAAATGAAACAGGTTAAATTAATTCTAATACATTTAAGCGAATATATTAAAATATCATGACTGCCACGTGGACTCAATATAAACATTACTGAGGTATTTGATATTTGTTCACGAAGTCTTGGAAATCAGGTATGTATTTTACACTTACACCACATCTCAATGTGGCCGAGCCACGTTTCAAGGGCTCAATAGCCGCCCGTTCCCAGTGGACCACACTATTGCACATCTGATTGGAAAAACAGGTGTCCTCCTTATACTCTCAAAAGACACTGGCCGCACATCATATCTGACCAGGAAATGCATACATTTTCAATAGTTTCAGGGAGTAAACTATGAACTTTAAACAACTACTGTGCTTAGAAGTCTAGCGGAGTGGTTTTGGGGCCGTTAGCTAGCGGAGGTTCATACGTTGGGAATCCAAATGCCGATGCACCTCATTTCCATGGAAAAGGCAGGATGTTATACGCTTGAATATTTTTTGGTTTTTTTTTTGAGAGGAAGCAATACGGTTTTAGGAAAAGGACTGTCAAGGTTTTAACAAAAAGAACTGGTTGTGGACCAGAGGGCATTGCTTAGATTGAAACCAAAGGAAAAAAAAAAAAAAATACAAAGTTACTATCAAAGCTCCAGAAGAACATTATTTTAAATCTGGTCATCAGGAATGTACAGGGCTGTTTAGTTGTAAGTGAAAAATAAATGTAATATAAGAAAATAAGAGGTAGGTTGAAAACACTTATCTGAAAGAAGAATATCGTTTTGGTGCCAGGATAGAATACATGGTATTCGCTAGCCTTCTAAAAAATTAATTAAAAATGAGAGAAACCTCCACGGTGAGCAAAGACGTGGTCTTTCGCATTCAGAGGCAGGGGATAAAGCGGAAGGTGCCGTAATGCTTTCGAGATGGGCGGGAAGAGGAGCACAGGAACAGAAAGCTAACACGACAGACAGAAGGTCGCTGTCTGCTTGCTATCAACTCAGTTACGCTCAGTCATGTCCTAAATATAAAGATTCAGTACTTCAGAGCATCATCTACAGATAGGAATGCACTCTAAGATAAGACCTATGGGAAAGGTGCACGCAAGCCAGTCGTACCCTAAGAAGGACATTAACAGAGATGAGAGGGTAGAAAGAAAAATAAATGAAATGATGAACAGGACAAGAGGAATAAATCGCTTAAAAACTAGATACATAGCCTGGAAAGTGGAAGCTTAAGAAACAGGCTAGGGGAAGAGTGAATTAAGAACAATGAAGTAGGGGCGCCTGGGTGGCTCAGTCAGTTGAGCGTCTGACTCCTGATTTTTGGCTCAGGTCATGATCCCAGGGTCATGGGATCAAGACCCACATCAGGCTCTGTACAGGGGGTGGGGCCTGCTTTAGATTCATTCTCTCTCTCTCCCTCCCTTTGCCCCTCTCCCAGCTCACATGTGCTCTCACTCTCTCTAAAATAAAGAATTAAACTTTAAAAAAAGTAATGAGGCAGATCTAATATAGTGTCATAGCAGACAAATATACTTCTCAAGAGCTCCTCGCCATGCATGCCATAGCCACGAATAGTATCTGTGTAAAGGACACATTTCAGGATGTGAGGCAGTTATGGCTAAAATCAGAGGGTATGAAGAAAAATTACGTGAAATTAAGATTATCCATAAATCGCTTAAAATCATCCATTAGGCACAGGAAACAAAGCTTTCTGTATGCGACAGTAACACGTATCGCTACGTACATAATTTATAATGTACTAATTTGTGTAAGATCACAAATGCAAAATCTAAGTCCACAGCATTTTTAATTGCGTAGAAGAGAGAACGGGAACCTAGAGGTAAAGGGGGGGAACAACATTATTTTTAAAATGTAATCGATACTATTAATACTTCAGTAACAAGTTAGGGAGTTAAGATAAACAGCGTTTACGGTTCAGAAAGTATACTTCCCAAGAAAGTACGTTATTCAAGTCCGGAAACAACGTTTCTAGGCCGTGGCAGGCAGATTCTTAATGAAGGCGGCTTCCTCCACCGTCCCCCCCTCCTGGTGCTCGTGCTGGCGTGCGATCCTCTCTCCCTGAGCACAGTGGGACTTAGGACATGCTTCCAACCAGTAATGCGCGTCAGAGGCAATTGGATGCATGTGAGGGAAGTGTACGGGATGAAGCCAAATAAGATTATCAGGGGTCCTCTGGTGGGTCTTCACATGAGAAGAAACTGCAGGCGGCCTCTAAGAGCCGAGGGCAGCCTTTGGCTCCCAACTACCAAGAAACGGAAGCCCTCAGCCCTACAACCACGAGGACCCGAATTCGGCTGATAATCCGAGTGAGCGGGCCTGGAAGGAGAGAGAGTGTTGGACGAGACCATAGCCTCAGCCGACACCTTGACTATAGCCTTGTGAGACAAACGGGTATGGCTGCAAGCCGCTTCTATTTGTGATTAAATTGTTATACAGCAATAGAGAAGAACACAGGCTTATAACACAAATGATTATCTGGCGTTAAGAAGGCTGAAAGAGTCTAAAACAGAAGTCTCCACACTATCATCATAAATCATACGAAAGAGATGGGACAGGGGACATTTAAAGAAACCAAGGGGGCGTACAGGGAAGCCCTTTTCGAAGCTCATACTTATTTTAAGATTTATTTATTTATTTTGGAGATTCTCCACGTCTAAAGTTTCCATGCTCAGCACGGTGCCCGATATGGGGCTCGATCCCACGACCGTGACGTCATGACCTGAGCCAAAATCGAGAGCCGAACACACAACTGACTAAGCCACCCCGGTGCCCCCGAAGCTCCTATTTAAATGGAGAAACAATGGCCTAAGATTTGGTATGTCGACAATATTGATTAAGTATCTCCTACGTGGCAGTCCACTCCAAGAGATGGGGAACCAGACAGGCATCGCGGCCTCGGGGAACTGGCATCCCGGTGACAGAGTACAGAACAGGGAGGTCTCAGATCCTAAGCGAGATCAACCTCAGAAATACTAAAGGCCCCCAAAAGGATTTTTTTGTGTGTGTGAAATAATACTTGGAAGAAGATAAACAAGGAAAGGGAGAAGCATGGCTTAAGGCAGGTGGTGTCCTATTAGCAGGTGGCAGAGAAAGGGCGGAACCACGTAACTGCTCCGGTTTGCTTCAACCTCTCCCGCCACCAAGAAAAATGTTCTAGTGGGGGCGCCTGGCTGGCTCAGTGGGTGCAGCGCGGGACTCTTGACCTCGGGGCTGTAGAGTTTGAGCCCCACATCGGGTGTAGAGATTGCTTAAAAATAAAAAATCTTTAAAGCAAAGGGAAATTTTCTAGTGGAAGAGTGGGACAAATTAAAGCGGTTTAGTAGGAGTTGAAAGTTTTAGAACAACCCAAGGATCACGTGCCCCAATTCCTTTGCACCAATAATGAAAATCGGAGCTTAGAGATGGTGACACGTCAGGCCTGGAGGCATCACATGCCAGGGAGCAGGGAGAAAGAAAAAGAATTCTCTTGGTGATGTCCACATCAGAAATGGTGAGTTTGCACTTTAAAAATCCCCTCTCTCTGTTCTAGACACAGAGGATAACAGGGCAAAATGTAAAAAGGGAACACCAAAACAGCATGTGCTGACTCAAATGCAGAGCGGCGGTGGATGTGGACAGAAAGAGAAATGCACCAACTGCACAGGGCTTGAGACCGCAAGGTTCTGCTTAGGTTTTCTGTATGTGTCAGGAGGCAGGAGTGGTGGCCGGGACCCGGCTCCTCCAGAGGAAAAGGGTCCCAAATGTCTTGTGTGACACAAGGAATAGCATCGGCTTCAGTGCCTGACGCCAAGGGCTAGGTGGCGCTGTCCCGCTTGTGTGGGGAGAACTACGGGCTGACAAAGGCTGTGGTTTTAATACATGAGACTAGAAGTGAAAGTTTCAAGACACACGAAGAAATCTATTATCAGGAAACCAGCAAACTAAACTTAACAGCTGGAAAAGAATTCACCCCACTCTGGGGCGCCTGGGTGGCTCAGTCGGTTGAGTGTCCGACTTCGGCTCAGGCCATGATCTCACAGCTCGGGAGTTCGAGCCCCGCATCGGGCTCTGTGCTGACAGCTCAGAGCACGGAGGCTGCTTCGGATTCTGTGTCTCCCTCTCTCTCTGCGCCTAACCCCCTTGCATTCTGTCTCTGTCTCTCTCAAAAATAAATAAACATTAAAAAAATGAAAAAAAATTAAAAATAATTCACTCCACTCTGACAAAGACTTTAGAGTAAGTGCTGAAAGTATTCAAAGAGATAAATTAAGGCACGATTTCTATGTTAAAAAACAGCCATTAAATTATGAATCAAAAGAAAAGCAAAATAAAATCAGGTGAATATGAACAAATAACCAGTTAAAAATCCTGGAGGGGATTGGGGTGCCTGGGTGGCTCAGTTGTTTAAGCGTCCGACTTCGGCTCAGGTTATGATCTCACGGTTTGTGGGTTCGAGCCCCATGACAGGCTCTGTGCTGACAGCTCAGAGCCTGAAGCTTGCTTTGGATTCTGTGTCTCCATCTCTCTCTCTCTCTCTATCCCCCTCGCCCACTCACGCTCTGTCTCTCTCTCTCAAGAATAAACATTAAAAAAAAAAAAAAAAACAACCTGGCAGAGCACCTGGGTGGCTTGGGTGGTTAAGCATCTGGCTCTTGGTTTTGGCTCAGGTTATGATCTCACAGTTTGTGGGTTCGAGCCCGGAGTAGGGCTCTGTGCTGACAGCTCGGAGGCTGGAGTCTGCTCCGGATTCCGTGTCTCCTGCTCTCTACACCCCTCCCCCAGTCTCTCTCTCTCTCTCTCAGTCTCTGTCTCTCTCAAAAATAAGTATTAAAACAAAAAGAATGTAATAGGTGGGATCAACTCTAGAATAGACGGAAGAGAGGAGGCAGTGTTCCCATACACTGCCCATGACAGTGTAACTTGATGCCTTTGGTGTGAAAACTGGTTTGCGTTTATCTACTCAGAGGGAAGATACTCGTAATCTACTGCCTACAAATTCTACTCCTACAGAAATACGTACACAGGAGATGTATACAACGTTGTTCACGGTAGCATTTTTCATCATAGACGAAAGCAGAAAACAACTGAAAGGTCGTCGACAGTTGGATAAATACTAAACCGTGGCATTTTCATTTGGTAACAAAAAGGAGTGCTATCACAGCTCTGTGTAACAACGCGGACGAACCTCACAGATGTGATACTGAGCGCAAGAAGCCACATCAAAGGATACATACTGTATGACTTGATCTCTCTCACTTTCTCTTTTATATCTTTTAATATATAAAGTATCGAAAACACGCAAAACTCAACTTCGGTGTTCAAGGTTGCACATAGTAAGTGTCGGAACTCTAAAGAAAAGTAAGGAAGTGATTGTAATAAAAGCCAGGACACTGGTTCCCCTAGGGGACAGGGAGAGGCTGGGGGTGGGAGGGGCGCACAGGGGTTCCTGGCTGGGGGCGCTGTTCTGTTTCCTGACCTGGGCCTTCTCCTTATAATCATTTGTCAAGCCGTACTTTGGTCTGTTATGCATCCTTCTGTACGTGTTTCATATTTCACAATAAAAAGAGTTTTTGTTTTGTTCTAAAGAGAGGATTTGGAATGTAAGGTAGGTAGTGAGTAGCTCCCTGGAGAGGCAGCGCAGAGAAGCCAAGGGATGAAACATACGTAAAAGAGCAGTCCAGAGACATCGAGGCTGGGTTGAAGGGTTCCAACACCCATATGCTAGCAGTCACAGAAGAGGGCAGTGGCAATGGCAGAGTAGCAGTGTTTAAAAGAGACAACTGCTGAAGATTTCTCAGACCTCGAGACAGACTTGCATCCAGTTTATCTAACAGGATGAGTAAAATCAAATCCAAACCCAGGCACATCATAGGAAAACTGGAGAACTTCAATGATGTTAAATGTTCAACGGTGTTCAATGATGTTAGAGAGATGTTGGAAAAACAAGTGTTTCGTCTAAGATTCGGTACCCACCCCAGAGAGAGGGCAAAATGGGGCGCTTGGGGGGGCTCAGTCGGTTAAGCATCCAACTCTTTTTTTTTTTAATTTTTTAACATTTATTTATTTTCGAGGGAGCGAGAGTGACAGTGGGAATGGGGAAGGGGGAGAGAAAGAGGGAGACGCAGAATCCGAAGCAGGCTCCAGGCTCCGAGCTGTCAGCACAGAACCCGATGAGGGGCTCGAACCCACAAAACGTGAGATCATGACCTGAGCTGCAGTGGGACACTTAACTGACTGAGCCACCCAGGCGCCCCAAGCGTCCAACTCTTGATTTCAGCTCAGGTCCATCTCATGGTCCGAAGATTGAGCCCCAGGTCGGGCTCCGGTGCAGAGCATGGAGCCTGCTTCAGATTCTCTCTCTCCGCCCATCCCCCACTCACACTTTTTCTCTCTCGCTCAAAATAAATAAACGTTAAAAAAAATACAGACAAACCTAAAAGGACTAGACTTGCTACCTCAGATTCTGAGTAAGAGAACTACAAAAGGATGGCCCTCTGCAAGGAAAAAATGGGGGTAGGGCCATGAAAAGTTTCACCCAAAGAAATGACAGTGGACACAGAAAATGATAAAGTAAGCCAATAAGTATGATATACAATGGGCTAGAAAGAAAACAGAACTTATTCCTGCATGTTTAAGAAAAAGGGGAAATGAAAACTTTACTAAGCTCAATGACATGACTGCTGTTGGAGGTGACAGAGGAAAAGCATTCGAGGTCATCATCATGGGTGGGACGTTAAAAATAAATACTAAACAACTATAAACACGGTTAGGAAAATATATAGTTAAGTAACATCTTAAAAATGAAAAGGTGCTGGGGTGCCTGGATGGCTCAGTCAGTTGAGTGTCTGACTTCGGCTCAGGTCAAGTTCGAACTTCAGATCCTCTCTCTCTCTCTCTCTCTCTCTCTGTCCCTCCCCTGCTCGTGCTCTGCCTCTCTCTAAAAAAATAAACACTAAAAATTTTTTTAAAAAAGTTTAAAGGTGCCCACAAAAGAAATGAAACCCAAAACAACAAAAGCACAGAGAAATGCATTATGTTCCTTCCAAATCAGCAGAGGCACAGTGGAAGACTAAAAGATGTGAGGTACACAGCTATCGTTTCAGTTTTTAAAAAATGCAAAGCGAAATTTTTTTTATAGATTTTTCAAATAATTTTTTTAATGTTTATTTATTTTGAAGGAGAGAGAGACAGAGTCGAGCAGGGGAGGGGCAGAGAGAGAGGGAGACCCAGAATCGGAAGCAGGCTCCAGGCTCCGAGCCGTCAGCCCAGAGCCCGGCGCGGGGCTCCAACTCACGGACCGCGAGATCGTGACCCGAGCCGAAGTCGGACACTTAACTGACTGAGCCATCCAGGTGCCCCGCAAAGTGAAATTTTAAGACCTCAGGTCGCCAAGCCTAACAACAATCTGTCAAATTAAAGCAATGATCATCAACTATATACTCTGTAAGCACTTACAAAACATGGAAACTGCTTCAGTGTTTTTACATGTCTGTTAACTGAAAAGAAAGAAGACACAGAAAACAAAATCCTATCTACTACTGTGAACGTGTGTGTGTGTGTGTGTGTGTGTGTGTGTGTGTGTGTGTCAGTGTACATGTTGTGGCTCAGGCTGCTAGGTTAGGAGACGAAAGAAGTGACCTGAGATGCAGTGAAAAGAACACCGGACTCAGGAGAACGGCGATGGCACAGTGGGTGGCCCAGGGGGTCTAGATTTTGATGTTTAATAACCTGAATTTGCATCCTGGATCCGCTACTTACTAGCTTTCAAAAGTTACTTTGGCCAAGTGACTCCAATTTCACTTCCGACTCTCAAATTCCTTGGGAGGGGGTAGAGAAGCCTGTTGTCATCTGATCTATTACTGGCCGTGTCAGCTTTCAAATTCTCTGAATCTTTTAAAAAATTACACGGATTGAAACAAAATCATAAAGCATGTGCCTGTTAAGTCTCCAGATGAGGCAAAACTGGAAAAAGAACAAAGGGTGAAAAGGAACCCACAATGTCACAGTAGGCTGCAATCACTATCATGAAATTTAACAGGAAGAAGCAAAGACCTGAACTCAGATTAGCAAAAGATCTGCAGGGACGCCCGGCTGGCTCAGTCATGAGAGCATGTGACTCTTGATCTCGGGGTCTGAGTTCAAGCCTCGATGACTTAAGGAAAAAAGCAAGATCTGCCCAAATACGGAAGGGAGAGGACTTGGCTTGATAAGGAGTCATTTGAGAAAGCGCTAGATATTTTAACATCTGCTCCCGGAGGCGATGATATGGTGGGGTTATTAGACTAAATTAATGAACTCTCAGGTTAGAGTGGCAGAAGCAGTGTCTATGGTCAGAGAGGAACAAATCACACTAGTGAGTACAGGTCAGACTACATGCGGAATATTCTATTCCATTCTGGAAGATGCTGACAAATTGGAATGCGTCTAATGAAGGGAGTCCAGAACTAGAAAGGATCCAGAAACTGTATGACATCAGGGCACTGGAGGAGTTTATCCTAGAGCAAGAAGACCCAGAAAAACCGACAGGTGCCTGTTAGTATTTGAATGCTTTTGACAGCTGATCTATGTCTCAGGAGCCTTTTTGGGTGCCATCTTCAAACAGAAGTTGGAAGGCTATCGGTGAGGGAAAGAAGGTAAGATTCTTCATATCGGGAGGGAAGTTGAAACCAGGTAAGCCCTATCGCAGAGTCCCTTTCCAGGTCTAAGGCATCTATAATTCTAAACGACTGTCTCCAGTATAAGGGGAAAAGACTCTTTAAGCTGTTCGGCTTACTTAATTGCTATAGGGTGACATTTATCAGATAGTACATATCTGATGTGCCCAGCGCTGTACTAATAAGCACTTTGCACAGCAGGAAACAGAGCAGAACAGGGCTTGTAGAAATTTAACTTCTGAGAAATGATAGGATACCGTTATTATTCCTAAATGTTTCTATTATCCATAGAAAAGGGGTTGGGGGAGAGAGCACAGTGCTTGTGCAGGGAGGGGGCAAGACAAAACCCAAAAATTCTTTGTGCTCTAGGCATAGCAACTAATACAATGTTTGAACTCTAAACAGAAGTCTAACACTTGTGACCAAATTATTATCAGATCCTTTAGGAAAGAAGCCTCAGTAAATCTTCGGATCAATTGTATATTTATACATTACAAGGGAGCCATTTAAAATGAACTGTAGGGGCGCCTGGGTGGCTCAGTCGGTTAAGCGTCCGGATTCGGCTCAGGTCACGATCTCACAGTTCGTGAGTCCGAGCCCCGTGTCGGGTTGACTGCGGTCAGCCTGTCACCGCAGAGCCCGCTTCAGATCCTCTGTCCCCCTCTCTCTACCTCTCCCCTGCTCACACTCTCCCCTAAATAAATAAATAAATAAATAAATAAATAAATAAATAAAATCTTTAGAAAAAAAGGAACGTACCTGATTTTATAAAAACAGTACTGCTTCTTCGACCTTATCTAGCAAAGTTACTAATGTTCCTAATACAAATTCACCATGCCCTACAGGCTTAGGCTGATATATTCCTACTAGAATTGACAAATGTATTCGAAAGAAACGCTTCCACTGAAAACTGGCATCAGTCTCCTCACTTTCTTTCCCACGTCAAAATGTGAGACAAAATTTATTTTTATGGGGAGCCACATGGAGGGGATTCATCTGCGTTTGCCCCCGGTGGTGCTCTTTGGGACACCGGGGCGCTGCAGTTCCAAAAAACACAGCATTTTCCAGCTGACGGGAATACTGGCGAGCAAGTCAACACCTGCACTAAACCTCTCGGACAGAAAATCTTACACCGTGCCAAGCGGCTGCAAGGTGCCTCAAGTGACCGGCCAAAGATCCAGGAGCCAACGTCCTCCAGATCTCCTGGGAGTGCTGACCCCAGCTCACTGCCAGGTTCCTTCCACTTAACCAAATGCCAAGAAAAAAAAAAAATGAGGTTGTTTTTTTTTTTTTTTTCCCAGTCTTATCATCTATGAAAAGTTACCAGAAAAGGTGTCAGGAAGCACTGTGACTCTCCCTGGCTGTGACTGTTCGTCATATTATCCACATCGATTGAGAGGTACTTACTTCCAACGCATAATACACCGGCTTGTCTCTGCCGAGCTTGTAAGCCACTGTGGTCAGAAGGCCGTGTTCAGAAAACACACACTGCGGGACACAGAAAAATACTTCAGCCGCCAAGAAATTAACAGGTTGGCAGAAGACTATTTGGAAAAGCTAAGAGGAACCAGGTAGAAAACAATTCAGTAAATATGTAACAATTAAAAATAAATAAATCTAAACAGTTAAAATTACTAGTATTAAGGACAGCACACTTAAAACAGTATAAAAAGCTTATCCCTTGCTCTAGATTAGATTTGCATTAAGAGTCTGACAAGGTCCGAGTGTAGCTATCCCACCACAATTAAAGACACACATATAAAATTCAAAGAACCTAAAATGATTCTTACTAGAGCCACTGAAATTTAGTGATTGTCATCAATTTTAATGAGCTCTAAATTAAACCCTAATGAAGAGTTAATAACCCAGCAATTGCACTACTAGGTATTTATCTAAGGGATATAGGCGTGCTGTTTCGAAGGGGCACACGCACCCCAATGTTTATAGCAGCACTATTGGCAATAGCCAAAGTATGGAAAGAGCCCAAACGTCCATCGATGGATGAATGGATAAATGTATATGTATACACACACACACACACACACACACACACACACACACACACAATGGAGTATTACTCGGCAATCAAAAAGAATGCCATCTTGCCATTTGCAACTACGTGGATGAACTAGAGGGTACGACGCTAAGCGAAGTCAGTCATTCAGAGAAAGACAAGTATCATATGACTTCACTCATATGGGGAGTTAAGAGACAAAACAGATGAACATAAGGGCAGGGAAGCAAAAATAATATAAAAACAGGGAGGGGGACAAAACATAAGAGACTCCTCAATATGGAGAACAAAGAGAGGGTTCCTGGAGGGGGTGTGGGGTGGGGGGGAATGGGCTAAATGGAGAAGGGGCATGAAGGAATCTACTCCTGAAGTCATTGTGGCACCGTGTGCTAACTTGGATGTAAATTAAACGGTACATAAATTTTTTTAAAAAGCAAAGATTAAAGAAAATCTGCAGAAGCCTAAGTAACTTAATAGCAAATTATGCTCAAGCACTATTGATATGAAGTTAAAGAAGACTTTCAGCAATCTTTTAATCGGAAAAAACCAACCTTACGGCCTGTGTTACACAGTAAGAAGCAGCCTGTTCCATACCTGTAGTTAGGAGAAGAATGAACAGCGTGACAATTTTATTAAAAATACATCATGAAAGAATGATACAAATCATTCAAAAAGACGTTTAACTCAGCACGATAAAAGTCATCATCTCCAAGTTTTAGAAAAGTTCCCAAAGTTAAGAAGCATTACATACTCCTTTTGGAATAACGTTTTAAAGATAAGTCTGGAAGAAAACGTACTTAGTGAGATCCTAATGGAAAAATGCAAGCACGGTATTTAGTACTTAGTCATAGCCCAGGACTGTGTTTCTAAAATATCAGCCAATCCCAACAAATTCTATGTCCAGTCACAGTTACATTGCTACTAACCCACATGGAATGAAGCATTTCCCTAAGCGGGCTGCTTAGCTCCATCATTAGCACAGTCGGGAAATGACACACAGTGCTATCTTCGGGCATGGAGGGGAGGCTGGGTCCAGAGTGCAGGGAAGTGCAGCTGGGCCTCGGTGACGAGTGGCATGGAGGCACATATATCCTCTCTGCAGGATAGGGCATTCTAAACAGGTGGCAGAGACGGAGCCAGAATGGGACACCGCTGACGTGAAAAAGTGCATTTATTTTATGGCAGCCTTATTAGCATAAGCCTTGGACTCGGCGACAAGTGTGGCATTGGACGTGAGTGAGTGGTTATGACTTGGGCCAGGGAGAGAAATTATCCAAACTGATACCAGCAGGGGTCACGGGGAAGCAGTTGGCTGTGACTATCAACCCTGGCTCTCTACGAACAGGCCTGCCCAAGCTTGGGATTCCCTCCCCACGGGCAGCAGGGCCCTGCTGCTGTGTTCTCTGACATTCCAGCAGGTGGGAGAAGGGGGAGCATGCGGTCCCGGGGCGGCCAGAGGGATCCCAGCGGAAGCTACTACCAGTTAGCACTAAGTCAGCAGACCTTATCGGCTGCGTTTGTCGTGCGGAGAAAATAGAAACCGAGGGCAATTGTTTCCAAAAAACATTTTTCCACGCACCGCTGTCGTGAAGAAGAATGAACCCAAGACCTTCTATCCCTTCTCACTCGAATATATTCTCTGACTGCACGTGAACAGTTAACACATTCAAAGAGCATGTGATAAATGAATTATCTACATTTTTCCAAAAGATTTTATTGGAGCACCTGGGGTGGCTCAGGCATTTGAGCATCTGACTCTTGATTTCAGCTCAGGTCAGGATCCCAGGGTTGTGGAATCGAGCCCAGGATTGGGATCCACGCTGAATGTGGAGCCTGCTTACGATTCTCTCTCTCTCTCCCTCTGTCCCTCTACCCCACCCGTGCATTCTCCCTTTCTAAAATAAAAAAAAATTTTAGGGGCTCCTGGGTGGCTCAGTCAGTTAAGCATCTGACTTTGGCTCAGGTCATGATCTCACGGTTCCTACGTTCGAGCCCCGCGTTGGGCTCTGTGCCGACAGCTCAGAGCCTGGAGCCTGATTTGGATTCTGTGTCTCCCGCTCTCTGCTCCTCCCCCACCCACACTCTGTCTCTCTCTCAAAAATGAATAAACATTAAAACAATTTTTTAAAGTAAAATTTTCAAAAAGATCTTACTGTTAAGTAATCTCTACATTCAACATGGAGCTCGAACTCACAACCCCAAGATCAAGAGTCACATGCTCTACCAACTGAGGCAGCCAGGCGCCCCAGCAAATATCTACATTTTTTTTAAATTTTGTTTTTAACGTTTTATTTATTTTTGAGACAGGGAGAGACAGAGCATGAACGGGGGGGGGGGGGGGGGGCGGTCAGAGAGAGGGAGACACAGAATCTGAAACAGGCTCCAGGCTCTGAGCTGTCAGCACAGAGCCCGACGCGGGGCTCGAACTCAGGGACCGAGAGATCATGACCTGAGCTGAAGTCGGCCGCTTAACCGACTGAGCCACCCGCGAATATCTACATTTTTAAAGACACCAGTCAAATAACTAGGTACAGGCCATAATAAACTTACGAATTAAAACACATAAATCACTACACCCTTTTACTACCACAATGCTGAAAAGGCTATATATTTTAAATGAATCTCCTTTAATAATTACTCTTAAAAATGGAAGTTAATGACCGGTTTCATGCTTTTTAAAGGAGAAATCTGTACCAATTTGGCCCCCATATACACACTCTGTATACCAAACAGTAGTGTACAAATCTTAAAGTACCAAAATGATGCAAAGGCTCGAGGCATTTAATAAAAGTGAATTCTTCAGTTAGTATGCTTAGTAAATAATTAACGAACCTTATCAGTGTATGGAGAGATTCTTGCTACATAGAGGCCACAGCTTTCAAAACAGGACACAGGCAATTATTTTTCTCTTAAATGTTATTATTTCTTCTTCCCAGTCATTAAACATATATGGAGCTTTCAGCATTTATATGGTATACCTATCCTTTCTCAAGATTGTGCTGCGTTTGAGCATCCCAGAAAGATGTCTGGCTTTTCTAACCTCTGTGATGGTAAAGGCTGCCTGCCGTCCCTCACAGAGGAGGGCGCCCTCTCAAAGATGGCGCCCAGGAGGAGGAGAGGGGCCCTGGCGGAAGCTGTAAAGGAGGTGAAAGGCCTCCTTTACACTACTTAATGCCTCTGGGGAGAGAGGGCATCTATCTTAGGTTCTCGTCCTGAAGAGCAAAATTTAAAGTTCAAATAATCCCTGTTCATTCAAGAAAAAGTAGAAAATTTGGAAAAGCTGAAAGAAAAATGACTATCGCCCATAATCAGTTCCTCCACATCAAAACAGAGATGGGCTTTCCACTGAATTCGGAGATGGCGGTCCTTTGCTCCCTGCTGTGGTTTGAAGAGACGGGCTCACTTGATCCCACTATCTCCAACCTCTCAGGACTTCACTCTGCCCATCACTTATCTCTCATTCATTTTCAAGTCCCAACTGCCCTCTACTGAGACTCCAAAGAAGCATTCTCTGGTCTTGCTCGAACTTAAAAACACAAACGCCCCAAACTTGCCATGATCTTGTTAAGTAACAGACCGCAAACCGCCTACTTCGCCCACCACTTCTGGATGGTCATTTTTGCAAAGTACATTCAGTCTGGCTGTCTCTGTTTTCCACCTGCCCACGTCTCTTTTGGCCCTGTGCCACCTGGCTTTCGTCCTGAGCATTCTACTGAAGCTTCGTGCCTAGAAGTCACCACTGAGGACCTACCTTCTACGTAGGATGCTTGCTTCTCATCCTCGGCCTCCGTGACCTTTTTGTAGTATTTTGTACTGCTGATCGAGCCTCCCTCTTAAATATCTCTACCCTGGGTTTCCACGTGAATGAGTGAATGGCCCATCCCTGGGTCTGTTACTTGCCCTAAGTATCTCCTGTACCTGTATACTTTTTCTTGGTATATCTATTTCCACTGCTTTAAAAACCACCTCTAAATAAGGGACGTTTAAAAGCTCTATTTTGATACTGAACTCATTCCATATTCACAGGTGTGTGCAATGCACAGCCTACCAGGACCACAGACAGGTCCCAAACAGAATGCATACTATTCAGACCTGTTTCTTACTTTGGCTCAGCCTACCCACTGGGCCCAGGTGATTAGACTCAATACCTATTTCCTGTCTCTCGTCCTTCTCCAGTGCCACGGATATCCACCTACAGCCTCCTGCTCGGTCCCCACTCTTTTTCGTCCTTATCTTCGTTATCGGGATGCCTACGTGGCCTCTTTGCGTTCAGTTTCTCCTCGCTTTGGGCAAGGACTTCAGTGTTATCAATGAATGACTCTAGTCACTCTGAAAACCAGTTCATAAACCTTCAGAGGTGTCCCACCGCCTGATCAGGAAAAAACACCTCAGTCTGAAATTAAGGGCGTCACGACATGATCCTAGCCTTATTTTCTACCACTGCCCTACCCGGATGTTCACTACATCCTCTAAACACAGTCTTCCATTTCCCTCTTTGCTACTAGTTCAGTGTTCTGTGCACTTGCCAATATAGCTCATTCTTCAAAACATCTCATTATTAACATAATCTTCCGTGATTTTCCTCCCCTGCCTTTGGAACCCAACAACAGGCTTTCAAGGTTTCTTAATGGCGCAGAAGTTCTGATCTGTAACATGATGAACTGTGTACTTCTGTTCTTTCCCCCTCAGGGAGAGAAATACGAGCCCAGAGATCTTACCATTTGCTATTTCCCGTCTCCAACCGGCAATGGCTGGAGAGGTACTCGCTAAGCCCTCCCGCGCTTAAATTCATCATTTTAGGACTTGGCTGGTTAAGGCTTACGCGGGAAGGGAGTAGAGAGGAGGAAAAGCAGACGATTTTCTCGGGCACCTCCCACGTGCTCTACACTCAGTTAGGTACTTGACAAATAGAGTCAAGTATTTACCAGCGTTAGTGTGCCTGGCAGAGCGGGGAAGGTGGGGGAGAAACAGCCTAGTTGTCTATCATTTCTCTTGGTTCCCGATGCAGCTGCCTGGAACCCCGAATGCAGAGCGTGTTTCCAGACCCATGCTCAGTCAGGCTCTCTTGATCACACCCACAGGACACCATGACCTGCAAAGATTTTTCATATCTCTTCTCTCTCCTCCAAGAAAAACTCACACAAATAATGTCACACTCTCACATGGGGACTGCTGACCCCGCTAGGCTACAAAATATTTAATTACAAATGTGAGACATTCCATTATTCACAAAAGAAGAACATAACCACTGCGGTTAACGTTGATGAGAGAATTAGGAAATTCCCTACAAAAGAAGAATTCACTGTAGACAGTCTCCTGCTGGGTCTACGGGAATCTTCTCTGCATGGGGTACAGTAACACAGAGAGGTTAAGAGCCCCGGCTAAGTCGCGAATCCGAATCCGATCCACCTGGGGTCAGAGGTGATGTCTTTCACTTAGTAGCTTAACCACTCCTGAGCATCTGTTTTTTCATCTGAAAATGTGAGAAACCTTATTGCTCTGAGATATGGCGCTGGTTACAGACTCCCCACGTATGAGTAGTAAGGAAAAACATGCACCCAATCTCTACTTCCATCATTGCTTCTGTTTCTTGTCGAAGGAGAAACTCCCAAGTAGTGAAGGGCGGGGGGGAACACAATGCCAGGAAAACAGCAACTGAAGATCCCACAAAAATATAACTTTATAGTTATAGTGAGAAAGTCTAAGATAGGGACAGTAGGTTGAAAAATAGAGTCTATTTAATTAAATTTATTTAATTTTTGTAATTAAAAAAAATTTAAAGTAATCTCTATACCCAACGTGGGGCTTGAATTCATGACCCCGAGATCAAGAGTCACATGCTCCACCAACGGAGACGGCCAGGTGCCCCGGAGAAATGTAGCTTAAATCACGGCTCTGCCTCCCCTCTGCCCTGCCCTCCTCCACTCCCCACCATGAATACTTTAAGCCAAAACTTAGTTTCTGGATGGAATATGTATCGAGTTTTATAAATTAAGGTCTTTACAAGCCTTAGCAGTGTGTATACATACAGCATAATGTATTTTATTTGAAGGAGATAAAGAAAACCAAATGGCAAAATCTTAATGGAACTCTTAAGCTATTGATTTTCAGCCTGGATGAACTTCAACAGATTTTCCTCAAAGCACCAAAGGGAGAAACAAACAAACAAAACACCATTGGTTTTTTAATTTATTTCTTAAACTCACGTATTTTTGGCTTGTCCGTCCTGGAAGCACATTTGTCCCACCAATGCAGCAGACTGGTCCCCCAAACACTGAAAGTATAAATGACAGTAAAGAACACTAAGATAATATTATTAATTTTCCTTTTAGAACAGCCATAGGATTTATTTTTCCTTTTTTTATTTATCAAGGAATTAATTGTCTTCATTTTTACATTGCTTCTGTTTGGTCTTTTTTCCGTTTCTTTTTTTTTTTAAATTTTTTAAATGTTTATTTATTTATTTTTTTGAGATAGAGGGAGAGCGGGGGAGGGGCAGAAAGAGAGGGAGACACAGGATTTGAAGCAGGCTCCAGGCTCCATGTTGTCAGCACAGAGCCCAACGCGGGGCTCAAACCCACAAACTGCGAGATCATGACGTCGGCCGAAGTCGGACACTTAACCGACTGAGCCACCCAGGAGCCCCCATTTTCCCATTTCTTAAAGCCCCTGTAAGATAGTAGGTATGGGAAGGAAGAGCTAGAATTTAATCAAAAGATTCTCAGTGGCCCATACTGTGTCACATAAGAACAAGAATCAGCCAATTTTGCGGCTTTTATTTGTTTTCCATAGCTTAGGATGGGGGAGACTGATTCAGATATAGGAAGAAACCCATGACATGGAAGGGGACTAAGGTTGGGGAGGTAGCAGGAAGACGAAACTTACCCCCGATATTGGCACACCTTCCAAGGCCCCAGCTTTCTAATAAAATTTGAAAAAAAGGATTATGAATAATCACAAACTATTGTCTCTAACAAAACTGCAACAGGAATGAACACGAATAGCAACATGCCAGAGCATGTGGGCAGACAAGACAAAGCAAGTGATTCAACTACATAGGTGGTTCAGAGACAGACACTAGACATTTCTAGAATGACAAGAAGAGACACGGCATTGGAGAATGGATGTCAAACACTGGACTCGGACTCAGGAGACGTGGGGTCTACTCTTGGTTAGTCAGCGTTAAGCCACTGAGCAGGCCGCTGAAACTTCTCTTTGCCTCAATTTCTTGATCTACAAAACGGAATCTAGGTAACAAGAAAGCCTGGGTCCGATAGTTCTTTCTATTATTGCCGTTAATAAGGAAAACGAATGCATCCTTTAAAATGAACATACACATAGCTATCAAACCAGCACGGAACATTCTCATTTTGGAAGGCTGGATTTTACCGACCAACCTTCCTACCCAAACTACTCGAGATAAGAAACACAAGCGCGTCTGGGTATTGGGTATTATTTGTTTATAGAGCCAACATCATTCTTCAAGTTTAGCTAAGCAAGAGTTCAATTTAGGTCACGAAGAGCGGTTTTTATTTTGATCAAATATGGCCAGCATTCTAGAACAAAACTGAGATATAAGTGGCTGTGTATGTTACAGAACTTATTTAAAAAAAAAAAAAACATACTCAACTAGGAAGAGCGCCAAACAAAAGCTTTGGACTGACTGACCCCTTAGTCTGCCCTTTGGGAGCCAGTCCCCCAGCCTCCGGGAGCGTAAGGTTCCCTATCTACTCGAATGAGGGTAAGAACGGAAGCCACCTCACAGGGCCAGAGTGATAAGGAAACAACAGCGTAAATTTTTATGCTTCACAAAATAGAAAACATCTTCTAGATGGTGGATATTATTTTATTTCTTTCATGCTTTCTGCTTAATTCAAGACCTGCCATTTTTATGTACTGTATACATTCTTAGAAAATCTGGACCTGGATAATAAGTGAAGGCTAAATTTCGCGAAGAACACAAAGTGAATCTGTAGGAAACCTAGAGGCTATATATCTTAATATACTAAGAAACTAAAAGAAGCCATTGCTTATACTATTGGAAGTTATTATCAGACTGCCAGCAGGATCTGCTAATGTGCATTCAGGCACATAAAGCGCTCTTTTTTTCTTCTTAGGGAGGGATCTCCGGAGGATTCCTGGGAATGTCCTCTGGTGAAGCATGCAGAAAAAGGGACAGTGCATTTCCAACTAACTAGTCTGAAAGGCTGGTCAAGTTTCCTTTAAGACAGGCACTTAGGACATTTAAAAACTACATCTCATTTCCCTGTTCTGCTAAAGTCCAAAGCACATCACAACTGTACTTTGTCACGGGGAACATCAGAATTTCTCACTCTGGAAAATTACCTTAGTCTTTTATTTTGAAACACCACTTTCAGTCTTAGGGCAAACTTAAAAACAAACAGAAACGAATGACTTTAAAGAAAACCTAAAGCTTGCCTAGAGCTTACAGTAATTTGGAGGGTCACGAGATTCTAGAAGAATCTGTTTAGTAAATGGACTTCTGTTTGTCTAAAACTAAATGGAAATGCACTGTATCTTTTCCAAATGAATGGGTAGCATAATTGGTGGGCAACCTACTCACCAGACTATGAGAGATTTTCTATAGTCAGCAAGGGGGAAAAAGGGGGACAGAAGCATAATATTTTAAATGCAAGAGAAAAAACTAGGCCAGTAAATGCTTTTTCAACCGTTCTCTAAAACTGTTTCTCAAGAATAAGTTCTTTTTTCTGACCCAAGTCAGTGTATAGACAGCTATGAAGTCATCGAAGCACTTTTAGTACAGATGAGCAGTGCTTCCCCTTAAAAAAATTTCACGGTACCTGAGAAAGCTTTATTATAAGTGAAATATTTAAGAAGTCTGCTCAAGCTTTAGCCAGAGCGATCAGTATTTAACTCAATTTTTATTAACTCTGTAAGGAGAGTTTCTAATATTTGTCATGAAATGTCTAAACAGTATTTTTTTTTTTTACAATTTATCTTAGACATATTTTCAACTTTTATCGTAAATTCTAGATTTTTGTGTCCAAATACCAGTTCAAATCCTCCTGGAGGTTTTTCATCCCTGATGCGTACTCAGAGATACTCAGTGATAATAAGCACGCTTTTTGCTAAAGTGACTTTTTCTCTCGGTTTCAGTGAAATCGACAGAAAAACGTGCATTATGGAAACCTGTTTAATTAGCAATCACAAATCAGAAACAGACTGTTTGCTTTCAGTTTCTTTGCTAAAGTTTTTTTTGGGCTGACAAAGAATCTAATATAAAAAACATGGTTTGGCTATTAAAAGAAATTCAACAGGAAAAAGAACACTAAAATGTGAAGACACTCTCCCATAAAATAGAAGCCGACACCACAACTACTAAAGTTTTTTCAATTAAAATAATAAACCAGCTCAAACATTCGCATGCCACCCTCTGTAGTTAGATTATTGCAGTAATACTTTAAAAGCAGAATATTCAAAGAAAAGCCAATTAAAGTTTATAAAATGTAAAATCAACCGGTAAGGAGGATTCTAAAATTGTTAAGTTATCAAACTATATAAACAGCACTAAATTCTCGTCTTACATACTACCAACACTTACAGAAAAGTCACAACTATCAAACTAGGAAAGCTAACACGACTGCCTTTGGAGTTTTGAATAGTAAAGCTTTTTTAAAAATGAAATTTAAGCACTTTTTTTTTTTTTTTTTTTTTTTTTACCATTAAGCCATAGATCTCAGAAGAACTCCGAACATTTGGAAGAACTTTCATTGGAATTTCAAAAAATCTGAAAAACAATTAAAAACTGCGTATTTAACACCATTTTAAATAAATATTTGGATGCATTTATATGTATTTAGAAGCGAAAATGTAAATAACTATTAGAAAATGAATGTATTGGAGTGCAGAGTTAAATAAGCCAGCAGACCATGGTTGTGGGTATGGATACTTAACATTCTAATTTGACACAAATCGATAAAAAACAAAAAGCACACAACACACAAAGTACTTTCCTAAATAAACCTAACCTTCCTAATCAAGACACTTAATTTGGCCTGTCTGTTATATACGCAACAATTGTCTCTTGTTTGAATACACAGTATATACACTGTAGTTAAAATACCAACAATTAAAGTTTGGTGCTCTGCCGACATCGGAGAAGAGTAAGATTTAGGTTATAAATAGGTAACGTATCTGGCAATTGCTTTTTAGGGCAAAACCCAACTCACTCGCAGAGCTCTTTATCCCACTCCAGAGAATGAATGTTGAAAAGCATCGTTCTACTTGCATTGGTTACATCCGTGCAATGGACACCTCCGTTGGCCCCTCCCGTCAAACTCTAGACAGAATAAACAGGACAGGACATGTTAAATTTGCACTAATTTGCAACTTAAATTACATGTCGTCAAGGGCTGTAATCAGGAACAGAGTGCAGAAAGCAGGAGAATGGAACGTGCCAGTCGTTGAATGTTCAGGTTTCTGGCAGTGTCTCACAGAAATATAACGCGAGCTACGTACGTAATTCTACATGGTCTACTAGCTACATTTAAAAAGTAGAGCGAAGTAATGAGCACTGGGTGCTGTACGGAAGCCAATTTGGCAATAAATTGTATTTTAAAAAATTTCAAAAAAAGTATAGAGAAGCAAGTGAAATTAATTTTAATGATAGCATATATTTTATTTAACCCAATATCTCCAAAATACCCTTTTAATATAAAAAAATTCTTTCGGAGACATTTTACCTATTGATTAATAAATTATTTTATTTTTAAGTAGTCTCTATGCCCAATGTGGGGCTTACACTTGCAAGCCCCAGATCAAGAGTCACACACTCTAGTGACTGAGCCAGCCAGGTGCCCCAACATTTTACCTACTTAAACACAGTATATATGTTACACTCACAGCACATGTCGATTCAGACCTGCCACATCTGAAGTTGTCAGTGGCCAAGTGGCCACCATGTTAGTACAGCTTCTAGTCCATTGGTGGTTACACAGAAAAATCAGTTTTGTTTTCATCTGTTATCTTTGCAAAATGCAGTCTTCTCAGATGTGGCAAAGCGAACTATCTTGACACGTCTGCCTCTTCAGGATCTTCCAGAACTCTGTGTTGCTCTTTCTTTGTTTTTGTTTTTTGAGAATAACAATTCTCATTGGGCTGCGCCGACCCAAGCATATATCCCAAAAGCAGAGGTTTAAATTCTCTAGTGTTAATATCCTCAGAGCTGAGCTGAAAGGATTGCCGCTTTCTTTCGTGTGCGAGCGGTTAAGAGGGGAGGCGGGAACTGAAGCGGAGAAAAGGCATCTCGGCCTCCCGTGAGCAGGTCCCCCTCGACCCACAGCAAGTCGCGCTCCCTTGTCTCCTGCAGCTCAAAGTGGCCACAGCCTGCCTCACTCTGGTTCCAGGCAACTGATCGGCAGAACTATGTCAACTGTGACAGGCGTGAAAACGGTAGGCCATGAGAGCGCCACCCACGGCCGGCCCTGGCCAAGCAGAGAAGGCGCCGCTTCCTGGTACTGGTTCTGGAACATCTGCTCAGTGGGTGCGGTAAATGAGAACAGGGACAATATTCTTGAGACGCTCTCTTGAACATTGAAAAAGATAACCATACACTTACTGAAGTAATTACAGATGAAAGTATGTGTGGGGGATTTGCCTTAAAATGATCCGTGGGTGGGGCGCCTGGGTGGCTCAGTCGGTTGGGCGGCCGACTTCGGCTCAGGTCATGATCTCGCGGTCCGTGAGTTCGAGCCCCGCGTCGGGCTCTGTGCTGACAGCTCAGAGCCTGGAGCCTGTTTCAGATTCTGTCTCCCTCTCTCTGACCCTCCCCCGTTCATGCTTTGTCTCTCTCTGTCTCAAAAATAAACGTTAAAAAAAAAAAATTTAAAATGATCCGTGGGGAGCTAGAGTATGTGAGTATAGTTGAAACAAGATTGGCCAGAGTTGACTGCTGTAGCTGGCCCACTGATGTAGAGGTTCATCACGCTATTTCCCTCAACCTGGGGGTATATTTGAAAACGCCCACGATAAAAATGACAGAGAACGAAAGAGAGAAAGGGAGAGAGAACATGTACTTTTAAGATAAATCTGGGAAATGTCTAAAATGTTAGTTTCTACTCATCCGTGTTCGGCTTAGGCCAAAAGATTAGACAGTGAAATTTCCACCATGATTTTTTATATTCTGGCTTAAATAAGAGACAGCTGTGTAATACTGAAAGCAAATGATAAAAGCCACATAGATGTTTATCATGTTAAATAGTTGTTGCATTTAAGAATGACCGGTGGAGGGGCACCTGGGTGGCTCAGCGGGTTGAGCATCTGACTCTCGATGTCTGCTCTGGTGGTGATCTCACGGTTGGGGCATCGAGCCCTGTGTCGGGCTCCGTGCCGAGCATGAGGCCTGCTTGAGATTCTCCCTCTCTCTCCCTCTGTCCCTCCCTCACTCATGTGAGTGCAAACGTGTACACCCTCTCTCTCTCTCTAAAATAAAAAAAAGAAATGACCAGTGGAAAAGAATACATGATAGGCAAGAGAAAAAGACTACCTTAATTGCTAATTACTAATTACCTAAATTACTTATTCGTAAGAGAATAGACATGACACATGGTTTTGGCGATCATCCTCCATTTTTACGGAAATAAAGCAAGAAAAACTAAGGAGGAAGTAAGGAAAAATGCCTCTTAAATGGAGGCTGAAATGTTAATTTTGCCAACTAACATGTTTGAACTCTTAATAGAAAACAGATGGTCTAAAAAATTTCTGAAAAGGTTTCTCCATGCATACGTTATATTTAAACATACCCAAATAAGCCATGAATCAATGGTCCCAAAAAGAGCTCTATCCTCTTCAACAGCCTTTTGAACTTTTCTCACATTGTCAAGGAGCCAACGAAGTTTCACGGCACTGAAGTAAGTGCTAAGTGGAAGGCCTGTCTTGGACTAAAAACAGTTATGAAGTTCAGCCAGCAAAGTGAATTCCTAACAGTTTAAAATAAAGCACCAAACCCCCCAAACGCAACAAATCCCAAAACATTCGATGGCGCTAAAGCCAAGCCCCCTGGTATTATGGATAAAAATACTTTTCCTATCTTGTGGCACAGGAAGGCGTGTTCATGAACAAAGATCAGTGTGATGTGTTTGCAGTTCAAAGAGCATCCACGTTGCAAGGTAAAGAGAAAATTAAATGACACAGTACCCTGGGATCTAGAGCGTGAACACGTAGATGTTAGCTTTTGTGATGACTGGTACATGCAGAACCTAGTCCAAAACTCTGCTTTTCATTTTGTATTTCCTAAAAGTGATAGTTTAAACTATTAAAAATCAGGGAGTACATCAAATCATAGACTAACGACCACACCAGAGAATTTTGTTTCAAAACATGGACGACTTAACAGCAATAGACTTATGTGTGTAAAAACTATGTCATAAACAAGTATATATATTTACACACACACATATTCAAATGCCATAACATAAAGTAAGTGGAGAATAAAGTCGAGCTCAAGGACATGCCAGAGGAAAGCAACATTGAGTTGTTCTATAGAAGAAAAGAGTTGCCTCAACTCAGCAAGGACATGGAGCAAAGAGACAGTGGACTGACTAAAGGGTCAAGGGTCAGTATTCCTTTAGAATGGATCAGTCCAACTCCTATTTTTGTTAGTATATTAAATACTAGATTTATTTATAAGGGCTAATGAAAGTGGTGAAGAAGATACATACATCAAAATAATGCAACTGTCTTTCCCCTCCCCTAATCTTTGGTCTCCTCATTGATCACCTAACTACAGAAAATTCAAACCAAACCATTTAATACTTTAATGCACGCTGTAAGTTAAGACTCTCAACTCATGGTTGTCTAGCTTTCCTAGAAAAAATAAATCGATGCTCAAAAATAATGAAAGGAAATAATTTATGGGATCATTTCTCTTCGAAGGACCAAGGATCATCCCACAGAGCCAACAGTGAGGTAGTCCGTAATATTTCACTGTTATGACTTGGGTAGAGAGTGTAAAAGCGGCCTACAATGGCACCGAAGAGAAAAACATGCATCCCTTGAAGCAAAGGAACTGGAGGTGGGGATGAGGGTTGGGCAGGGTGAGAGGAACAGAATAGGAAGTGGGTGAGGGTATATTCAGGACTAGCCTGAAGTTATTCGGGCGGGTGAGGGTAGGGAATGGTCTGTTCAATTGCTACAGGATCTGAACGCTAGTTTCACAACCAAGAACCACTGCCCTAAGGGTCCTGCTGACAAATAAATACCAAGGGGATAAACAAACAAACACCCCAGAACTTCCTTTGGATGCTAGGAGAAGTTGGCCTTGACCTTGCTAAGAAAAATACCTTGCCAGTTTCAAAAAAAATTCTCTCTCCCTTCATTTATCTGAAGAGAGCTCTACATACGGACTGAAATATAGGCAATTTTTATAAGCTTCCTTCGTATGAATAAAGTGGAAGAGGAGTTCGGGAGGAGCTGGAGTGACTTTTACTTTGTCCCTCTGAATCCAGATGCCTAAAAACTCCAAAGCATCCGGAACTTTCTTTGACAGATAGTAGAAACCAAGAAGGGCAGATTTCGGAAGCATGGTTGAATTATAGGAAGCGCGCCCCGGGAAGCATGGCTTAAGCCACTGGGACACTTTATAGTCCCCTTCAGCCTATCGACCTTGGAATATGAATCCTCAAATCCACCACAGGGCAAGAAGACAGAAAGGTAAATACTTGAGTTACCCTCAGTTGTCTGCGGATAGTCTATAAAATGTATCCAATAATTACTGTGCGATAGGAGATAGGGCCCGAATAGTCTTTCAGGTGAGATCTCTAAACCCTTTTTTTTAAACAAGCATTCTTATAGTATACTTTTGAAGACGTCTCTTACCTTGACAAAGTTATTATTTCCTGGAATTCTTTTACTAAGATTCTCAACGGTAGACTGGGTTCTTAGATCAAGCCACACTATAGACCAAAATATAATAATATATATGAAAAACTTCATTTAAAAAATCAGATCTTAATGAAATCACTGTCAAGGATAGGAGATCGATTAGTTTCCATAAGCAATTAAAATGCTAGAGCTTTCAAAAGAAATTAGAAAATTAGAAATGAATGGGCATATTGTTAGAAAAAAGAATAAATTTATGAGGAAGAACTGAAAGGTTTTATGCAAAATTACAGACCAAGTTAGAAAAATACAAACCTTAGGGCCCTTATTTTGTATCCTTTTTATAGGAAAAAAAAAAAACCACAATGAAAAAATGTTTTGGATAGGCATTTTCTAAGAATGCAGGAGTACGGAGAAAATCTAAATGCTCGTCAGGCTAGTTGCCAGGGCAGAATTCACAGCTCAGGATCACCGTGCTGTGTACAAAACGGGTATCTTAGAAAACCTGGGAGCAATCTGTGACAGAGCAGAGCACCCGGTACCACTTATTGGAGGAAGAAGTAAGATTCAGTCTCTCACGTATGAATTGCTTATTTACATCAAACTCTTCCATTTCAAAAGTAGGCTACAGGCCAGAATCATTACAAGAACCGTTTAAAGGTCACCATTCTTGCTCCGTGCTAGACTGTAAAAAAAATCTATTTTAAGAGCGCAACATCATTTATAGTAAGCAACTATCGTCCCCTTTCTGACCGTCTAGGAGAAGATATTTCTGTTCTGCTTCACGACAGAAGGCCTGAGAAAGAGAAGGTATCGGGTAGTGCATAAAGCCATGATGAAGGGGAACCAACAGGACCGCAGAGTTTTGTTTGTCAGATTTAAGTTTTGTACTTAACCTTCTCGCACTTTTAATCTGTTAGTGGTCACTTGGTATTTTTAGGCACTGACTATGCTCAGGTGCCTCCTGAAAAGGCTCAGGCCTGTGGTTTATTTAAAGGGCGCACAGGCGTGCCCACCACACACGTGAATGTTGGCCACTCAACGCACAGTCTGGTGCACCCTGAACTAGCCGATTCCTCTCTCTCTGTTTAAAAACCAGCTGTTGTCGTTTTTTCATAAAAAATAAAACTAAAAAAATAAAAAAAAAACCCGTTCTTTTCTGTAGTGAATTTTAATCCGTTCTTTCGGATCCCTTAAATTGTCACTTCCCTCATGGAGGGCCATCTGCGCTTGATTTTGACCGGTGGCTACCTCGGGACAGCAGACTGGTTTCTACGGGTGTGAAAAGCAGCAGGCACAGGCTGGTCACCACCGAGGAAACAGGAGGCAGAGAGGAAGACCGGGGGTTCCGAGGCCTAGAGGGCACATGTGGCACCTCTGCCCACCACGCATCCCTCTCGCTCCCGAGCGCGGGATCTCAAACTCTGCGAAGCAACTCGTCCCTCCCTCATCCTGAGCCGAGCGGTCGGCCTGCGATGCGACCCTACTCCCAGCTCCAGCATCGCGTCCGCATGGCTCAGCGGAGCGCGTGTGGACTCATCCGCCCAACGGAGATTCGTGCTCAGTCTGCCGGACTCGCTTCACCGCAGCTCTCCTCGGCAGTGTGGCCGGGCCTGCGGCCCCCAAGAAGAGAGAGCCGCGTCGGCCGCATCTGGAGCCATCCCAAGGAAAGACAGACTCGTGGGGCATCCAGGTCATAACGTCCGAGTCTAGAATCAAACAGCACCTGAACTGAGCGACTCTTGCGCTGCTGGTTCCATGAACAAGAACATTCTTGGGTTTTTGTTTTTTTTTTAAACTTGATTTAGTTCAGATTGAGTCTTCCGTTACTTGCACTGTGATTGATGTAAGCCATTAGCAGCAGCCGCGTGGACTTGGCGAGAACTGCCATGCCCGGGGAATGAAGGCAGTCCACTTTTCAGAGGGGCAGTATTGCAGGGCTCTGACAAAAGCAGACCTTCCTCATAGGCAAGCAACCCCAGGAGGTATTAACAGGAGTAACGGGGAAAAGGAGAGGAATGCAAGAGAGAGGTTTTGAGCCTTTGAATTAACAAACACATCTCAATTTTCAGTGTTTCAAGCTCCAGTGGGCCGGGGGTTTTCAATCAACTGAGTGTGTTTCAACTACCTACTTTTAAAAAATGAAACAGGATGGATTAGAATGGAAACTAACAGAGTTCACGCAACTCAGTAAGGTAAGTATTGTGAAACTTCTGTTTTAGTTATGGGAGTTTGATGAGTCACGGTGTAAAATGTATTTCTTATCAAGGGACATGAACAAAGGACATGAAAGTCATTGTTCTAGGCTGTTGTGGAATGACTCAGAGCCTCCTAGATGAGTGCTTTTCTGTGTTTTAATGCAAATAATCGTTAGGGAAGTTAAAGATGGACCCCATTCCCAGAAATTCTAGGATAGTAGATCCAGGGAGGGATCCCAGAAATGTGCCTTTTACATAGGTGTCCCCTTCCAACCCCCGCTCCTTTAAGAAACACTGCTAGACTCCACAGCAGTGGTTCTTACCCAGAAAGCACATGAGAACTACCTGGAAAAATCTGAAATTACACATTCCAAGCCCTACCTTGCAGGATTCTGGTTGCAGGTGTATGCAAGGAAGGCCTGACTCTGTACTTTTGTTATAAACATCCCAAGTTATTCAGTATTATACTAGAACTTGAGAGCCTCTTTTCTAGGGCCTGGTCTTTAGGATATGGAACTTGTTCCAATTATTTCTTTAAAAACAAAATGACAGAGGGGCGCCTGGGTGGCTCAGTCGGTTAAGCGTCCGACTTCGGCTCAGGTCATGGTTTCGTGGTTTGTGAGTTCAAGCCCCGCATTGGGCTCTGTGCTGACAGCTCAGAGCCTGGATCCTGCTTCAGATTCTGTGTCTCATTCTCTCTCTGCTCCTCCCCCACTTGTGCTGTCTCTGTCTCTTAAAAATAAATAAATGTAAAAAAAAAAATTAAAGAAACAAAAACAAAAACAAAAACACAACGACAGGTAAACTCATGCCCAGTTGTCTTCTCTGAGTCCCAGTGGCTCTGTGACTCTATTGCTCCTTGACAACGACCACTTAAGTAACTGGGGCACTTTACTCCTCACTTGAGACCTTGAGAGTATCCAGAATGGAATGCACAGAATCAAACTCTCACCAAAAAGAGTCTAAACACTGGATGTCAAATCAGGAGACCAAAGTTGTTTGTCTTCTGACTTTGCCACCAATAAGCTACGTGACTCAAGCAAGTCATTTTACCCTTTGTGGCCTTGATTTCCTGAGTATAAAACGAGGCAGTCGGACTAGATGGGCTCTGCAGTCTCTCTGCTGCCATTATTCCATGATCACAGAAGGCTGGCAGGTTCACTTTGTTTTTATAGCCCAAGAGTTTAACGTAATTAGAATACATGGAATGAATTAGTACAACTGCCAAAGAGAAAAATGTCAGTGGTTGATACACTACCAAACAATTCACAAATGCTGAAAATTAATGGAATTAAGAACAAAAAAAAATTAGAAAACTCATTAAAGAAGCTAAGATGGCAGAATTAGATTGGCAGAATAAGAGACCAAAAGCCAAAGAGAAGGCCCCAAGCTGGAGGACTAAGCCCCTTGTGGAGGTAATTTCTGAGAACAATCAAAGGTGCCAGATCCATATCCAGCAGCGGTGGTCAATTTCAGTGGTCAATTTCCCCCGTCGCGTCTGAGTCGGAAGGCCGGGAAGGGAGCAGGAGCCAGAACAGCAATACCTGAGGAAGCGCCAGCAGCTGGAACTGAAGAGCCAGAGGGGACAACGGCAACCGGATCGGAAGGGCCAGGAGAAACTGGAGCGGCTGGAGCATTAGGAGAAATAATGGCAGTTCACGCTAGAAGTGGCCAGATTCAAGGTCTGTGTTCTCTTGCTGACCGCTTAGGAAACGGTAGATCACTTGGGCAAGTTCATGAGAACGAACACTTTCTACACATTTGAGCGTAGAAAAGGAAAAGGAAGAGACATGGAGTAGAAGGGAAACAAAGGCAGTCTGGTCAGAGTCTCTGGTTCGGTGGACCCCGTCCGTGTGGACAAAGACCAGGTAAATAGGTGCTTCTTGTTCAGGATGACTCTTCCCCACCTGGCCACCTATCTGCGTCCTCGTTAGAAAAGTGGCCCAGGCTGGTTACTGACTGTTCGCCCAACCAGTAAATCGAAAGGCTGTGCGATGTAGTGAGTGAGCATCCCTTACAAAGGAAGGCTAAGGAGTGAGCCACAGTCACTGTTGGGGCGATCCACGGGAAGACATGAAAAGGCTGCTTTGGGAAGTCATGGCCCCAAGAAAGCACTTCCCCGGGAGGCTGGCAGGAGGGGAAGCCCACCACCACAAACGGGAGAAGCGTGTCTGGAGGGCACAGGGAATGGCTAAGTTCCAAAGTGATTTGGAAAAAAATAAGAAGGAAAACAGACGCTCGGGAGTCCCAAACACTAGATAGCCTGCTTCTATAAGGTATGTCCCTTATTTAGACCAAGAAAATCTGATTCAGATGGTTCAAATCATCAAATAAACAAGTAAAAAAAATCCAATTTGGATGACGTGATAAACTTTCATTTGTACTAAATAGAGTCGCATCCACTAGCTGTCTGTTAGACTTAGTCAGGTCTGAACAACATAGTTTGCACAGTGAAGAGAGATGCGGTTGCCTCACTGCCCACGGACCGGGGTTAGTTAGGCGATGCAGTAACAGTCCAGAGGAAGAGACGACATTTAGAATATTTAGAAAGGTGCATCAGTTTGGGTTTGTCATAATGATAGAAGGGAAAAGGACCTAAGAAAAAATTTCAAAATTAACTAGAAACAATCTTAATTATTTTCAGTTGACCAGAAGCCGAGGCACACAACACGTCTCTGAGCGGGTTTGCTACGAGCACGCGAGGAGCTGCAGGCGGGCCGAGGAGGGAGATGAAGCCGGGGCTCCGGGTTACGGAGCGCACCCCGAGCGAGGGCTTCTGGCAGTTCCGCAAAGTGTTACGGGGCTGTCTCCCCAACAAGAAATATAATAACAGTAAACCAGATGGAACTGCTATGCGTTACCGCTGGCCAAAAGTTATTCATTAAGCGGGGCAAGAGATCACTTGCAAAGGAGAAGAGACCGTAATCGATGACTGTCCTTCCCCTGATCACATTTTCAGAAGTCACTGGGGCCAAAAGAAAAATGCAGAGTTGGGGGGGGGGGGAGGCGGTGATTTAAAACGTGTATATGCCACAATGTGGGGGGCTGAACCTATTTCGGGTCTTAGGTGTATAAATGCCGGGACGCCAAGGACTGACACAAGCGTGTGTGATCCACGTAGGCTCTGCATGTCCCCTAAGAACACCTGGCATGTATAAATCAATCATTCCATCTGGCATTCCTGGGTGAAAAAGACTATCAGTCAATTCGGAACAGTGGCCGTGGCTAACACTGAAGCCTTCTACTCTGCCAGGCACTATTGTAAGTACTCTACGTGTATTAGCTCATTGATCTTCGCCTCGTGCCTAGGAAGTCCACACTGTGAATTTCTCCAGTCTAACTGTCAAGGGAAGACACAGAATGGAGAGAAGTGGAAAAGCCAGGATCAGAACCCAGAGTCTGAATGCAGCATGAAACCCCTATGACACAGGTAAGCCAGGATGAATTTAAAGTCATCAGTGGAATATAAACAGTAAAGATCAGAAACCTCAAAGTTGAAATCAAATTCAGTTTCTTTTTAAACTGGCCTGGAGTTGAAGACTTGAATAATTACAAAAACAGCAGTATTTTTTTTTTTTTTTTTTTACCCCAAATGGAGGAAATGGAAGGCATTCAAAAAACCCTGTAATAAAGGACTGGACATAAGGAGAAATGTAAGTAGATCTTGATAAAGCCGAATATTCTAGATTTGACAAAAGTAAAAAAAATCTCCCTTCCAAAGCAAAACAATAAAAATGAAACGAAACAAAAAAAGTATGCTTCCACGTTTTAGATAGTTGGCCATTTATGGTTTTCTTTCATGCTGATACTCTGAAACCTAATCCAGGTCCAGACGAGGTTAAAAAAAAAACAAAAAAAAAAAAAAAAACAAGCTCAAGGTTCCTTCAGATCTCAACAGATAATTACACAAGTTTAATCATTGGCCCAGGGTTAACCAGTACATAAACATTAAAAAAGGCAAGGAGGATGACCAGTGTTTAAAAGTGCAACTCTCTGCAGAAAAGAGTTTATACGTCACAGGGAACTTTTTTTAAAAGATCTTACTTGAAGTAATCTGTATAGTCAACATGGGGCTCAAGCACCCCTCGAACTCACAACCCCGAGATCCAGAGTCACACGCTCCACTGACTGAGCCAGCCAGGTGCCCCATAGGGAATTTTAAATGCAACAACTTAGAAAAAGATGTTTGCAATGACATTTAAATAAGGAAAAAATGGACCGGAGACCAATAATGTTTGTCGGTGGTTTTCTCTAACATATAAAGATCTTAAATCAATGACTCTTGCCTCCCTGGATATTCATCTTTAATATGAATCATATTTTGATATTAAACCATGAACCGTGCTCCACAGAAAGCTACTGGAGCCCGGGTGGTATTGCAGCAGGTAGCGATCGTGAAATGTGCACACGAAGATATGAAACACCCCGGATTCAAGCCTTTCCCCACGTGACACGCACACCGCTTCGGTGCTGTGGGGTTTGGGTGCGTAGTTGCAGTTGTGCTGGGCTTCATCTATGGTGTGTTTGTAACCCCCAACCTTTCTCGTCAGTAATACTCGGGAGACACCAAGGTGTGTGGACCCCTAGTAAAAGCTGGTTTGGGAAGGGAAAGGTTTAGAAAAAGGGCGAGGCTTGGGGTGAAGGGAAGTCTTCGGAGAAGAATACTGATGAAGAGGACGCTAACGGGGGGGGGGGGGGGGGGGGGGGAGGGGGGAGAAAAGCACCGCCCGGGGTCAGGGACACATCAACTGCAACGTTTACCTCGCTCATCACACAATTAAACGCATCAACTCTCACACTATTTGCAACTTCTGAAACAGGCCACCTGTGCCTCAATGGACTGATTTAAACTTTCTTTCCGTGCTTGTATCTGTTATAAAATATGTCAGTAAACAAAGACACGTTTAAAAAAAGCCTTGCTCAGTGTTAAGTTTCTTCATCGAATGTGCTTCGGGTCCACTGATTGACCCTGAAATCCTCCTACCGGTCACCGTTCCGGGGGCGACTGAGCTGACTGCATATCAGGAGACCTCGAACCGTAAAACAGGAGGCCACATAAAAAGCAATTTTTAAAAAAGAGAAGTGCAGACTGCTTCTCCCATTTGCTAGTCTATAACAAATATTGCTCATCAGTTACATAACCGAGTTACGTAAGTAAAGCGAGAGATGAAGAGAAAGACAGGCCTAGAGCGACAGATTTACAAGAAAGGGACAAAGAGAGGGTGAGAGAGACTAAAACCCACAGACTGTGATATCCACAAAGACGAAGCTCAAGGACAAAGATCTGTGAAAATCTGATTCTGTTTCCATCAATCCCACCTGGTGTTGTTTTCGGAGAAAGCTGCCGAAGGCTTAATACCATGTAAATATTCTCAGCTCAGATTTGCATGGAGACAGGACACCTTGGCGTTTTCCTGGGTGACATAAAACTGGAGGCAGAACCTATATCCTTGTCATGACCGAGTGGCTTCTCTTCCCAGCTCATGACTCCTTCTCTCTCCTCTGTCTCTATTCCCCTTCCTTCTTCTCACTTCCGGGTATCGATCCCTAGGCTCCTGACTCACAAAGGCAAGCATGGTGTCTGCCTCCTGCCTGGCTTGTCACTGTCTGCGTAGGGGTCACCACAGAACCTATACACAGAAAGGCACTTAAACTCTTGTTGAAGGATGTACATTCATTCCTCTAGTGAAGTCATCCATAATAAACTGAGACTAGCACCTTTCTGGTACCAACTTTTAATCTCCATCTAACATCTGGACAGTCTCTTTATAAAAGAGCCACAGACCTACTTGCCGAGGGATGATCTTTGATTCCAAGTCCGGGACTCACGTTGCTCAAAAAAGTGAGCCATTTTTCTCCCAGGCTTGCACCCCTTAAATACTAGTTTCCTTCTGTTCTCTCAGGCTAAAAATCTTGTAGCCCTGTCCCGCACCCCCCACCACCCCGCCTCATCTTTATGCTCTATCTGATTTACAAACTTACAGGTTGTGTCTTTCCTCGAAAAGGTCTCTCGGGTTTGCCTTCTCTCCACTATTCCCATTAACTGATGAGCAGTCTCAACCCCTTTGCTACATTTTACTGTGGAGAAACGAAATCTTGTCCTTTCTAATACATTTTTTTTAAGTTTACTTATTTATTTTGAGACAGAGACCACACGAGCAGAGGAGGGGCAGAGAGAGAGAGGGAGAGAGAGAGAGAATCTCAAGCAGGCTCCGCACTGTCAACACAGACCCTGATGGGGGGCTTGAACTCACGAACCGTGAGATCATGACCCGGGCCGAAGTCAAAAAGACACTCAACTGACTGAGCCATCTAGGTGCCCTGAATCTTGTTCTTTGGAATATACTTACTTACATATTTGGATTTAAATGCTTTCTATTTGTCCTTCCTTCCCATTTCACATTCCTTTTTCTTTCCTTTCTTGCCTTTTTCAAAAAAAAAATCATTTGATTTTCCCCCTTTATAAGCTGGTTAATTACACATCATTTTACTCTCATTGCTTACCCTAGAGATTATTAAAACATGTATCCTTGACAATACAAGGACCTCAAAACAGTTGAAACTCATCTACCCCCAACTCCTTTCATGTACAACTGTTGCGATGTATTTTAATTCTTAATACATTTTGAACATCATAATGTTATTGTTTTATGCAGTCAAAATTCATTCAGACTGACCTACATATTTACTCTTTCTAGGACTTTGCATTGCCAACTTTCCGCGTGAGAACATTTTCCTTCTATGTGAAAAACAGCGCTCACTTTTTCTTTCAGTGGGGGTTTGCTTGTAATGATTTCTATCAGTGTTTGCTTGTCTTTGCTGTTATGTTTCACTTTAATTACTTAAGACTATTTTCACTGGGTATAGAATCGTAGGCGGAAGTTCCGGTTTTATTTGAGCACTTTAGAGATTTCATTCTATTGTGTTCTGACTTACTTTTTTTCCATCGAGAAATTAACTGAAAGTCAATGTGACGCTCTCTCTTTGTTAAAGATTTATTTTAAGTAATCTCTATGCCCTACGTGGGGCTCAAACTCACGACCCCAAGATCAAGGGTCACATGCTCCACTGACCGAGCCAGCCAGAAGCCCCTGCAAGTCAGGGTGGCCCTCTTGAAGGTCAAAGCTTTCGGCTACTTAAAAATTTTTACTTTTTGGGGCGCCTGGGTGGCTCAGTCGGTTGAACGTCCAACTTCAGCTCGGGTCATGATCTCACAGTCTGTGGGTTCATGCCCCGCGTCGGGCTCTGTGCTGACAGCTCAGAGCCTGGGGCCTGTTTCAGATTCTGTGTCTCCCTCTCTCTCTGACCCTCCCCCGTTCATGCTCTGTCTCTCTCTGTCTCAAAAATAAATAAAACATTAAAAAAATTAAAAAAAAATTTTTTTTACTTTTTATCTTCAGGTCTCCGCATATGTTTACATATGGCTTTCTGTGTATTTATCATGCCTGGGAATCACAGTGCTTCCTGAATCTGAAAAACCTTATCATTTCTTTTTTCTCCTGGGACTCCAGTTACAAATATGTTAGACCTCCTCACCTTACTCCATCTTTCTCCTGGAGTCTTTTCTATATTTTCCAAACCTTTGTCTCTCTGTGCTTCACTCTCTTGCAGTTCACTAATTCATCTTCAGCTGTGTCTAATCTGATATAAAACTCATCAGCTGAGTTTTTAGTACAGTTCTAGAATTTCTATTTTGAAACTTCCAACTCTTTACTAAGGTGATCATTCTTGTCAAGGAATTCCTTGAACATGTTAATCATGATCACTTGAAAGCCTGATAACTCTTGGGCTGCCTGGGTGGCTCAGTTGGTTAAGCGTCTGACTCTGGATTATGGCTCAGGTCATGATCTCAGGGTCGTGGGATCGAGCCCTGCCTAGGGCTCTGCACTGACATTGTGGAGCTTGTTTCGGATTCTCTCCCCCCACCCCTTCTCAAAGTAAATAAACTTGAAAAAAAAAATGAAGTTTGAAAATTCTAATATCAGGATTTCCTATGGGTTTATTTCTAAGGTCATTTGTTTCTGTTAGTCTTTAGTCATATCTTGTTCTGTATGCTTGATTCTTTTTATAGAAAACTAGAAATCATACGTGAAAGCCTCTAGAGAGAATTTTTCCCCAGAAAGGGTTCATTTTTGTTTCTGAAAGGAAGTTAGGCTAGAAGCATTAGTAATGTTTGATCACCAGAATTCACCCAGTGCTTTAAATGACTTCAATCCAGGCTGTAGTTCCTGTGAGGGTTCGTGTATTTCCAGTTTTCCTCACTTCCAGGGTCGGCCCTTTGCACTTGCAATCACAAGTCTAGGATTTGACCAACATTCATCTCCAGCCCTGGCAGCCTGACTACCTTTGACCTCCCTATGTCCATCGACCTGTGAAAATGCTGCTTAACTTCAGCTACTTCTTTTATTTATTTATTTATTTATTTATTTATTTATTTAATTTTTTTTTAACGTTTATTTATTTTTGAGACAGAGAGAGACAGAGCATGAACGGGGGAGGGTCAGAGAGAGGGAGACACAGAATCCGAAACAGGCTCCAGGCTCTGAGCTGTCAGCACAGAGCCCGGCGCGGGGCTCGAACTCACGGACCGCGAGATCATGACCTGAGCCGAAGTCAGCCGCTTCACCGACTGAGCCACCCAGGCGCCCCTCAGCTACTTCTTTTAGAAGCTACAGGTATCTCTACAGAATAAGCAACACCAAACGCCAGGCTTAACTCTCTGGGCTTTCCTTCTCTCCTGTAACGTGGCCCCACAATTCCTCGCTGCCTTGATAGGCTTCCAGTCCCTCAGACAGAGTTTTGCTTTGTTTTGTACAACTTCTTGAGCTGTGCTCGGTAGACATGTGAAACAACCCATTCCACCATATGGGAAGCTAAACTCTCCTTTATTATTCATTTTGTCATCCCATGTCACCCAGTGAATGGCTTTTAGAGCCCTCTATATCCTTACCAAGCCCTCTTTATCCAAACGAGAACACAGGCTTTGGGGTTGGAGGGGTTTATAAACGTCCAAACTGTGGCTTTACCTCTACTTTTAGCTAGGTAGCGTTGGACAAAATATCGAGCTTTTCCAGAATTCACTTGTAAAATAAGGCAAGTAAAACCTGCTTCAGGGTCACTGAGATTAAATAATACAGGTAAATAGCTCGGCACAATCCCTAGTACATAGTAAGGTTAGCACTTACTGAGTGAGCATTATCATCACTATTAGTTTTATTCATAATAACTCATAAATAAATCCTCCTATCCTCGAAACTCATCAGTGTCTTTACTCTGGGTGAAATACGTGTACACATTTTCACATTCAGAGCTCGTTCACACTAGCCTTCAATGTTCCCTTTTCCTAAAGTAATCCAGTACCTTCTTCAAGACCTAAAATGGAGTTCAACGTCCTCAAAAGGTATGCCCTGAATTCAACATCCATACTAACGTACACTTGCTCTAATTCCCGTTCAATTTAGCAGCATAGTTCATCAACTATTCCCTAATTCTGTGTTAGTGTCTTCCTAAAACTAGATTACAAAGTGCTTACAAAACCGGCCAGTAATTCCTATCCTCTATAATACATCCGGGGTAGCACCAAACCAGGAGGTTCTCAAACATGTGCGTGCTTCAGGGATTGACAAAAGTTCTTCATACCTCATAGGTGCTGTATAAATTAGTATTGAAAAGCCCCAAGAATGGGGCACAGAAGGACACAGGTAGAAGAAAAGAAAATGAGTAGATCAGCACATCAGAAAAAGAAACTATTTCCGGTAAGATATTTACTTAAGTCTTTAACTATAACTTCAAGTAACCTAGTTGCATTATTTTAAAATGACAACTCAAAGTCCAAAGTTGCATTTTTACAATTCAAAGTTTAGAGTTTAACGGGAACTTTCTGGTTCCTTTTAGATGGTCCCTCCACTTCCCTAGGGGAAAAATAAAATAAAACCCTAACTAGTTCAAGAAGTTGGCTAACAGTGATGCAGGAAAGAATACTCCCTAGGTATCAGTCACGAACACCGTAATATCCTGCTTTACGGATACTCAAAATTACTTGCTCAGGAGAATGAGAACAAAATAAAGATTTAAAACATGCACTTTTGTGAAAAAGGACCTGTGGTTGCAATTCGTTGACATTTTTTGAAGTCTTTAATTTTTTATCACAAGTACACACGACATCCTAAATGCTTCCTGATAACACGATAACATTAAATACCTTAACGTTTTATGAAGATTATTTGCAAAGGATTCATGCTACTCTTACAAGGCACGTTTTTAGTATATTTTCTGCTTGAATATCACTTTCTTCCAATCAATACTAAAGGAACTATATCACTAAAGTAACTCTAAAGGAAAAATAGCTCACTCTATCGATCATCCCATCTCTGACAATTTCTGCCTCCAACGCCACCCCACAAACGTGGTATTTTATGGACAAAAACTTGTGTTTCGCTATTTGTAAATACAACGATGCCTTTTAGTGACCATATTTACAACAAAATTTTACTTTCGGCAACTGACAGTGTCATTTAGCGCAAATGTCATGTGCTAAGAGTATGCTAAAATATACTCACGGTCATTTACATTTGAATAAGAGGGGATACCTAACGTTGGTGTATTTGAGATTTTGAGGGTTTGAACCCCTGCTGAACGAGCCAAATGCGTAGCAGAAGGAGCTCACGTTTGGAGATTTTACTGTCCTGACCTCAGATGAGTCCATTAAAATTACAAACGGGAAGAACGAGATGACTGCGAACACGTATAATGTATGATTTGGAGTCTTGAAGGGGAGGAGGTGAGATTTCAGGGACTATGAAACAGTTCTGGCTACACTGAACCACTTGTATAATACAAGTAATCGGGAAAAGGGGAAAGCAAGGTAAACAGATAATTCAAGGTGTGAATAAATATCTGTAAATACATAACAACTAATCTCTTGGAGGACTCTTCTGCCCATCCCATCAGAGTAGAAGAAACATGACTGCATGCTCTTTTAGCCAGACACTTCAGTGTGACAATGTTTGCCAGTGGAGAAAGGCATATGACATCAATGAACAGCAGCTTACCCACAGCGTTGTAGAGAGGCTCTCCAGTTAGCTTGTCCCAGACTACAGTGGTTTCCCTCTGGTTACTGACACCAATAGCTTTAAAGAGAAAGTTACACAGAAGGGAGTAGAAAATTAAACAAGTAAAAAACGACTTCAGGAGAACAGTTCTTTTTAAAAAAAAAAAAAAGGTTTTTTTACATGCGTAACTAAACTTAACAGTTTGAAAAAACATTTGGCACTTTTGTAGTGGTGTTGAATGCACTGTCTTTGAGCGGCTCCAGGAAAAGTGAACAGCCAGGGTCAACAAGTGCTTCTTTTTATTTCCACAGACTGCTTCCCACTTTGCTACCAGCACATGACAACATGGACCCAGACTCAGATCAATATCCAAATGAAAGGCTCCCAGGTTACCTTATAAAAAGGGAATACAATAATTCGAACTTTATAATAGCCAATTCATTATTCTATAGCGACCCGCAATCACCTCACTCATTTGTTTACTAACTGCCATGAGCAATTTCTCTGTGTGTGTGCACGTGCGCGTGCCTGTGTTTTGAGAAAATAGCTACAGATAAAATTCTTCCTGCCAGGCAACCTCATATTGTGGTTCTTTACAAATTGTTTCGGTCCTGTATTTTAATAATGTAAGACATACAAATTTAAATTGGGCATAAATACAACCCGTGATGGTATTTACAGTATACTGACCTCTACGGAACTCAAATGCTAAAGTTACAGTTATTATAAGTAAAATACTAATGCATACCATTTTATTCAATTCAGCTTATTCAGCCAAATCAGAGGTTCTCAGACTTGGCTGCACATTAGCATCAACTGGAGAGCTTCTGAAAAAAATATCAATGTCCACTTCATGGTCCAAACATTCCAATTTCACAGACTGGGACAGGACCTGAACGTTAGTGTTTTTCTTTAAACTCCCCCCGCCAAGCGATTTCTACTATGCAGCCTAGGGTGAACGCACTGACCTAAAGGATCGAGCTCTTCCAGAATGTACGGTGAGGACCGACTTTAAAGGCTATATAATCAACAACACATCTTTTGCTTAAATCTTCCCGAGAACCACTTGTCACGTGACCATTCAGCTAGCACTTCCATTGACAAGATACTCTCTACCTCTCTCAAAACAGATCAATCTCTATTCACAACTTCGGTGTTTAAAAAAAAAAAAATCCTTTTCCTCGTAGCTTTAAGTACTCCCTTTGCCCAGCACGGGGCTTGAACTCACACCCCCCAACATCAAGAGCCAGCTGCTCTACCAAGTGGGCCATCCAGGCACCTTTCCACATGGCACGATTTAAAGTGCCTTCACCAACTCTCCAAGCAACACGCAACTTTCTGTTCAAGCTGCACGCCCAGAATAAAACGCTACAGGAATGTTCTGACCGGCACAGAGCGGAGGGGGCCCAGCAGTTCCTTTGTTCTAAGTAATCTTTTTTTTAAAGCTCAAAACAACAGTTTCTTTTTAAAACAATACACTAAAATCTAAATTTAAAAAAGCAATTACTTAGATTTTACTGTAAGGAGATTTTATGTGTAATAGAGAGCAATGAAAACTGGCCTAGGGTAAATGAATACATGTATTTTTTACTGAGGTGTAACTGACAATATTATACTGGTTTCAGGTATATCGCCTAATGATTGGATACATTGTATAGGCTACAAAGTGATCACCATAGTAAATCCAGTATCATCCTGGCACCATACAAAGTTACACAATATGCAACGCAACATTGTTGACCGTAGTCACGAGGCTGGACATTATAGCCCTATGCCTTATCTGTTTTATGACTGGAGTTTGTACCTCAACTCCAGTTTTGTCCCCCCTCCAACCAGGAACCACCAGTCTATTCTCTGCATTTACGAGTTTTGTTTCATTTGGGTTGCTTTTTGAGTTCCACATACAAATAAAATCATACAGCGTCTGTCTTCCTCTGTCTGACTTTGGCAGACCCTCAAGGTCCATCCACGTTGTCACAAGTGGCAAGGTTTCCTTTTTTGTGGCTGAATAACATCCCATTGTCTGTATATACACTTTTTCCATTCATCCGTCAACGAACACTTGGGTTGTTTCCATGTCTTGGCTATTGTTAAGAACTGCTATGTACATAGGGGTGCATGTATCTTTTTGAATTTGTGTTTTCACTTTCTTTGGATAAAGACCAGAGCGGACTTGCTGGGTCACACATTAGTTCTATTTTTGGTTTTTTGAGCCACCTCTCTATGGTTTTCCACAGTGGTCCCACCCAGTTACATTCCCACCAACAGTGCACAAGGGGTCCCTTTCCTCGACATCCTCACCAACAGCTGTTTTGAAAGCAGCCATTCTGACAGGTGTGATGCGATATGTCATTGTGGTTTTGACTGGCATTTCCCTGATGATGAACGATGTTGAGCATCTTTTCATGTGCCTGTTGGCCATCTGGAGGTCTTCTTTGGAAAACAACATTCAGGCCCTCTGTTCATTTTTTTTTTTTACTTAGACTGTTTGCTATTGAATTGTAGGAGTTCTTTGTAATTTTGGACATTAACTCCGTATCAGATACATGATTTGCAAATACATTTTCCCATTTAGTAGGTTGCCTATTTTGTTGATGGTTTCCTTTGCTGGGCAGAGGCTTTTTAGTTTGATGCAGTCCCGCTTGTTTATTTTTACTTTTATTACTACTGATTCAAATTCCTTGCTAATGGTTGGTCTATTCAGATTTTCTATTTCTTGATGGTTCTGTCTAGACTCTATGTTTCCAGGAATGTATCAGTTTTCTCTACTGTTGTCCAATTTGTTGAGCTATCATTGTTAGTGGCACTCTCTTAGGATCCTTTGTATTTCTTTGCTATCTGTTTTAACGTCCACTTTCGTTTATTTATTTGAGCCCTTTCTTTTTTCCTTGGAGAGCCTATTAAATGTTTATCGAAATAATCTTTATCCAATGCAAATTTACTTACTAAAACACCTTTTCTAAGGGTACAAAGATGACTAACAGTCTACTTCTAAGAAACTTGGAGGCATAGGGTAAAAGGAAGAGATTTGGTTTGTTGTTTTTTTTTTAATAGAAGACACTAATGTTTGCAGGAATCAAGATGGAAGGCAAAGGACAATGTGGCAGACAGGGGTGCTGGGAAACAATGACACAAATGACACATGGTCCTGATTCTTTTTTTAACTTTTTTTTAATGTCTATTTATTTTTGAGAGAGAGAGAGAGAGAGAGAGAGAGAGAGAGAGAGAGAGAGAGAAACAGACCATGCACAGAGCAGTGAGAGACGGAGACACAGAATCTGAAGCAGGCTCCAGGCTCTGAGCTGTCAGCACAGAGCCCGACGCAGGGCTCAAACTCATGAACTGCGAGATCATGACCTGAGCCCAAGTGGGCCGCTTAACCGATTGAGTCTCTGAGTCACTGTCCTATGCCCTTCAGGCTATCTCTCTTTATTGGCTCATTCTAACTTGTGCTCAGGATGAAATCTAGAGCTATCTCTATCTGATTCATGGGTTACAGGTTCCTCCCTCACCACTCCTTCTTTCCTTTCTATCTTAGTTTGATTCCTTTGTGCCAAGTAAAATTGCTTTTCTTGCAGAAAACCCAAGTCTGGTGAAATAGGTTCTCAGGATTCTCTTGTAGCCATAAAAACATCTCCATTACTGCCCCAGGGCACATAGGTCTTGGGCAGCACCTCTGAACTTTCTCAGCGTTCCAGCTTCTTGTCCTGTTTACCCTAAATTCCTGGGGTTTTTTTAAGTTTTGTTTTTTTTTTTTCAATGTAATCTCTACCCCCAATGCCAGGTTTAAACTGATGACCCTGAGATCAAGAGTCACATGATCTGGGGCACATGGATGGCTAAGTCAGTTAAGTGTCCGACTTCCGCTCAGGTCATCCTGTCATGGTTCGTGAGTTTGAGCCCTGCATGGGGCTCCCGGCTGTCAGCAAGGAGCCTGCTTCAGACCCTCTGTCCCCACCCTCCTCTGCTCCTTGTTCTCTCTCTCTCTCAAAAATAATAAACATTTTTTTTTAAAAGAGTCATATGATCTATTGACTGAGGCAGCCAGGTGCCCCTGTGTTGTTTTTAAAGCAAACTTTTCTGACTGCTAATCCCAGCACCTGTGCCTCTCTTAATCTTAATTCCCTCTTCCTCAGAATAACACATTCAGGTTCTGTAATCGTCCACCCTGGTTTATCACCCATTTAGGAGCATATGAAAGTTACAGGCATGAAGTATATATAATTTCCTGGCCCCTCAGTCATTTAGTTACAGATATTATCAGCAGCAGCATATATGCAGCCCAATATAGTACAGTCTATCTAGCAGGTTCCTGCTTCACCTGTATGTTCCTTCTCAGGAGGGATTTTTCTCAATAGTGAGTACTGCTAGGAAAATGAACGAGTTAACTGCTAACTTCAAAATCTCTGGTTCAATTTGGCTTAACACTGCCTGTGGAAAGTTATAATCGCTGTTAGGAAAATATACTGAGAAAAAGCCTTTGGAAATACTACCGGATGTTGTAATTGTTGTTGGTGGAATTATGGATGGCAGGCATCCTTATTTAAAAATAAAGTCAGGGGTGCATGACTGGCTCGGTCGGTAGAGTCTGCGACTCTTAGTCTTGGGGTCGTGAGTTCAAGCCCCGCTGGCCTAGAGCCCGGTTATAAAAATTAATAAAAATAAAATCATAATTTATAATTGGAACATGTTCAGGAAAAAAAAACAACAACAACAAACCCTGACACTACACGTGGCGAAAAATAAGAGTCCCGGAGGAAGGCTACTAAATTTGCCAGGTGGGAGGAGGGACAAAGCTTCAAAGAAAAACAGTCTCTGGAAGATGTGTGCTTCAGGGATGTTGTAACAACTGGAAATGAGAGGCAGCCGCAGCTGGGTATCTATTTGGGACAACGAGGTGCCTTGCTGAGCCCCCCCCCCCCCCCAGAGACCCCTGAGAATAGGAGTCTGACAGAAGACAGAAATGTGTGTGGATATGTTTGGCAGGGTGAGGCAGTGGGTATGGGGGGGGGGGGTCCCTTTCCCTAACAGTGTGGCAATTACTTTTGACACAAGAGAATTTAAATGCTGAAAATTTTATGCTCTCAGATTTTTTTTAAAAAAGATTAAGTAATCTCTATACTCAGTAGGAGGCTCAAACTCATGATCCTAGCCAGGCCCCCCTACGCTCTCGGCTTTGAAAGTGGCGTATGTCATGCTTTGCTTCGATCACAGGAGGATGAGCGTAACCAGTAATTCCAGTTTTTATGCTTCCTCGCTCCTTCAGTCCAGTAACAGGCAAACAGGGCTAAGACTCCCTAAGAAGGAAAGAAGCAGCCTATGTACCTGTGTGGGGCCACGCGTGCTGTCCAGCTACAGAGTGAAGGTTCATCTTGGAGACATTGCTCATACGGACCTGAAATCAATGAACTTTCTGGCAGATGACAGACAACACCGATCAAACTGGAGTTTGCAAAAGAAATACAACCAGCCTTAACGACTACTCGCCCTGCAGCTGCAGAAACTGATTTATTGGCCACACCGGAACCAAACGGTGAAGCGGTGTGTGAGGTTATCAGCGTGGCTCACGAGAAAGAGCACTGGCCCAGAAGACAGGGGAGCTGTGCTTTATTTTAATGTGATCTGCTGCTATGTAGCTAACGGGACTTCCAGTAAGTCCTTTCCCCTCACTTGCAGCTAGCTTTAGGTGACGGAAAATCCTTTGGAGCACAAGCGTTCTGAGATCTAGAGTTCTACATAGTTCAACAAACTACCTGGGGGAAAACATTAGCACAAGTGGCCTGGTATGGAGGCGGTTGTGGAACATAATCTACCTAGCTCACCCGCCGGTGTTTGTTGAGAAGGAAGTGCTGGGTCACTTTGGCTCAGGTATGGGTTTGCCAGTGGTGAGCCACGGAGGAGTGTAGAACAGAGAGCTGCATTAGCGCCAGGGGAAGACAAGTCACTTCGACTGGAGTTGTGCGGCACTTTCACAGATATCACAAAAGCCAGAGGGAAAGGAACGCTCTCCGAGTCTCACGGTCCAGAAGGCCAACACACTGCAGCCTACCTGACCGATAAGGGAGATAGCATGAGGTCAAAACCAAGGCTGACCACCCTGGAATCCACATCCTGAACATGGCTTTATAAGCCACCTAGATCTTTCGCATCTTCGGTAATGGATATCTTAGTAACGGGTGCACTACCGAATGCCTCTTACACGTGTAGGTTGTTCACACTGCAAAAGCTGCGAGGACAGTTCAAGGAGACAACCAGCTGTCACTTTGATACACAACTCATCTAAAACCTGGTGAATGCAGCTCTAAAAGAAGTTTGAGGGGCGCCCGGGTGGCTCAGTCGGTTAAGCATCCGACTTGGGCTCGGGTCATGATCTCACGGTTCATGGGTTCGAGCCCCGCGTCGGGCTCTGCGCTGACAGCGATACTATCTCCCTCTCTGCTCGCGCTGTCACTCATTCTCTCTCTCGAAAATAAAAATAACCACTAAAAAAGAAAAAAAGAAGTCCGAGGCACGTCCACAGAGACGCAGGGATGAAATGAGGGTACGATACTCCACTAAGGTGCGATGGCATTGACACCTGTTTCCCCCACTTGGCTGTTAGCCGCACGACCCTATTTGTACTCCACTGTTGCCCTGGCATTCCTCGCACGTGAGTCTGCTCAACGAATGGTTTTGATTATGTTGAGTCTCTCGTCCCCCCCCCCTTTTTTTTTTTAAGATAGAGACAGAACCCAGATGCTTGAGTGGGTGAGAGGCAGAGGGACAGAGAGAGAATCTGAAGCAGGCTCTACACCCAGCGCAGAGCCCGACTAGGGGCTCGATCTCATGACCAACCGTGAGATCATGACCTGAGCAGAAATCAAGAGTCAGACGTTCAACCGACTGAGCTACGCAGGCACCCCTAGGTTTAGTCTTGTTAGGGTAAGTTTTATGGATACACATGGAGGAAAGGTTGGAAAAAAAAATGCAACTTTCTCCCCAGTATCTCTACCTAAAGCAATAAGTACATTGATTGATTGGGTGTTGGTAAATCTCAGAGTCGACATGATGTGAATCAAGAAACCACCACTACCAACTGATGGTTACCCTTATCTAGAGGCAAATTACCTAAAAAAGAAAAACATGGCCCTTGAAGGATGAACCTGAAATTTTTAAACTATAAAGAGACGACCATCACCACGTGATGTTTCCACCCTTCAGGCTAGCATCATCAAATCGTTGATAAGCGGGTGATTGTTTTCTCCTGGAATGAATGACGCAAAGGCAAACGGAGATAGATGGTCTATGAACACTGCCTGGAATTAATAGACATCTGTAATAATCTACCTCTGTCACTGATCTCAGGGAGATTCTGGAAGTGAAATGTTTTGACTTCCGATACCGCTCCCCCAAGCTGTTCCCCGACAGATCTAGGAGCTCCAGCAAAAAACCCAAGCATCGTCTCTGGCCCATCACTTCCCCGGACAGCGCCACTGTCCCTACTACCCTGACATCCAATCTATCAGCAAGTTCTGCCCCTTCACTTCGCCTCCACTGCTGCCACTGTCCGGTCACCATCCTCTGTCTCAAGACTTCCACAGCAGCATTGGTCTCCCTGTGTCTACACTCATACCTTTACCGTCCACCCCACACACAGCTCCACACCGCAGTCAGGAAGTTGTCTTTAAACTTCAAGTCAGATCCTGTCATAATCCCGTCGCCTTGCTTAAAACCTTCCTGCAGCTGGCTCCCTGTGAAACTAACACCCAAACTCCCTGGCCACTTCCCTGATTGCGGCTCCCACTGAAACCCCTTATCCACCCCCGCCCTCATCCTTCTTTTCCTCCCCTTTTGACATGCTGGTGTTTTCCTGATCCAGGAATATGCCAAACTCATTCCCACCCCAGGACCTTTGCACACGTGGTTTCCTTTTCCTGAAACTCTCTTCTCCCGGATATTTGCATGATTGCCCCCTTTTGGCTTTTGAGACCTCAGCAAAACTGTCACCTCCTCAGAGAGCCTTTCTCTAGCCATCCAACCTAAGGTAAGCTTGTCTAGGCACACCCCACCATACCACGCAGTTTTAGTTTCTGCATCCGACTGATCAGTATCTGAAATCAGCTTGTATCGGTGTGTTCTTACTGTTGGTCTCACACCCGCCGAAATAAAAGCTTCCTGCGAACGGGGACCTAATCTTCCCATTTACGGTCCCATCCTCAGTTCTCACAGAAATACTTGCTATGGCACAGGCCCTCGATCATGCAGTGAATGAATGAATGAACTTGATGGAGATAATCATGCATGGAGAAAAATAGTCTATTAAAAATACCTTTTATGTTGGAAATGTCAATATTGAGCTGTCCAAGTTTCTCACATGTTTTCTCTATACACTCATAGACAGACTGCAGAATTTCCTTTGGGTCTTGTTCCACCCATCTTTGAACAAAAGAATGTATTTGGTTAGTCCACAACAAAGCAACACGAGTATAATTTATTTGTCTAGAAATGTGCACTTATGAGGGTGTGGCTGGTGCATGAATCAAAAAAAATTAGATGAGCAAAGCAAAGCACAGCCAATATTCTAAAGAAATGATTTCAACAAAAGCCTAGTTCCCTTACATTTTTATTATTCTTCGTCTAGTAATTAACCATTTGGAAGAAGGCAAGTGATCATAGTCCACAAATGGCACATATTCTACCTGTGTTTACATATTTTTTTCAAATCCAGTAAGAAATTAGTTTCCTAATTTGTTATATCCTGTGGCTTTGATGAGTTTTGACAAACTATCTGCATGTTTCACTCGTCACTAGCTATTTCTAAGTAGACTGAGAAATACGTACATATACATACATATATATACATATATATATATATATATTACTCTTGGGATGGATGGATGGATTTATCTACTTACTTATTTATTTGTCTATGTACTTATTTATTTATGAAGCAAAAGGAATTCTGAAAAGCCAAATAAGTAAACTAACGTCTTTTGCCATTTTCTAAAATATTTTGTTAAAATTTAGGGGAAAAAATTTCAATTTCTTCCAGTAATTATTTCATGTAGACAAGTGACTGATTCCAGTTTTCAGACCCAATCCCTGTGCCATTATGGTAAAGTACGAGGACCTCAGAAAGATGAAAGGGACATAATAAATGACAAGGAAGAGAAATGTGGAAAACACAAATGGCAGTTGAGGAAAACCACGAGTAGAAAGGGCCCAAGCTTACAAAATCCTAGCCCACAATCGGGAAGCCTTCTTTGCCTTCCTGCAGCCTGCCTGGCTTTCCTGAGCTTTGAGTTCTGTTTCTAAATTTTTTCTAAAACCTAAGCTCCTTCCACATATTTCTAACTTCTGTCCCTCCATGACCCAGGCGCTCTCTCTCCAAATTACACTGGGATTAGGCCTGTGGACAGTCATTCTAATGCTGGTCCTATATCAATATCTTTTATTGGTAAAGAAATTCTCTAAAATGGAGGAGAACATTTTTTCATGGAAAGAAACCACTAACATTTCGTAAGACATCAGTTTTTGTCTTTCTTAAATTGAAAGTAAACTTTAAAGTAAAATAAACAGATCGAAAGCGCACAATCTGTTGAGTTTTAACAAATATATGTACCCATCTAACCAACACCCCAGTCAAGATATAAAATATTTCTATCACTCCTGAGAGGTCTTTCATGCCTATTTCAAGTCAATCACAAACTCCACAGGCAACCAGTTTTTGATTTCTATCATCTTAGATTACTTTAGCCTCTTCTTAAATTTCAGACACAGCCCTGTACATGTGCTCCTTGGTGTCCAGCTTCTTGCGCTTTCCATGAGATTAGTAAGACTCAACCATGTTGTTGCATGCATCAGTTCACTTTTTCAAAATTGCTGAATGGTATTTCACTGTTACTCATTCTACTGATGAGAGACATTTGGGTTGTTTCCAGTTTAGGCTATTATGAATAAAGCTGCTATAAACACTCATGTATGTCTTTCTATGGCCATATGCTTTCAATTCTCTTGGACAGATTCCTAAGAGTGCAATGCTACAGACACAGGGCTGATTTTACAAGAAACTGCCATGCAGTTTTTCCCTCTGGTTGTATCATAAACATCATTAAATTTTCAATAATATACTTAACATTCTATTTAATCACCACTACCACATATGCAAGTTCTTCCCAAGAAGGATGACTCTCATGATAAGATATGTGGATGCTTTTTTAAGCAACAGTTATCTTTACTTAAGGAAAAAGCCCTTCCACTCAAATCAGCCAAGCAGTGGTTTGGCAGTGATGGAGACAGAGAACTAAAGGACTTCAAGGTCAATGTGGACTTTCTGATATTTAATACTCCTTTGCCTTATTACCTGATCATCCCTTCCTTTTCCGTCACGGGATTCCTAAGCCATCAATCTCCCACACATTTTTGCCGAGCCACCAAGGTATTGTCTCCTTCCTTGACTGAAATCTATCCCTCCAGTCTTCTCAGGAGGGACTTGGTCAAGTTAACTTTACAAAGCCACAGGGCAGGTAAGGTGAGATAGAGTAATAAACAGGAGGTATCTTTACATATTAAATCAGGAAACATACCCTTCTCTTGGAAACTCTTGTTTTATTTCCACTTGATGATGACTAAGTAGTTCAGCTGTTTTTGAATTGAAGACCTGAAAAACATATCGCAATGTTAGGGTGAAAAGGCAGGTAGAGAGAAAAGATGTTTAAAGCTATTCAGCCGCCAAAGTTCCTAGTCGCTGACAGGAAAAGTCTAATCGGATGAAAGGCCGCAGAAGATGTTCTACCTTCTCTACAGATAGAATCAAGATAAAGAGAAATCTAGTGAAGGTGAAGCTAAAGAGGCAACTCCTTCGTCTTTAAAAAAATTTCACACATCAACCAGTTAATAGTATGGATCTCAAAAGAGGATGGGATGGGAATGCAAGCTGGTGCAACCATTCTGGAAAACAGTATGGAGGTTCCTCAAAAAACTAAAATTAGAACTACCCTACGACCCAGCAATCGCACTACTAGGTATTTATCCAAGGGATACAGGTGTGCTGTTTCAAAGGGACACATGCACCCCAGTGTTTATAGCAGCACTATCAACAGCAGCCAAAGTATGGAAAGAGCCCAAACGTCCATCGATGGATGAATGGATAAAGAAGATGGCGGTACATATATGTATATGTGGGGGGATGAGCTAAATGGGTAAGGGGCACGAAGGAATCTACTCCTGAAATCATTGTTGCACTGTATGCTAACTAACTTGGACATAAATTTTAAAAAATAAACAATAAAATTAAAAAGAAAGAGAGAGAATGGGAAAACCAAAAAGAAAAGAGAGCTGGCAAAATGCTGATGGTGATGGTACAAGCTTCCATTCTGCTTCCATCTTGGATGTGGAGACACAAAGAGTCATAGAGAGCCAGGCAGGGAAGGGCACTGTGTCAGTTCCTTTGAAGGGAGGTGCCCCCCATGAATCTAGCTCTTATAAAGGTCAACAGAGCTGTGTATCGATCAACAGGGGAGAAGTGCATCCCCACACCCATCCGGCTGAGTGCTGTCTGTGACATACCTGCCGTGAACTGATGACGCTTGGTACAAACCGTGAAGACCAATGGACCAAAGCTACCAAAGAAGTGCCATACGATCCTCCACAATTTTAATACTATTAAAACAATACTTAAAAAAAACCTGGTAATCCTTTCTCCTCTATATTTTCACCTGCGTGCACCTCCACTTGAGTACCAAAGTACTTAGTCTTTCAGAGTAAGGATTCCTATTTTAATTAAACTCAACTTCCGGAATCACTGTAATTACAGCAGTAGAGTTACATCCAATTAGGTAAGCGTTTCCATGCCTGGGTTTCCCGTGGGAGAAAATTACCTGCTCACTGCAGTCTAAGAAAGGGAAAGGAAGAGAAAACACACCAGGAGTCGCTGCTGCCCTCTCTCCCCAGCACACTACCTCCCCTTTTGGGAGGAAATGATAAATAGAGTGAAAGCAAAAAGGTATATATTCTCAAGTCCTGTGAAGAGAGAAAATATCTTTTAAGTCAAAGGTTAACTCGGCGCGTCCTAAACAAAAGGCATGTCACAGAATCCTAAATGATACCCCCTCTGATTTACAACTTAGCCTTAGGGTATACTTTGAGGATGTTCCATCCGTTTTGGTCCGTCAGGTCCTTATTAGGAGCAAATTATTAAAACCAAACGACAAATGGTTGAAACTCTAATAGGAAACCACAGTTTTACTATTTTTATGCATCTTACTACTGCTCCCAGGGTCTACTTCCAAATCCCCAAGGGATTTGGGGTTAAGAGACACGGTGCCTATGGGGCTCTGAATGGAGTGAGATCCTTGTTCCAACACCTACTGGTTTTAACTAGGCTGACTTCGGGGCCCCCACACTAATAACGGATTTGTAGACCTTTGGAAAAGGCACAGAAAAGGGGAGAATTTTGGTAAATTCCATCTGACTTACTAGACCGTGATGCCGGTGATCACACAGCATTTGGACCTAACAGGATGGAGCCTGGCCTTCCCTACGTCTTCAGAGCCCTGAACCTGTACAGAATATGGATACTACCTTTAGATGTTTACGATCTGACCCTGGGCAACACTTCCACGTCTGTGGGACACTTTCTAGGTTTAATATTTGTAGACTCTTCAACTTTCTTAGGGTTGCACTGTCCAACCGAAATATGATACAAACCACTTGTGGAAATTTAAATTAAAAAAAAAGTTTTTTAAATGTTTATTTATTTTTGAGGGAGAGAGAATGTCAAGAGCATGAGCAGGGGAGGGGCAGAGAGAGAGAGGGAGACCCGGAGTCCGAAGCAGGCTCCAGGCACTGAACTGTCAGCATGGAGCCCGACACGGGGCTCGAACCCACGGGCTGTGAGATCATGGCCTGAGCCGAAGTCGGACGCTTAACCGACTGAGCCACCCAGGCGCCCCATGAAATTTAATTTCTTTGAAAAAAAAAAACAGTAAAAAGAGGCAAGTGAGATTAGTTGGAATAACATTGTATTTAAGCCACTGTGTCTAAAAAATTAGCATTCTGACATGTGATCAATACAGAAACAGGAGATCTGCTTATTTTTAGAAGTCTCTGAAATCTGGTATATATCTTATGCTTATGGTCCATCTCAATTTGGACTGAAAGTGACCACACTGAAAGTGGTCAATTTCCACGTGTTGTTAGTAGCTATCGGACAGGGGAGTGAAGTTCTGGACTACTGTTTTTCTCATACATCTAGGTTCATGTGAAGAGTTTTTAAAAAAAAATTTTTAACGTTTATTCATTTTTGAGAGGGAGAGAGAGAGAGAGAAAGAGACAGAGCATGAGCGAGGGAGGGGCAGAGAAGGGGGAGACACAGAATCTGAAGATGGCTCCAGGCTCTTAGCTGTCAGCACAGAGCCCGATGCCGGGTTCCAACTCACCAACTGTGAGATCATGACCTGAGCTGAAATCTGACACTTAACCGACTGAGCCACCCGGTGCCCCCCAGTTTTAATTAAGACTGTCCGTTTGGGGCGCCTGGGTGGCGCAGTCAGTTAAGCGTCCGACTTCAGCCAGGTCACGATCTCGCGGTCCATGAGTTTGAGCCCCGCGTCAGGCTCTGGGCTGATGGCTCGGAGCCTGGAGCCTGTTTCCGATTCTGTGTCTCCCTCTCTCTCTGACCCTCCCCCGTTCATGCTCTGTCTCTCTCTGTCCCAAAAATAAATAAAAAACGTTGAAAAAAAAAATTAAAAAAAAAAAAAAGACTGTCCGTTTGTCTGCAGATGGACAAATGTACAAAGAAGGCTAATGATGTTTCCACAATACTTTCTGCCCGGAGGGTTACTAACACTATAAGAGATCACAAGGCCCAGTAGCCAGAATGCTCGTCTGATCTTTTCCAGTAGATTTCAAAAGCCACGGTCAACTGAAGATGGCAGTGGCTATATAGTTTGTTTTACAAAAGGTCAAGCATGGTCATTTGTTTAAAACTCATTAGATGGCAAAGAAGAAAGACCCCAGCATTACAGATGCTCCTCACCTCTTTTTCTCCCCTTTCAAATTTGAAATTCACCAAATTTAAGTCAGTTAAAACTTCAGATGCACAGGGGTGCCTGGGTGGCTCAGTCAGTTAAGCGTCTTCAGCTCAAGTCATGATCTCACGGTTCATAGGTTCGAGCCCCACGTTGGGCTCTTCGCTGACAGCTCGGAGCCTGCTTGGGATTCTCTGTCTCCTCCTCCTCCTCCTCCTCCTCCTCCTCCTCCTCCTTCTTCTTCTTCTTCTTCTTCTTCTCTCTCTCTCTCTCTCTCTCTCTCTCTGCCCTTTCCCTGCTCATGTTCTCTCTCTCAAAAATAAACATTAAAAAAAAAAAAAACTCCAGGTGCACAACAGCACAGAATCGAAGGCTCTCCTTAAGAAAATTAATTAAAAGTAGTATTTGAAGGCACAAAGAGTCCCTGGTTCCTGGAAGAGATCCTCGAGATCCCATGGGCTAGCCTTTCCAAAATGTGCTCCTTGCATCTCCGGGGCCCTTCAGAAGCTGGGAAGGAGGCACAGGGAGCTCCAGGCTGAGCCCCTGGGCCACGCTGACCTTAGATTTCACATTTTATCACCTCCAGCTTCCAGATTTGGACCTATCCAGAAAAGAGCTTACCAATGGAGCTCCAAGGCAAAAAACGCAGGACAACACAACACAAACTGAAATATATAATATAATGCTCTAGTATTCACAAAGGGAGCTCCAAGAAGTTGGATAATACTGACAAACAGGGCTAAGCTCTAGGTTTTCTAAATGCCGATTCAGTGTTTTTCCAATACAAAATCATGCTAATACCATTTACGATTTTTTTTTCATCCTTCATTAAGTGGCAGGAAATACAAAGTTTTAGGACATAAAAGGAGAAAGGCCATCAAACTCAGACTAGTGGGGGTCTGAGAGGGGTTATCAGAAGAGGGAACTTCTCGACTGGGACTTCAGGTTGCCTAGAAGGGAGTGTGTGAGCGGCAGGGAGCGCAGGGGAGGCCAGGCTGAAGGAGAGCAGCCGCCAGGTGTCTGTGGGGACCCGGGGAATCCAAGGGGATCCAGGGGTCTCCAGGGGAGACAACTGAGGGCTCCAGTCAGAGGGCCAGCAGCAGTGGGGACTGAAAGAAATGAAATGCGCTGCTGAGAGAGATCTAATAAGGATATAAGCAATTAGATGCGACAAGGGCTTGGATGGAGGGGAGTAAAGAAAAAGGAGGGACGCTCACAGATGACAGGTGACAGGCCAGCCAAGACCGTGTTTACCAGACAAAGGATAGGGTGGGAACAGCAGTGGTGGCACAGAAGGGGGTTAAGGAGATGGCAGAGTTCATCTTCAATCATGTGTTGTTGGGGTGTTACTGGGGCACATGCGTAAAGATGCCCAGCGGGCCGTTGCTTATATTTGAGGTCGGAAGCTTAAAGAAAGAGATCTGTTCAGGTTAGAAACTTGGGACTAGTAGATAGAGAAGTTCTGGGGATCTAATGCACAGCAGTGATTCTAGCCAAGAATACTGTACTATAAACAGCCAAGAGGCTAGATCTTAATTGTTCCCACCACATAAAAGAAATGATAATTATGTGACGTAAAAGAGGTATTAATGCTACAAAGGGTAAGCAACACCCTGTACATCTTAACCTTACACTCTGTTACATGTCAGTTATATTTTAGTGAAAAAAAAAAAGAGGGGTGCCTGGGGGGCTCAGTCAGTTGACCATCCAACTTCAGCTCAGGTCGTGATCTCACCGTTCGTGGGCTCGAGCCCCACGTCGGGCTCCGTGCTGACAGCTCGTAGCCTGGAGCCTGCTTCCGATTCTGTGTCTGTCCCTCCCCTGCTCATGTCTCTCTGTCTAACAAATAAATAAACTTTAAAAATAAAAAAAACTCTTTAAAAAAAAAAAAAGAGAGGAAGAGATCTGTTCTCAGAATCCTGTGTTGGCCAGAAAGGCAGATGAGGAGGTCACACTTCATATATCATGGAGTCAAACAGCACAGGCCTGGGGAGCACAGAGCTGGGGGTGGGGGATCAAGCTCCAGTCCTGCCCAAGTCAGCTGCGGGACTTGAACTTTTCTGAACCTCAACTTTTCCATCTGTAAAAGGATTAAATAAAAGAATTTATAGGAAGTATTTCACACAGGGCAGGCGCACCGTAGGCGTCCCAGACATGTGACCACTGCTGTCCCTGCCACGACTGCTATTTTTATTACCGTTACTACCACCGGCAGCCACCGGCACAACTGGCCAGTGATAGTTAGGATTCAGAGCTCCCAGCGCTATATTCATCTGTAAGGCCAAATCATGCATCTGTTCCAGATTCTGTTTTGCGGGGAGGCCAGTTACAAACTGAAAAAGGGAGGGAACGTAGGAGATTAGTGGGGTGCCCAGGTGGCTCTGTCGGTTGAGCGTCCGACTCTTGATTTCAGCTCAGGTCATGATCCCAGGGTTGTGGGATCGAGCCCCGCAGTGGGGCTCTGTGCTGACTGTGAAGCCTGCTTAAGATTCTTTCTCTCTTTCCCTCTGCCCCTCTTCCCTGCTGGCTCTCTCTCTCAAAAAAAAAAAAAAAAAAAAAGACAGGGGTGCCTGGGTGGCTCAGTCGGTTAAGCGTCCAATTTCAGCTCAGGTCGTGACCTCGCGAAGCCTAATTCATAACTCAATTCCCGCTCTGGAGGAGAGGGATAGTTTAAACACTGAAGAAACGTGGGAAATGACCTTTTTGTTTTTTAATATGTAAGGCCTTTCTAAAACAGTGCATGCCTTCCCTGTCTTAGAAGAAGGAGAATGGGAGACGGACCACACGCCGTCTTCACTAACAAACTGTCCCTTAGCGTCCTAAGCTGAATTCACTTACCTCTTCTCACTCACCCTGTAATTCGGCCAGCCCACGAGAAACATGCGCATTCACTTCCCTCCCACGTGACTTCCCCCACTAGTCTGCGCTTTTACGCCGCACTCAGCTTGAATAAAACAGTTTTCAGGAATGAGAACTCCCTCTCTAGGACTCTGTGATACTATATAGATTTGAGTGACCTAAAACAAAAGCTCCGGCTACAAATATATGGCAAACCTGACCACAAAAGGCATAGTGGCATGTTCCAACAAGCCAGAGAAGGAAAACATGGCAAAGGGCATTATATTTTCCTTAAAAAATGAGGCCACATGAAATAGCACATACATATATCTGATACGGCGATAGGTGCCCCCTGAGGACTTTTTCCAAGACTCCGCGAATTAACCTCCCTAGTCTTCCGATCGCAAAGTTCTAGTCAACGCCTCTGAAGGGCTCGGGTACGTAGTCATGTAATGAGCGCCTAACACATGCCAGATGCTGTGTTAGGCTTGGGGGAGGGAGAGCTCTTCACACATGATGTTTGTGAGAGACAAGACAGGGCGGCAGCTTCGTGAGGGGACCGTCTTCTTGCCATCTGTGTAAGGTGATGGGCAAGAAAATGAGCCAACTTGGTGGAAAAGAAGAAAGCACAAAAGTAACACAACCGTAGTTATCACAATGGTGGCCTCATTCTGCCTAAGAGCCACATCAGTTTTTACCACGTTTACGGTGCATTAGTCCCTGGCCCCTGATGGGCGCTTAATAAATAGGCGTCGAATAAATACATGAAAGGAAGAAAGCGGAAATCCGTCCCTAAGCCTTATGAGATCTCTAAGGATGAGGCCGCTGGGGCCAAGGCAGTGCTTCCTGCCCAAACAAACACCGAACTACAATTCTAGTCATTCTTTGGAGATGCTGGCTATTGGAACACGGCGGTTGCGAAACCGTCATCCACGGTGACTACACCTGGGTCCAGCCCAGGACCCGCTGGATCTGAGTCACAGGGCGATCAAAACCAGGACTTATTCAAAGGCAACGTTTTCTGTTTGTTTTTTTACATATTGCGAAACCAGTGTGTGCATATGTTTTCCTTGGTGAAGATTCATCTGTGATTATAATCAGAACTGACACCTGAGAAGTGGGTAAGCGGCCTCTCCCCAGCCTCTCCTCTTCCCTTCACAGGGCTTCAGGCAGCCGGGGAGCCTAGGGCACGATTTAGGGCAGGCTTCTGGGCGCACGCGACAGACCCGGCCTTGAATCCTAGTTCCACCAGTTACTGTGACCTTGGGCACGGTCCTCAGCATGGTCCGATGACCTGTGGAAAGGAGCTTACCAGTGCCACCTACATTGAGGTTGCTGTGTGGGTTAAATGAGATAAAGCTGGAAAAATCCTCCCCTGCAGCATCGGACACATTTCAAGTCATAACACGTTCCAAGTCTTTGCTTTTCGTAACTTTCAACTTAATGGGGAAAAACAAAGTTACCAAATAAAGAGGGAAGTTGACTGTTTAAGCTGAAACTTTGGTTTTATAAAGAAATGGCCCCTCCTTAAAACCTGTTACACTGATTCTCTTTCCAAGAAGTTCCTATTCTGTAATCTGAGTAATCATGTGCCAACCCCAGTTCACTTTCCTATCAGACAAGTATGAACGTTTCCCTTTAGTACAAAGCATATGCATAGGGTCCCAGGGTGAACTCTTTGGCAACTAGATGAAGAAATGAACATGTTCTCAAACTGTCTACTAAAATATAAGAAACTGGGGCGCCTGGGTGGCTCAGTCGGTTAAGCATCTGACTTCAGCTCAGGTCATGATCTTGCGGTCCGTGAGTTCGAGCCCCGCGTCGGGCTCTGTGCTGACAGCTCAGAGCCTGGAGCCTGTTTCAGATTCTGTGTCTCCCTCTCTCTCTGCCCCTCCCCTGCTCATGCTCTGTCTCTGTCTCAAAAATAAATAAACGTTAAAATAAATAAATAAATAAATAAATAAATAAATAAAATAAAATATAAGAAATTAAGTAATGAAACACACCCAAGTCAGGAAGTTTTAAGATATTTTTGGGACAAGGCAAAAGAGCTAACCATAATCAAAATTCAGTTGACCTACTAAAGGGAAATAAAAATCTATGGAATCAATATGTATAAAGTGCTCCCTGTAGACAAAACACGTGTTCAACAAACAAACAAACACATGTTCGTTTGTTGCATGGACCAAGATTTTTTTTAAAGTTTATTTTTATTTATTTTGAGAGAGAGAGAGAGAGAGAGAGAGAGATAAAGAGCAAGCAGGGGAGGGGCAGAGAGAGAGGGAGTCAGAATCCCAAGCAGGCTCCACGCTGATCTCACCGTGAGACCTGAGCCAAAGTCAAGAGTCGGACGCTTAACCGACTGAGCCACCCGGGTACCCCCGGACCAAGATGTTTTAAGGAACACAGAGACCAACAGGACCTAAAAGGAGGTCCCGGCTCTGAAGTACAGCAGGTATACAATTATAATACAAATCAGGTGATCAGAGCTATTAATAGATGTATAAGAAAAGCACTATAGGAAGAGGTAGAAATTCTAAGGGTTTGAGGAAGACCTGCTAAGAGATGGCATCTGAGGCACTATTTGGAGGCAGAGTTGAATTTCAAGAAGCAGATCTAGGGACGGGGGAGGAGACGACTCCCTCAGAGGAAAGAACATGCGGCTCGAAATGTTGTGTCCATTAGGGGAGAAAGTTAACGATGGTTAGTACAGAAAAAGGAAGAAGAAAGCTTGGAGAGGTTATTGGTCTCGTGAAAGTTGAATGAGATATGCAAATCTAATGAACACTGATCAGGAAATTACTCAAATACCTTTAACTTGATAAGGTTCCTTATGACAGCTCTTATTGTATTCTTCCCTGAGAAGGTAAGCAATTATTTGTGAGTCATAATTACAACGTGGAACAAAATGACTAGAACCCTTGGGAATTACCTCGTGATCTGTGATCGAAGCACTTATTCAGCAAATCTATTATCTGCATTTTGCAGGGAGTGGTTTAGCAACCTCTTTCCTTGTAACTGAAGGAGAAGTTGACTGTTAAACCATTCCTAAGTTCTGTTCGACTTCACGCATGATCTGGAAGTCTTTTGTCGACCCGCGAAGCATCTTTCATAGTTGTTTCTCAAGAAGCGGCAAACTTGGCCGATCAACTTTTACACATCACTCTATAAGCAGGATGGGAATCTTCTGAATTTGCACCTCAGCTTACTCAATGAGACCATACTACACCAGAGCTCAGAAAACACAACCCAGGGTCAGCAGGCTTGTGACGTTCATGTCACACATCGAATGATTCATGTCACGCACACAAATGATTGCGATAATATGAAGTCGATTAATTCTTCCCCCACCAATGCAGAAAGATGCCCCTTGGGCAACAGACTCCGAGGGACCAGGAACAGCCCTCAGTAGGTAAAGAAGCCTGCCGGGCTACAGGGACGGCAACGGTGAAGAGTCAAAAGAAAGAGAAGCACAGTAAGGCTGGTTCCTAAAAGGGAAGGCATACCGAACTGAATAATGTAAGGACATGAGTAATAATAGTGAAATGAAACATCAAATACTTTACCCATGTTCACAGTGGGGAGAAGCCGTATCAACTTGAGAACAGCCGCCCCGTTCAGTGTGGCCCCCACAATGCTTAAAGAAGTAGTTGGCCAACGTTCAAGAATAATGAGATTTCACTGCAAACTCAAGACGATCAACATTTCTTAAAGAATTTGAAGATCTGGCAACACTGGGCTTGTGGTACCGCTTGGCTCTAGGCTGTCCCCTTGGCCTGAGTCGGCTCTCCACCTTCTACCTGGCTGGCTCCTGCAGGCACTTGTGTGGGCAATTTTTGAACAGGATTTCCAAAATCAACCCACACTTCGTCAGGACACAGGTCTTCAATGGCCTTTCTTAATTTGGGAAGATGGCAATGATGATTGTGTGTTTTATAGATTAATCAAATCCAGTTAGGCAGACTATCTTACTTATGATTCAGGATTCCTTTACAGACATTTATATGAGAATAGGACAAAGTGAAACCTGCCCGGGGTGATCTAAAGATAAGCAATGTAAGAGACGGTGGTTTGAGCTTGGCAGCTCAAACCTGGCTAAGTCATTAAATAGGATTCAAACTACAAGTGGACAGAAAGCTTTTCAGTTCAGACAAGAGAGACAAGTATCAAAATGCAGGCACAAATGCAGGTTTTAGTCAAGTGGCCAGTTAAGCAGAACTTGGAAGACATGTACTTACTGTATATACAATGAATACATGTAGTATACGCACACATACATATACATACAGAATAATGCACGAAAAAAAGATTTGAAGTCAGTGAAGAGCCAAATAATCATTCAGTATTTACATCAATCTGCTAAGTGAGCCAAATGCCCACCGAAAGCATAAGTTCTTAACCAACAAGCGTTTATTTAAATTACTTTTAAATCATCTTACCAAACTCGGTGCTAGATCACTTTAAGAGCAAGTTTCTTAATTGCACACGACATTAATAAGCAGAGTCCCTTAAATAGCACTCCGTTGTGATAAAACTGCTCTCAGACACGGTAAATAAAAAGAGGAACAGCATTTTCCTGTCACTTTAAGTTGTGAAGCACGGAGAAAACAATCATCTGTTTGTGACGGGCAAAGCATCCGAACTGAAATTTGCGAGTCTTCGGAATCGAATAAAGATGCCGGTAAAAACACAGTAGCGTGACTTTTTCCTAACGTGTTCAGCACCGCCCCCCACCCCACCATGCCGGCCTTCCACCTTCTGCAATTTGTGTGGGAGAGGATGACAGCGCATCATCACGCTAATACTATATTCGTTCTACTGCTCCAAAGGACGCCGTGTTAGGCTACCAAAGCCGTGACACAGCTTTTGCCCCATCCAAGGACGTCCTGCGCCCCGCAGGCCAAATGCTCCTGGGGAAGACCGCAGTAGCGGTCAATGTGGCCACCTGTCCCTGGCTACAGGCGGGCCGCTCTGACGGATGCTCAGCGAGTCCCAGCTCCCTTTGGGGGTGGAGTCCCCCTATGAGTAGGTGATTCGGCTCCACCACCGAGGCCGGGGCTGCTCAACTCGGCCACGGGGGTCGCGAGAGGCCGAGGTCCCCCAGGCCCACGGAGGGCAGCTCCAGCGTGGCGGGTCCCGCTCCGGGGGCCTCGGCCTCCACCCCCTGCCTAGCGACTGGGGCCCGGGGTCGGGGGAGGCGCGGGATGGGGACGCGACAGCCAGCCCCGAGGTCCACGGGCGCCCGCCCCGGCTCAGCGCCTCCTCAAATGTCACCCTGGGCTCACCAAAAAGCGCGTTGAGCTGGTGCCCTGGTCCACTGCCCCCACCAATGGCCCCAAAACTGCTTTCTTCGCGGCTGCCATGAAACCAGCTTCGGGTCAGCGGGCTATCGCGGCCCGTTTCCCGGGAGACGGCGGCGGGCGGGGGAGGGGCAGGTCGCTGGCCGGGCAGGCGAGGCGGCGTGCAACAGCAGAACGCTGGGATCGCGCTCCAGGCAGCCCCTTTACCCGCGCGGAACCTTCTCACCCCGCCCCTTGGGCCCAGGCCCCGCCTCCAACCGCGTTCCCCATGACTCCGGGGGCGTGGCGGGGGGGGGGCGCGGCCCGCCGGGCCAGCCAATTAGCGAACGCGGAAAGAGGCGGAACGTTCCGACAGTCAGAGGGCGGTGAGACGTCAGGGAGGCGGGGCCTGGGCGCGGCGGAGGCTGTGGCCCGCGCCGTGGATCACGTGGGCTCCTGCGGCCCGGCGGCCGAGCCGGCCTGCCGCAGGGCCGGGGGCGGAGGCCGGCGCTGCCCTTTGGCGGGGAGCGCCACCGGCCCGTGGAAAGGGCACAACCCCCACGCCGCGCTTAGGGGCTTCCCCCCGCGAAAGGTCCCAGAGGACAGGACTGCTTGTTCCCCTGGTGGGCTGTGCAGAGCGCGGCGTGAGTCGCTGTTCAGGCCGACCCGGCCGGGCCTTCCCGCGCTTCCCACGCCCCGCCCACCTCCCCTCTCCTTGCCCTGGATAAGAATTCCCTGCAGGGAACTGGCCCCACGTAGCGTGGCCCCCGGGAGCACGGCTAATCCCTCATCTTCGGCCGCTTTTCAGGGACAAGGAACGCGGAAGTTCTTTCGGTTTAGCATGTAAGGCAAGAGCGCAGAATCGACCTCGGGTCCCTCAATTGACAATCTGGCATCCGGCAACTCCCTGTCCCGAACCGCCCTTGCTCCTCGCTTGACCTCACTCTGGTGTCCCCTCCCTCTCACGCCATTTCCTCTCCCTCCATTAACTGCTCTACATTGCAAAGGGAGAGCAAAGGGGCTCTTTGATTTGACCTTGAATTTACCTTGCCAGGAGAGTTCCGCACGTTTCAGGAGCTTTTCAAACTTTGAATGAAGACCCACCGTGAGAAATAGTTTACGACTCCAGGTGTGTGCGTGCGCATGTGCATAAATTTATTTTCTATGTAATACATATAGATACACATAAATATATTTTCTGTATATTTACATTATTGAAAAATGTTTCCGAAACAATTTATCCTTCCGTGCTACGCATTCTGTATTGCTTTATTCTATTGCTGATCATTTTATCAATTGAGTAAAGGAGGCAAAACTGAAAGAACAAAGGCCTTTTTTTTGGGGGGGGGTCCTCAGAATTGCAGTTTCGGTGCAGGTTCTGGAGGACTCAGAAAAGGGTCTTGCTCATGTGGGGAAAGCAAGGGGTTTTCACGGGAAAGAAAGAAGGGGTGATTACATGACTTAAGTAAAAGAAAAAAAACCTACTTTGGTGCTGACTGGTGGAGCCACTTCTCATTACTATCTTATTGATTATTTTATTGCTGCTATCAAATAAAACTGTCCCTGGTATGTATTAATTCACTTTGCTGTCCTCATATGATCTGTCAGTTGCTCTCTTTAAACTTTACAATCAACTGCCTGTAAAACAGTTGCTGCTTCTGGCCTAGTTCAAGAGTTCATTGGGAAGAAAAATGCAGCTGCAAAATGGAGAACCTTATGGCCAGAAATTTTACACAATTCCACAGTTCCCTTTTGATCCAAGATTTTTTTTTTTTTTTTGGAAAATTGTCACAGATCAATACTATTCCCTGGTAGCCAGTTTAAATGTTCTGTTCTGGACCTTAAGTAAGAGGTCTGTTCCAAATCTCATGAACCAGCCCTACTCTTGAAAATGTCAGGGGCGCCTGGGTGGCTCAGTCGGTTGGGCGTCCGACTTCGGCTCAGGTCACGATCTCGCGGTCCGTGAGTTCGAGCCCCGCGTCGGGCTCTGGGCTGATGGCTCAGAGCCTGGAGCCTGCTTCCGATTCTGTGTCTCCCTCTCTCTCTGCCCCTCCCCCGTTCATGCTCTGTCTCTCTCTATCTCAAAAATAAACGTTAAAAAAAATAAAAATTAAAAAAATTAAAAAAAAAAAAAGAAAATGTCAGTTCAGGGGCGCCTGGGTGGCTCAGTGAGTTAAGCGTCCACTCTCAATCTCAGCTCAGGTCATGATATCACAGTTTGTGAGTCTGAGCCCCACCTATGGCTCAGCGTTAACAGTGAGGAGCCTTCTTGGGATTCTCTCCCTCTCCCCCTCTGTCTCTGCCCCTCCCCCACTCATGCTCCCTCTCAATAAATAAATAAATAAATAACTATTAAAAAAAAGAAAATAAGTCACTTCAGTTAAACACTTGTGTCTCGTTTCAGGAAGTGGTCTTCGAGGGGGTTCCCCAAATTAGGCCCATATTGTGCAAGCAGTCAGGTAATTAATAAGAGGCATCTCTACGGAAACAAAAGAAACACAAAGGTTAATGGTTGGAGCGTATTATAAACCCAGTGTCTGCGTCCCGAGTGTGGCCAGTGAGAAGATTTCTAGATGTCAGGCTCAAAGCATCTTCAGAGGGAGTGAGAGCAGGCGGTGGCGATCTGACAGATTTTCCTGGTTTGCAGTCTGAGTATCTCTGGTGATCTTTCTGAGAGGCCCATATAAAGCAACAGGCACGAAGACCGTCTGAACGTGGGCTGTCGTGGCAGTTCCTCTGAAGTTTATCTCAAGTTGTCTAGCTTCAGTTTGCACGGCTTCGGGAAAAATGGCGGTTTTAGTTCTCAGCCATTCCAAGTCAAAAGAATGAAAGAAAATTGGAAACCTTGGTTTGGAGAGTCACAGCCAGATATTTGAGGAAACCAGAATTCAGGATACGGCCCAGTTTTGCAGGGAAACAACAAACTGTCAGACGATCAGGACTAGAATCTAACATCCACACGTGTGTGTTATGGGAATACAATTTTTTTCTCTTTTTCAAAAGAAAACCACAGGCCCCAAATGGTGTTGCTTAGGCCGAGTTCCCAAACTGGGGCTTAATACCTAATTTAACTGCAGTTTCAACCGCTCCCAGAAATGTAATCTTAACTGGTCAGTCAGGAATTTTCCAGATCAGCCCACTGAGTCTGTCCTATGGGGCCTCTCTATCCCCCAAAGGAAGATGAATAATCTACATGATAAGTAAGACCCCTCTTCTTCTCCCCCACTAAGGGAAAGTGACCTTTCGGGAACAATCCTTTTCATTTACTAATAACTTTCTGGCCCCACCCTCCTTCCTATAAACACTTGCCATTTTGTACAGTTTCTCAAAGCTTCCCTCTACTTGCTAGATGGGATACTGCCTGACTCGGGAAGCATTTAATAAAGTCCATTAAATCTTCAGATTATTTCAGTTGGATTTTATTTTTTAACACTCTCTAAAATCACCATCATTTCCACCAAAGATGGCCAAAGGAATACTAATTTGCAAAATAAGTCCAATTTCAGCACGTTGGCCTGATTATTTTCAAAAGTGTAGCAAGAATAGTGATTGATTATATAGGTTCATTTAAATCTGCTTTGCTGGAACTTTTCGTAAGACATTTTAGATTGAACTTTCAACAGCCTCTCCAAGCTAAGGAACCAAGCCAAATACTTGCCATCAGACTTCTGTGTAATTAATAGCTAAGGATTTGGGTGAATTCCTCCCTTTTTGAAGTCCCCCCAAATAGCCTGAGGTTCCTGTGCCTGCCAGGAAGCGACCTTCCATCCTTATCTGGTAAGGCTGCTGGGAACCCTGTAAGCAAAGTGTCAGGATGATTTTTCCAAGGGGCTTCATTGGCTCCAGAAAGTCAGCCTTAGATCCTTCAGGCTGTCTGGTCATATCTGAGTCTATGCATGTCTCTGAAATACGACATTCCAGTCAAAGCGTTGGTAATACAACCAGTGTTTCCAATGCTGTCCTGTTAGAAGGAGAACGGATTCTTATTAAATTTATACAAATAGCTATAATTGCCATGAAAATAGGAATACTCACTGAGAGTTTCTAAATTCTGGAAGGATCAGGTAGGGAGAAAAAGATAAATGTTTCAGATCTGTTTACAAAGGAATAGTTTACCAAATTTCTGTAAGTCATAGATAGCCTAAGAGAGAACATTTCTTTAAATCTGGAAGAGAAAACATTAGAAAACCAGTTTCCTCAGTTTATTCAGGCCCGTGTTATTAATTCTTGTTTTTTTTGAATCCAGATTTCCCAATAGATGCAGAAATTCTTATCCAGTTCAGTTTTGTGATCTTAAGGTTATCAGAAACCTGTATTTGTCAAAAGTCCTTTCCATGAATCTCCTTGAAGCTGAAACACATGTGCAAGACCATCAAGAATAAAACAATAACTGTAAATGACAAGAAGACTCAAAATGGCCACAGTTAAAGATCTGTTGGGAGCTCATTATGGTCTACGGCCATAGCACCCTGAGCGCACCCGATCTCGTCTGATCTCGGGAGCTCATTATGATACAATTGAAAAGGAAGTTTGGTTATTTCTGTGACACACAACACGTTAATAATTAGAATTACAAGCAATAACACTGTACCAGGACATATTAAAACTTTAGGAATTTCATATTATTTCCAGAACAGTTACATGAATAGCAATTCACCCATACAATGTAACGTAAGATGGTTTATCCTCACTTAGTACCTGACAATGCTTTGGTAATTTGACAATTCCTTTGGTAATATAATATACCAGATAAATAAGCCTAATTAGTCAAAGAGACTTCATTTAGAATTTGAGTTTGGGGAAGTTTGTGAAAAATATCAGAAGGTTTTAAATTTAAAGCACATAACTAAAGAGGATCCCAGATCATTATAAGATTTAATACTTACCTGTCATCCCAGGCGACGATGAGATCCTAAAGACAAATATAGAGGATTACAAAGTCAGTCGTTAGCGAAAGTTAGCTCTTTTAATACTGGGAAAATTCAGTGTCCTTAAGTAATTAAAGACCTGATAAAGACAAAACAGAAACTTTGATTTTCTTACCTGGATTACATTAAAGACAAAGAAAAACCTTTGTTTATAATTTTATATTAAGAGTAGACCAATAATTTAAGAAAACTTTGGTGTTTTAACAGTGAGACAAAACCAGTTCTAATCTTGTACCATTATACCTTTGACATTAAAACTCACCCATTCCAATCATAGTTCTGACCCTGCATAGACTTTTTTTCAAAGATTCCTTTTTTCACAAACTTTCTATGACGTTCATTCCTACATTCAGATTTTGCCTGATTTCCCTCTTTAAATAACCGGCCTTGCCTTAGGTCAAAAGTTCTTCCTTTTCCCTCAAAAAAACCACATCTCCATTTCTAATATCCTTTCCTACCAAAACACATGACATCCTATTTTACTGGCATGTGGAGATGTTTTCTTATTATTTCTAGTAGCTTAAATCATATTTAGCAAAATTCTTAACTTTTAGAGACTTTTTTTTTTTTTTTTTTTTAAGTAATCTCTACACCCGACATGGGGCTCAAACTCACGACCCTGAGATCACAAGTCATATACTCCACCAAATGATCCAGCCAGGCACCCCAGTTTACCTATTTCTAATGAAAACTAAGAAGTAAGCAGTTGTGAACTGTTATACTAGCATTCTTTTTTTAAAATTTTTTTTTTATTTTTAAGCAATCTCTAACCCCAACACGGGGCTCAGATGCACAACCCCAAGACCCAGAGTTGCATACTCCACTGACTGAGCCAGCCAGGCGCCCCTATATCAGCATTCTTTAGGCTGGCAACTTTATGAACACATTTCATAATTTTTAGAAACAAATGCCTTCTTATAGTAAACTTCTCAGTATGGCACAAAACATATTTAGCAATAGACCCAAATATCTTTAGTTTCTCTGTAATAGGAAGTCAAAAGTAAATAAGCTTATGTTCAGTAGTTAATGTTTCAGGATTTCATCTTATTTGGAAATGATCTGGATATTTCAAGACTACCCATTATGTAACTTAATTTAACAAATCCAAAAAGGATTTGGGGAAACTATTTAAGTAGACATAAATATTGCTGAAAAGTTCATTTACAAACTTGTATTTTACTTACATCAATTTAATTCACTTGTTCTTAATAAATATGTTTAGATTAGTCAGGAAAATTTCACAACACACTAAACAGCTAACCATCACCTTTAAGTTACATTTCTTGCTGACCAAGTCTGTAACAGAGATAACATGAGCTAATTTGACTTTTAGCAAACCTAGGGAGAATAATAGTTTTATATTTACTGCTGACAACTCTAAAAACATGCCTGTTTTAATTAAGCCAACCAACTTCAATGAGCTTTTATATATTAAAGATTAATCTTAGATCACATGAACTTGAAATATATTTGGGTTCATTTCTATTGTCTGAGAATTTAATTTATACGAGCACTCATTTTCTTTAAGCCAATTAAACAGAGCTCTTTTATAAATTAATTTCGGCAATACCATTCAGAGGTAGAAAATACTACACATCTATAACACATTGGAACATAAAGACGGACACAAATGGAAACCTTATAGTTATTGTTGTAAAGTTTTTAGCCATGAGGGGCACCTGGCTGGCCCAGTAGGAAGACCGTACGACTCTTATCTTGGGGTCAAGAGTTTGAGCCCACACTGAGCGGAGAGATTGCTTGAAAATAAAATCTTTTTAAAAAAAGTAAGAATTTTTTTAGCCGTGAGGCTGAAAGTAGGATAATTCAGAATTCACTAGTTTAGAAAAGAGCAACTGAATGCAAACTTTTTCTGGGAGATGGAATTAGTTAAGGTTATGTGCTCAGATAGCTAAAACTTTTGCCACTAAATATTTGTGGGGAAGACAATTACCATTGGTATTTATCCTTGCCCAGTAACCTTATGGAAGCTGTGGGCTAGATTTGGGGCAAGGGTGCTTCTACAGCCATTTGTAACTTTAAAAAACTTCTCCCCAACCCCAAGTTTTAGGAATAGAGGATGATCTACACATGAGTTCCCAGAGACGGTTATGAGACTTTTGAGATAAATAGTGGATGTTTGGGATTGGTGAAAAGGGGAGGTTGAAGGATTTTCAGTTGTTTCTAGGCCTTTATTTCTGGTTTTGCAAAGATTTGTAAGATAAGGGCAGTTGCTTTTAATCCTTCAAGGAACTGGGTTGCAATTTAAATGACATTCTAGGTTGATCCACCCATCTGACTACATCATCCTCAGTTTGCTTCTTTCCCTCTGGGTACATAGTTCTAATTTTAACTTAGGGGAGAGGCCTTAAAAAAAATTCTTATCAGGTGCTGAATATCAGCTTCCAATCTGGCCAACTTTGGACTACAGGGCCACTGTAAAATAAATTCTTGCCAGTTTTGAGTTTTATGCTTTGGATGTAAGACGAGTCCCCAAAGAGGGTGCAAAGATACTACCTTCCCAAGATCTAGAGTCACTCCCAAAGATAGCCGAAAGAAAGAAATGACAACCTGCATGCCACAGCAAGGCAGACAAAACGAGTCAAGCAGGAAGATAGTGGCTATTTCTCCTGAGCGACAGGGTCTCAATGGCCTTCAGCTCAAAATGCCAAAGTGGCACACTCCGGGGAGACTTGCTCTGAACCCTTTCAGTCTCCTTCAGTCTTAAAGAAGTTTGACTACCCAGAAGCTAAGTTAAATTTTCTATGTGCTGTGCCACTATTTCCAAAAATATTTCCCTCTTTTGAGGGAAAGAGATGTGTGCTGATACCTCCCCCAAAAATTGAGGTCTAACAGGTGAATGGGGTCTGTAGGGACCAGAAGGAATTGATGAGTGCTGTAAGGGCCCCAGCTGAAAAGAAACGGGTAAAAATTTTAAAACTGTCATGGGATATTAGACACTCCCACAGCTTGTAGTGTTCGGTACTCTGGGGAAGGCGGGGAGGCAGGTGGGTGGGGTTTAAAACTGACAGTGTTGTTCCCACGTCTAGAGGGGGAAAGGGAGTGGGAGATACAGGCTTCCAGTTATGGAATGAATAAGTCATGGGAATAAAAGGCACAGCACAGGGAATACAGTCCGTGGTGTTATAAGAGTGTTGTCTCGTGACACAGGGTAGCTACACTTGTGATGAGCATAGCATAACGTATAAACCTGTTGAATCACTGGTTTACTCATGTAAACTCATGTAACATTGTGTGTCAGCTGTACTAAAAAAAAAAAAAGAGAGAGAGAGAGAGAGAGAGAGAGAGAGCTCATCTCACCTCATTCCCAGTAACATCTACTTCCCCTGAAGTATTGGGTAGAATTAACGGGAAGATCCCCTTTTGTCCTGGGAGCTGCGCTTTTCGGTCATATGAGTATTAGTTCCCCTGCTGTTTGTGCCCTTCGAGGGGAAAGTGCTCGTAGGCTGTTGGAGCCAATGCTGTCTCACAGGTAACAAAGTTGGAGTTAAATTAAAAAAAAAAAAGTTAAAAAAATGGGTTTTCACGATTAATTTTGTCAATACCAAAGTATTGTTTACAAGTTTTTCTCTAATCTATCATAATAATTAAAAACCAGATTCGTTTGGCCACTGATTACATCGTTGCTTTGTTTCTCCAATCTATAGTCTTTTGGAAACCCTGAGGCGCAGTTTTATGTAAATCTTCAGCTAGCTTAAAAGCTTCTGTTTTACCTACAGCTTTTCACTTAGCAAAATCAACAGGCTCTGTCCGGCCTGCTTTTCCCATTCATTCCCTTACGTGACCTTCATTTACAAGCATGCGTAGAAGTTGATAAAGGTCAGAATTACCAGGTTTACGGGTCTGAATAACTAAAGCGAATCCCCTAGCAAATCCTTGAAGAGGGTCTTCAAGGGCATGGGGAAAGTCCTTGGCAGTAAGTAGTTCATGGTCGTGCCTTGGTCCACGGAGTATAAATGACTGATAAAGTCTTAGAGCGTCCTTCATTGGGTTTAAGTTTAGAAGGAGTTCAGATCGCTGGAGGGTCTAGAGGAACCTCCGGGTTGATATTAGAGAAGGGAAGTTCTGTGCAACTAGGATCACCAGGGGGAGAGCAGGAGGGAGAAGGTGGAAGACAAGCAATGGGTGTAGCGTTTCTCAGAAGCTCCTTGAGCTTAGATCCTCGCTGAGAGAGGTCAGAGTCAGCTTTAGAAAGTTTAGGTAATTTCGTTCCTGAGGAAGCAGGTTTAGAATCATTTGATTGGTCAGAGGCCTCCAAATACGAAGGGAACTATGCTTCTACTCAAGCTGCTTGGTTTTTTCTTTTTCCAGTTGTGCCCGCAAATAAACTAATTTTGGAATCTCCAAAGATCCCCGAGTGGCCACTGTAATGACAAGTCACAGTGATCCCACAAGACAGAAACTTACACAAAATGGACCTATAACAGACACCCAGCTGGGGTTCCAGTCAGGGGCTGCTCTCCAGCAGCAATTTTCCAAACCAAAGGCCCCGCTGAGTATGCACCGGACAGATGAGAGTAACTCTGTAGTTCAGACAGACAGACAGACAAAAGCCCACATAGGTAAGACAGACACCCAAAACCTGGGCCTAAGCGTCAACTGAAAAGAGGGAGGTTAGGGCATTCGTGGCTCGCTCAGTCAAGTTAGAGCCCCATGTTGGGTGGAGAGATTACTGAAAAAAAATTATGATAATCGTGAGGTTCAGAACTGAGAGGACTCACCGGCAGAACCCCGAACCGCCTGCTTAGGCAGGTACCATGTTCGAATCCAACAGCAGTCCCAGAATCAGAATGGTACATCGCTTCAGATCCCCTGCTGTTCTGATACCATTTATGTTGACTGAGAAAAGGAGGCAAAACTGAAAAAGAAGAAAGGCCTTCGTTTGTGATCTCAGAATTGCGATTCGGGCACACAGATTCCAGAGGACTGAGAAGAGTGTCATGCTTATGTGGGGAAAGCAAGAGGCTTTTATAGGAAAGAAGCAAGAGGTCATTACATGATTTAGATAAAGAAGAGAAAAAAAACCCTGCTATTCGGGTGCTGACCGGTGGAGTCGCTTCTGATTACTATTGTTTTGATTATTAGTGCGATGAAACAAAACTACAAAAAAGTAGTTAACTTTACTGCCCTCATATATTCCGAATGCCACTTACTCTGTTGAAATTTTATGAGCAATTGCTTGTAAAAGAATTGTCACCTCTTGTCCCGTTGGACAGTTCCTTAGCTGGAAAGCAAAATGGAGCTTCAAAACTGAGTCTCTTCCGTCCAGAAACTTTATACAATTCTACACTTTTTAAAAGACGCTGATTGAAAATCACCAGGGTAATTATGCAAACCACTAGGCTATCAATTTCAAAGGCACTCTATTGTCACCCTCTCATTTCTTTCCATCCTTTTCCCTAATCTCTCGGTGTTCTGGAACATCATTTCTATTTTTTTCCCCCTCTGGCCCTTACTCTACAACACACTCTCTTATCCATCTCTGTGTGTGTAGTTTAACCACGTTTGCTCTGGAAGGAAATTGTCCTGTACTCTGTGTAGACATCACTCTGGTGTTCTATGTGATGCCTGCTTATAGAAATGCTGGACTTGATAACTACTGATAAACTGGCCTGCTTAGGAGAAGAGGGCAGATGAATCAGTATTTCTGAATTTCCTGGAAGAAGACACAGACAGGCATTCAGGCGAATGTAAAGGAAGTAGGCTAACTGGCCTCTGAATACCATGAAAGGCATTAATTAAATGATATAGATAAGGATCTCCTTGATTCTGGAAGGCAGTAAAAAGGAAGCCACCAAACCTACCATATCAATCCATTAAAAAAAAAAAAAAAGTGACCGGGGCACCTGGGTGGCTCAGTTGGTTAAGTGGCCAACTTTGGCTCAGGTCACGGTCCCATGGTTCGTGAGTTCCGAGCCGCACATCGGGCTCTTTGCTGTCAGTACGGAACCCATTTCGGGTCATCTGTCCCCTTTTCTCTCTGCCCCTCTCCCGCTCACACGTTCTCTTTCTCCCTCTCAAAAAGAAATAAACATTAAAAAAAAAAAGTGACTGACATCGTTCTAACTTTCACAGTCTTGACCCTCAGATTCTCACAGGACAGGGTCACACACTTCTAAGCTCCCTCTTGGAGTTCAGGGAAAGTCAAAGGGAAGAGTCTTAAACAGAAGACTCTAGCTCAGTGTATCTAATCTCCACACCCTAAATATTTACTCTGAGCCTCCTAGTCCTGTTTCGTCGTATCCAACTGGAATGACCCCCATTTCTCTGCTCTTTCTCATCCCTTCAAGCCCTGGCTGCAGTCTGAAAACTCACATTTATTCAAAGGTACAAACTAACCAAGAGATAGTCTGCTTTCATTTTCCATACTATCCCTGAGGCAGAGTTGGAAATAACAACGGGGCACGTGTGTTCCGGGGAGCGTGAAGTGACGCGTCTGAGACTCGCCCGCCTTCTGTGGCAGAACCGGAACTAGAATTTCCGTCTCCTGACATCAAACCCACTGCCCTTTTGTGGCCGTCTGAGGGAAGGGCAGCCAGGAAAATAGATAAAAACGAAGAAGGTAGGATGCTGGTCCACCTCGAGCTCCCCGTGACCCATTCCAGACCTGAAAGTAAAGCAGTGGGAGAAACACTGGATTGGACAGCTAAGGAGCTCCTTGGTCTGATCTTGGCCTTGCCATTCAACACTTGATCTTCCTGACCTGGAATAACTAATTTTCCCCCCTGGCTTCCTCTTGCTCATCGGTCAAACAGGGAAAATGTCATTGACCTGGATGGCATGATGTGTGAAACCACTCTACAAGCGAATGATTTAAGTAGCTTGAGTTTTCTCAAGTTCATCGTGATGATTTTGGGCCGGTAGGGCAAGAAATCAACGTCAACTCCCATTTGGAGAGACTCTTGGGGTTTCAATTATTCCCCCTCTGGTGTTTCCTGTTAATTTACACAGAATTTATGTAAGCAGAAAGACTACATTGCCGTAGAGATTCTTTTGTGGGGGGGGGGGGGAGGAGGATCCAGTCATGTTTCTTGGCCTTCTCATATTTGCCGTATTTTTTCTAGTCTACTTGGAAAGCTAGCTCCTTAATCTCTTCTTGCTATTCGAACGATGACTGGGATAGGGACCGACATGGACATGGAAAAGATAACATGGAAAGTTACTGAAGGAAAGGATTACAGTAAATAGGTCAGGCATTCCTTTATTTTATGGGACTGGGATGACTTAGGCAGATATAAGAAGTGATTTGCCCAAGATAGCAGAGGGAGTTAAAGACAGATTAAGAACTTAAATACAGTTGATTTAAAAAAGCCAAATTAGGACGCTTCCTCACCCCCCATGCAAACTGGAGAATCCACTCACGTGCATGTTAATAATCCAGGTGTAGCGACCTAAAAATTATGCATCACTCTCTGCAGTGTTGCAAGTGTAATAGAATTAGGATATGGCAACGATTCTCAAACTCTACCTATATCAGAACCACCTACAGGACTTGTTAAAACCCAGGATGCTGGGCCCCAATCCCAGAGTTTCTGGTTTAGTAGGTGAGGTCTGATAATTTGCATTTCTAACACCCTCCCAGGTGATGCTGGCCAATGGACCATGAATATGCTGGAATGTCTATTTTTCTAGAACTTGGCGAAACTGTGGTAAGAGAATCTTTTGACTTGTGTTAGTGACTTTTTCTCCCAAATATTAGTTCTTTGTTAACAAATAATCCACTCAGCATACCGGTAGGGGCGTCTGGGTGGCTCAGTCGGTTGAGCATCCGACTCTTGATGTTGGCTCCGGTCATGATTTCAAACCCCATATCAGGCTCTCGCTGGCAACGTGGAACCTGCTTGGGATTCTCTCTCTTCCTCTCTCTGTGACCCTCCTCCGCTCTCTCTCTCTCTCTCTCTCTCTCTCTCTTAAAATAAATAAATAAATAAATAAACATTAAAAAAGAATACTGGTGGAGAAAGGCTTTAGGCAGACATTCTCAGTTATCAGTCTGTCGCCTAGGGCACTTGTTCCAGACGCAGGTTCCTGCTACTTTCTCCCTCCCCACCCCCTCGGAATGCAACAAGCGAGGCTCCTTGATGCCTCGGGTTTTGTCCTGATCATTATTTTAGCACTAGGGGCTGGGTGTTCTATAAGCAACTGCTGAGCGAGTGAAGGAATGAATTAATCAATCAACGGAATCATACCTTCTGGTAATAATGTCAACCGGGCTGTACCCTCCCGCATGTCTTTTATTGTTTTCAAGTTTGACTGCAGGCTTTGCCGCCAGATACAAAAAGGCATACAGCTGTCACAAGGAGGGCACTGCACACAAAGTCTCAGCTGTAAACACCACTTCAAAATATAAACTCGCTCTTTGGAATGCATTGTGTCAAAGGCTTCCCATATGAGTACCGTTGTTATAAAACGGCGACATTTCCTTTGATAAGCAGACAAAACGCACCCGTTATCTTACACACATTTCCATCTCCTTGTAGCAATTCCCGTCTCTACCTGCGCTACTCTCATCCACCCAGGCACAGGCCACTTCTATTCCTTCACAAGGGCGGAGGAGACTGGGCTTGGGCCGTGTGACTTGCATGGCCATCAGCAAACGTGGTGCGGAGACTTGATAGGTGATGTACAAAAGTGAGCCCTTCCTCCTTGGAACCCAGCTGCCATGCTTTAAGAAAGCCAGTCTAACCGGCTAGCAGATGAGAAACTCCGCACTCTCGCTGACCAACGCCAACTTCCGGAAGTGTGAATGAAACCGTCTTGGATGTTTCCATTTCGGCCCCAGGAGAGCTCCCATCTGTTTGCAGCCGCTGAACGAGCGACCCAGGTGAATGAATGACCTTGGTCAATATCGCCCGGAGGAGGGAAACCACCCAGCCGAGCGCAGATAGTACACAGAATCGTGGCACATAATAAATGGTTATTGTTTGGAGACGCTTGGTTTTGGAGTCGTTTGTCGTGCAGCAACAGGGGGATGACACAACGAGTACATGTTGGTGTGATCTCCATTCCTCACAGAATTTAGCGTTTGGTCATATGTGGTTACAGCCCAGACACTGGGTCTTTTGGAACGATCACCACATGAATATCCACAAATGTTCTCATTTGCCAAACATGTTTGGAAAACCTGCCACGGATGCAAGTCGACAGGTGTTTCAGTTTGTCCCGCTGTTCCTGAGAACGTTCTGAGGCAGGGATTATACCCACAATGCCCTGAGGACCCACAAAAATGAAGCCAAAGTACCCCCAATTATGTTCACAATCATGTTTAATTATGTTCATGATTATAAATTATGTGTCGCACTCATCATCACGGGGCACTGCCTTCTCAAGGGCTGCATTTACAGTCGTATCATTAAAGAAAAAGAAAATTTATTTAGCGCCTTCCCTGAGAAGCCACACAGAAGGCACAAGGCATGTTGAATGAAGGGAATTCACTGATCTCCATGGATTATAATCGTACATTTGCTGATTCCTTTTTAGAAAGCACACTTTTGAAAAGAAAAGGTAACTTTACAGTTTGCCTGTTTGGGCTTCATATTGAAACTTGATTAGGAAAAATTTGGGGAGACATTATATCTTTCATCATTCAGTAAATGGCATGTGAGTAAAAGGGAACAATGATCTGAATTCAGGTACATTCATTGTGTTTTTTAAACTTTATTTACTTTGAGAGAGAGAGAGAGAGTGAGCAGGGAAGGCCCAGAGAGAGAGGGAGAGAGAGAGTATCCCAAGCAGGCTCTGCGTTGCCAGCACAGAGCCCTACACGGGGCTCAAACTCATGAACCATGAGATCGTGACCTGAGCTGAAATCAAGAGTGGACACTTGGGGCGCCTGGGTGGCTCAGTCGGTTAAGCGTCCGACTTCAGCTCAGGTCACGATCTCACGGTCCGTGAGTTCGAGCCCCGCGTCGGGCTCTGGGCTGATGGCTCAGAGCCTGGAGCCTGCTTCCCATTCTGTGTCTCCCTCTCTCTCTGCCCCTCCCCCGTCCATGCTCTGTCTCTCTCTGTCTCAAAAATAAATAAACTTTAAAAAAAAAAAAAAAAAAAAAAAAAAGAGTGGACACTTAACTGACTGAGCCACCCAGGTGCCGCCATTCATTACCTTTTTAAAGGGGAAACTCTCCTTCCTTTGCAAACATTTCATTAATACCACACATCTTTGGGGGCACTTCTTATTTGGGAAGGAACATATGAATGTAATTTCTTAAAGGACTCAGAAGAACTTTTCAGATCACCTAGCTCATCTCCATTTATTAGAGCTGAAGAAAATAAAGGCAAGAATCTGGGTTACTTGTCCAACGTCACTTACATGTATGAAATGTATGAAATTGGTCAGCAAGTGGTGAGGTGCACATGTGTATCTTATGAATGTATTGCTATCGATGAAGAAAAGAACTGAGTATAAGCCAACCGACAATGAATAAACAGTGCTCTTTTCCCAAAGATACTGTAAATATATACACATTACATATATAAATAATTAAGCAAGCCATCACTGGGGGAAAAAAAGCTGTGGTCTTGTTAATTTTATTTTTTAAAGTAAGCTCTACACCCAACACGGGTGCCCATGTGGCCTTTTTCCAGAGTTTTCTACGGTACTTTTTGTAGTCTATCCTCCCAAGGCCCCATTTCTCACCACTGTACATAAAATCTAGATCTTGTTTTAATTTCAATTCCCACCCCCCCCCCCCAATTTTTAAATTGTAGTTAGGTAACACATAGTGTAATATTGGTTTCAGGAGTAGAATTTAGTGACTCATCACCTACATATAACACCCAGGGCTCAACACAACAAGTGCCCTCCTTAGTACCCATCACCCATTTAGCCCATTCCCCCCACCTCCCTCCCTCCATCAACCCTCAGTTTGTTCTCTATCGTTAGGAGAGGGTTTGCTTCCCTCTTTCTTTTTTCCCCCCTTCCCATACGGTCATCTGTTTTGTTTCTTAAATTCCACATCTGAGCGAAATCATACGGTAGTTGTCTTTCTCTCACTGGCTTATTTCGCTTAGCATCATACACTTTAGCTTCATTCACCGTCATTGCAAATGGCAAGATTTCATTTTTCTTTTTTTTTTTTTTTTTTTTTTCAACGTTTTTTGTTTTATTTTTTTTTGGGACAGAGAGAGACAGAGCATGAACGGGGGAGGGGCAGAGAGAGAGGGAGACACAGAATCGGAAACAGGCTCCGGGCTCCGAGCCATCAGCCCAGAGCCCGACGCGGGGCTCGAACTCACGGACCGCGAGATCGTGACCTGGCTGAAGTCGGACGCTTAACCGACTGCGCCACCCAGGCGCCCCAAGATTTCATTTTTCTTGATGGCTGAGTAATATTCCATTGTGTACCCACGACATCTTCTTTATCCATTCATCAGTTGACAGACATTTGGGCTATATCCATAGTTTACCTATTGTTGATAATGCGGCTATAAACAGTGGGGGACATCTATCCCTTCGAATCTGTATTTTTATATGGTTTGGGTAAACACCTAGCAGTGCAACTGCTGGATCTTTCTACTTTTTTAAAAAAAAATTTTAGTGTTGACTTATTTTTGAGAGAGAGACAGAGAGACAGGGTGCAAGTGGGGGGAGGGGCAGAGAGAGGCGGAGACACCGAATCCGAAGCAGGCTGTCAGCACAGAGCCTGACGCGGAGCTCGAACTCACAAGCTGTGAGATCATGACCCAAGCCGAAGTCGGATGCTCAACCGACTGAGCCACCCAGGTGCCCCTGGATCATTCTATTTGTAACTCTTCGAGGAACCTCCATACTGTTTTCCAGAGTGGCTGCACCAGTTTGCATTCGCACCAACAAGGCAAGAGGGTTCCCCTTTCGCTGCACCCTTGCCAACGTGTGTTGTTTCCCATTGTGACGGATGTGAGGTGGTATGTCAATTGTGGAGACCTAGGTCTCTATCTCTATCATCCATGTCTGTTAGAGAATGAGGAATTAAAAACTAGAGAGAAACGCCAAACGCTGGCAAGGATGCGGAGCCACGGGAGCTCTCATCCACTGCTGCTGGGCACGCAGAATGCAACAGGCACTTCGTGCCACAGTGTGGAAGTTTCCTACAAAACCAAACACACTCTTACCCTATGATCCAGCGGTCGTGCTCCTTGGTATTTATCCAAAGGAGCTGAGAACTTGTGTCCACATAAAACCTGCAGCAGATGCTTATAGCGGCTCTATTCATAACCGCCAAACTTGGAAGCAAACAAGAGGTCTTTCAGTAGGTGAATGGATAAATAAACTGTAGTACATCCAGACAATGGACTATTATTCAGTGCTAAAAGGAAATGAGCTATCAAACCACAGAAAGACCTGGAGGAAACTTAAGTGCATAGTACTAAGTGAAAGAAGCTAATTTGCAAAGGCTACAGGTAGCATGATTCCAACTAAAGGACATTTTGGCAAAGGCAAAACTTTGGAGACAGCAAGAAGATCAGCCCTTGCCAGGGGTTGCTGGGGGTGTGTGCAGGGGGCGGGGGGAGTGTTAGGGATGAACAGGTGAATAGAGGACTTTTCGTGCAATGAAACTACTCTGTATGATACTGTAATGGTGGATACATGCCATTATGCATTCGCCTCAACCCATAGAATGTAAACACTAAGAGTGAACCCTAATGTGAACTATGGCCTCGGGGTGATGATGTGTCAATGTAGGTTCATCTGTTGTGACAAATGTACTACTCCGGTGGGGATGTTAATAATGGGGGAGGCTGGGGATATGGGGGCCGACGGGGGGGGGGGGATACAGGAAATCTCTGTTCTTTCTGCTCAGCTTTCCTGTGAACCTAAAACTGCTCTAAAGAATTAAGTCTATTTTTAAAGCCTGGAGAGATAGTTTCAGCGTGTTTGAATGGTTCTGTCCTCTATTCCTCTCCCTTGGCTGACTCCACATTACTGGGCATTCTTTACCTTGGTTGAGAAATCACCTGCTTCCCTCCCATTGCCATTTCGATCTTGCCCTTCTTTACTTTTGACCGCATTGCTTGTGTTGGCCTATTTCCTTGCTTCTGATAACATATACTTCATTACAGTTCTTTGTATTTGTAATTTAAATAAGCTTACAGAGTTTTAAAAGGTTATTTTAAAATTGTGTGAAATATCGGCACACATGAAATGACTAACTTATGGAGACCAGAAGGTTTTTTCCTTCTTAGAAAGGGGCTGCCTGGCTGGCTCAGTCGGTAGAGCACGTGACTTGTGATCCTGGGGCTGTGAGTATGAGCCCCGCGTCCGGTGTGCAGATTACTTAGAAATAAAATCTTTAGGGGCGCCTGGGTGGCACAGTCGGTTAAGCGTCCGACTTCAGCCAGGTCACGATCTCGCGGTCCGTGAGTTCGAGCCCCGCGTCAGGCTCTGGGCTGATGGCTCGGAGCCTGGAGCCTGTTTCCGATTCTGTGTCTCCCTCTCTCTCTGCCCCTCCCCCGTTCATGCTCTGTCTCTCTCTGTCCCAAAAATAAATAAAAAACGTTGAAAAAAAAAATTAAAAAAAAAAAAAAAAAAGAAATAAAATCTTTAAAAAGATAAAATAAAAACAGTTGGTCCCCGAATTCCTGCTCTTCAGGAAATTTGCATATACTCTGTACTTAGATTTTCAAAGACAGGATGCCTTAACTTCTCCACCTCCCTTCATAGCTTTTCCCCTGATCGTTGGTTAATAACACTGCAGTCTACAAATGGAAATTTTCTCTTTGTAGTTTGCATCTTCTGCCTGGAAATGATGGTGATGTCACAATTGTTGGTTTGCAGTTAGGCAACACGGCAAGAGGAACAAGGTTAAAGGAGAATGATCTTATATTTGTAAATTAGCATTTGCATAATGAGGAAAGTGTAAATTTCTCTGGCTCTCCTTTGATGACTCCCTCTTCCTGATGGCGTATATCAACTCCCTTCAGCTCTGCCTATTCAAGAGAACTTGCTGTGATCTAGTCCCTATGGCTAGACACTTTGGGATGGCTGCATATTCCACAGGCGACAGCACATAGTGCTTTGACCTTTGCAGGTCCCTGGTCTGCCAACCTCACAGATATGGATGCCCAGACTGGCATATGTGTTCAGGAATAGGGAATAGAATGATCACTTTTAACTTATGATTCGCAGCTATGTGGTTATGATACTCAGAGGGACGCGCTCCATTTCAAGTAATGGCTTGGTGCTTTCGGTGGTACCCCCAGGGAAGTGTTTGCAACAGAAGAGTCCCCCCCTCATAAACATGTTCATTATTTGGGAGCCTTCTCTGCCGTCAAGTACAAGGGAGCTTGTTATGTAAATTATATTCAGGACAAACACTTTATTTTCAAGCTTCTGATATTTGCCCCCTGTTAATTCTACCGAAATGCTTCTTTTCTCAAGGAGGGAAGGAAGGTTAGGCATTCCAGCAAGAGTGAAATACTACAGATGCTTATTGTATATTTTAACTATTTAGACGAGTGTTTCCGTGACGGTAGAATAACAAGTCACTGAGTTAAAATCTTGGACTCTTGGGGCTCCTGGGTGGCTCAGTCAGTTGTGCATCTGACTTCAGCTCAGGTCATGCTCTCACGGTCACGAGTTCAAGCCTCTGTGTCAGGCTTGCTGCTGTCAGCTCCGAGCCTGCTTCAGCTCTTCTGTCCCCTTCTCTCACCGCACCTCCCCTGCTCATGCTCGCTTGTTGTCTCTCAAAAATACACGTTAAAAAAATAAATAAAATCTTGTACTCTTCCAAAGGCACACAGGTCAAGCTATAGCAAACTGGAGGTTTTCTTAGACTCATTCCCTTGAAAATACCACCCTCCTGGCCTTTGGCCCTCGCACACAGGCCGTTCTTGGCAGTATTCCTTTCTGCATCCCTGTCCATTGTACTTTTGCTATGTTGTTGCAATAAAGACTTCCGAAGTGTTCACTCCTCCCTGTGTCTAAGCCCTTGCTCAGTCTCCATCACCCTGAGTCTACACTCTACCAAGTGATTTGTTTTGGCTAAGGGCCACTAGTAACGATGACATGAGCAGAGACTTAAAATGAGCTTCCTCATTTGGGTTACTGCTCTTTGGCTTCTTCTAGATGTGTGAGACCATCCTAGAACACCCAGCCTCAGCCCAGCCGGATAAGACCAGAAGTACCATCACAGATGTCCCAGATATCCCAGCCATCACAATCCACAAAATTGAGAGCAAAATATTGCTGTTCTACACTTTTTTTTTCTTTTAGGGAGAGAGAGAGCGAGAGAGAGCGCACGCACGCAGGCGTGAGCAGGGAAGAGGGGCAGAGGGAGAGGGAGAGAGAATCTTAAGCAGGCTCCGTGCTCCGCGTGGGGTCCAACGTGAGGCTCGATCCCATGACCTGGGATCATGACCTGAGCTGAAATCAAGAGTCAGACACTCAACCGACTGAGCCACCCAGGTGCCCCTTGAAGTTTCAGAGTGTTCTACACTCTGAAACTTCAAGATGCTTTCTTATACGGCAAAAGCTACATGATACACAGTCCCACAGGCAGTCAGTTCGGTTTTCTATCATGGGAGGGCATAACCAGTTCTTTACTTGCAAGGAGCAAAATCCATTTAAGCTAAAAAAATAAAACTCTCGGTGTGCATACGTGTGCGGGCGTGTGCACACGTGCACACGCTGAGTGGGAAGTAAGAGATGGTTTTGATGACGCAATTGACAATGCCTCAGACACAAGACCTGCAACCCAACCAGGCCTCAAGTCCAGGGGTGCTGAGAGCCTGTGGGAACTGAGCTCACCCTAATCACCCTTCTGTTATTTTCTCTTTCTGGGACTCTTCTCTGAAGCTCCTTGAACATGTGCTCCGTTTTCCTACTTCGCTCTCAAGACCGGCTTTCTCTGTCGCTTTATCAAGTTATATGGGGTTCCAAATGGCACCTCAGGTTCCAAATCTTCCTGACTCCGACCCTTACCGATTACAATTTGTTTCCACGTGCAATCCCTCAAGTGGTCACCCAGATCTGATCAGCGGTGGTGACAAGTGACAGCGTAGGCAAGAAGACTTTGCGCGTCTGCTGTTTGGCTGAAGGTCTACTGATTGAGGCTGGGCTCTGCTGGATGTCACTGCTGCAGACTGGGGCACTTAGGGTGGCCCTTTTTCTCACTTCAGGTTTTGTGTTGGATAGGGTGGTTCGGCTCCGTGAACGTCCTTCTTTTTCTCGGTCCGTGTGGCCCATTCTTAGGCATGTTCATCTTGTGGTGATGTTATACGTGCAAGAGAACAAATGGAAACGTGCAAGGCCTATTAAGGCCCAGGCTCAAAATGGTCCCAGTGGCGCTTCCATCCAGATATCATTTCACCGAAACAAGTTACACGGCCGAGCCCAAAGTCAAGCGGCAGGGAAATCCACTCCACCCACGATGAGACGATGACAAGTGTCTGCTTGCCGGTAGGGGTGGAAACGGGGGCCAGCAATGAAACCTAGTATACTGTTCCCTTCTCGTGCCGCCACCAGATGGTGAAGAGCTGGAAGAGAGGAGTCCAAGGGCGAAAGGAGCTAACTTATCTCTAAGAATGGCCTCTAAGATTGTCAGCAGTCAAAATGGCAGTTTAAAGAGAGATGGTGGGTATTGGCTTGCTCTGGATCAAAACTGTTATTCCAGAAGACCCAGTCTGGTGCCACAGGGGCAATCTCTAGGCTATGACATGGCCCTATAGTGGCGAGGGCCAGCCAGGTTGTTCAGGGAGGAGCTGTACTCCCTGGAATGAACAAGCTGCTGTGCACATCAAAGAAAGCAATAGAGATACACAGCCGTATGTCTGGCCAACGTCGAAGGGCTCAGAGGCAAGGTTTGTTAGCATGACAGTAAGCACTGGCCTGAGGCTAATTGGACAAAACTACTTTAGGCCCCAGAAGGTCTGCTTTGGTCAGGCTTGGCAGGGGTCAGAGAGGCAAGGTTACTTAAGGTCCTCAGGGCAGGGCAAGAAAAACGAAACAAAACAAAACCATGGATCGATCCTGTTGGCTCACACTGCTTTTTTGTCTTGTAAACCCACTGCTTCCTTTTTATTTATTTTATTTTATTTTATTTTTTAATTTTAGTTAGCCAACATACAGCGCAATGTTGGTCTCAGGAGGAGAATTCAGGGCTTCATCACTTACATACAGCACTCGGTGCTCATCACCACAGGTGCCCTCTTCAGGCCCCATCAGCCATCTAGCTCATCCCCCCACCCCACCTCCCTCCACCAACCCTCAGTTTGTTCTTTATCCTTAAGAGTCTCTTGTGGTTTGTTTCCTTCTCTCCTCGTTCCCATGTTCGCCTGTTGTGTTTCTTAAACTCCACATATGGGTGAAATCATATGGTATCTGTCTTTCTCTGACTGACTTAATTCACTTAGCATAATACATTCTAGTTCCAGCCATGTCATTGCAAATGGCAAGATTTTATTCTTTTTGATGGATGAATGTGTGTGTGTGTGTGTGTGTGTGTGTGTGTATTCCATTGTATATAGATTCCGTTGTAAACATATTCCATAAAAATTCTTCATCCATTCACCAGTCATGGACATTTGGGCTCTCTTCATAGTTTGTTGATGCTGCTGCTATAAACATTGGGATGCATGTACCCCCTTGAATCTGTATTTTTGCATCCTTTGGGTAAATACCTAACAGGGCAACTGCAGAATCGTAGGGTAGTTCTATTTCTAGGTTTTTTTTTTTTTGTTTTTTTTTTTTTTGGTGGAAATTCCATACTGTTTTCCAGAGCGGCTGCACCAGTTTGCATTCCCACCAACAGGGCAAGAGGGTCCCCCCTTCTCTGCATCCCGGCCAACACCCGACGTCTTTTATGTTGTTAATGAACCCACCGCTTTCTGCGGCCAACACAACCATCCCCCTTGTCTGAACTCCGTTGGCAATTCATCATGCTTCACTTTACGTGTTTATTTCTCATGTATGGTTCATGTAAAAATCACGTAACCATTTCAAAAAATAAAATTCAGGGCAGACTGATGTCCACAGCGTAGATCCTGATTGTTTAAATCAGGGTGACCGAGTCAAAAGAGCCAGCAGGTGTAAAACTGAAGGTAGAAGGAAGAGGCAATGAGAGGAACTCATTGGCAGGGCTTTACTCTGATAGAGCCCCAGAAGGGGCTCCGGAAGCAAGCTCGCTCCTGATGGCGGAGAGGGGGCTGTGGCCTGACTGTAAGTGGTAGGAGAAATGGAGGAGGAGCTTGCTCTGAGCACTTAGGGGAAGAAATGGACGAGGGCCAAGCAGCAGTGGGAACTCGTTAAACTTCCTCATCTCTGACTTCAGAGTAAGCTCCTATTTACCTTTCCAGCTGCACCCCCGCAACTTCCGCATCTGCACCCTACCCCTTGCCAATGAGTGTGCTTTTTTTTTCCCCAGTGAGCGTGCCTTTTGTTCCCCAAACGCATCCTGCTCTTTCCCCTATTCCGTGCCTTTGTGCTGTTCCCACCCTCTAGGAGGCTGGCTCTTCTATATTTGCCTATCAAATTATTCTCATCCTTCAAAGTCCATCTCCAGTTTGTCTTCTTCCATGAAGTGGATTCCTTAAGCAAATACGACCTGGTCCCACTTCACCTCGCACAGTACATCTCATAGTCTGCCTGGTATTATCATTTCCCCTATACTTGTTTAATCCATTCTTTCCCTCCTCTTCCCTGTGTATTAGTTAACTATCGGATGTCTTACATTTTATCTGCACCTATAAAAATGCATGGCCTCAAAGTCTCTGCTCCCAAAAGACTCTAGTTGGTCTAGGGAAATGCAGACAGGTAAATGGGAATTGCAACGTGTGGTAAAGACTGAAGGGAAGTAAGCATAAGCGCTATTGGAGCCTCTAAGAGGGTTATTTTAACCAGCCTTCTAGAATCAGAATCCTCAAGGTAAAAGGCAGAAGTCATTCTGGCACAGGCAGCAGTATGTGCAAAGGTCCCGGGGTGATTCACAAACTGCTGTAAGGAGCAATACATAAAATACTCATGTGGAGATCTTGGTCTATTAACAACCTAAATGTATAATTACAGAAATACTTTCCTATTTGTTTTATCTTCTGGCAGCCGTCAATAAGTTATCATTCATCCCTGTTTATAAGTGAGGAAACCAGGTAATCTGGGGTCAATCAAACTCAAAGTATCAGAGTAAGGATGATGACAGAGGTTTTTTTTTTTTTTGATGCCAAAGCTGTGCTCTTTCCTCTAAATTTTGCTTCTCAGATCTGGCTCCTCCTGGTAGGAGAGATCTGGGCAAAAGGTCAAGGAGAGGATCTAGGAGAAAAGATAGGAGCTGGAGGGTAAATCACATAAACCTTCACAATTTTTGCCCAAGACTAACTCTACTTACAAAAGCATACAAGATTCAGTGTCCACTGGGTAGATCAGCGCCTTAATCCCTTCCCATAGACTCTACTTTTAAAGGTTCATGCTGCCATTCACATGGGCGACAAAAAAGGGATGTCTATGTGCAGAATGGCCTCTAACCTACTTAAAGAACTGACATGGATGAAGTGATGACAGCCAACAAAGATGTCGTAACATTCAAGTGTAAAGAATTGGCTTGGAGTGGCAGAAATCACCTGACAGGAATCCTAACCTCAGGGCACGTGACACCCCCATGACGCACCTTAAAAAAAAAAAAAGAAAAAGAGGATATTACTATATTCTAACATATTCGCTGTGTTTCCACTTAAAAATATACACATGCCAAATACAACACGTAGCAGACGTAATAAGGGTTTTGTGAAATCTAACACGATCGTTGTAACTCCAAAAATTCTGGTGTCTACAGAGACAAGCACTGCCACCCTCAGTAAAAGATGGAAAGTGCAATTGGCAAGTAAGAATACTGTAACTTAAATTACATGTGAATTGTTCCCCTAATGAACAGCCTGGGACGATGGAATGTTTGTGTTGGAAGAAATCTTGGAGATCGCTCATTGTCTGCATTAAACATTGTGATACAGAGAAAATTCGTGATTTTGCCTGGGATTACCTTTCACTGGGATTTTCATATATATGATGCCATTTTATCTTTGAAACCTTGCAGAGTGGACGTGAAGGGGGGGGGGGGGTTCTGGTTTCACAGATAAGAAAACAAAGCTCAAAGAGCTGAAGCCTTGCTTATCAGCACAAACGGTACAGTTACAGCCGTAACAAATGACAGTACCAGGATTTTTGCGCTTTTTCTTGTACCACGTGAGCCTTCATGAGTTTTTGTTGATCTAAAGGAACTTTCAGGAAGGAGTAATAGTAACAAAGAAAACACTTAGTATTTCACTGTTTTCTTAGGCGATCCAAAACCGAAGTTGAGACGGGTCTAGATTGAAGCTTGAGACTTATTTTCAGCAGTTATTGGCTCAGTGACCTTGGGCTAACTTCTTCCATGTGTTCATCTCTGGAGTCACAAGTTTGGAACTTGACCTGCCCGACAGGGGTTGGTGTGAGGCTCAAATGAGATAATGGATAGGAAAGTGCTGCGTAAACAACAAAATGTTAAGTGACGGTGTGGTGAAAACAAAGTCTGCATGATCCATGCTTCAGAAATGTAGGGGATAATAAAAACGTTAACTGTTTAGGTACGCATCTGACGAGGGTCATCTGTAACCTGTAAAATAGGATTGGGTACCTTTAAGAGCAGAAATGAGAATCCTGACCACAAGAAATACACATGCTCTTGTTTGGGAAGGCGATATAATAAGGAATGTATTTCACAAGCTGATTTACAGATTTAATAATTTACAATGTACAGATATAATAAGAAAGGCAATGTTTTCCCACAACAGTGAGTGCTAAAATGAAAACAACTGGATGAGAAAGATACCGGTAACTGACGTGTATGAACAGAAATTTCAGCCCAAAAATATGTATGCAAGAGAGATATGGGTTAATAAAGGCAACAGCTACTTCCTACTGGAAGCGTGGTTAAAGAATACGAATGTATGGTTATGTAAGAAGAAACCTATCAAATGTTATTCAAAAGTTAAGCGTCCAGAAGAATTTCAAATTTTGTGAATTAGAGCAACTGTGAGGTGTCATCTTAGCTATACTTAATTAGTAAAAATAAATCAATTTAAATAGGTCTTCGTTGACAGAGTGGGGGGAAAGAAAGCTATGTTTTATACTTGGCTAATAGAACTCCAGTCAAAATTGGAAAGTATGTGCAAAACCACCCTGCGGCAGTTGCTAGGTAAACTGTGATACGTTTAGCATATAAATATGTGGAAGCAAATACCTAAAACGCTATAAAGTGAAACAAATAAACAATGGATACATTTGGACAATGTTGGTGCCAGCCTTATAAAATTCTTCATAAAACAGTATAAGCCACAGGATTGGAAAGAATCCTGTTGCTAAATAATTTTTTCAGTTTGTTTGTTTATTTATTTATTTATTTATTTATTTATTTTGAGAGAGCGAGCGAGCGAGCAAGTGGGGAAGGGGCAGACGAACCGTGAGATCGTGACCTGAGCCAAGATGAAGAGTCGGACACTTAACTGAGCTACCCAGTCACCCCAAAATAAGAAAGAATTTTGAAACGAGGGTTTACTCCTTCATGTAAATATTTTGGTTTGACTTTATATAACTAAAAGTGTGAAAATTCTCTTAAAAAGCAGGCTTCAATAAGATTCTCCCCCAGGGCTGTGCAGTGTTACTCTCCTTAGTTTTTTTTTCTTTTTACATCCATACCTAGTGGCTTATTTACCGCTATAGACTGAATGTTTCTGTCCCCCCAGATTCGTATATTGAAACCTAATCCCCAATGTGATGGCGTTGGGAGATAGGGCCTTTGGGAAGTGATTAGCTCATGAGAGCAGAGCCCCCATCAATGGGACTGGGGCCCTTATAAAAGTTCCCGGAGAGCTCCCTCGTCCCTCTTACCATGTGAGGTTTCAGTGAAAGGACACATAAACCCGGAAGCGGGCTCTTATCAGACACTGAATCCTGGTGCTTTGATCTTGGACTGCTCAGCCTCCAGAACTGTGAGAAATAACTTTCTGTTTTCTATAAACTACCTCATCTATGGTGTTTCATTAAGGCAGCCCAGGCAGCCCAAATGGACTAACACATTTACTGTTTGTAATTGTGAGCAGCTCTGATCCTTTTTAAAATTAAAAAAAAAATCATTATTACTATTTGTAAAGTAATCTCTATGCCCAAAATGGGGCTGAAACTCACAACCGTGAGGTCAAGAGTCACACACTCTACTGACTGAGCCAGCCAGGGGCCCCTGATCCTTTTATCTTTTATCCACTCGATCGGTAGATCTGGAACTAGATATGTTCTTAGAGCTTCTCTAGCCCAACCTAACTGTGAGAGTGAGGACACTGAGACCCAGGGCGATCTGTTCAAAGTCACAGAGCTCGTCAGCTGCAGATGAGTTTTTAGATAATTTACAAACATTACTCGTTTTCTCATAAACAGATTTGTCACGCTTCCAAGTATTATTACCTCAACCTTGCTCATAATTAAAGAAACAAAAATCAAAACAGAGGCACCTGGGGGGGGCTCCTTTGGTTAAGCCTCCGACTCTTGGTTTCAGTCCAGGTCATGATCTCACAGCTTGTGGGTTCCAGCCCTGCATCAGGCTCTGTGCCAACAGCGTGAAGCCTGCTTGGGATTCTCTCTCTCCCTCTAGCTCTGCCCCTCCCCTGCTCATTCTCTATCCCTCTCTCTCTCTCAAAATAAATGCAACTTAAAAAAAGAAAATCAAAATAATAAGATGCTACGTATGACTCACACGATTAATCAGACGTTAAAAACATATTATGGTATCTGGTGATGGTGAGGGTTTGGGGAAATGAGCATTGCCATATTGTGGGCGAGGGAGTATCAGTTGATGCAGTGATTTCTAGAGGGCAGTTATTTAAATGCACTTTTCGTCCAGAAATCCCACTGCTAAGAATGTACCCTAGATGTATACTTGCCAGAGTTCCCCGAAGTGTGTTCAAAAGGATGTTCGTTGCAACATTATTGTATAGGAAAAAAAGAAATCACGAATGCATTCATGAATCGGAAACCGGCCAAAGAAACTGGGAATAGCCTTCAGATGGAGTCCTGTACGACCGTTAAAAATGAGGTTGTGTATGTCAAAGTGGGAAAGATTTATAATATTAATTAAGAGGAAAAAAGCAAGGTACATAATCACGAATGGTCTCTGGGATGTGCGCACATACAAATACGTTCTAAAAGAACACACGAGAAACCCTGAATTGTAGCTGTCTTTGGAGAGAGGACTATGGAGGAAGGAAAAGAAGAAAGCTTTTACTTAATATCTTGTACTAATTTGTACAATATGGATTTTCTACCCATTTACATCTACTACTGATATTTTAAAATTACCAGCCGACTTTGCGTAGGTCGTAGAGTCATGGGTTAATATTTTTTTCTTTGTTTCTCGTTTCAGCTTTATACTTTTCCGTATACCTTATTAATATTGCTCTGATAAAAAGAATAAATATTTAACTTGTATATTGAGTTACGGCTGAACTTACCTAAAAAAATGTCCAGAGAATTTTAAGTGACAGAGACAAGTTGCAAAGTGAAATTTTTCATTTAAAAAAGCCGGGAAGAATAAATAGTACATTATAACCTTAGATGGGCAGGACTGGTGAGGAAGGACAGAAAATCTCTTTTCTAAATAAAAAATCCAATAAAGTAAAAACACTAAATGAAAAAATACCATCAACTAGCCATATGGGGCCTGCTTTAGTTTCCTACTGCTGCCGTAACAAATTATCACAAACTGAGGGGCTTCAGGCAACACACATTTGCTACCGTAGAGTTTTGAGGCCAGAAGTACAAAGTGGATCCCACTGAGTTTAATTTTTTTTTTTTCAACGTTTTTTATTTATTTTTGGGACAGAGAGAGACAGAGCATGAACGGGGGAGGGGCAGAGAGAGAGGGAGACACAGAATCCGAAGCAGGCTCCAGGCTCCGAGCCATCAGCCCAGAGCCCGACGCGGGGCTCGAACTCACAGACCGCGAGATCGTGACCTGGCTGAAGTCGGACGCTTAACCGACTGCGCCACCCAGGCGCCCCGGATCCCACTGAGTTTAAATCAAGGCACTGTCCAGGCTGTACTTCTGGGGGCTCCAGGGGAGAATGTTCTCTTGCCCTGTCTAGCGTCCGGAGGCTGCCTGCATTCCTTGACTTGGGCCATTTTCAAAGTGAGTCCAATCATTCTCATATTGCATCAATCTGATACTCTTTTTTCCATTTTTAAACAAAGTTTATTTATTTATTTTGAGACACACACACACACAGAGAGAGAGAGAGAGAGAGAGAGAGAGAGAGAGCGCACATGAGTGAGCAGGGGAGGGGCAGAGAGAGAGGGAGAGACCGAATCCCAAGCAGGCTCCGCGATCATTGCAGAGCCTCACAAACTGTGAGATCATGACCTGAGCCAAAATCAAGAGTCAGACACGGATCGGACTGAGCCACCCAAGCGCCCCTCTGTTTTCCATTTTTAATGACTCTTGCGATTACACTGGGTCTACTGAATAATCCAGGAAAAGTTCCTTAACAAAATGTCAAGGGATTAGCAATCTTTTTTTTAATGTTTATTTATTTTGAGGGGGAGAGAGAGAGAGGCAGAGCGCAAGCAGGGGAGGGGCAGAGAGAAAAGGAGACACAGAATCCGAAGCGGGCTCCAGGCTCCGAGCTGTCAGCACAGAGCCCGACGCGGGCCTCGAACCCATGAACCACGAGATCATGACCTGAGCCAAAGTCAGACGCTCAACTGACTGAGCCACCCAGGCGCCCCTCACAATCTTAATTCAACCCCCAACCTCAATTCCCCTTTGCCAGGTAATAGGATATTGGGACAATGATGACTTCTGGGACGACACAAGGATGGTCCCAACGTGAGCCAGAGGGGCTGGGTTGCTGGTCATTTATCTAGAGAGGATGAATGTGACTTTATAATGTCAGGCTGACAGTATCTCAGTCTAGCGTAGCCTGATGGAAAACCTGTTAGGCTAGTTTAATCCCTGCGTTGAACCTGGAAGCCAAGAGGACTCCCAAGTGCTTCATCCCTTTATTTCCCCTCCCCCGTTTTAAGCTGTAAAATGTATTTGCTGGCCCCATGTCTGCATCGGGGCTTTTGCTCTTTCGTGGAGCCCTTCATCCACCAACACAACCACATCCCTAGGGTGAAAATACCCAGAATACACCATCCTCAGCATACCTCCTGAGAAAGTTCTATCACTCACCAGAACGTCTGCGGAAACGTTTATCATCACTCTTCACTGACAAATGGTGTGAGTTAGCAACACTTTTTTGATGTATATATATGTGTCACACACACACACACACACACACACACACACACGATCTACTCTGAAGATTTAAGGAAAGACGTGAACAATACAATTTGACTTGAAGTAGAAATCCCATGCAAAATTAAGTAATTAAGTTAATAATTAAGTTAATTAATAAAAGTTAATTTGAGGATAATAAGAGAAATTACCTCTATAATTAAACAAAATCATACCATTTAGGAACATCAGTTCTTTTCTAAGGTCTTAAGTGTACATTTTTGTGAACAAATATATAATTTTCCCCCTAAATGTAATCATCCCTTCTAATTTTGTGGCATTAGTAGTATTCAACTCCGAATTTGACGAGGTCAGAAAAAAAAAATCACCATCTGAAATGGAGCTAATGTGAACCAAGATGGGAGAGATTAATCACGAACAAGAGTGATCTACTTAGAGAAGTGGTAAGGGTTTTGAGGGAACTAAGCCAGAACTTAAGTGCATGTCTTTGGACTCCTAGTTCCAGAAGTTTTACCCTTTAAGGTGGAGATGAAATGCTGATCTGTTGGCATTTCAGAGGGATGGGCAAAGCCTCAAGGTCGGGGTGGCTGTCCCAAACAGGAGAGTTCCTCTGGTGGGCAAAGAACAAGGTTAGAGACTCCTGTTGGGAGGGCACTTCCCGGTTTGATGTACTTGATATCAGGTAAAGGTGTGGACCCGTCACCGTCTCTTAGCAAATATTCACTTGCTGATGATGTGGGTTTTTTTCTCCGGTCTAATGTTCTTTTTAATTGGTTTTAAAGGTGAAAAGAATCAGAAACCAGGTGACAGCTCCACAGTGGTTGATTCACAAGGAAATGATGTCGGGAGGGCACAGGCTGGAGACGGACTGGGGTGGGATAAGGAGTGGAAATTTTGTGTGGCTTTGGGCATTTAAATCCAGGGAAAGGCAACAGAGAAAGACACAATTCTATGTCATTTTCAAGGCAACATAGAGAGCTCCTTTCGTCTGCATGGGGGGCTTTGTGTAATTTGGGTGTGTGTGTTGGGTTGGGGACACGAATAGGGAACCCATGCCTGCCTTTCTCCAAACAGGCCTACTGGAACTTTCCTGTCATCCTTGCCTCTCTCTTCCATTTCCTCCCTCTCTATCCACCACGCGGAAAGAAGGCAAGCAGCAAAGCTCACGTCAAACTACACTTAGTGAAAAGCCAAGTATCCCCGTGTGGTTAGCCTGTGTGACTGAAGTACAATACAGAGGGATTAGCTCGGCCCCTGAGCAAGATGACACGCAAATCTGTAAAGCGTTCCAGATTTTTCTTTGTTAACTAAACGGAATGAAAATAAAAACTTAAGAGGTGCCTGGCTGGCTCAGTCGGTAGAGCATCAGGCTCTCGATCTCAGGGTCATGAGTTGGGCGTGGAGCCTACTTAAAATAAAAAATAAAATAAAACAAAATAAAAACGTAAATAAAAAGCAAACGTTGTTGCTGATGACCTATCCCTGAAAGGTTATGTAATCTGCTTGTGAAACGCATAACAAAGAAAGGTTATATCTTAATTAGCAATTGTGTGTAAATTGCACACCTATTGTTTGCCCGGCACCCAGAGTGACTGTGTATCAACTCGCCCAGTTCATCAGCTTTGGAGTCCAGAAGGGGCACATCAACTAAACGAGAGAAGAGTTTTATTCTGTTAAAGAATAAAAGAAGGTCAACCCTAGTGACTTCTATAAAGCTTTATTTCCTGAATTAACACAAAAAACGCTTTAGCATTAGAAATTTAATGGTGCCCTGCTTTATTTTCTCTTTTCCAAATAAGATTTATTAATTTTGTTAATGTTTATTTATTTTCAAGAGAAAGACGAGTGCGAGCGGGGGAGGGGCAGAGAGAGAGATAGAGAGAGAGAGACACAGAATCCAAAGCAGGCTCCAGGCTCCGAGCGGTCAGCACAGAGCCCAATGTGGGGCTTGAACCCACAAACTGTGAGATCGTGACCTGAGCTGAAGTCACATGCTTAACCTATTGAGCCACCCGGGCACCACCCAAGTGAGGTTTATGTTGTGGCTTATCTTTTCTGTGTGTCCTTATTGTCGCCCTCTGTTTATCCTGATTACAGGTCAAAACTAGTTAAATGTCCTTCCAGCAAGAAAGAACACTGAGAAATCACAAATCAATGTTCCGTTTACATTCCTATCATAAAAGTTAAATATTTGTTCCAAGTCAAAGATTATTCCTTTCAGTCACTTCTTTTAATGAAAGCCATTTAGTAATGATACTCCAAAGCTATGAGGACATGCAAATTCTGTCTTGTTCTTATCCTATTTTATAGAAACCATCAGAATTCAGTCCATGCTCTAACTTGCAGAGACCCCTAACTTAACACAGGACTAGATTTTTTTTTTTTTGTATTTTGTCTTTGTTGGACAATATTTAATGAAGTTATTAAATGTTCTTTGGAAATCAAGAGGTCGTTCTAGAAAACCAACGGGGCAGGGGTGGGGAAAATAATTAGGTGAGGAAGTCTGAAAACTTAGTTTGAAGGCCATAACTTATTTCCTGGGTGACCTTGAGCAATGGATTGATCTGAATCGCCTCTCTGGTCTGAGTTATATGAATTGCATATGAATTGAAGGAACAGTAGCTGTAAAACCCTAACAGGGGATAATGAGTATACTAATTGGGTCCTAAAAAGGTCTCTGGAGTCAGGCTGCCAGGGTTCATATCCCAGCTCAATTGCCTACTGCATTGTAATGTGAAGAAACTTACTTAACCTCTCTGTTCATCACTTCACCAGTTATAAAATGTGGCTGAAAATAGTACCTCCCCAGTCAGAGAAAGACAAATATCCTATGACTTCACTCGTATGTGGAATTTAAGATACAAAACAGATGAACATAAGGGAAGGGAAGCAAAAATAATAGAAAAAGAAGGAGGGGGTGGGACAAAATATAAGAGGCTCTTAAATACAGAGAACAAACTGAGGGTTGCTGGAGGGGTGGTGGGTGGGGGGATGGGCTAAACGGGTAAGGGACATTAATTAAGGAAGACACTTGTTGGGATGAGCACTGGGTGTTATACACAGGGGATGAATCATTGGAATCTACTCCCGGAATCATTGTTGTACTGTGTGCTAACCCGGACGTAAATTAAAAACAAACAAGTAAATAAATAAATACATAAATAAGAAAAGAGCACCTCCCTCACAGAGTTACCATGATTTAATGAGCTGGTAACACAGAACGGACCACGTAGAAGTTAGTTATTATGCTGAGTGATCTTCCTATTGAAATTGGTTAATGATCATTCCATTAACAGAATAACTTGTCGTGCATCGTGCTGGAATTTGACCAGCAGGAAGGAGAAAAGAAAAACCTTTGTGGATGACAACCCAAACCATGCACACTGACAGAGCTTACCGTCTACACTCATTCATGTGACTTTATTACTTCACTGCCATTGCCACCTTAATTACTCTTGCCCAAGAAGATAATAGTTGCAAGTAACTTCAGCGCTCATTCTGGGAACTTCCCACAAGACGCTTTACTCCCCCAGACTCTTCGAATTCCTTGCCTTAAAAATCTTCCCCTTGTGGTCACCAATCCTCAATGACATCACCACCCTGACCTAATCCTAACCAAGACTCCTCACTGAAAGGATTTCCTTAAGCCAGACTTGGACATCTCATAAATATCCTGGCTTCCCCCCCCCCACCCACCCACCCAAGATTCTGTGAAGGTTGCTCTCTTTTACTGCAGTTCAGAATAAACTCAGCCCCGTCCTCTCAGCAAGTCGTCTTGGCGATACCTACGGGGAGCCAGCGTTCCACATAGATTGGTAAACCGAACTCTGGAACTGGAGTCAGAAGGTACGAGTTGAAGTCACAGCTCTGTCACTTGGACAAGTCACTAATTCTCAGATGCCTCGTCTGTAAAATGGATGTGTACCAAATATATGCATATATGCGTAGCGTATACACGAATGCCTACGCGGTCGAGAACACTTAAACGTTGCTTTCCATTTCCCTTCCTGTTCTGGGTTGCCCGCTGGGGAAGGGTACACTGTGGGTCTGCTCACACCATCACTTTCGGGTCAACGCTTGTCGGCCCCTAGTAAACCACCTTATATACAGAGCAAGTACTGAACTGTTTTTATCCGCAGACAGCTAATAGGTGATCCAAAACCTTACGGCCAGAGGGCTGAGGAGGACCAGCACGGGGCTCCTGTGTTCCTCAGAACCTTGTGGGCAGGTGGGAGGCATGCTATAGGGTCATTTCCCAGGCCTTCATCCTGCTTCCTGTCCTCTGTGCCAGTTTTGATTCCTTGACTCTCAGGTCCAAATTTACCCTTTTCACGCGCGATGGGTAAACGGGTCAGGACCCTTGACATTGTCCTCCTTTGCTAGCTGCACACTGTTAAGCTTTGTCAGTAAAAGGTGGTGGAGGAGATATTTATTTATTTTGAGAGAGAGGGCGCGGGACAGGGGCAGAGAAAATGGAAACCGAGAATCCCAAGCAGGCTCTGCACTGTCAGGGCAGAGCCTGATGTGGGGCTTGAACTCACGAACTGCAAGATCATGACCTGAACCAAAGTCGGACGCTTAACTGACTGAGCTACCCAGGTGCCCCTCAGTGGGCTCTTTAGATGCTGGGCTTCACCAGGGCAGCTTCTTCGGTATACAGGTCCCACAGTGCACAGAAGCTGGCAGCATCTATTGTCCAGAAGCTTCTCCTGGCACGCATCTCGAGCAGTTTTATAGCAGAGTGCCTCTTAGAAAACACTTCCTATGAAAGCTTCCCAGGAATCCTAGAGGATAGGTTTTTCCCAGCAAGTTACTGGTGGGTTCCCAGGAACTTCTTCTGGCATGACACCACAATGATCTCTCTGTCATCCAGCGAGTCATGACCCTGACTTCTCAACAAGATCTGGATTTCAGCCCTGAGCCTTCAGTCTTTTTGAGTCTGGGTACTCTATTTTGAGTCTAGGGGTGGTAATGCTTCTGTATTTATTCTTATCTTCTGTAGAGTTCTCTTTGCCTTCTTTATTTTTTTTTTTTAATTTTTTTTTCAACGTTTTTTATTTATTTTTGGGACAGAGAGAGACAGAGCATGAACGGGGGAGGGTCAGAGAGAGAGGGAGACACAGAATCGGAAACAGGTTCCAGGCTCCGAGCCATCAGCCCAGAGCCTGACGCGGGGCTCGAACTCACGGACCGCGAGATCGTGACCTGGCTGAAGTCGGACGCTTAACCGACTGCGCCACCCAGGTGCCCCTCTTTGCCTTCTTTAAAAAAAAGTTTTTAAATATGTTTTAATTTTCTTTTTTAATTATTTTTATTTTTAAATAGGCTCCACACCTAACATGGGGCTCGAACTCACGAACCTGGGATCAAGAGTCACATGCTATACCAACTGAGACAGCCAGGCACCCCACCTTCTTAAAAAGTTTTTATTTAAATTCCAGTTAGTAGGGGCGCCTAGCTGGCTCAGTCGGTGAAGCGTCTGACTCTCGATCTCTCAGCTCAGGTCACGATCTCACGGATCTTGAGACTGAGCCCCGCGTTGGGCTCTGGGCTGACAGCGCGGAGCTTGCTTGGGAATCTCTCCCTCCTTCTCTCTCTGACCCTCCCCCATGCTCTTTCTCTCAAAATCAATAAATACATCAACATTAAAAAAAATAAATCCCAGTAAGTGAACATGCAGTGAAATATTAATTTCAGGTGTACAATATAGTGATTCAACACTTCTGTACATCACTTGGTGTTCATCACAAGTGCCCTCCTTAATCATCTCCATCACCTAATTCACCCATCCCCCACCCCCTTCCCTCTGGAACCTATAGTTAAGAGTCTGTTTCTTGGTGTGCCTCTCTCTCTTTTTTCCCCTTTGCTCATTTGTGTCTTAAATTCCACATATGAATGAAATCATATGGCATTTGTCTTTCCCTGGGTGACTTATTTCACATAGCATAATATCCTCCAGATCCATCCATGTCATGGCAAACGGCAAGATTTCATTCTTTTTTATGGCTGAGTAATATTCCGTTGTGTGTGTATCTATCTATCAATCTATCATCTATCTATGATATAAAGGTTACCTTTTCCTTTTGTTGATTGTTTTCATTGTTGTACAGAAGTTTTTTAGTTTGATGTAGTACCGTTTGCCTATTGTTGTTTTTGTTGCTTGAGCTTTTGGTGTCCTATCCAACGTATCATTGCCAAGACCAATGTCAAGAAGTTTTTCCCCTACGTTTTCTTCTAGGACTTTTATGATTTCAGGTCCTATGTTTCATTCTTCAATTGATCTTGAGTGAATTTTTGTGTATGGCATAAGGGTCCAATTTCCTTCTTTTGTAGGTGGATATCCAGTTTTCCCACTGCTAATTACTGAAGAGGGTATCTTTTCCCCATTGTGTGTTCTTGGGACCCTCGTCAAAGATTAGCTGACCATATGTATGTGGGTTTATTTCTGGGCTCTCTCTGTTCTGTTCCATTGCCTATATATGTCTGTTTTTGTATCACGATGCTATTTGGATTAATGTAGCTTTGTAATGTATTTTGAAACCACGAAGTGCGACGTTTTTAGCTTCGTTCTTCTTGCTCGAAATTGCTTTGGCCCTTTGGGGTCTTTTGTGGTTCTGTATGAGTTTTAGGATTATTTTTTCTATTTCTATTAAAAACGCCTCTGGAAAAAAATGCCACCGGGATTTTGAGAGGGATTTTGCCCTAAACCTGTAGAACCCTTTGGGTAGTATAGCCAGTTTAACAAAATTAATTATTCCAATCCAAGAACATCGGATGTCTCTCCATTTATGTGTATCTACTTTAACTTCTTTGATCAGAGTTTCATAGTTTTCAGCATACACGTCTTCCACCTTCTTGGTTAAGTTTATCCTAAGTATGTTATTCTCTTTGATGGCATTGGGCTGAGACTGCTATCTTAATTTTCTTTTTGCATAGTTTTTTGTTGGTGTACAGAAATGCAAGTGATGTTTGTAGGCTGATTTTGTATCTGACAACTTTATTGAATTTATTTATTGGTTCTAACAAGTTTTCTGGTGGAGTCTTTAGGGTTTTCTACATATAAGATCATGTCATCTGCAAACAAACGATTTTACTTCTTCCTTTCCTATTTGAATGCTGTTTATTCCTATTACTTGCCCAATTGTTCTGCCTAGGACTTTCAGGGCTATGTTGAATAGAAGCGGTAAAAGTTCGCTTCTTTGCCTTGTTCCGGATTTTAGAGGAAAAGCTTTCATTTTTCACCACTGAGTATAACGTTAGCTGTGACCTTTTCATACATGGCCTTTATCACATTAATTGATTTGCGTATCTTGAACCATCATTGCATTTCACTTGGTCATGGTGTATGATATTTTAAAATGAGCTCCTAGGGGCGCCTGGGTGGCTCAGAGGGTTAAGCGTCCGACTTCGGCTCAGGTCATGATCTCGTGGTTTGTGAGTTCGAGCCCCGCGATGGGCTCTGTGCTAACAGCTCAGAGCCTGGAGCCTGCTTCGGATCGTGTGTCTGCCTCTCTCTCTGTCCCTCCCTTGCTCGCTCGCTCTCTCTCTCAAAAATATATAAACATTAAAAAAAACATAAAGTATGCTCCGGAATTAAGTCTGTTAATATTTTGTTGAGGATTTTTGCATCCATGTTCCTCAGAAAAATTGGTCTGTACTTTCCTTTCTTGTGGTGTCTTTGTCTAGCTTTGGTATCCAGATGATGCTGATCTCATAAAATTAGTTTGGAAGTGTGACCTCTGCTTTTTTCTTTTTTGGAAGAGTTTAAGAAAGATTGGGATTACTTCTTCTTTATGTATTTTGTACAATTCAACCGTGAAGCTATCTGGCCCTAGGGTTTTGTTTGGAGGTTCTTGATTATTGATTCAATCCCTTTACTAGTCATTGGTAAACTCAGATTTTCCATTTCTTTATTATTCAGGCTTGCTAGGTTGTTTCTAGGAAATTAGCCTATTTTTCTAGATTATCAACTGTGTTGGCATATAATTGTTCATAGCGGTTTTTTATGATCCTTAGTATTTCCATGTTGTCACTTGAAATGCCTCTTTCCTTTGTGATTTTATTTGTGCCTTTCCTCTCCTTTAGTCCAGCGAAAGGTTTGTCACTTGAGTTTACCTTTTAAAAACATCAGCTCTGGGGCGCCTGGGTGGCTCAGTCGGTTAAGCGTCCGACTTCAGCTCAGGTCACGATCTCGCGGTCCGTGGGTTCGAGCCCCGCGTCGGGCTCTGGGCTGAAGGCTCAGAGCCCGGAGCCTGCTTCTGATTCTGTTGTCTCCCTCTCTCTCTGCCCCTCCCCCGTTCATGCTCTGTCTCTCTCTGTCTCAAAAATAAATAAAACCTTAAAAAAAAATAAAATAAAAAAATAAAAAAAATAATAAAAAAATCAGCTCTTAGTTTCACTGATTTTTTTCTTTTGTCTTGCTAGCCTCTTTTTTGTTTATTTCTGCTCTGATGTTTGTTCTTTCCTTCCATATACTAACTTTGGGCTTAGTTTGTTACTTTTTTTCCAGTTCCTTGAGGTGGAAAGTTAGATGGTTTATTTGAGATCTTCTTTTTTAAGGTAGGCTCTCAATTTCCCATCCAGTAGTGCCTGTTGTATCCCATAAGGTTTCATATGTTTTGTTTGTGTTTGTGTATGTGTTGTGCTATTTTCTAATTTCTCTTATGATTTCTTCTTGGCCTCAATAGTTGTCAAGTGTGTGTTGTTTAATTTCCATCTATTTGTGAGTTTTCTCATTTTTCCTTTTGTTAGTGATTTCTAATTTTATTCCACTGTGGTCATAAAAACACTTGGAAATACTTCAATCTTCTCAAATTTGTTAAGACCGATTTTGTGACCCAGCACGTGATCCATCCTGGAGAAGTTCCATGCGTGCTTAAGAAGGGTGTGCATTATGCTGCTGTTGGGGTGAATGTTCTATGTATGTCTGTCAGGTCCGTTTGATCTGTAGTGTAGTCTGCTTCGTTACTGATTTTGTGTAGATGATCTACCCATTTTTGAATATGGATTACTGTAGTCTCCTATTAAGTACGTGCTAAATTCCCCAACAGAAATAATGAAATCACAGTACCCATCAGTCTAGGCTGGAGCTTTGCAGATCTGTAGTTTCGGGTACTTCTAATTTCGATATGCTTTTTCTATTCCTTCTAAATTACCACTGCTTGGAGGCAGATAATCTCCGACTCTGGCGGTCGCTGCTGAGAAAGCTCGGGTCATGAAGAGTGAGGGGCTCTGGCTGATCTTGTAGAGAATTTAAAATCAAATACATCCTGCTTTCACAAAAATTAACACTCTTCCCAAACTCTGTCTATAAGAGACAACCAAAATGCATATGAGAGAAATCCATTTTTCCCCTCTAATACATACGTGACTATTGGAAAGTAACATCCTTGTTTTATTACCTTAAAAAAAAAATTGCCTTCTCTCAGCCCCAATTTACACTACAAAGCATGCGACAGTATCTGATAATAACTGGTCACAATGATTGCAATCTCCTTCCTCATTGAAACGGGTGCGTGTTTTTCTTTTAAATTTTAAGTTATTAAAAAAAACCTTCACTTTGAGGAATAAGACAGGTTACGCACAACATATATTTAGAAATAGTTTATGAAATGAAAAACAATTAGCATTTATTTCTAAAATTGCTTCCCCTTTCTGTACTAACCTCTCAGTTGGCTGAAGTTATTTTTACATTCTTTCTACCCACAAGGCAGCTGCCCTTTGACCATGTTTCTCGCTCTGTTCAGTACTTCTCAATCTTTTGTACTGACGCCAAAGCACCAAATGCCACAGTAGACGTCCAACTTTTAGAACACAGCAAGCCAGCGTACTGCAGAAGGAAAAATAATTATTAAACGGTATGACCGAGCTGTAATTAACATACGGTGAACTTCGCATATTTGAAGCGCATACATTTGATGACTTTTGACAGATGTACACACATCACCCCAATCAAGATAAAGAACGTTTCACTCCCAAAAGCTTCTTCACGCCCCTTGGCAATCCTCTCCTGCACTCTTCATCCGCTTTCCCCAGGCAACCACAGGTGTAGTTTTTTGTTGCTCTTGATTAGTTTGCATATTTCAGAGTTTTATATAAGTGGAATCACACAGTATGTACTCATTTCCATTTGGGTTTTTTTTTTTTTTAATACAGAAAAAGTATTTTGCGATTCATCTTTGTTGCTGTAGGTACCACTAGTCTATTCCTTTTTATTGCTTTTTAAGCAGATTTTACTTTTAAGTAATCTCCACGCCCAACGTGGGGCTCAAACTCACAACCCCAAGATCAAGGGTCTCATGCTCCACTGAGGGAGCCGGCCGACCCCCCCTCACCTCCTTTTTATTGTTAACTAATAATCCACTGGATGACATGTCACAATATTTTTAAAATTCATTCATTGATGGACATCTGGGATATTTCCAGTGTTTGATTATTACAAAGCTGCTATGAACATGTGTATATAAGTCTTTGTAGGGATATATGCTTTTATTTTTCTTTCACTGGGCAAAAAGCCAGAAGAGGAATAAAGGAATCATATGGCTGGCCTATGTGTAACTATTTGATAAACGGTAACACTTTTCTTAGGTGATTGCACTGTTTTACATTTTTACCAGCAATGTGTGAGAATCCCACTTGGTCCACATTCTCACCAAAACTTGGTATGGCAAGCCACGTGAATTTTAGACATTCTAATAGGTGTGTAGTAGGAGTAAATTTTTTTGCCCACTTTTAAATGGGGTTGTTTTCATATTATTGAGATCTGAGAGATCTTCTTTTTTTTTTAATTTTTTTTAACGTTTATTTATTTTTGAGACAGAGAGAGATAGAGCATGAACGGGGGAGGGTCAGAGAGAGGGAGACACAGAATCTGAAACAGGCTCCAGGCTCTGAGCTGTCAGCACAGAGCCCAACGCGGGGCTCGAACTCACGGACTGCGAGATTATGACCTGAGCCGAAGTCGGCCGCTTAACCGACTGAGCCACCCAGGCGCCCTGAGATTTGAGAGATCTTTATACGTTTGGATGCTATTTATCGGATATGTAATTTGCAGATATTTTCTCCCAGTCTGTGGCTGTTTAAATTCCCTTCACAGTGTTTTTTATTCATTTATATTTTATTAAAAATTTTTTTTAAGGTTATTTATTTATTTTGAGAGAGAGTGCACCCAAGCGGGGGAGAGGCAGAGAGAGAGAGAGGAGAGAGAATCTCAGGCAGGCTCCGCACCATCGGCACAGACCCCGATGCAGGGCTTGAACTCACAAACCGTGAGATCATGACCCGAGCCGAGGTCAAGAGTCAGACGCTTAACTGACTGCACCACCCTGATGCCCCATATTTCCTTAACAGTGTTTCTTAAAGAGCAGAAGTTCTTAATTTAGTTGAAGTCCAATTTATCATTTCTTTTATGTATCGCGGTTTCAGCGTCCTGTCTATGAAATTGCCTAACGCAATCTTGCAGATACTTTCTTTCATGTGATTCTAGAAGTTTTATAGTATAGGTTTTGCATTTGTGTCTCTGATACATTTTTAGCTAATTTTTCGTATATGATGTGAAGTATAGAATGAAGTTTGTTTTTTTTTTTTTTTTTTTTTTGCATAAGGATATCCAACTATTCCAGCACAATTTGTTGAATAAACTCATCTTTCTGTGCTGTATTTGCCCTTGCACCTGCGTCAAAAATCTATTGACCATCTAGGTATGTGTCTACTTCTGGATTCCCTATTCTGATCAATTGATATATTTACGAATCTCTATGCCAATACCAACTGCAACTTTACAAGTCCTGAAATCAAGTAATAAAGGTCCTCCAACTTTCCTCCTGTTTTTGAAAGTTGTTTTGCGTATTGTAAGTTCTTTGCATTTGAATATAAATTTTAGAATCATCTTGTTAAGTTTTACAAATAATAATGCTGGGATTTTAATTGGGTTGCTTTGAATTGACATCTTTACAATACTGAGTCGTTCAAGCCATGACCATGGTATATTTCTCCTTTTAGGTCATTTTTAATTTTTTTAAGCAGTGTTTTTGTAGTTTTCAGTCTACAAGTATCACACATCTTTGTCAGATTCATTCAGGGTTATTTTATATTTGTGTGCCCCTGTAAATGTTATTTTTATAATTTTAATTTCCAATGTTTCTTTGCTACAATACAGAAATGCAATTATTTTTTTGTATATTGATCTTCTACCCTGAAACTTGCTAAACTCACTTATGATAGTACTTTTTTTTGTGATTCCAGAGGATTTTTTACAGAGAAAAATATGTTATTTGTGAATAAAGACAGTTTTATTCTTCCCTTCCAGTTGTTGTCTTGACTCCTTGTACTGGCTATAACCTCGAGCACGATTTTGAATAGAATTGGCAAGTGGGAACAGCCTTGCGTTGCTCCTGATGTTAGAGAGAAAGCATTCAGTCTTTCACCATTAAGTATAAGGTTAGTTGTAGTTTTTTCATAGATGCCTTTTATAAGGTTGTGGATGTTCTCTTCTATTCCTAGTCTGTTGAGAGTTTTTACTGTTTACTTCTTAATGTGAAACCAGCCTTGTATTCCTGGGTGAACCCAACTTGATCATGATGTATAATTTAAAAAAAATATTTATCTTTTTTATTTTTGAGAGAAAGGGAGAGACAGAGGGCGAGTCAGGGAGGGGCAGTGAAAGAGGGAGACACAGAATCCGGAGCAGGCTTCAGCCTCCGAGCTGTCAGCACAGAGCTTGACCCGGGGCTCGAACCCACAAACCAAGGGATCATGACCTGAGCCGAAGTCAGAGGCTTAACCGACTGAGCCACCCAGGTGCCCTGATGTATAATTTTTAAAATATATTACTGGATTCATTTTTCTGGGGCAATCATAGGGCTTTCCTAGTACATTTCCTATTTTGGGGGGATTATTGTCCTTCATCGCCTAATGTGCAATGTTTTAAAAACTGTTGTTTCATAACTTTGTTCTTGTAAATCCTGTTACTCCATCTTTGCTTGAAGCAGAAATCCAAATGACGTATCATTACTATAAACTCTAAAGGAATTGTGACAAAAACTGTCTCTTTTAGATTACAAGCCAAACAAGGTGTATGTTTCCATACTAAGTCACAGCAGAGACTCAGGAACAAATAAAATGGAAAGAAAGAAAAAATCAAGGCTCAGGAGACATCTTCAGGTTTGAGGAGGTCAGACTCTGAAAGCATTGCTAACACTTCTATTCGGACAATAAATTAAACATACGATGAAAGTAGAAACAGTCCTTCTTTCACTGGGATTATTTCTATTCCCTTCTTTTTGAAAAATCTTTATTCAAGGTTTATTTAGTTTTGAGAGAGACAGAGCACAAGCAGGGAAGGGGCAGAGAGAGAGAGGGAGACACAGAATCCCAAGCGGGCTCCAAGCAGTCAGCACAGAGCCCGGTGTGGGGCTCGAACCCACAAAGCGCAAGATCGTGACCTGAGCCAAAACCAGGAGTTGGATGCTTAACACACTGAGCCACCCAGGTGCCCTTATATTTCTATTTTAAGAGAATATATTTTTGGTGCGTCTACACGCACACAGACGCGCATGTGCGCACACACACACACACAGGGTTGGAGAAACCACTGAAAGTAAAATAAGATTAAAAACTGTATATCAGTTGGTGTACCTCATGCTGAAATCCTTTAAATTGAACCTAGGCCCTCCAAGAAAATCAATCAAGAGTGGTATCATATTGGTAAAAAACGCATTGAGTATTCATAGAACTGCTCACCACAAAACTTCAATTTTTAAGGTAAGTATACTTGTTGGTGTGCCTGGGGCTCAGTTGGCTAGGCGTTCAACTGTTAATTTCAGCTCAGGTCATGATCTCACTGTTTGCTAGTTCGAGCCCCACCTCCAGCTCTGTGCCGACAGTGCAGATTCTCTCCCTGCCTCTCTCTCTGCCCCTCCCTCGCTCGTGCATGTGTTTTCCCGCGCGCGCTCTCTCTCTCAAAACAAATAAACTTAAAAAAAAAGATGAATATGCTTGTTACGAGTTGATCCCTAAGTTCAGGGGTACTTCAGCTTCGAGAATACATTCAAACTCTTCCGATATTATGAAACTGCGAGGCAAAATTAAACCTCCCCGGCAAAAGTAGTGGTTCCAGAAATATCTGGTGTCTATAAAGAGAAGCTTGTGGGTGAAGACCATGTCTCCCTAATTTGTGATCAAGTCAGTGCCGCATCGATAGGCAAACTGGAGCTAGAGTTTCATTATGTTGCCCTAATTTAGCTACAAAGTCATCGTCCTACAATATTCGTTTCCTTTTCCTAGGAATTTTGGGTTAATTTCACCTTTCAGTGATCTATTTATGAAGTCACAAAATGATGCTTTCACAAAGGCCTTGAAATACTGTCTCAGGATCTGTGTGAGGGCTCAGGCCCAGCAGGAAGAAGAAACTACCACAATAGCTTCCTCTAGACACATTCTTTTCGTCTCTGCAGTAACTCACTTGTCACAGCGTGAATTGAGCTCCCTTTGACGGGGGTGTATAAACCCTTTTTGCTTCTTGACTGTCTTATGAGGCAAAGGTCCAAGTGTGGACTACCATCATAATTCTTTAAATCCTACATTTAATCTCCTTTGAATAGAACGGAATCTCAGCCACTGGAGCACATTAATACAGCACTTTATCCACATGACAGTCTGGGATCTTCTGGTTCACATTTTCCGTCAACGAGCTTTCCATTTTTCCAAAATTTAGTATTTATGAAGCAGCTAAATGTCTCTGCTCAAAAGGCCATTAGGAGAATGACAACACAGTTGAAAGAATATTAACAAGAAAGCATACTTTGAGCTCGGGTTTCAGATTGACCTGAATTTAAATCTTGGCTTTATGGCTTAACGGCTGTCTAACTGCCTCAGTTTCCTCCTTTTTGAAGTTTAAATGCGGTTTCTTTTTACACGACCTTCGGGACATGTTTCCTTTTTTTTTTAATTATTTTTATTTTTAATTTTTTTTTCTTTCCATGCTTATTTATTTATCCTTTTTGAGACAGAGAAAGCATGAGCAGGCGAGGGGCAGAGAGCGAGGGGCGCAAAGGATCTGAAGTGGACCTGAAGTCGGACGCTCAACTGACCGAGCCCCCCAGGGGTCCCTCTCTTCTCCGTGCTCGCCTTTGATTTCATTTCAAGTCATCGGGAAGCTGGTTTCCTGCAAGCGATGGTTCACGACAACACCAACACCCAGTGACAGCTGTGCTTTCTGTACCTTCACCCTCAGGGCCTTCAGCCGAGGCATTTCCACCAATGACTGAGCCATCGGTGTTACCCTCTGTCCTCCTGACCGTCCTCCCCTCCAGCTCCAGGCACAGACCCTCTCTAACCTCCCAGACCTTGTAAACGACGGACAACATCTCGTCCTAGCTGATGAGATCCCAAGAGATGATCATGATGGTGGCACTAGCTTAGCAGGTGCCCAGAGCTGAGATGAAGACAGGTTACAGCCATAGCCATCCCGGGAAGACGGTGGAGAGGGTAAAAAAAGGCTCAGTTTCCTCATTTTTATTTGTTAATTATTTTCTAACGTTTATTGATGTTGGAGAGACAGGAAGAGTCGGGGAGGGGAAGAGAGAGAGGAGAGAGAGAGAATCCCAAGCAGGGTCCAGGCTGTGAGTACAGAGCCCGACGTGGGGCTCGACGCCACAAAGTATGAGAGCATATCCTGAGCTGAGATCAAGAGTCGAATGCTTAACTGGCTGAGCCACTCAGGCGCCCGGGTGTCCCCATTTTTAAAAATGGGAAATGACTAGGGGCGCCTGGGTGGCTCAGTCGGTTGAGTGTCCGACTTCAGCTCAGGTCACGATCTCGTGGTCCGTGAGTTCGAGCCCCGCGTCGGGCTCTGGGCTAATGGCCCAGAGCCTGGAGCCTGCTTCCGATTCTGTGTCTCCCTCTCTCTCTGCTCCTCCCCCGTTCATGCTCTGTCTCTCTCTGTCTCAAAAATAAATAAACGTTAAAAAAAATTTTTAAAAAAATGGGAAATGACTAGTGTCTAACTCATCAGCCTATAGAAATGAATAAATGCAATCAACCATGTAAAGGGCTTAGCAGTGTGCCCAAAACATGGCAAGTAGGAATGTTTTTAAGGGAGTGTAGTGCCTTTAAAAAGATAAAAAATTCTGATTTTCCTGAGAAAATAACAAATGGAAGGAGGCTATCGGAGTCTGGTGACTTTCGCCCTCTGAAAACAACTGTCTTGTCTTAAACCTTACTCTGCTCATTCCATCAACACACCATGCTTCCTCTCAACTCTGAGACCACAAGCATGTAGCTATTCCCGCTCAGTTTCACTTCCAAGATGTAGCCTGGCAAAGTGCTTCTCATTCATACGCAAGCATACAGGGAATACGTTGACTTCCACGTGACATCACTTTCTTCCTCACTTGGGCATATGAAGATCCAGAAAGATCCGTGTCACGGAGCACAGAGTACACACGGAATCAGTCTACATTCATGTACCATTACTTCAGGAATCCCCAAAAAAAATCCACGGCAAAGATTAGGACGTGAGCATCTTGAGTACACGGTGCATGTAACCATACTCCGTCTACTTTTAAGGGACCAAAACTTACTTCTACATTCGAATGGACAGAAAGGTCCATGGCGCAGACTGTGATGTGAACGGCATTAAAGGAGTATGGAGTGCAATAAACAGCATACGGAATAAGTCTAGCTTATTGTGGCCATCACATACCTTCACGGTAAGAAGTGAGGAGTCCACAAATATCTGCGAAATACGTAAGATAGCGAATGGCACTACTTCCGTTGTTCGGTGCGCTGAACTGTGCGTGGAACAAGTCTACTTTCACGCGGGCATTACTAACTATAACTTTAAGAATAGAGGAGTCGAGAAAACATCTAGACTGACTATTTGGACTAGACCAAATAGTCAGTGAAATCTATTCATTTGCGCAGCACCTGCATGTATGTATTGAATAGATCTTTCATTTGGTAATCTCTTACCTCTGTATGAACCAGAGGAGATCAGAAATATACATTGTATATAATAGTATATGAATGGCACCCTGTGAGTGGTGCACTGTAGCCAAAGTCCAAGGAATATTTCATTTTTATGATGCCCTGAGTTAGTTCCACACTGACCATATTTAGGAGCCTAGAAATATCCACGGCACCAGACTGTCGTATGAACGGCAGTGCTTGAACATGCAGGACAAAGAACCATTCAGGGAAAAAATCTAGTTCAATGAGGCTATCATTTTCCCCTACATTGGGCACATAAACAGTCAGGAAAGATCCATCATAAAGGGCTATGTGAATGGCAACCTTTGAAGGTATAGCGCACACAATTTTTATGGCGCAATCCTTTTTAAAAAACGGATGCGGGGCGCCTGGGTGGCTCAGTCGGTTAAGTGTCTGACTTCGGCTCAGGTCATGATCTCACGGTCCGTGGGTTCGAGCCCCGCGTCGGGCTCTGTGCTGACAGCTCAGAGCCTGGAGCCTGCTTCCGGTTCTGTGTCTCCCTCTCTCTCTGCCCCTCCCCCGTTCATGCTCTGTCTCTCTCTGTCTCAAAAATAAATAAACGTTAAAAAAAATTAAAAAAAAACCGGATGCATTATATTAGTTTCAGGCATAGAATGTAATGATTTGATATTTGTATATAGTGCAAAATGGTCACCACAATAAATCCAGTTACCATCCACCACCATACACAGTTACGATTTTTTTTCTCGTGATGAGAACTTTCAAGAACTTTCAGTCACCACACTGCACAGTACATCCCCATGACTTATTTTACAACCGGAAATGTGTCCCTTCTTTTGTTTTATTTTGAGAGAGAGATAGAGAGCAAGCTGGGGAAGGGCAGAGAGAAAGAGAGACAGAATCCCAAGCAGGCTCTGTGCGGCCAGCACAGAGCCCCACGCGAGGCTCAAACCCACGAACCATGAGCTCGTGACCTGAGCTGAAATCAAGAGTTGAACGCTTAACCGAATGAGCCACCCAGGCACCCGTGGCCATTTGTACCTTTCGACCTCCTTCACCCACTTCACCCACCACTACTCACCATCTCAGGCAACCATCCGACTGTTTTCTACACCAGTGAGCTCATTTTTTTTTTTTAAGATTCAACATACAAACGAGATCATATGGTATTTTTCTTCTTCCACCTGACTTATTCCACTTAGTAAAATGCCCTCAATGTCCATCTACATTGTCATAAATGGCAAGATTTCATTCTTTTTTATGGTTGAATAATATTGAGCCATATACATATTATATATATATACGCACATATATATGATAGAAACAAAATGTATTATGTATATACTATATGTATGGATTATATGTATGTATATTATATATGTATGTATATTATATGGATATATGTATTGTATATCTATATTATGTGTAATGTATATATATAACACATGTAATATGTATCTGATACATATATATGTTATAAATACACACAGAGAGACATATAGATACCACATTTTCTTTTAAGATTTTTCTTTAAGATCTTTCTTTTAAGATTTTATTTTAACTCCAGTTAACACACAGGTTAACACACAGTTTCAGGTGCACATTATAGTAATTCAACAATATTCCATACATTACCCGGTCCTCATCACAACAAGCGCACTCCTTAATCCCCATGAGCTATTTAACCCATCCCCACATTCACCTCCCTTCTGGTAACCATGAGTTTGTTCTCTATAGTTAAGAGTTTGTTTCTTGCTTTCTCTCTCTCTCTCTCTCTTTTTTCCCCTCTGCTGCTTTGTTTGTTTCTTAAATTTCACATACGAGTGAAATCATATGATATTGGTCTTTCTCTGAGTGACTTATTTTGCTTAGCATAATACTCTCTAGCTCCATCTGTGTTCTTGCAAATGGCAACATTTGTTCTTTTCTATGGCTGAGTAATATTCCATTGTGTGTGTGTGTGTGTGTGTACACATATATATATGTATACACACACACATACCACTATCTATCTGTCTATACATACCGTATGTATATATATATATATATATATATATATATATATATACACACACATATATATGTATGTATGTATGTACATATATACATACATACATATATATGTATACGTATATACATATATACGTATACATATACATATACATATATATGTATATATATATATATATATCACATCCTCGTTGAACACCTGAGCTGTTCCATATTGTGGCTGTTGTAAATAATACTGCTAGAAGCATAGGGGCACATATGTCTCTTTGAATTAGTGTTTTTGTACTCGTTGGGTAAATACCCGGTAGTATGACTGCTGGATCATAAGGTACTCCTATTTTTAACTTTTTAACAATTAAAACAATGTCTTAAAATTTATTATTTGAGAAAAAGAGAGAGAAAGAGAGAGAAAGAGAGAGAGAGAGAGAGAGAGAGAGAGAGGCAGAGGGAGAGGGAGAGAGAGAATCTTAAGCAGGCCTCATGCCCAGGGCAGGGCCTGACACGAGGTTTGATCTCATGACCGTGAGATCATGACCTGAGCTGAAATCACGAGTTGGACGCTTAACTGACTGAGCCACACAGATGCCCCTATTTTTGACATTTTGAGGAACATCAATACTGTTTTCCAGAGTGGGTGTGCCAGTTTGTATTCCCACCAACAGTCCAAGAGAATTCCCATTTCTTCTTCACATCCTCACCAACACCTGTTGCTTCTTGGGTTGTTCATTTTAGCCATTCTGACAGGTGTGAGGTGATATCACATTGTAATTTTGACTTGCATTTTCATAATGATCAACGATGATGACCATCTTTTCATTTCTCTGTTGGCCATCTAGATGTCTTCTTTGGAGAACTGCCTACTGATATCTTCTGCCTATTTTTAATTGGATTATTTGTTTTTTGGGGTGTTGAGTTTTATAAGTTCATTATATACTTTGGATATGAAATCTTTATTGGATATGTCATTTACAAATACGTTCTGCTGGGGTGCCTGGGTGGCTCGGTCAGTGGCTAAGCATCTGATGCTTCATTTCTGCTCAGGTTATGATCTCATGGTTCATGGGTTCAAGCCCCATGTTGGTCTCTGTGCTGACAGTGCTGAGCCTGATTGGGAATCTCTCCCTCTCTCTATGCCCCTCCTCTCTTTCTCGCTCTCAAAATAAAGAAATCGACTTAAAAAAATACGTTCTCCCACTCAGTAGGTTGCCTTTTAGTTTTGTTGATTATTTCCTTCATTGTGCACAACCTTTTTATTGTGATGGAGTCCCAACAGTTTGTTTTTGCTTTTGCTTTCCTTGCCTCAGGGGACCTATCTAGAAAACAGTTGGTACAGCCAGTGTCCGAGAAATTACTGCCTGTGCTCTCTTCTAAGATTTTTATGGTCCCAGGTCTTACATTTAGGTCTCTGATCCATTTTGAATTTAGTTTTGTGTATGGTGTAAGAAAGTGGTCCAGTTTCATTCTTTTGCTCGTTGCTGTCCAGTTTTCCCAACACCATTTGTGGAAGAGGTGGTCTTCTCCCTGGTACCATATTTTCTTCATCCGCTGATGACATTTAGGCTGTTTCCATATCTTGGCTTGGTTTCCATGTAAATAATGCTGTAATGAATACGAGGGTGCATATATCTTTTCAAATTGGTGCTTTTTGTATCTTTTCAGTTGAGTATGCAGAAATGTACTGATTGGATCACTTGATAGGTCTATTTTTAATTGTCTGAAAAACCTCCATACTGTTTTCCACAGTGGCTGCACCAGTTTACGTTCCTACCCACAGGGCACAAGGGTTCCCTTTTTTCCACATCCTTGCCAGTACTTGTCATTTCTTGTCTTTTTGATGATAGCCACTCTAACAGATAGGGGATGTCATCTCACTGTGGTTTAGATTTGCATTTTGCATAATTCTTCTTTACTGTAGACATCATTTACTTCCTCACTGAGCGTACGAGGAGTCCAGAAAGATCTGTCTCAAACTAGGATGCGACTGACAAGCTTAAATTTTTTGGTGCGCCAACATGTACACAGAATCCCTTTACATGAATGTGGCATTTACCCCCCCACAACATATAGGTCCAGAACTCATCATGTGATTGGCAGCTAAGACACATGGCATAGATTAGAATGAGGCTCTCAGTACTCTTTGAGTAGCACAACTGTCAATGAAATAAGTCTACTTTTGTATGACCGTCATTTACCTCCGCATTAACATATGAAGAGTCTAGAAGTAACTCTGGGATTTACCAGGACGTGAGTGCTACCTCTTTGCTTGTACAGCGTATCCAAATATACAAGGATAAATGTGCTTCCATGCAAGCATTATTTACGTCCACAGTGAACACATGAAAAGATTAGAAACCTCCACGGCATAGACGAGGATATGACTATCACCACTTCCGTTTTGCAATGTACCCAAAATATGGCACAATCTAATCTCATGGGGCCAACACATACTGCCACATTGAATATATGAGGAATCCATATATTCCTCATGATGTAAGATTCATGACGTAGACCGTAATATGAAGAGAATCCCTTAAATTGTGGAGTATACCCACATTTTTTTTTACACAAGACTGTCACTAACTACACAGTGAGAAATCCCAGAAATTTACACGGTATATACGACAACATAAGTGACAGCTTGTGTAGTGCCAATATCCATCCATCCTTCCTTCTTCCCTGAATTCCAAAGTTCAGATTCCCTGAAGTTGAGCTGGGTAAATTCTAGACCATGTGCGTAAGACACACGAAACTTCTAGGAACGGTCCTTAAAGTGAGGTAGACGCTCTTCTCCTCCTTCTTCCCCTTTTCCTGCAAACCTGAATGGGAATGTGACGGTTGAGGCTATAGCAGCCATCATGGGACATGAGGCAGAAGCTATGAGTTGAGGATAGTGGAGCGACGAACTGGACTGGGCCAGGACCCTTAATGACTGTTGACTCGCTATACCAGCTCTGGGCTGCTGCTTTTGACCAGTGACTTGAAAGCTAACTTGCTTAAGCCATTGTTAATTTAGGATATGAGTTATGTACAGCCATTCCAAATCCCAACAGCAATGTTTAATCTTATGTGCCAGGCTATGGGATCCACAACCGTGTGACCAAGTATCAGTGTAGATGTGGCTGAAGGTATTTTTTAGATGTGATTGACATTTAAGTAGGTACACTTTGAGTAAAGTAGATTACTCTCCATAACGTAGGTGGGCCTCATCCAATCAGTTGAAGGTCTTACGAGAACAGACTGAGGTCCACAGCAAAGGAAGGAATTTTGCCTCCGGATGGCCTTTGAACTGAAGACGTTAATTCCTGTGGGTATTTGCAGCTTCTCAGCCTGCTCTGCAGATCTAGGACTTTCTAGCTCCTGCTACCACATGAGGAAATTCCTTAAAATCACTCGTTGTCTCCAGAGAGAGAGAAAGAAAAAGAGCGCTATCTACGTACCTATATCTATGCCTATGTATTCTGTTTCTCTGAAGAACCCTGACTTATACACCAATGAATTAAGTTTCCAACTTTTTTCACTTCATTGTAGTCTGTTTTTGCAGGCTGACGACAAATTTAAAGACCACTAAATGCTGGAGAAACCAGCTATGAGCCAACAGTGTGACTTGTAGCAAGGGGCTTTCTATCTCTAAAATTGGGTACAAATAGGTGCTAATTAGGTAATGATACTCTACATTTATCACAGAAGTGTTCTGAGAACAAAACAGTTGTGTTCTTTGGAAAACAAAGGCATTCAGGAAAAGCCTCTTCAAAATGGTTAGGTACTTAGTAAATGTGAGACTACTATTTTTGACATTGAAAACAAGTAATTTGTCAAGTGTCAGGTACACTTGTGTTTTTGCAAAACATTTGTGTGTTTGCAAAATTCCATTCATAACTGGGGGATGTTGACCTGTTATTGGGTCAAATAGAAGGGCGAAGTGTATACTAGCTGCTCGTGCCCAGATGCCCACCGTCGTGATTTTGAAGGGTTTTGGAGGTCTTGCCAAAATTGCTTAGCAAGGTGTACCTGGGTGGCTTAGTCTGTTTGAGCATCTGACTCTCGATTTCAGCTCAGGTCATGGATCGAGTCGTGCGTCAGGCTCTGTGTTGACTGTGCAGCCTGCTTGAGATATTCTCTCTCTCTCTCTCTCTCTCTCTCTCTCTCTCTCTCTCTCTCTCTCCACCTCCCTCCCCCTGCCACCCCGTCTCTCTCCCCAACTCGCACGCACACTCTCTCTCTCTAAAATAATTTTTAAAAAGTGTATACCAAGATACATGCCTTCTTCACCTCTACCTATATGGCTGGATCTTAGCATCAGAAGTTCACTAGCTACAGAAGTATCACTTGTCCTTGACCTAAATGGTAGCCTATGTTTCAGGACTCTTCCTACGACTTCCCTTTCTTATCAACAACCACTTTAAAAAAACAAAACCAAAATTCTCTTACATGATGTATTCTATATACATAATTTTCCATATTTGGAGTTTTGCCTCACTGCCTTTGTTGCGTCCCCAAACTCCTTCTCTCATAGGGTTTTGATTGCCTCTGTCTATTAAGACTCTGACCCTCCCTGACACAAACCGTTTTCCAGCATTCTTCTGTTAGCCCTATTGGTTTCTTCCACATCAATGTCTTTGTTGTTCCTATCAAGTCCTCCTCACTATGCACGCCCCCATCACACTCACCCTTATTTTCTGGAGCATATCTCTCTTTATTATCTTCTTGGGTCTATGTGTTTTTTCTTGCCCGTACACGTTCTGGATTACGGTAATTCCTTTTCTTCCACGATTTTATTTAAATTTAAGCTACTTAACGTATAGTGTGGTACTGGTTTCAAGAGTAGAATTTAGTGATTTATCACTTACACGTAACACTACTGTCACATATTTTATGAGGGATCTCTTCTGCAGGGGAAGTCTGGGTTTCACCTTCTTAACCTTAGGTATAATTGCGACCCTCACTATTCAGGCCATTCTTGCAATTGGAAAAAAGGTCAAGGGCTACCTCCTGAAAAGCAGTATTTGGCACAAATCAGCAACAATTTTTAAAATTAAGGGTTTTTTTTGGGGGGGGATAGATAACAGGGACACATGGTACAAAAAGGGAAATAGTTCCTCAGGCACCCAATTCCTTTTGCTAATGGTAATGAAAATGACCATTTTCATGTGAATTCTTCCAGAGATATTCTTCCATTTAAAACACACACACACACACACACACACACACAGTCCATGCTGCTGGATAGGAAGAACAAATATTGTTAAAATATCTACACTACCCAAAACAATCTATACATTTAATGCAATGCCTATCAAAATACCAATAGCATTTTTCACAGAACTAGAATAAGGAATCCTAAAATTCATGTGAAACCACAAAAGACCCTGAATAGCCAAAGCAGCTTTGAAAAAGAAAAGCAAAGCTGGAGGCATCACAATTTCAGACTTCAGGTTATACTCTAAAACTGTAGTAATCAAAACAGTACGGTGCTGGCACAAAAATAGAAACACGGATCAACGGAACAGAGGAGAAAACCCAGAAATAAACCCACAGTTGTTTGGCCAATTAATCTTTGACAACATGGGAAAGAATATCCCCCCCCTCTCCAAAAAAAAGAAGACAGTTTAAAAAAAAATGGTGTTGGGAAAACTGGCCAGATGCACGCAAAAGAATGAGACTTTCTTTCGCCATACACAAAAATAAACTCAAAGTGGATTAAAGGCCCAAATGTGAGACTTGAAACCGTAAAAATCCTAGAAGAGAACACAGGCAGTAATGTCTCTGACACTGGCTGTAGCTACGTTTGTCTACGAATGTGTCCTGAGGCAAGGGAAAACAAAAGCAAAAATAAACTATTGGGACTACATCAAAATACAAAGCTTCTGTACAGCGAAGGAAACAACCAACAAAACTAAAAGGCAACCTAAGGAATGGGAGAAGATATTTGCAAATGACTTATCTAATTAAGGGTTACTCTCCAAAATATATAGAGAACTTACATAAGTCACCACCCAAACAAGAAATAACCCAATTTAAAAATGGACAGAAGACACGAATAGACATTTTCCCAAACAAGACATCCAGATGGCCGACAGACACATGAAAAGATACTTAGCATCACTCATCATCAGGGAAATACAAATCAAAACCATAACGAGGTATCACCTCACACCTGTCAGAATGGCTAAAATCAACAACACAAAAACAACAGGTATTGGCAAGGATGTAGAGAAACGGGAACCCTCTTGCACTGTTGGTGGGAATGTAAACTGGTACAGCCACTCCAGAAAACAGTATGGAGGTTACCCAAAACGTTAAAAATAGCACTACCCTACGATCCAGCAATTGTACTACTGGGTATTTACCCAAAGAAGACAAACATACTAATTCAAAGGGATACGTGCACATCGATGTTTACAGTAGCGTTATTTACAACAGTCAAATTATGGAAGCAGCCCAAGTATCAATCCAGAGATGGATGGATAAAGGAGAGGCAGCAAAATATACTGAAACATTATAATGCTACAAAAAAAAAAAAACAATGAAACCTTGCCATTTGCAACAACATGGATGGAACGGTCGGGGCTATAGTATATAATGCTAAGTGAAATAAGTCGGTCAGAGAAAGACAAATATACGATTTCACTCCCATGTGGAATTTAAGAAGCAAATGAGCAAAGGAAAAAGAGACAGCCAGACAAATCAAGAATAGGACTCTTAATGTAGAGAACGGATAGTTACCAGAGGGGAGGGGGATTGGGGATGGGTGAAAACAGTGATGGGAATCAAGAGTGCACTTATCATGATGAGCACCGAGTAATGTATAGAATTTATGAATGACTATATTGTACTCTTGAAAGTAATGTAACAGTATATGTTAACTATATTGGAATTAAAATTAAAAAAACAGAAAGAGGGGGAGAGAGAGGACGTATATTGCGTCCACATAATTCAAGTCCTTTTTTTTTTCATTTAACAATATATCTTGAAAATTGTTTTATATCAATAGCCATACAATGGCTTCATCCTTTTAAATAAATGTGTTATGTTCCATTCTACAGATGGACCGTAATTTATCCAATTCCTTATTGGAAGACACTTGGGTAATTTCTAATCTCTTGCGGTTATAAAAAAGCTACAACTTTTTTGGATACACCTATACACTGAAAATTGGATAAATTATAGACGAACCATAATTTATCCAATTCCATACTGGGAAGCACTTGAGTAATTTCCAATATCTTGCTGTCATAAAAAATGCTACAATGGATATCCCTATACACCCATCATTTCACACACACGTGAAGATATCCATGATAAATAACTAAGACGGAAACCGCCTAGTCAGAGGGTTTGTGTAATTACATTTTTGTGTGTGGGTATCTTTGGTCATTTGTAGAAGGGAAAATGGAATCACTTTCTAGTCCAATTTATATTTCTTCGATTACAGTAAAGTCGAATATCTTCTCTCAGCAAATTTTATAAAGACTTCATGTCGATTGTTCCATGGGCTATCCAGCTGCAGTCTTCTCCACTCCGAGCAAGTTCTCCAGTGTTCTAGAAAATCATCCTCTCTTCAAGGTTCCCTTAAGGAACTGGAAAGAGGCTCAGGGCTCCTAGGCTGAAGGGTCCCTACTAGTGAGACCCAGACGGTATAGCGTCACCATTGCATCTGTTTTCTGCATTTCCTGTCTTCTGATTCACTGATGGTTACCTCGGTTTTTTCCACCCAAGGGCTATAGCATTCTCAGCCTGTTGCGGAAGGAGGCCACCAGACATTCCTTCTATTCGTCTTGGCTGGCCAGGGTTTTTAGACTCTCTGTGTTAGTCAGAGAAGCAGAACTACTAGAATGTTCTGCACACACACAATCTGAGTACGATATGTAATTTGAATATCATACCTATAACCTGTATGCCGTACACGGTATGTATGAATTATACATTTATTATAGGGATCTGACCTCATCCAACTGTGGGACATAGTTAAAAAATCGACATATGTCTGTTGTTTCTAAGGCTGTTGATGACGAAGCCCGAAGGCTCAGGAAGGCAGTCGGGAAGGAAACAAACGTGAAATGCGAGAACCAAGAACAAGCTGGAACCTTTGAGGCTCAACAGGGACCCAGGAAGGGAGACTGGAATCTTCATTAGTCTCTCTAGCCTTGAAGCCCCCAGTCTCGATGATGGGGGTGTCCCAAAGGAGAAGCTGGTACCTCTTGCAAAGCGTTAAGCACACAGTTGGCCTGGGAGTCAGAGCAGCAGGAGGAGGAGGTGACGGAGGTTAGAAGGGCTAAGGACCCTGCTGCTGCCGTATGCCAGGCGGGCAATCCGGCAGACAGGTGACCCGTCTCGTGAACAAGTCGCAGAAGGTCTCGTGATCCCCGTCGAACTGGAACTCTGCAGGAAAGACAGGTCTGGGAAATGGACCTTGCAGCAACAGACATTTAGTATTGATGATTTCTCGGGACCACGAGGGCCCATGGGGCAGGTGTCCTTCCCTGGCCGGGATGTGCTGGAGGCAGAGTGGTCTGGGATGTCTTCACCCATGACCTCAGATTGTACTGAAACGTACGTGCAGCCACTCCTTTTTGGAGGCTTGACTGGGGTCTCACATAAGCTTATCACTTGTCATCTCGCGTTCTTCCTTTTCAGTACACCTGTGGATATGTCTCCCACGAAGACACTGCACGTGTCACCTGCACCCGACCACATACGGGGAGGCCCTCACTCCATGATAATACTGCTGTTTGCATCAAGGGAACGTGCCTCCTAGGTTCTTCATGCTGTGGACCCTCAAGGTATCAACACATCGTCTCATTCTCTGGAGTCCTTGATGTACCAAAGCCAGGCGACTGTTACGTGCAGAAGCGGCGAAAATGTCCACTCTCCCACTCAACGCTTATCTCCTGGACAGAGACCAAGACCTGCTGGTGCCTCTGTGCCAACAGTTCCTTTTGTTTTATTTATTTATTTACTTACTTAAAATGTTTTTTTTTTTTTTTAACATTTATTTATTATTGAGAGACAGAGCGTGAGCAGGGGAGGGGCAGAGAGAGGGGGAGACTCAGGATCCGGAGCAGGCTCCAGGCTCCGAGCTGTCAGCCCAGAGCCCGACGCGGCGCTCGAACGCATGAACTGTGAGATCATGACCGGAGCCGAAGTCGATCGCTTCACCGGCTGAGCCACCCAGGCGCCCCCTTACAATGTTTTTTTGACATTTATTTATTTTTGAGAGGAAGAGACAGAGGAGGAGTGGGCGAGGGGCGGAGAGAGAGGGAGCCGCAGGATCCCAAGCAGGCTCCAGGCTCCGAGCTGTTCAGCACAGAGCCCGACGCGGGGCTCGAACTCATGAGCGGTGAGATCATGACCTCAGCTGCAGCTGGACGTTGAACCGACTGAGCTACGCAGACGCCCCCGACATTTCCTCTGAGAACCAGTGCCTCAGCTTCTGTCCACAGGCCACATCCCCCAACGGTACGTCATGAGTCCAGGGGCAAGGAACACATCTCTGGGACAAACATCAGGCTGTTCTTTGCATTTCCTGAAGGTATCCTCGTACAAATAGCCCTCCTGACCTTACCAGTTCATCAGGTAAGCCCAACCCCCAACTCCAGCGAAGGCTTTCCCGGCCCTTCTCCTTCTGTTCCCTTTCCATTCGCCCCCACCTTGTCCCCCGCTGCCTCTGGGTCTTTGTGCTCTAGACACAGCAAACTATTGGCTCTTCCCTCAATACGCATCAGTGTTCACATCTCCTTAATTTCACCCATGCTGCTCTTTGCCCTTGGAATATCATTTTACCAATTTCTACTTGGAGATCGCTTCTTTTTTCTTCATGACTCAGCTCCAATGTTTATTCCCCTGTCAAATTTTCCTCAAGGCTTTGGCCGTAACTAATTACTCTGGGAGCACCTTTGAAATTGTGTCCCTACTCAAGTATTTATGATATTCTGACTTGAGACTCTTTATGACTCAACCTTGGCAGTCTCTAACTGCGAAGTCCAACCCAAACGGTTGCTTGATGACAGGCGCCTATCGTCCAGCCTCTGACACAAAGGTTAAGAGGAGAAAAATACCTAAGATGGCAATCATGAAATGACTGAATAGGTAAAGAAGGAATGATTAGGGGCGCCCGGTGGTTCAGCCGGTTGAGTGTCCAACTGCGGCTCAGGTCGTGTTCTCACGGTTTGCGGGTCGAGCCCCACGTCAGGCTCTGGGCTGACGGCTTGGAGCCTGGAACCTGCTTCACATTCTATGTCTCCCTCTCTCTCTCTCTGTCCCTTCCCCACTCGAGCTCTGTTTCTCTCTCTCCGAGGAATAAATAAGTGTTAAAAAAATAATTAAAAAAAGGAGGAATGATTGGAAGGTAAGACAGCCTGTGGGAGCTACATGGCAATGCCACGGTTGAGGGCACGGTTGAGGGCAAGTGTTGCCCTGGTTCTGGGTGTGACATGCTATTTGAGAACACTAAGAAGGGAATGTGCTGGAATCCTTGACTACCTGGAGAAGGCGCTTTGATCAGGTACATTCAAAGCAAAGAGGCACAGTTCTTCAAACCGGAACTTGTCCCCATCTGGGCACTTGGCTGAAGGTATTTGTGCGCCAGGTATTCTGGATGTCCTAGGTGACCCTGAAATAAGAGTGTCCTGAGGGGGCTCACAGGTCTTGGTTCTCAGAGGGTTGACGGGGTCTAGACCGACACAAAGCTGTTCCTGGTGGGCGTGTGTTTGTAATAGCAAATGAGGCACTCAATTGGTACATTAAGGGGATAAATAATAGAAAATATTTCCAGTTTTAAACTGGGCAGCTAGATACATAGGGGACCGTGTACGATACATTTCTGTAAACGGCCTCGTTTTCCCTGCCTTTTATCCTGTTCCCTGAATTTCTATAATTGTGTCTTTTACGTATGGCAATATTCCAAGCCTTTTTTAAGACTTCGTTTTTTAGAGCAATTGTAGTTTCACAGCAACATTAAGCAACGGTTTCCCATTTACTCCCTGCCCATGCATGCTCGTTTTATTTTCCACTCTATTCCTTTTACTAAATAGAACACAGAAACCCCGAATAGGCAAAAGGGGAGAGGGAGAACATTTTTTCCCCAAGTAGCATCTTTGAAAGAGAATCACTCTTAATTTTTTGATGGCTGCCCTTACGCGCATAAAACTTTCCTGCAGTAATCTTGCTTATGACCTGAGCGGAAAATGACTTTCCTCACGCACCGTAACTTTGTAAAAGATTTACTCCCTTGTGTAGAAAAGGTAACACATATGCATAATACAAGTTTCCAAAGTCACCGAAGGGTATGTAGCTCTTCTGTACCCTCTCAGAGAGAATATAGATAATAATGTAATAATAATCTCTCTCTCTCTCTCTCTCCTACAAATGGCAGCAGAGCCGAAACCTTACACAACGTCTTGTTTGTATAACTTACAGTGGATCTTGGAGATCCGTTACATTGCAGCTCACCGAAACGTTCAACGTTTTGGCTACGTCGCAAGGACTAACACAGCTGAAGATACCCCTTTTTTTTTTTTTATTTTTTTTATTTTTTTTATTTTTGGGACAGAGAGAGACAGAGCATGAACGGGGGAGGGTCAGAGAGAGAGGGAGACACAGAATCGGAAACAGGCTCCAGGCTCCGAGCCATCAGCCCAGAGCCTGACGCGGGGCTCGAACTCACGGACCGCGAGATCGTCGCGGGGCTCGAACTCACGGACCGCGAGATCGTGACCTGGCTGAAGTCGGACGCTTAACCGACTGCGCCACCCAGGCGCCCCAACCCCTTTTTTTTTTACTAAGACTAAGACGGTTGGACAAATTAAGAGAAGCTAATGCCTGCTGACGGATACTGAGAACTGCTAACACCAAGGGGCACAGGGAAGAGAGACGAAGCACTGAAGCAGAGACTGCGAGCTACGGAGTGGGCGGTGAGAACTGACCAGAGGCTGGGAAATGGCGGGGCAGGAGTGGCTTCTTTCTAGCTGGGAAGAAGTGGAGGGGCCACGGTCAGTGACTGGAGACCGGGAGGGAAAGAGAAGTTTGGGGAAACGGACGGGCAAGAACTACCGAGATGCCGAGGCCTCTGTGGTTTTTGTTCTACTCGGCATAGGGACAAGCACATTCCTACCTAGTGGCAGGCCCCCCGGTGTCTGCTTCCCCGCGCGTTCTCACGGCCTGTCTATTCCACGTGCTGTCTGAAGTTGGTTCTCCTGCCTGTGGCAACCCTCCTTTCCCTGCTTGAGGGCTGGGACAGGTGCCAGGAGGAAATCAACCTCCCCTCCCCTGAGACTCTTTTCTGTTCTCCCAGGGATCCAAGACCCTCAGTACACTTCCTAGCACAGGGCTAGAGCGTTCACTTATCACAGATTCTCTGTTTTTCGTTTTGTTTTGTTTTGTTTTGCCTCGAGGTGAGAAATCCTGCAGAATTAATGGCTGCTCCATTAATTTTCCTAAGAGAACAGGTTCTACGAGAACAGGTCTTCTGCCAACCCTCCAAGGGGCCCGGGCTACACTTTGTGTTAAAATTCTCGGATCGGGGCAGGGATTTCTGCTTACCCCCAGCGACAGACCTCCAGGTGGATCAAAGGGCAGGTCTCCTTTATGAAAGTTGGGGCTGTGTTTCGTACAATGCGTAAAACAATTCTCAGGACAGGCTCTGTGTTCAACCACAAAAACTATACTGAGTAGCATTAAGGGGAAATAATAAATGAGTAGACAGAAATGTGGTTAGGTTCCCAGGCTAGCAAAGAGCGGCTGATTCCGGCAGAATGGAGGTGGGGCCTCTGGGAGGAGAACTACAGATCAGAGCCACTAGGCAAATAGCTTCAAAGGTTTCTGACCCGTGAGGCAGCTCTAAATGGGAGAGTAGATCCTTCCAGTTCCAAGCTCCAGGCGGAGTCATCTGGGCAGGGACTGCAATTCTGGGGCTGGGGAGTGAAGACTTTAATGGCAACTGGGAAAGCTTCAGGAGGGAGAAGCCCATACTGGGTTCGGAGCTGAGGGGCTGCAGGGGCAGGATCCGGGAGGCGATGAGCCCTGGGGAGTGGGGGGGGGGGAGGGGGGGAAGAAAATCTCCTGTGGAGGGAGAGGTTGCTCGCCTCTTCCTTTCTCATCCATATCACTGGGGAGTTTCTTCGGGTGAAAAACTGAAACCTCACAGGGAAGAGGGCGCGGCGGAAGGAGAGGGAGGAGGAAGAGCAGCTGAGAAGTTGTTTTTCCTGAATTCCAGAACAGGATTTTCTCTTCCCTCGTTTCGTCCTGGTAGATTCTGCCCACGCAAGTAGGGTTTCCTGCCCCTGAACGCCCTTCCTTTCTCGCGGAGACGTTCCACCCTGCTTTGACCTGGGAAGGCAGGAAGGTTGGCAGAAGCCCTGTTCCAGAGAGAGGCATTTTCTGGAGCACACGTGGGCAGAAGGACCAAGTGGGGGGCAGCCAGTTGGCATTTTCACGCTTTTTCACAGATGAAAGTGACTAACTTTTGTTACTAGATGAAGAGTCTCTCACTGGCTGGAGAATTGCAGTTCCCCTTAGGAAAACCACCTCTTGCCTTGGAAGTTAACATACGAACCCATTTTCGGGGAATGAGTAACAATTTAGTGGAATGCTGCCATTATTTTTAGAAAGAGGAAATATACCCCAAGACGGCTAATTCTTGAGGTCGTAAACGGTAAAGGAAATGGTTCTATTGTTACACCCATGAGTGTTCCAGTGCCCTGGCCTTCTCCAGGAACAGGTGTGCTCTTCAACGGGTGTCTGTCATATGCTCAGTGTGACAGAGACCACATCATTTTCCCATCTGCAGCCTTGGTCACCACATCCTGATCTTGATAATCTGAAATGTAAACTGAACTCGGCTCCTTTTAGGACTCTATTCTTAGTGACTTATGTGAATTAACTTCTTGCCTAAATTTCCACAAACTTCAGGTTTTTCCCTATGTGCTTTTTGCCTCGCCTTGAGGAAACGAAACGTATGAACCAAGACCTTTTGATCACGTGATCACGTGATACGCAAAGAGGCAAGAGTATTTGTTTCACGTGTTTAAGTTGTTTCGTATATATCATTTTAGGTCTCCCCCCTCCCCCCAGGGTTTTAAGTTAGGGGATGTTTTCACAAAATGGCTGTGAAATCAGTCTTCTTGGGTTAAAATCCCAGCCCCGGGAGGGATTTTATGAGCTCTGTGTCCCTGCAAACCTCTCTGTGCCTCTGTTGCCTCGTGTTTAAAATAGGGCTAAGCTGGGCCCTGTTGGGAGGATGAAAGGAGCCAATACAGGTAAAGTTCCGAGAATAGTTTTTAGGCCACAGTAAGTGTTCATTAAATAAGTCTCGAACCGGTCATTCGAACCCCACTCAGGTCAATATAGGGAAAATGAGTCGGGGCAGTGGCAAAGGAATGAGCTTAGAATCCCAAAGACCTGGATGTTCATCTTTCAACCCTGATCCTCGCCTCATCTAGAAAATTATTTAACCTTGGTGAGCTCTAATGTCCTTACGTGCAAAATGGGAACAACGGTATCCACTTTGTGACTGTTGCTGCGAGGCTTAAATAAAATAATAAATAACCACGTGTGGTAGAAATTCTAGGCTCAGCAACATGTACGTAAATGAACGCTAAACTCGCTCTACCCAACTGCCCCGCGAACACTGCTCTCTGCTCTTTCTAGGTCGGTAGTTGTCCAAGTATGGTCCCCAAGGGTCCAGGAGGTCAAAACCATGTTCACAATAGTTCTAAGACGCTATGTGCCCTTTGCACTGTATTGACATTTGCACTGAACGTGCAAAAGCAGGAAAAACAAAATCCTGGCCCCTTGGCCCACGTCAAGGCAGGGGCACCCCATGCCATGAGTCATCATGTGAGTCTTTAGCAGCACACACAGTGAAAAAAAAGGTGTCTAACAAAAGCGTGTCCTTGATGAAGCCGCACGAAACATTCACTTTATTACACCCCAACCCTTGAGTCCGTTTTAAAAAAATGATCCTGAAGTAGGATCGTTGCTTTCAGGAAAGGATGCGAGTGAGTCACAAAGCCGAAGCAGCCGCTCTTCTCATGAAACACCATTTTCACTTGAAAGACCAACGGACAAACTATGGCTATTCAGACTTGGGATTTGGGCAGAAATTTTCCTGACAAGGAACAGAGTCTGTCGCTTCAAGGAAAACAGCTGGCAGTATATGCTGCCGCTGAGAGAGTTTTCAAATGAAAACGAAAATTCTAGAAAACGCGATCCACCGTTATGATCTTGACGACCTCCCAATACTTAGGAGACGTCCTAATGAGATGGATCGTGATGTCGATGTGATTTTTTGATGTTACACAACAGGAAATGCGCCAGCATTGGCAGGAGCCACGTAACTCCGTGAACCAGGAATTTTTCAAATGGCCAACGCATGACATTACAAAATAACGCGTGAGTCAAAGATACATTCGAAGCGTAAGATAGACCGGTGGGTCTTAATGGAACAGCGCATGAAAAATTCACTGATGTGGTTTCAGACTTCACATTCAAAAAACCTTCAAGAAGTTATCATTTAATGAAGTTTGGTGTTATGTCAAAGAAGGGCATCCACGATGGTCTGAAAAGCCTATTAAAATACCCCCCCCCCCCTTTTTCAACTGCTTGTTTCTGAAAGGCTGGATTTTCTTCATACACTTCAAGCTGAAGTTTCTTTTTTTAATTGAAATGTTTAAAAGATTTCATTTTTGGGGCACCTGGGTGGCTCAGTAGGTTGGGCGTCCAACTTCGGCTCAGGTCACGATCTCGCGGTCCGTGGGTTCGAGCCCCGCGTCGGGCTCTGTGCTGACAGCTCAGAGCCTGGAGCCTGTTTCGGATTCTGTGTCTCCCTCTTTCTCTGACCCTCCCCTGTTCATGCTCTCTCTCTCTCTCTGTCTCAAAAATAAATAAATGTTAAAAACAATTTTTTTTAAAAAATAAAATTTCATTTTTAAGTAATCTCTGCACCCAACGTGGAGTCTGAACTTACAACTCTGAGATCAAGAGTTGCGTGCTCCACCAACTGAGCCAGCCAGGTGCCCCCGAGTTGAAGTCTGTAACCAAAACGACGGTCTGATGGATTAAATACAGAAGCTAGCTGTCTTCTATAAGCCAATGTCGATGAAATTTATAAAAAAGGAAGATAATTCTACTCTCGGTGCTTTTAGAAAAGTGTTTTTCTTAAAAATCATGTTATTCCCCTCCTCCCAGCTCTTTCTCTGTCTCTCGAAATAAATAAACAGACTTGAAATAAAGAGACTTTCTCTTAGTTTTAATCTCTATTATGAGAAACATCAACACAACCCACCTGAACAGAATCTCTTAGGCATCCTCACTCATTTCTAGGTGTATAAAGGGATCCCGACTCCAAAACATTTGACAGCTGCTGCTTTGGACCAAAAGTTCTGAACGTTTAAAAAATGGTCAGAATCACCTGCAGAACTTTTCAGAAACACTGGTGCCTGCCCCCACCCCCTAGATAAATTAAATCAGAATCTCCGGGGTTGGAGCCTGAGCATTAGTAAACAGGTTTATTTTGAAACCCTCCAAATGGCATAATGTACACCCAGGGTTAAACACTATTGCCAAACGCGTCCGATCATAAAAATCATCTGAGACTCTTGTCACATGTAGCAGCCCCAGGTCCCTTCCTAGATTTAATGTAGCCCGTCTCTGGGGGAAGTGGCCGGGAAATCTGTTTTTTTCAGCATCTCAGGTGATTCTTAAAATGAGACAACTTGGGGAAACACCGCACCATTCTCTTCCTGACCTCCTCATTCTTTTTTAAAAATGTTTTACGTATGTATGTATGTATTTACTTACTTATTTAACATTGATTTACCTTTTTGAGGGGTGGCAGAGAGAGAGGGAGAGAGGAAATCCCAAGCAGGCTCCTCGTTGTTGGCAAAGAACCCACCAAGGCTCACGAACTGTGAGATCATGACCTGAGCCGAGATCAAGAGTTGGACATTTAACCAACTGAGCCACTCAGGCACCTCTATCTATCTATCTATCTATCTATCTATCTATCTATATCACTTCCATATATCACCCTCATTTGTGATGGCAGGCTAGCTAAGGCGTTAGCTGTTAACAAAGGCATTACTTGACTAAGTTCAACCCACAAAGTTTGGAGCGCACACCTTAAAACTTCCCCTGGGAAATTACCTTCTAATGTGAGATGTGGCATGCGGAAATGCCTTTAGAATGGCAAGGAATAAAGAGAGAGTTGCTGATTATTTGCATGGAGGGACTTTCTCCCGGGTCACTCAAGTTGCACACAGTTTTGTGGGAAGTGCTTTCTAAATTTGGGCTGGGTTGGGTGAGTGGATTCTGCACACAGAGCCGACCTTTCAGGCCAAGTGTCTGGAGGGGCCTGTGTCAGGGGACTGGCAAGAACCAGTTTTTCTTGATTTGATCGTCTTGTACCCAGGATCAAAGCTTTGTCAATACAATAGTTGCATTTCCTCGTGAGCTGTAAGGAGGCCAACGGATCCTAGGAGGGGTACAAATGGACAGATTACCTTGAAGAAGAGACAGGAGAGCGGTTTATGGGAATCACCGTGGAGAAGTGAAACTTGCCGCAAGAGAATACGCCCTCAAATTCCTACTTTTTATCTTTGGGTGAAACAGGAAGAAGGCACTGCCAGTGTTAAATAGTAATTTCCTGTCTACAACGCCACAGTCGTTCTTTTTGCTGGTCCCAGAGACTAGAAATCACTCAAGTACGAGTGAGCAGAGGCAGAAATTGGGCCTTAGTAGTTTCCATGTACTAGATGACCAATGTCTGGCTCTCATCATAAACGTTCAATGACAGCCGTGATCACTTGTCTGGAGCTCACCGTTAAAAAGTTCCAAAAATATTAAGAAGTCTATACGGAGCATCTCTTTAACGTAACTGGCGTGTAACGAAGCAAACTTGCAAAAACCTTTAAGGAAAACAGGACAGTCGGAAAAGATAACCATGAAGCTGAAAACAAGATTTTCCTCTGGGGAGTGGAAAGGATGGGACTAGGAGAGGAGACTTTTCCCTTTATAGCTGTCTGCCATTACATATTTTTAGCTATGAGTAGCTAGTCTCTAGACTGTTTCTAAAGGACGCGTTTACAGTTCGAATTACGTAATCCTATAACAGGAGCCCTTCTAGGGACCTCGGAGACTCCTCCGTCATCCCCGAACCCAACCCTCTGAACTGCTCCAACTTCCTGTTCACTGGTATCTACAAGTGGCAGCGGTTGGGACGCCGACAATTCTCTTCCACCAAGAGAGAGAATTTTGTTCAAGCAAATCTTAATGTTTATTTTTTGAGAGACGGGGAAAGACAGGGCGTGGGCCAGGGAGGGGCGGAGAGAGAGGCAGACACGGAATCCGAAGCGGGCTCCGGGCTCCGCGCTGTCGGCACATGGTAGAACCTTTTGAACATGGGTTGGCCACGTGGTTTGCTTTGGTCAATGGGAATGTTAGCGAATGTGCCACAAGCAAAAGCTTAAAGAAGACTGGTTCACCGGGGCCTGTACCGTGGTGCCCTTCTCACCTGTCTACCTGGTTGACGACGACAGACGAAGGCCCGCGTGTACTCGCTGCCCTAGCCAACCACTACACGTGTTGGCAAGGAAATGGATTCTCTGATTTTCTGACTGACCACAAGCACATGAGCAACCCCAGAAGAGATCAGGCTGGCCCAGCCCAGGAGAAGCCTCCTACAGAAGTAGGAACCGAATCAATGGTGGTTGTTTTAAATCTCAAAGTTTTGGTATGGTTTGTTATGCCGCAGCTGATAACTGAGACAGCCTTCAAATGATCAATTCCCCGCTCTAGTCGAATAGGTCCATTCAATCGCCACCACAAACCACTGTGCATACGCTTCTGTTCGTACCCCGTCCCTGTGTATGTTCCCTATCTTCGCTTTTTATCCGAGACCTACCTGTCTTCTTCCTTTTTTGTAAATGTTTCTTCTAGTTTTGAGAGAGAGAGAGACAGAGACAGAGACAGAGACAGAGAGAGAGTGCGTAAGCCGGGGAGGGGCAGAGAGACAGGGAGACAAAGGATATGAATCGGGGTCTGTGCTGACAGCACAGAGCCCGATGCAGGCCTCCAACTCACGAACTGTGAACTCATGACCTGAGCGGAAGCTGAACGCTTAACTGACTCAGCCACCCAGGCGCCCCCATCTGTCTTCTTTGAAGATACTCTCGATCCCTCTACCTTTCCATGACCAAGAGCTTTCTTTCCTAAACTTTTGAAACATGCTTTTTATCTGTTAAGCGCGTCTGCTGCCACGAGATTTTGAATTCTACTGCGAAGACTTCTGTAGTTGAACACAACAGAGGTCGATGAGAGGTAATCCAAAGTGATTTTATAGAAGTGCGCTGATTAAATTTCTCCTTTGCAACTTTATTACTATTAAACTCAATAGTCTATACTTCTTCGATACTCACGCGACACTCAAAAACTGTTATCTTTATATGCGTACGTCCAATGTCTGCCATTATATTGTTGACTCGAAAGGGGAGAAATGCTTCTTTATCTCTGTCTCAAAGTGCTCTGTACAAGACCTTATTTATACGACATAGACACTAGTCCTCTGGCTTTGGAGTCAAAAAGCCTGAGTTCAAATCCCTGGCACCTACCAGCTGGATGACCTTGGGCACAAGAATTAACTTCTCTGAAAGCCAACCTTTCCTAAATTAAAAAAAAAAAAAATCCTATTTACCTGACCGAGTTATGTTGAGGATTAAAAGACAGATTTCAAACCTTCTTATTGGCATCGCACACACAGCAGTCACGCTACAAATGAAAACTTTTGCTAGAAATGAAGCCTCATGTTAAGGTGCAGACCGCAGTTTCCTTACAACCTGGCTACTCTAAGCGTGCTCCTATGCAGACGAACAGCACTGTCTGTCAGGCCCCGTGAGATTACTAGAAATAGACAATGTCAGACCCCATTCCAGATCTACTGAATATGGATTTTAAGCAGATTCCCAGGTAATTCCTGTGCATGGTAAAATTCGAGAAGTACTTCTTTAAAAGACCTTAAAATAAAGCCAAGAGACCTGTAAATTGATTTAACATGATATCTGGGCAATTAAGCACTCATATCCACTGGATTAGGTGCTCATCTAATCGCATTATTTGATGGGAACTTCTGATAATGAGCCCCCGAAAGAAAGCCTGGATCATCATCCATATAACAGTAGTTCACCCAAGAGAGCTGGCAGAAAGGATTTCTTTCAATGAATTAATTTCTGCTAAATGTGAATGCAGAGGGACTTAGAGGTTTAACACTTACCTTGAAAGGTTTGTTGTTGTTGTTAGCCTCCAGCATCTTTCTTTTCATCCCTAGGAGTTAAAGAGCAAGGGAAAGACTTAGAAAGAATAGAAATTACTTTGTTGTTGTAAATGGTTATCTGTAAAAACAGGTTGCTTACACAGAGCTAGCTCTTAAACCCACAATCCGACATGTACATTACTTGAATTTTACCCAGTAGGGACAAGAACCAAAGGAGGGATGTGACTAGCAGGAGACAGAGATGGAAAATTTCTACCCCAGAAGACTCTCCACAAAGGGAGGAAATCTGGAGACTTAAGGGCTCAGAGGCACTATTTTCACTTCCCTGTTGCTTTGTGAAATGTTTTTGGACTGAAGTTCCAGTTTCTTCTCCATAGGCCTCATCTGTTCCTGGCTGCCTTTATAAACATGAGTCAGTACAATGGCATGATAAAAATAGAATTGAGGGGGGAAAAAAAAAACCCTAAGAACACGCATTCCAAAGAGAATGCCCATTTTTAAAAATCTGAAACTTTCCCCCTTGTTTCAGATATCTGCCCGGATTGCACAAACTGGTGGGATCAGAGCACACAAAGGTTAGGTAGGTTTAATTGTGCTAGGCCCTTTTACCGTTGGGCCAACATCTAAGAGCTGTTCTGTTGGCTTTCGTGAAGGAATCTATGACCTTCTAACTGCTTTGCGGCAGAAACTACAATTTTCATTAGAAGCCTGGGTATACGGATTTATTTATTTATTTATTTACCCTTTTTTATTTTTTAATAGGAAATTTATTGTCAAATTGGTTTCCATACAACACCCAGTGCTCATCCCCAACAGGCGCCCTCCTCAATGCCCATCACCCACTTTTCCCTCTCCCTCCCCCACCCCCCATCAACCCTCAGTTTGTTCTCAGTTTTTAAGAGTCTCTTATGCTTTGGCTCTATAGGGAATTATTTAAATTGTTTGGGAGCTTTGCCCTCCAGAACCACTGCCCTCAGTCAGGCTGGGAGACTATGATGTACTTGGATTTGAACTTTTACTACGCTCATTCTTTGTATTATAGTTCAGATTATCCTAAGAGAATGGAATCCATATCTTATCTCCAAACCCAATTTTTACCTATTGGTTTAAGATATCTTTTTCCTCTAATTCACTCCTTTAGGGAGGCATGAGTAGCAAGGGAAACTGACAGATTCAACTTTCTCCTTTCTTCCCTTCTTTTATGCAAGTCTGAAAGGCAGGGGTGCCCGGGTGGCTCAGTCCGTCAAGCCTCCGACTTTGGCTGAGGTCATGATCTTGCAGTTTGCGAGTTCCAGCCCTGTGTCCGGCTCTGTGCCGACAGCTCGGTTCATGGAGCCTGCTTCGGATTCTGTGTCTCCCTCTCTTTCCCCCGCTCACCCTCTGTCTCTGCCTCTCTCTCTCTCAAAAATAACTAAATGTTTAAACAAAAAGTCTGAAAGGTAGACGAAAGAAAGAATGAGATGCACGTGGGTTGAGGATTAAAACTGATGCATAAAAATTGAAATTCTCCACAGGTGTGGTTGAGTCTTTGGCCTCTTGGTCCTAACAGAAATAAATTAAGAGGCGAAAGCAGAGTTCACGCAAATACTCATTTGTGTGAGCTGCAAAGAACAGGTAAACAGACAACATCAGTAAAATGGAAATTCTCAGTTGCTCAACTAAGGAACAGAACAAGTTTTTCTCTTCAAGACCAATTCATGGTAGAGGAAGTGAAGCATTATCTTGACTCGAGGGGGAAGTGTCTCTGTGTCCCAAGACCTAAACCTTCGATGGGGTGGAGGGGGAGAGGTAAGAGGTTAATAGAGAAACATATGAAAACTAGGGAAGAGGGGCACGAGTGTGTACAAATGGTCAAAAAGAAGCAAGAACTTGTAGCTAAACTCTGTCCGACGTTTCTGGGGTAATTTGTTTCAGGGTAAATGACTGGGATTTCAAGTTTTGGTGTTAGGAACTTTTTGCTAGACCGTTAAGGGAGAAAATGTCAAGTAAGAGCAAAGACGAAGAATTAGAAAGCAGAAACCGAAAGAGTTCACGGGGTTGCGAACCCCTTAAGCCTTCAGGTACTTGACTTGCTACCTCTGATTAATGCCAACCACTGGGCAACAGCCAACAAAAATGAGCCGTTCGATATACTACACAGGATTTTCAAATGACACGTACAGGGTGGAATGCAATGTGCCCTTTTAATTTATATCTCATTTCCAAGTTGAACCATTTTGCAACTGAAAGAAATTCAAATGCTTCAGAAACTTTACAGATGCAGTACTCATATGATTTGACGCCGAGATGAAAGTCTCTCTGAAGTGGAAAATGGGAGTTATTCGAGAGCAAACAGTATACATCACCATCAGTTGTATCCTAAATAACAAAGTCTCTGGTGCACAACAAGCCATTACAGCTTCGTAGGCATTCCGAATGTTGTACTTAATAAAGCAATTATAATCTGTCATCCCGTCCTCGGGAAGCAGTACTACTCCACAGCTTCTGTTATGGATTTCTTCGGTAGAAATGAGACTTACTGAAGTATAACCAAGAATTTTAAAATGTCGTATTCATTTTACGCCATGGAATATGTGACGTGCTCCTAAACTCGAACAAGTTCACGTTAATTTTTATAGAATACCACTTAAGATTGATCTTCTACGGAGGAAATGGATTACAACTGTATGCATAAAACTCTAACGGTGTCTTCAGGAAACAGTGATTATAAAAATGGCTAAGGTAAACTGTGAAAATGAATATGGGAAGACAGGGCTGTTTCTAAAGACGCCGTGAGTTACACGCCGTTTACCATTAGGCTCTGTCAGATGGATACTAGGGCTTTTGTTCTGTTTACTTTCCCCAGAGGCACAGATCAAATTGAGTTATAAACCACCGTGGTCTATTGAGTCAAGTTGGCAGGCACTGGTGATTAATTGTGGGGGGAGATTAGGGATAAAGTGGAATTAGAGAGAATTTCAAAGTACTGAGCCTGAGTAATGCTATAAAGATAAGTATACATGTAAATCCTGGGGTCAAAAGATTTAAGATTTGGCCTCGTTTACGTGAAGCAGTCAAATATCCACAAATGAAAACCTGGAGATCACAGGAGACACATGAGGGACTGGAGATACAGATTCACAGATCATCCAAAGAATATAATGGCAGATATGGCAAGCGATGAGTTCACGAAGATAAGACACTGGCGGGAGGGGGGGGGGGAGGGGTGGTGGGGGGAAGCAAGAATTTCAGTTCTAGGAAATGGAAGGTTGATAGGAAACCAATGAAAGTTCTTAGAAAGGATGAAGTGGGGAGGTAGGAGAATGAGAAGCAGCGTGCAGTGACACGAGATCTACCGGGTGACGGTAGGGGGATCTTCCTAAAGGAGGGGTTCTATCAATAAAGAACTGGCTAAATACATTATCACTGGAACGTGCTTGCACTGAAAGTCTACGTAGGTGTCAAGACGGTATGAGGTCAATCTACATGTACCGACACTGAAAAATTAATACAAAAAAAGCTAAGGGACAAAATAGTCTATGTAGTATCCGATCGTTGGTATACAAAAGGACGTACGTCATCTTCAGAAGGGTACACAAGAAAGTGACAATCCTAAGTGCCTCTGGGGTGGGTCCTGAGAACCATGAAATCACGACCTGAGCCAAAGTCGGATGCTCAACTGACTGAGCCACCCAGGTGCCCCAGGAATAATATCCTTCTAGAGGCACAGAAATCAAGGCAGTAACTCTTTACCTACCATCCAAAAGACTGATAGAAAATCTCATTATAGGATTTTAGTTACACAGGATATAATTCTCCTTTATTTCAGTCAGCAAAGAGAAAGCAGTGTAAAGCCAATTTCATAAGCTCAGGTCTTGTCAAAAGAGAAGTGGTAAGCCAACTTGACATAGTGCCAACTTCTTGTGTTTTTTAAATTATTTTTTTTAAAGTAGGCTCTACGCCCAAGGTGAGGCTGGAAACTCACTACCCCGAGATCAAGAGTCACATGCTCTACCGACTGAGCCAGCCAGGCGCCCAAACGTAGGGCTAACTTAAAAAAAAATTTTTTTTAAAGTTTATTTCTTTATTTAAAGAGAGACAAAGACAGTATGAGCGGGGGAGGGGAAGAGACAGGGATAGAGGGAGAATCCCAAGCAGGCTCTGCGCTGTCAGCACAGAGCCCCAAGAGGGGCTCGAACTTGCGAAGCTGTGAGATCATGACCTGAGCTGAAACCGAGAGTCGGACGCTTAACTGACTGAGCCAGCCAGGCGCCCTTGGGCTATCCTGTCGACGACGGAAAATATATCCTGCAAAGGATGATTGCCATAAAATGAATAACTTAAGAGACAAAAATCGAGAGTGAGGATGATGCAAACTTTGCATATTCCGTTTGAAACAATCAATGTGAGTTAACGCAACCCAGAGCAGACAGAATCGCTCCATAATGGCTACTGAATGGCATTGCCAGGTGAGCTCTTTGGGAACCCGTGAGAAAGTGTTTCCGGAGGTAGGAGGCATGGCCCACCCTAGAATATCCTCAGTCTAGCTGGTTGTGGTTGAATCCACAATCAAAAGAAATAAAACAATATTTGGCTCTCTAGTTATGACAACCTCTTGCTCACAACTAAGGGCTTGATGGTCCAATTCGACAGTAATTCATATTAGGGCTCACATGTGGCAACCTGCCTTTTCAACTGGATCTAAGTAATGCCCCATGAAATAATGCAGAAAACATGTGGACCCATGAAGTGGACAGATTCACATAGTGAGGGTTTGGAACTGAGCTTTGATCAGTCAGGTAGAAAAAGACAATAGAAGTAGGTACTATTTGGGTAGCATTATTCTTTGTGGGTTGGCGAAAAGCAGTCAGGGTAAACCAGATCAATTATTTTCAGAACTCTCAACATTTGTCTGCTTTTGGGCAAGAACAACAGACTCGTTTGTAGATAGACTTGTCTGTCCTCCAGGAAAACATAGATTACAATACGTTTGGGCCGTAAAATCAAATAAAACCATAGAGAACTTAAAAATGCTGATTTTTATTTATTTTTTAAAAACATTTCTTTATTTTTGATGAGAGAGAGAGAGAGAGAGAGAGAGAGAGAGAGAGAGAGCTGGGGAGGGGCAGCAGAGAGGGAGACAGAAGATCTGAAGCAGGGTCTGTGCTGACAGTGGACAGCCTGACATGGGGCTCGAACTCACAAACCATGAGATCATGACCTGAGCCGATGTTGGATGTTTAACTGACTGAGCCACCCAGGCGCCCTCAAATATACTGGTTTTTAAAATGAAAAAGTAATACATACACATAGTAGAAATTTTAAAAGGGGATGGAGTGAAAAGTAAGTAAGACTCATTCTCAAAAGGCAATTGTTTCTTTCCAGTTTCTTGCATATCCCTATAGAAGTATACTTATTTGTATTTATATAAATTGGAGCATATTATATGTTCCTGCTAAACAACGTAACTTGGAGACCTTTTGCTATGATTAGATATAAAGCCACATGATTCTAACAACTGTGTAGTATTGTATACAGTTCTGCATTTATTTAGCATAATGTCCTATTTATGACTATTTTTTCCAGGTGTTGACTTTCTTCATGCTGCCACAAATACCTTTTCACTTTTTTTGGGTGCCCAGGTGTAAGCCTGTGCCATGAGTGAATTTATACAAATGAGATTATTGGGTCAGAGGGTACGAATATTTCAAATTGGGGAAAAAAACTTCAACAGATACTGGGAAACTGCCCTCTAAAAATGTCTATAATCTCATCACTAACGCAGGAGAGTGCCTGTCTCCCTACAACCTTGCCCACTGGGTGTATCATATCATTTTTTACTTTGGTTAATTTGTGAGGGAAAACGGTTTTCGTTAGCATTTTTTAAAATTCTGAGTACAAACCTGAGAATACTTCTTAAAAATTATAGCTCAGCGAGCTCAGTGACGAGACAGACTTTTTTTTAAATCCCATTGGACTCTGGCTCTCTTTTGGTGAAGGGATCGCAGAGAATTTACTGTTAGAGTACATTTATGTGGATAGGGTTCTTCTATAAAGTGTAGCAATCAACTATTTTAACAAGAGACAGTTTCATAGATAGGTTTCATTTTTTGAAAAAGGGGAAGAAACACCATTCTGTGGCTCGATGTGGGTTTGTCAGTTACTGCCTCCCCGCTTCCTGGGACTTCCCACTGTTCTTGAGCACAAATCAGACTCGAGCAAAAACAACTCTTTCCATGGGATCAGCTATAAGAAGAATGGCCGTACAAAGAGCAGCTTAGTTTCTTGGAAGGCTGGTGGACATTTCTGGAAAAGGCACAGCTGACTTACTTGTCCCTTTATGGTCATTTGCTGTTTCCTCCGGACCAAAGGAGCAGATTGGTTCGCGAAGGTAAGAGAAACGAGGCAACAGGCCCTCTAATTGCCAATCCTTCTGTCACCTCTCCTCTCATTTGTTGAATCGTTTACCACCAGAGACCAGATGCCATCGCCTCTCAGATGCTTTTCTAGTTGAGCAAGTCACAGGTGAGCGGGAGGTTCAGCAAGCGTTCGAGGGAGTGGACGACAGTCGGGAGAAATGAAGCCAAATGCTCCCTTCTCGTCCCCCCTTGCGTTCACATTTTGGGCGGTTCTGAAATGTTGTGTGTTTTTTTTTACCCCCCAAATTGGACGGGTCGGATCACGTGTTTGTTGTGTAATTGATACGGTGCTTGTTCAGAAATTGCTGCACAGAATCAGCTTCCACGTTTTGAAAAGCAGGCCTCAAAACCTGACCAGAACTTTGCAGGGACAGCACATCTCTAGAATACAGTGATAGAGTTCTAGAGACGAGGACAATGACAGTAAGCTCCAGTTGGCTTTGACTCTCGATGATTCATTCCGAGAGCTCGAGCTAAGAGTTTTCCTGTGTGGCAGGGCACATTCAAAGCCAACGTGATAGCCAGGGCTGTTACTTTCTGAGTTGCCACCAGGCTCATTTGGGGGAAGTCTCCCTGTTGGTATCGAAGGCGGCACGTACAGGGGGGCTTTCGTGTGAACTATCGTTACATCTGTTCCAACATACTCCTTCTTGCGCACATCCATCTGGGTTGCGGTATGGACCTGACTTGGCCAGAATATTCGTACTGATATTTTTGGAACATTTCCTGCAAAGGTCAGTGTAAGAACAGTGTGTTTCTGGGCTTGAAAAGCTTCTCGTCGGAGTGGAGAGTATTTGAAATTTGGGTAGAAAACGTTCACGTTATAACGGTAATTCAGGGGATGTACAAAGGCAAGGGTGCCAAGTCTCACATCAAAGTGGTGTTTCAATAGCTACGTCCGCTCCAGCTACTGAACCGTTTCTAATCACACATCACATACTTCATGATTAGCTCAGATACATAAGATAACATGGATGGAACTGGAGAGTATTACACTAAGCGGAAATTAGTCAGCGAGAGCAAGACACATATCTGTGATTTCACTCACATGTGGAATTTAAGGTGGGTGGGGGGGATGGGTCCTCCCAGTTTTTCTTTTGCAAAGTTTCAAAACCTGTATTAAAATGCAAAGAATAGGACAACGAACACCCATGCTTCTATCATGTAGATTAATCGGTTGTAGCTATGTTGCTATATGTACCTTCTCACTCTCTTGCTCTCTCTTCATCTATATACACACATGCACACATATATATGTACACAGTTCCCTTGGTGACTTTAGGACATGTGTCACCCCCAAATCCTTGAGCATGGATGCTAAGAGAAAGGGCAGTCTTCCCCATAATTAACTGCTAAGGAAATGTAACACCAAGACTACTCTTTCAGATATGATTCATACTTAAATTTTTCTTCCCAATTTTATTTTCTTCCCAATTTTATTTTCTAAACTTAGAATGCAGTCAAGTACACGGTATGGCATTTTGTTGCTGGGACTACAACGAAGTAAATGATAGTGCTAATAGACGCAAAATAATTTCATTAATAATGATTAGCAATTATAACACCAAAGAAATTTAACATCAGTCAACATTATCAGCATCACTTATCTTTTGATTGCTCTCATTCTGTGTCAATTCAAAAAAGTGATCATGGGCTTTAAACTTTTTCGTTTGTGAGATGTCAAGACCCAGCATGAAGAAAATCCAAACTAAGACAAAAACATATTTACAAATTTTCTGCCTCCAAATCTACAGTTTCTGTAAATAAGAAAATTCACACACCCAGAGAAAGCCCTCCGAAGTAGAACTGAACAAAAAATTATTTACTTGGTGAGGTTCATATGGAAAACAGAGGCCTTTGGACTTGATGATCTTAGCCATCAAATCAGACCCGCACAAGTTAAGAATCACTTCATATTTGAAAGAAGAGATGACTCCCAATGATTTCTTTTGTTAACAAGAATTGACATATGGATGAGAGATACTTTAGAGCATTTGTCCAAAGAGGACATAAAAGGAATATAAACCAAGGTATATGATGAAGTAAATGCTTATTTCTAGCTCTAAACTATGTGTACTTTCAAAGGTAACGGTAAGCAAACTACGGGAGCTTTTTAATGTGGGGAGATCTCTCCTGAAGAAACTTTGTTTTGGGTAAAAAGTTCTCGTATCATTCGCTGGAAAACCAAATGCCTAAGACAGATTTACCGATGATGACGAAACAAAAGAACATTCAAGTTTTTCAGGGATAACCTTTTGGCGGTTTATTCACAAGTTTCAAAGATCAAGATCTTTAAAAAATAAGGGCTGGAATTAGGGGAGCTAGGATTTAGATTACAGGAAAAACAGGCAAAGAGATGAAACGGAGTATTTTGAGGATTTGGGGGTATTAAAAAAATAACATCTCTGATAGGTCACCTACACATAATCCTAATAAGACAGTGCTTCATCCTCAAATTTGAGGCAAAAATAAATTTGCTCATCCGATCGGCAAATTAACAGTAATACTCTGCTGAAGGATGTCGGTGCAACAACTAATCTCAAACCCTGCTGGTCGGAGAATAAGCTGGCCCAAGCTACTCGAAAGGAAATTTGCAAGAGCTGTGAGGCAGTAATTCCGCTCCTTCACATCTGGCCTAAGGAAAAACACTCACGGAGGTACATGGAGTGATTACGCATAGTAAAAAAGCAATAAAAACCTCAATGTCCAGTTTCAGAAATGATTTGCTGACCTAAGATGTGCCTGTTCCTGTACTATCTTGTAACTGCTGCCTCCACGTGGCTCTGGAGATCTTTTTTTTTTTTTTTTTTAAAGTTTATTTATTTTGAGAGAGAGACAGAGAGAGAGAGAGAGAGAGAGGGAGAGACAGAATCCCAAGCAGGCTCTAGGCTGTCAGTGTGGAGCCCAACATGGGGCTCGATCTCATCAACTGTGAGATGGTGACCTGAGCCGAAATCAAGTCGGACGCTTAACTGACCCAGCCACTCAGGCGCCCCTGGAGGTCTCCTCTGCACCCGTCTCAACCCAGTCCCTCAGATGTCTTAGTTCGCATGGGTGCAAACTGCCCATCCAGAGACGATTCTGTTCTGCCACCCTATCAGCCCCAACCCCCCAACGTCCCCCTAACCCCCAAACTTCTTGCTTTCCTTTTGCTGTTTCCAGTTACTCCTTCTTTCAAAGGACTATCCCAATGACTCATTTCCCTGATTTATTTAAGGTAACAGATGATTTTGCTCAAATTCCATGCAATCCTGATAAACATCTTGGGGGCAGGGACAGAAATAACCTAGAATCTCTAGTTCCGGGACAAGGATGCTGAATGGATGGCCAGGGGCTCTGAAATGTTGATAAATGAGATTTGAAGGGTCTGGGTGGTGAAACAGGGCCTGGATAGGGAAGCAGGGCTCTCAGGACAGAAACACACACACACACACACACACACGAAATAAAAATGCACAAATGCTTGGGGTGGGCGCGAAGGTGTGGAGAACTGGGAACACAGATAAGGACCACGTAGCACGAGGGCCTAACATACGGGGACTTTCTCCTGGAGGTCATGGGGTGATGTTGATATTTAAGTGGCGCATCTCTTTGTCGTGATGAATCACTAAATTATACACCCCCGAAATGAATATTATGCTGTGTGCTAACTAAAACTTCAATAACTTGAAACATGAAAAAAAAATAGCGTATCTGTAATATTAAATTATTCTGTGGTTGTAAAATTAAGGGTGGGATGATGCCACCTTGCAGCAGGGCAAGTGGTTAGGGAAAATGTTTACACAGATGAAAAGACCAGAGAGGATGAATTATTTGTGTGCCTCAGGCCCACTCTGGGGCACGCGTTGGTGGCTTTCTTGGAGCTTTTCTTTCTGTATTTTACTGTTCCCAGAACACTTTGGGAACACTTTGTCCCTAACTGCTGTTGTTATTCTGTACTCTTTTTTTTCTTTTTAAACAAGTTTATTTATTTTGAGATCATGCATGCAGAGAGAGAGAGAGAGAGAGAGAGAGACAGAGACAGAGACAGAGAGTCGCGAGCAGGCTCTGTGCTGTCAGTGCAGAGATCAGCGTGGGGCTCGAACTCACAAACTTTGAGATCATGACCTGAGCAGAGGTCAAGAGTCAGATGCCCAACCCACAGAGCCACCCAGGTGCCCCCAAGTGCTGTTGGTTAGAGTCAGAGTCAGGGTTGTTGGAGTCAAGGGTGGATACCCCTCTCCGGGAAGGACTAACTGCTTGTCACGACTGCTTGACGTTAACTGCTCTCAACAAGGCAGTAGTGTGATATATTTGACGAACAGACCATGTCCTTTGAGTTCGTAAATTTGGACTTGAATCTTGCCTCCAGCACTTAGTTCTTTGTGACCTTGGGAAGGTCATTTGTCAAACCTCAACCTCAGTTTCCTCATTAGGAAAATCCAAATGATGATAAAAGCAAACATGCAGTGTTATTGAAAAATTGGGCTTAGGGGCCCCTGGGTGGCTCAGATGGTTAAGCGTCTGATTCTTGATTTCGGCCCAGGTCATGAGGTCATAGTGTGTGGAATTGAGCCCCGTGTGCGGCTCTGCGCTGACAGCCCAGAGCCTGCCTGGGATTCGCTTTCCCTCTCTCTCTGCCCCTCCAGTGACTTAGGTCAAAACCACGGCAACCATGGCTCATGAATCAAATTGGCCTTTTGCCTGTTTTTCTTTTTCTTTTTAATGTTTATTTATTTCGGAGACAGAGAGAGACAGAGCACGAGTGGGGGAGAGGCAGAGAGAGAGGGAGACCCAGAATCCGAAGCAGGCTCCAGGCTCTGAGCTGTCAGCAAAGAGCCCAACGCGGGGCTCGAACTCACAGACCGTGAGATCGTGACCTGAGCCGAAGTCGGCCGCCCAACCGACTGAGCCACCCAGGCGCCCCTTGCCTGTTTTTCTAAATAAAGTTTTATTGGAGCACAGCCACATCCATTTGTTTACATATGGTCTATGGCTGCTTTCCTGCCATGATGCAGAGTTGAGCAGCTGTGGCCGAGTCTCAAAATGTTAAATATGTGGCCCTTTATAAAAAAAAAATTTCCTGATCCCTGACTTCTGTTTTTCCAAGTGTTTCCTGTTGTAAAGTTCTCCCCTCTTTATGTTTTCTCTTTGAACTCACGCTTGTCTTGTTTGCGTGCAAATTCAAAGTATTTCCATGTGCAGAGTATAACAAGAGTGTTCTGAGAAACGATGAAAATGCTAGCACAGAAAGAAGAATTTATATTGCAGTTTCTTCTGAAATGCAAGTAAATGATTTAACAAGGTTCTGCACTTTAGCACATATTTCTAAGATGTGAATTTGCAACTAAGGTTAATTTTGGTATTCCCCTATTCTGGTAATGATTAATGTAGGCTAAATTTGCCTGGAACATCTCATCTGCAAAAGTCCTTGGATGTCTTTTCCTTCACACCTAGTTATGGGCAATTCTAAATATATCTCTCTATCTTCTCTGTGATGAGAAACAAAAATTCAATGACAAAATATCTTGGAACAATGAAAATAATCCATTGGCTTAAGTTTCAGGGTCTCAAATGAAATTTGCTGTAAAACATGGCTTAGCATTTGTTTGGAGTATACCTTTCATAATACCTTTGAAGAGATTAATGTCATAAGAATTTCACAAATAGTCAGTGACATTTTTTTAAATGCTAACCACCAAAATCAACTCAAATGACATTCTTTATTTCTCTATTTTTAAATTTTAGGATGTCACGATACGCAGTATTGTTTTCACTCTAATGGTACATTAAAGGGCTTTATGAATATTAAATGAGTTAACGTAAGTTTAATTTTTGTTGATAAATTTCACACGTTGCCTAGCTTGAGAGCAGGCTTTCAAAAGCTGTTTTAGCATGCTCTCTGCTGCCCTCTGCTGCTAATTTTCAGAAACTGATTTTTGATTCCGAGCAACGCTAGCTTACACTCTCTTAATATATACTTATAAACTCATGCAATATTCAAGCTTGAGGGGACTCTACCGACATGATTCATCTGCAGATCAGAAGTTGAGTCTCTGTGATGTGAAGCAACATGTGAGTGTGGGCTCGTTTTCTGACTGCCAACGTTTGAACGGCTGGTGGTTTTGGACATGTTACTTAATTTTGACCTCTATATAATGAGCATAATAATACTACCTATATCTTGGAGTCTCTGTGGGGATCCAGTGATGTAGTGCATAAAAAGCACTTAGGATACTTTGTGGGTTGTAGCCACTAGTAATGTGAGCTATTTTATTGACTTGTCATTAATAAGACTAAAACCGTAGCTAATGACAAGGTCAGAACCAGAATTCTGGTCTCCTGACCACTAATCCAAGAATTTTCTTTTGCACTAGTCTGAAGATATGATGAAACTTGACCCTTTTAAAGTAGGCTCCACGCTGGGCATGGAACTCCATGTGGGGCTCGAACCCACGAACCCTGAGATCATGACCTGAGCCAAATCCAAGAGTCAGACGCTTAACCGACTGAGCCACCCAGGCTCCCCTCCCAATATAAATTTCTAATGCGTACACTTGGAAGACGATTTCACTGTTGGTTGTAAGGAGTCTCTCCAACGGGCTCCCCGCCTGAATCTCCAATGCACCGTTAGACACTTGCACTCAGAAAGTTCATCTCGTGGGAGACTCAAGGGGAACCGAACCGAACCCATTAGCTCTCTTTCCAGCCTTTCTCCTGATCTCTTCATTTTGGTCAGCGCTGCTGCCATTTCCCAGCAGGCCCGGACTCAGTCACTTTTTGTTCCTCTCTCTCCTTCATTTCCATGTCCAGGGATCTCGGTCTCTCAAGTTCATTCCTCCTCTTCCTCTTTTGCTACCTCCCTCCCGGGTTCCTGTCTCAGGCTCCTCAAGGGGGGATGAATCCAGCACCCGACTGACAGATTGCATCAGCTGCCAGAGCTTGCCATTGCCCGCCGGGTACACTGCGTGTCTTCAGCCTTGCGTGTCCCCACTTACCTCCTCCACCGGACGAGTCTTTTCCTTTAGCCAGGAGTGCATCCCTCTCTAGAAATTAGGGCATATTTTCTGCTTTTTCGTCACTGGACTTACCACTTCCTGCCCTACTGGTCTGCCTTGGGCCCCACACATCAGAACACTAGCATTCCCGTTCCATCAGAATCAAGCTATCGACAAAGCTCTCGGATGATGACAAACAGTGCAAAGGGCCCATTATTCCAAACGAAATCCTAGACCCTCCTCCTTCATTGCTATGAAGATTATCTGGACTACTCATAAACATCAGCCACATAAAATGCAAGAGGACTCCAGTCGCGCTGATCACTTGGCCTGAGAAGAAATAGGATAAATAGTGGGAGACTTGGGGTAGGGCTGAATGGGAACAAGGCTAATAAAGAGTGACTGTGAAATTTTAGTAAAAGCCTTAAGTGACCGTGACTTGGAGAAATAATGCTTGCATCCCACCTAGATTGGCGTCCGTTACTGACGACACGAGAATCACACAGGTCTCTGCACTTTCGTGGACTTCTCTCTCTGCAGTGACTTTTCCCTTTTCTCATGCCTCTTCAGATCTTTCTTGTTCTTTTTTGTTGTTGTTGTTGTTGTTGTTGTTGTTTTAGAGAGAGAGTGAGCGGGGCAGAGGGGCAGAAGCAGAGAGAGAAAGGAACCTAAGCAGACTCCACGCTCCGCGTGGAGCCCAATGCCAGGATCGATCCCACGACCCTGGGATCATGACCTGAGCCGAAATCAGGAACCAGACGCTCAAGTGACTGAACCACCCAGCCCCCCCCCCCCCCAAATCCTTATTGTTCTTTAGGACCAAATAAAAGTTGACAATTTACACAGTGATTTTTTTTTTCTCTCTCCTCTTCACCCTCAGGATGTGTTGTATCTTTAAGCACAAACTCAGCTGTACAGGAAGGGCCAGTGTCTTTCCCCACCCTCTTTGTGACTTTAAAAATATCTGTATTTAGTTTTTATTTTAATTAAGAAACTAACCCAAGTTACACAGGAACATAACTGGGGTCAAATGATCCTAAGAACAGAAATCCTTGGACCTCTTTTCCAAAAGCAACTACTTTTATCTCCTTTTTACGAATTATTTAGTATTTACCTCCATTTCTTTTTAAGTAGTATGCTTGTATTCCAACTTCTGGATTTTTCAGTTCGGGACTTTATTTGTTGACTTGTCACTAACCAGATAATGATTTAGTTTTTTTTTTTTTTTAACCCCCCTCACTTCTACCAAGAACATGCAACCTTGACCTACCAAGTACAGGCTAAGTCAGTGCCCCTCTGACTACACGTACGGGTCGCCCAGTCTGGACACATAGGCCGATGCCTAAGACAATTTTTATTGATATCTCATTATTGTACGTGATAGAGTATTTTAATTTTTTTTTTAATGTTTATTTATTTTTGACAGAGAGATAGAGAGAGAGAGAGACAGAGACAGAGCATGAGCGGGGGAGGAGCAGAGAGAGAGAGGGAGACACAGAATCCGAAGCAGGCTCCAGGCTCCGAGCTATCCGCACACAGCCCGACACGGGGCTCGAACCCACAGACCGCGAGATCGTGACCTGAGCCGAAGTCGGACGCTCAACCGATCGAGCCGCCCAGGCGCCCCAATACGTGATAGAGTACTATCTTTGTCGCCCGATTTGTTGTCATCCTGTGACTCTATCTCAAATTTGGTTAGGTCAATTTTCACTGCTTTCTATATTATGTCCACCTCAGCCATGTAGTAAAACCACACTCTGTTTCTTTCACCACTTTTTCTTGAATTTTGAGTTGGAGTTTATAATTGCCTGGATTTGCGTGGGCGGATATGGTGGCCCCATGTGGCAATTTAAATTAAATGAAAATGTCACTCAGACTAGCTCCATTTGGCTCACTTACCAGTCATAAGGGGCTCTCGGTTTTCATATTGGACATATTGCCAGAGAAACCTAGGTTAGATGCTACCTTCACCACCTCAGAGATGACCCAAGAAACCACACTATTCAAACAAAAATAGCTTTAAAAATTTTCCTTGAACCATTCACACAGGGGTTCTAGACTTCCCCCCAACAGCGATGGAAATATTAAAAGGAAGTTGCACATAATCTTAGTTTCAAAATAACTAAACAAAAAGTGTCTCAGGTGAGGGTCCCATGTCATTACCAAATAGCTAAAAGTTTACGCCCCTGATTTTTTTTTTTTTTTTTTTTTTTGCTACCTCCTCTCCAACAGTCCTTGAAAGGAGTACAGAGATGAATGAATCAGATGCTGCTCTAGAATTATTGCCGTGACACCGAATGACAGTGGTTTTCTTTAAATTTCAATTCGACTTGCCTGTCTTCAGTATTTTAAAGTTTTGTTATCAACTTCACTATCTTCTAAGCCTGTACTGTCCAAGAGAGCGCCACGCGGCATTTTAAATTAATTTATTTTTTTTAAGTTTATTCATTTTGAGGGAGAGAGAGAATGAGAGAGGACATGTCAGGAGGGGCAGAGAGAGGAGAAAGAGAGAATCCCAAGCAGGCACCGAACTGCCACTACAGAGCCCGACGTGGCCCCTGAACCCACACGAACCATGAGATCGTGACCTAAGCCGAAACTAAGAGTTGGACGCTTAACTTCCAGGGCCGCTCAGGCACCCCCTGAATTAACTGAAATAAAACTGAAATTCAGTTTCAGTAGCTACATTTCAAACACCCAGCTACCACTCAGTAACTGGCTACCGGTTAACATTCTGGACAGCACAGACAGAGATCATTCCGTCGTTCCCAAAAGTTCTGTTGGACAGCACGGGTCCAGATTTTTCAGGTGCTGACACCTTCCTAATTCACCCCCAAGTCCACAGCCAATTATATAAGTCTTACTTCATGGTGCTCAGACTTACCAAGTTGTCTTCGATTTCATCTTCCGATCCAGAAGCCTTCGGGTCTGTTCCAACCTGGCTGCTGGCCTTTTGACCCGTTATGCAGCTTTCATGCCACACTGTCCTTCCACTTTCCTCCCGGGCAGGACGCTGGCACATCCTGAACCTAGGACAAAACACAGGGGGCCTCAGTCCGGAGCACTTCTCTTCCTTCCATCTTCTCTTCCTAGTCCTGGATACCCCTCGCCCTCAGCCCCCACTTCTGACCTCAGCGCATGGCCCCAACAAAAAGCTACCCCTTCATCACCTGCTGGGTCTGGGCGTGTGTGTGCGCCCAGTCCCTAAGTTGGCATGAGTCTTAACGGATTAGGAGAAAAGCCTGTGCCAACTTTCAGGCTGTCCCTGGGCAATTTGAGCGGACAATTCTGAGGTCCGGAGTTCCATGACAGCTGGTTGGGCTTCCTCACGTTGGCCTCTAGAGTGCCATACCACGTTGGGATGGGCATACTCAAGGGGGGACAGAGTGGGGCCCTTTACGCTGCAGGGTTTGGTAGAGGGGCTCAGGCTATCCCACTCTGAGGGCTCTCTGTTCATTGATTCACTTACTCCTTTCAGTGGAGCACATCTTCCACTGACTTCCTGAGAAAGGTGTCTGGGAGATGAACTATTTGAGACTTGTACTTAAAAAAAATGTCTCTATTATTTTGGGACGCCTGGGTGTCTCAGTCAGTTGAGCATCTGACTTTCGATCTCAGCTCAGGTCATGATCTCACGGTTCGCGAGATCAAGCCCGGCGTCAGGCTCTGCTCACAATGCGGAGCTTGCTTGGGATTCTCTCTCTCTCTCGCTCTCTGTCTCTGCCCCTTTCCTGCTTGTGCTCCTCCTCAAAAATAAATAAACTTAAAAAAAATCTCTATTTTATCCATCTACTCGATTGATAATTTGGTCATGAGATTCTAGATTGAATACAAATTTCATTCAAAAATTTTAAATGATTCTTAAAAATTTATTTATTTTTGAGAGAGACAGAGACAGCATGAGCTGGGGAGAGGCAGAGAGAGAGAGAGAGAGAGAGAGAGTGAGAGAGAATCCCAAGCAGGTTCCACGATGCCAGCACAGAGCCCAATGTGGGGCTCGAACTCACGAAACCGTGAGATCATGACCTGAGGTGAAACCAAGAGTCAGACGCTTAACCAACTGAGCCACCCAGGCAACCCTCTTTCAAAACTTTTTAGATGTTGTTACTTAATCTTCTTGCTTCTCATGTTGCTGTGGAGAAGTCTAAACATTCTGGGTCTTGGGTTTTTTTCTTCTTTTTTCTCTCTGGAAACGTAGAGTGTTTTCTCTTTTTCCCAAGTGTTCGTTTTACAATAACAAGAAGGGAAGTATAGGGAAAATGGGTATTTATCCAGTATTTTGTAGACTCACATCCTTTCGTCGTGGAAAATACTCTTTAATTGTGTAAACTTCACTCTTCTTTTCCTTGTGAGCCTTCTAGTGCTCAGATAATGAATCTCCTGGACTGGTTTTCTAATTTTGTCTCTACTATTTTTCATCTTGTATTTTTGTTCTTCTTTGAAAATGGGAGTTTGCCTCAACTTTGTCTTTCAATCTTTCTACTGAGTTTTAAAATTCTCTAACATTTTTAACTTGTAAGAGGTTCAGAATGTTTTTTTATAGCATCCTAATTTTATTTATTTATTTATTTATTTTTAATGTTTTTTTTTTTTAACGTTTATTTATTTTTGAGACAGAGAGAGACAGAGCATGAGCGGGGGAGGGTCAGAGAGAGGGAGACACAGAATCTGAAACAGGCTCCAGGCTCTGAGCTGTCAGCACAGAGCCCAACGCGGGGCTTGAACTCACAGACCGCGAGATCACGACCTGAGCCGAAGTCGGCCGCTTAACCGACTGAGCCACCCAGGCGCCCCTGGCATCCTAATTTTAAAGATTGTAATGTTACTAACCTTTCCCCTTGAGATTATTGACAGTAGCTCATGCTCCCCCCACCCAGAATTCACTCCTCTAAGTGGCTGTTTCTGTCTCTCTCATTCAGAGCTTTCTTTGGATATTTCAACATTCTACCCACAGTTGAGAATGGAGATCCAAAAGGCTCAGTGGGCTCTTGTGATTGTGAACTTGAATGAGGGTGGTCTGGATGCCACATTTAGTTGTGGATCCTCTGGGGTCAACTGCTCTTCTCAGACTAGTCCAGTTGCCCCAGAACAGCCTTCTCCAAATCCCGCCTAGAACGTGGATGCCCCTGTGCCAGCATTCTGGAAGCTAAGAGGGGAGGTCATGGATCTCACACTCCAACATGCATACGTTCACGGACTCTGCTATCGGGTCAGTAATTCTACCCTCAGTTGCTATCCCATACTCCCAAGACTCTGTATTTTATTCTTCAGAGAATATATTTCAACTTTTCCTTTGGGGTTGAGAAGGGGAGACGGTCACCTGGTTATAGGGAATGAGTTAGAGAACCCTATTCCCAAAAGGTACATGGGACCACCAACTCCTGAACATGTAGGGGAATTTCAACAAGACTGGCTCTTGGAATTTTCCATGGTTCTTGTAAGAATCAGTTTTCTCAGGTCTCCAAAGACATTAACCTTTGGCTTCCGTCTTTCCAGCTTCTGAAACGTTATTGAGCTTGTCTCTTCTGTTCTCACTTTTCTTCTGAATATTAACGTTTCAAATAAATCATTTACTGTTGTTTTATTAAAGTTTGGGGAAAAAGAAAAAAAATACATAGATAGGCCTTACTTCCTGTATTTTCCTGGAGATCTTTGCTTTCCTCTACCTCAATTTGATCTTGCTTTTGAGCTCACAGTCTCCTGAGTGATCACTGCCAATCAGGATTTCTTTAGTCACTTCAGGGCTCCCTCCTCCTTGGGTTCCCCTGTAAATTCTAGCTTGTTCGCATAGAGCTATAGGGTCAGTGATGGATATGGAAGTGCGGCCATGTTTGGTTGTCAACAGGCAGTCATACTGGCATCCATGGAAACTTATCATTCAGTAGTCCCTGGTGAATAGTCTATAGATGTGTCTGCAATCTTCCCACCCCGAATCTTGGTCTTCTCCAGGTTTGGAGGCTCTGGGTGGCATGCCGGTTCGTGAGCAGACGTGAGGAGGCCACCGCAGGCCTGTCCACTCCAGCAATCGACGTGGCTGGCTCTCCTCCTTCTCCCACGCCATACTGAACAGGACAGAATTTCCTCAGATTCTCTGCTTCCCCAGATCCTATGTGGGAGGTAGGGCACAGAGCTCGTCTCTTCCCAAACCTACCTGGAGCCATACCACTTTCATCCATGGGGGATTATATCCACTAGCCTGCTGTTGATGCATAAATACCGTGCCCTGAATCCTTTGGGGGCTCTGGGTTCTCACGTTGAAAAGCTCAAGCCATGTTGTCCCAAAAGCGATTTTTCTAAAACTGAATTCTGCCCAGAGCTCCAGGAGCTTGTTCATGAACTCTAAAGTAGAGAGTTACGTTGTTTTTTTTGTTGGTTTTTTTTTTTTTGGAAATTTTTTTTAATTAAAAATTTTTTTTTAATTTTTTTATTTTTTTAAATTTACATCCAAATTAGTTAGCATATAGTACAACAATGATTTCAGGAGTACTCTGGTTTTCCACAATGATGTTCTGAGACCTTGAAGGTTGAAGTCCCCAGCTGCCGTCGAGTTGCTAACTATCACTGTTAAGCCTTTAGGATACACTCTTTTGCCCTGAAAATTATCTGCTTCTCATGTATGTAAGATTTGCCTTTTCATCTTGATGTTCAGTTTGAAGGCAGAACTACACTTAGAAAGCTTCTTCAGGAAACATTTTCTTTTTTCTTATAATTATGTCTAGCATATAAGAATTACCTCACAGATTTGTGGGAAACCTTTAACTTTGTATCTTTGTGGTATCTAACACTGGGTAGAATATAGTAACCATTTAATTGATATATTTACTGAATAGATCTCCAGGTAGTCCCAAAAGGGAAAATAAACACTGAAGGTACGACCTTTATAACATTAAAACAATTATACTAATTTTCTTAATCATATTCTTTTTATAATATTACCCTGACACAATTAAAAATTCCCTTGGGAAATGACTCTGACTACATAAGACAGGAGAATGTAAAAATAGGACCCTCTGTTAAGATACAATTATTTCCTAATTTCACTTTTCAATTTCAGGCTCAAAATGCCACAGCGTTCCTTTTTTAGCAAATGCAGCTGCCAGTTTCCAGCCTGTTCTAGCCACTCCAGACTCCAGGGACAACCGTGGAGCGTGGGGAGGGGAGGCGGGTGTAGCCAAAGCCCGAGGTCAGGAAAGCTCCCTGGTAACTAGGGGAGAGGTAGACAGATCGGCTGGGGACAGACGTTTCTAGGATATGGTATGGTGAGAAGCAGGTGGGAAAGAGCAAGAAACTTATCCCGGGCTGCAAAGGTGTGGGAGGCTCCCCGGTCCTTCGTGACGGGCTGGTAGTGAATTATTTTCCTATCTGCCAGTGCTGTCCATTATTTAATTGAAGTTCACCAATATCTTTTAAGTCGCTACAAAAATGCAAACAATTGTGCTAGCTCCCAGGGATAAATACAAAGAGGAGTAAGACACAGCCCTTTTCAGCAGAAGGTGCCACAAGTTTCTCAACGTTTTCCCTACAACGCACTAGCCGCTTCCCCGCTTTGCAGCTTCTCATTCTCCATTTTCTCTGGGGCAGAAGGCAAACTCCGCCGCCTCTGACTCCCAAGGCGCTCCAAGCCCCAAATCCAATCTCTTTCCCAGCCCCTTCTGCTTATATTCAGCATCTTGGTATATGGTGAACAGGCTATGCCACCATATTCTTTGAGCTCTGTGTGGGGCTGAAACTCCCACTTAGTTTTCACCATTTAGCTAAAAGGCCACCTTCTCTAGGACACATCCTTTGACTTCTCTGCCTTTGCCCCAGGCTGTGTTAGGGGCCCCTTTCTGGACTTCCATGGTGCCCATCCCTGTTACAATTCTCAGTGATATCTCATTGGCATGGTTTGTCCCCCAGTTGTTGTCGCCTGGTAGAACCTTCTTGAAAGACGGGACTAGGTCCTACTCATCTTTTGATCTCTAGCATATGCCATAGTTCTGGCACACAGCAGGCACCTAATTATTAACGGTGTGGTGGATGAATGAATCACTTCCTTTATTGTCATTTTTCATCTGTCAACTACCTTTTTTTTTTTACAATTCCAATCTTCATTTTCCCCGTCGTTACTTATCAACTCTCTTTCCAGGATGCTGTCAGAAGGGTATCTCAGCGGACTTGCCTACCAGAAGGACATCCACTGGAGCTGTTCATCGTATAATGAGCAGGTGGCTGAGGAGGAAGAAGAGACAAAATCTGCTACTCATTCCTATTGCTCTGCGGATGAGACTCAAGTCCGAAGTCTGTACGTGAGCTGCAAATCCTCAGACAAGTTTATGTCTTCAGTGCACGCGCGAGAGAGCCAACACAGTGGAAAGCAGAGAACCATAATGCTGCAGACAAACCCCAACCCTGTGTTTGAGAGCCCCAGCTTGGCTGCAGTGGAAATATGTAGAGACTCGAGCAGAGAGACCTACTTGGTTCCACCTTCCTGTAAGAGTATTTGCAAGAATTACAATGACTTACATATTGCAGGTGACCAGGTGATGGCTATTAATTCAGTGACGACGGATTTCCCCCCTGAGAGCAGTCTTGACTACGGCCCTTTGCTGAAATCATCGGAGATTCCTCTGCCCATGGAGGATTCCATTCCCACTCAGCCCAGCGACTTTCCCCAGAAACCTATCCAGAGGTATTCGTCGTACTGGAGAATAACCAGCGTCAAGGAGAAAAGCAGCCTGCAAATGCAGAAGCCAGTTTCTAACGCAGCACTGAACGAATACTTGGAGCAGAAGCTGGTAGAATTATACAAGCAGTACATTATGGACATTGAGTTTCATGACAGTTCTCCCACCCAGATCCTGGCGTCCGAACTCATCATGACAAGTGTGGATCAAATTAGTCTCCAAGTGTCCAGAGAGAAGAATCTGGAGACCTCCAAAGCCAAGGACATAGTCATTAACTGCCTATTACAGCTGGTATCCGGTGAAATTAGCACACCTAGTCTCCGCATTTCTCAGTACAGCAACGTCAATCCATAGAGAGAAGGTTGCGGCCCGCCTTCTCGACCCCTCCAAATGCGAGCAACACTTCCTTCATTTATTCTGAGAATGTGCAGGAGGTGGGGGTGAAGGGGAGTCCAGAGCTGAAAAAAGCAAGGTTGGACAGAGGTCAAGTGTGAATTCAAAGGAAATCCCTTACTATTGCACATAATGAAGGCATGTGGGAAGAGCATCCAGAAAGACTCATTGCAAAGCAAAGGTCATATAGCAACAAAGCACAAATAAAAATGATCCAACGGGCGCCTGGGTGGCTCAGTAAGTTAAGCCCCGAACTTCGGCTCAGGTCATGATCTTGCGGTTTGTGAGTTTCAGCCCCGCGTCGGGCTCTGTGCGACGGCTCGGAGCCTGGAGCCTGCTTGGATTCTGTGTCTCCCCCTCTTTCTGCCCCTCCCCTGCTCATGCTGTGTCTCTCTCTCTCTCTCCTTCGAAAATAAATAAAAACATAAAAAAAAAGATCCAAAAAGTAAATGTATGATTCACTTAAAGAGTAGATGAGATGAAAAAGGAGCCCAGCCAAAGAACATCCACCACGGAAAAACAAAAATGCAAAGGTTTCAGGGTAAAGAGTTATTGTTTGTTAACCCAATTAATTCCTCCAAGTTTTTTTTTTTCTTGAGAGAAATGGACTTCAGAAGGGTGCTGTATATGGGTAGAAAGACCAGTTGAAACAGTTTTGAAAATATGTTTCTACTTCTTTTCTCTGTTTTTTTTTACAGCCTATCATTTAAAATTTATAACTCTTTATAAGCATTCAAACAGTAGCAAATAGCAAATTGTGTTTTTTTTAAGGATTACTTAGCAACAGTCATGAAACAGCCACTCTCACCTCCTAGTTTTATTAGTGAAGACGAAGTGTTCCAAATGGAAAAGAGCACATCGTTATTTTTTTAAAAAGAGATCTTATTTTTAAGTAACCTTTCTACCCAATGTGGGGCTTGAACTAACAACCGTGAAATCAAGAGTCACGTGATCCACTGACTGAGCCAGCCAGGCCCGCGACGTTCACGCTGTGAATACTAAGACAATTCCTTTCACTTTGCTCTGTTTGATTTTCTTGGTGGTACTAAGCTTCAAAAGAAGTTAGGAATGGGAATTCCACACGCCCCTCATCTTTTTCTCCATTCTTCCCTTGACCCTTCTGGAGCCAGGCAGGGGTCTTCTGTGTCCTCCCAGCAAGGTTGTATGTTCTAGGGCCTCAGGATAGCCCATTCTGTCAATGCAAACACTAGAACGGTAGCGTCATGAACACCTCATTGCTCTACCCAATTCTTCTAGCCACACAGGATGGCAAAACACGACTCACTGGCCCTATCTAGCCAGACGCCTGCTTTTTAAAAATTAAGATATAAGTGACCTAGCACATTACATTCGTTTCAGGTGTATAACATGTATCTCTTGCGCTGTATGCAAATTGCAATGCGTCCCTGTATCTATTGCAAAATGACTACAATAAAGCTAGGCACACCCTTTTTGAACCCCCATGAGCTAAGAATCTTTCTCGCCTTTAAAAAAGGTAAAACCAAGCAAAGAATATACATATTTTTAAATGTTTATTTTTCAGAGAGCGCGTGTGCGTGGGGGAGGGGGACACAGTATCCAAAGCAGAGAAGCAGGGTCTGTTCTGACAGCAGAGAGCCCAATATGGGGCTCGAACTCACCAACCTTGAGATCATGACCTGAGCCAAAATCGGATGTTTAAGTGACTGAGCCACCCAGGCACCCCAAAGAATTTTTTTTTTTTTTGTAAATTAGCCGTACCCATTTATTTATGTATTGTTGACGGCTGCTTTCACGCTAGAATGGCGGAGGTAAGTAAATGAGACAGAGGGCGTCTGGCCCACCGGAGCCTCAAACATTATCTGTCCTTTTACCTAAACAGTTTGTCAACCGTGCTCCTCAGGAGTGCCTGGCCCCTTGCTGGATGCTCGCTGGACTTAAGGGACCAGGAGGAAACAGAAAAGGTTTCCAAAGAGGCCTCAGGCCGTCTCAGGGAGCACGGAAGCTGGGATGGCCCTTCAAAATAGATCCAAACCGAAATTAGAGGGTTGGCTTTGGTTCTCCAGCTTGACCAGAAGGGGGCGTCACTTGAGCTGAGGCAGTTCAGTTCAGGGCCAAACTCCGCAAGTGCTGGGGAAATGAGCTCTTCATACAAAAGGAGGGATCTGGAGGAAGCAAAACACCACCTTCTGCATTTCTCAGTATTTATTTTTATACATTAATGTTTTACAACATACAATATGGAATAAGGAAACCCGGTTGTGAACTCGTTATTCAGCTGTGCTAGCCACAGTTTTAAATTTATCAAGGCAACAGCTGCTCTTTATTCACTGCTTCCTATGTGTCTGGCAACCATGTTACATATTTGCACGAATTAGAGAATTCTCATCACCTACGAAAGAAAATGCCTATCATCCCCTTTTTAGAGGTGAGCCAGCGGGGCTCGGGGAGAGTTAAGGAACTTGCGGGAGGTCAAACCATGAGTGGTGAACCTGGATTTGAATTCAGTCCTGTTAAAGTGCAAAGTCCTGCTCCTCAAGTACTACCACCTGCTTTCCTATTGATCACCATGTTTTTCTCATGGAAGACTGGTTTGGCTGTTCGAGGGGAAGAGAACTCATGAGTCCCTTTACCCTGATGCTGCATCGTTTTTTCTTCGGTGTTTTGCTTGATAATATTTGCGTATTTTCACACCCAGCCAAGAACTTAAGCTTTGATTTACTCATTTGTTTCTCTGGTCTCAAAGGGTATTTACCACAGTAGGCGTCCAATTAATGTACGTCAAACGGTTACCTTTTGCTGGGTTGGATACCGCATCTGGTGGGTGAAGTGAAAGACCATCAGTATGAAAAAGCAACTACTTCTGACTAGAGCCAAGGGCTATTCAGAGTTTCCCTTCAGGAGACAAATAACTGAATGAGCTTATTTTCGGAGGGCATGTAAGTATCCTAAAGTGCATTATAATAAAATATCGCGGGCATTTCCCCTTTTGCTTATTTACTGAGAATTGGCTACAAAAGAGACTGCTTCATCTTCTTCAATGAGCATGAATTTGATGCTATTTGGGGGGTGGGGTGGGAGCACTGTGCATGAAACGTGGGTAGACATACAGGGGAGCAGGCCTCTTCTTTGCCAGCTTGCTGTATTGGTGGCAAGACCTAGCAAACTGCCTACCAAGCAATGAAGCCACTTATTAGGCAAGAACTTGGCAAAGTGGCCCCAACAGGAATACAGCTGTCCATGACGGCAAGTCGAATATGATACGGGCCAAAAGTAGGCAGGTGAGGGGGTAGTGCACGGTCGAGGAGCTCAGTGCTGGCAAAGATGCCAAAGGGAAGTGAGTCCTGAAGAGCAAGACGGGATCCGGGTAGATGCATCGAAGAGGTGTTTCATGCAAAGGCTGTGTTTGGTGCAACAGAACTGCGGGTCGACGGCTCCAACGGGAGCGGCACGAATGCACGATCCGCAGTATGTTAGTTTGCTACCGCTATTGTAACAAATTACCACAAAAACAGTGGCTTGAAAGAAAACAAACGTGTTACCTTAGGGTTACACAGGTCAGGAATCCAAAATGATTCCCACTGGGCTAAAATCGAGGTGTTGGGAAGGCTGCGTTCCTTCTGGAGGTTATAGGAGGGAGAACCGATTTGCTTACCCTTTAGAGCTTCTAGAAGACGCCCACATTCCGTGGCTCCCAGCTGTGCCACAATCGACAGAACTGCCCCAGAACCGCCCCTCCTGCTGCCTCTTTAAAAGCACCCTTAGGATCCCATTGGGCCCAGCTGGATAATTGAGGCTAATGTCTTCGTCTGGAGATTCTTCAAGTAACCACATCTACAAAGTTCCTTTTGCCTTGTAACCTAACCTATTCACAGGTTCCAGAAATCAAGATACGAATATCTTCCCCGGGCGGGGGCAGGGGAGGCCAACAGTATTCTGTCTACCACAGAAAGGACCATTTTTTCCTCCTGATTGTCAGAAATTTGCCTCTCCACATTGTATCAATTCTCTTTATTCACGATGAATACGCCCATGTTTGCTTATATTTAAAAATGGTTGGGGGGCGCCTGGGTGGCTCAGTCGGTTAAGCGGCCGACTTCGGCTCAGGTCATGATCTCGCGGTCCGTGAGTTCGAGCCCCGCGTCGGGCTCTGTGCTGACAGCTCGGAGCATGGAGCCTGTTTCAGATTCTGTGTCTCCCTCTCTCTGACCCTCCCCCGTTCATGCTCTGTCTCTCTCTGTCTCAAAAATAAATAAACGTTAAAAAAAAAATTAAAAAAAAAATAAAAATGGTTGGTTACTTTTCTGCCTGCTGTCATCCCATGCTGTATATTTTGACTTGTCCGTATATATTAATCCACTTTTTCTCATGCTCATTTTAGACATCCTTTTCTGGATTCTAATTCCATTTTTATCTTTCTTCCGAAATACGTTTCTCGGGGCACCTGGGTGGCTCAGTCGGTTAAGCGTCCGACTTTGGCTCATGTCATGATCTCGCGGTTCGTGAGTTTGAATCCCACATCAGGCTGTCTGTTGTCAGCACAGAGCCCGCTTTGGATCCTCTGCCCTCCTCTCTCTCTGCCCCTCCCCCCAGAAACTCTCTCTCTCTCTCTCTCTCTCAAAAAGACAATTAAAAAAAATGTGGTATGGGGCGCCTGGGTGGCGCAGTCGGTTAAGCGTCCGACTTCAGCCAGGTCACGATCTCGCGGTCCGTGAGTTCGAGCCCCGCGTCAGGCTCTGGGCTGATGGCTCGGAGCCTGGAGCCTGTTTCCGATTCTGTGTCTCCCTCTCTCTCTGCCCCTCCCCTGTTCATGCTCTGTCTCTCTCTGTCCCAAAAATAAATAAAAAAAAAAAATGTGGTATCTGCTCACTCTAGAAGACTTGAATAACACCAAAGTAGAAAGTTGAAGTCCTCAGTCCCCAAATATTCAGGTAACATTTTGAATGAATTTATTTCCAGTCTTCTCTCCATGTACTTTTAAAAAATGGGAGTAGAGTTAATTTATAGTGTTATATTAGTTTCAGGTATACAATATAATGACTCAACAAATCTATACATGACTCAGTGCTCATCAAAATTCCATGTACTTTTTTTGTTTTTCATTTCTCTGAGCAGTGATCATGTTATCTTTGAATAAAATACTTTGTCTTTATGTGTTTCACTGACACTATAACAGATCAGAAGTTCTAAAACTAGGAGATTTGTATTGTTTGCCTGGGACAATCTGTTAGTTTTTCTTCCTTCCTCATACACTATTTGATAATGTCCAATATTCTGTGGACGTTTTTGCTATTGTAGACCATTGGGCCAACAGGCTCAGGAAATTGTCTCCGTTAACAATAAAGTCTCTTTCTGAGTTGTCACTGTGCACCTAAAGTTTGACATTCAATCAATATAATTTACATCATTTTCCTTCTTCTATTGTACTTGTCCACACTGAAGATTGCCTGCTAGACTTTCATTTACTCACTTTATTTTTTTATATGTTTATTTTTGAGAGAGAGAGAGAGTGTGTGAATGAGCATGGGGGGAGGGGCAGACAGAGGAGGACAGAGGCTCCAAAGCGGGCTCCGTGCTGACAGCAGAGAGACTGATGCGGGGCTCAAACTCACGAACTGTGAGATCATGACTTGAGCCCAAGTCAGATGCCCAATCGACTGGGCCTCCCAGGCGCCCCTTTCACTCACTTTAAATTCAAAGAAATCCCACAAATACTCAGTGAGCATGAACTATTATACAACGATGAGACTGACTCTGCCCCCGTGTACAGAGCTGTGGTTGGTGCGGTACAATATCTAACAAGCGATGGAGTAAGACACGTGCGATGACGAAGAATGTTGACGGATTTCCTTTCGATTTATCCCAATTCAGCATCTGCAGTCCTTGCTCATATCTTCTTAAATTTGCTTTCTTGGTTTTTGACCCCCAGCCCCTATGACGGGGCTATAACCAGAATCTCCTCTAAGCACACGGAGAAGCAGGAAAGGGATAGAAACGGGCTACCTTCAGTACAGACTTGAGTAATCAACCCTGGCTTTGACCTTGACTAGGCCTTAATCTCAGAGTTGGCATGATGTGTGGCTAAGGCACATTTGGTAGTGAAACCTCTCCCCTCCTTCCCACAGCACTGATTTCTGTCTCTCTGTGCCCAATGTCCTGCCAGGAACAAGGACAATGTTCGCTAGGGACCTGCAGAGAATACCTGGTAAAGTTGTTTTTTGTGATTCGCTAACTTTGGGGACCTAGGAAGATGAAAAAACCAAATCAAGTGTGAGACAAGTTTTTACAAATTGTCTTCCGCAGGATAGAATTCACTTTGTTTCCTCTTGGAAAACAGAGACGAAGGTCAAAGTTCAGGAAGTGAATACTTCCGCTTAAACTGCAAGAGGAATTAAAAGATATTTTGTGCCGTCAGGATGTCCTAGCCAAAAGGTTGTGTGACTTTATCAGACTGTTTTCTTTTTCTTTTTTTTTAATGTTTATTTATTTTTGAGAGAGAGAGAGAGAGAGAGGATGGGGGAGGGTCAGAGAGAGAGGGAGACACAGAATCCGAAGCAGGCTCCAGGCTCCGAGCTGTCAGCACAGAGCCTGATGCGGGGCTCGAACCCACTGAGCGTGAGATCATGACCCGAGCCGAAGTCAGACGCTTAACCGACTGAGCCACCCAGGTACCCCCAGACTGTTTTCTTAACTAAAATAAAGCTCAGGGTTGGAGGAAGAAGAGAAAGTGGAGTTTGGGCTCTAGAAAGTCAGGAACCTGGACCCACTTTGGGACAACCTCTTGTGACCCCCCCACCCCAAACACACACACATCTGGGGAGGTGGCATGGCTTGAAGGAGGACCATTTTGTGGCAGATGGGACCATAGGAGGCCCGGAAAATGATTTCTGGGTCCCATCTGTAATCTAGAAGCAGCAGACACCTTCTAGACCCAAAGGGCTCATGCACATGGGACAGTGGGCCTCTTGGCATTGACCTGTGGTAACCTGTGTCCACTGACGACCCGTAGTCTATGACTTGAAGGTCGGCCACAGACTCTTGCTTTGCCCTCCATCATTCCTTGGCATTGGGCAACATGCCGGGACCGGGGCACAACCCTGAGAAGGACTGAAGACGCTAAGAATGGCTGAGGTAACATTTTCGGCTGCCATGGGAAAATGGACGTTTGCGTTCAGAGTTAGTGTTATTTATTACGCACGTGAGTTTGTGAAGTTGTCGACATGAGACCCCTATTCCTCTGGCCTGTCCTAGGAAGGAATAAGCTAAAGACAGAGACCTCCATCTCTGAAGTGACAGCGTCATGAGAGGGACCAGGAAGAAGCTAGCTTGAGGGCCTGTCCGGGGGAGGAAGCGGACAGGAGGAGGCAAGGGAAATAGGGAACTTTCCTCTCTCTTCCAACCCCCCTCCCTTTTTCCTCCCGTTCTCTGCTTCCCTCCCCTGCTCTGTTCCCCTTTCTTTTTTTTCCTCTTTGCTTCTTTTCTCCCTTCTCCTTCCTTTCCTTTCCCTCCTTCCTTTTCTTCTCCCCCCAACTCTCTTCCACTATTTATTTGGTAAAATGCAAATTTCTGAGATTTCTTTTTTTTAAAAAAAAAAATTATTTTAATGTTTATTTATTTTTGAGACAGAGAGAGACAGAGCATGAACGGGGGAGGGTCAGAGAGAGCGAGACACAGAATCTGAAGCAGGCTCCAGGCTCCGAGCTGTCCACACAGAGCCCGATGCGGGGCTCGAACTCACGGACCGTGTGATCGTAACGTGAGCCGAAGTTGGACGCTTAACCGACTGAGCCACCCAGGCGCCCCGCAAATTTCTGAAATTTCAAATATATTTCTCTATTTTATTTGATGAGATGCTAACGAATAAGAAGCCAATTCGTGCACACTGCCTACAAGAAGTTCAGGGGCGCCTGGGTGGCTCAGTTGGTTACGTGTCTGACTCCTTATTTTGGTTCAGGTCATGATCTCACGGCTCAGGGGATTGAGCCCCACGCTGGGCTCCACAATGTCAGTGCGGAGCCTGCTTGGGATTTTCTCTCTCTCTCCCTCCCCGGCTCATGCTCTCTCTCTCTCTCTCAATAAATAAATAAATAAACTTAAAAAAAACTTTAAAAAAAAAGGAAGCTCAAAGAGTGAACACTCCTTACTTCTGCACCTCCTTGCCTTTTGCTTTCCCTAATCGCGAGTCTCATACTACTCTACGTTTATACCAATGTATAGGTTGGTATTTGTAGACAAAGGGTATTCTACGATCTTGTCCTGGCTTCTGTCACTTAACGATACAAGCTCCCGTAGGAAGGAGCACTGGAAAAGGTTTAAGTCACAAACGCCCTGTGAGGAGGATGCTCCGAGACCCCCTGGTACTCCCGCTTTCTCTGGGATGGGAAACGTGGAGACCTACACAGCAAATGTCGATACAGAATAGAAGCATTTAACACTGCCTCCTTGTAAGCCGTATCTTTTCCTGGGGGAAGACTATCCTCCCCAAATACATGAGACTCACTGTTTTTTAGGCACCCAGGGTTATGTGGAACATAATTCAGTTGAGGCACGGTATTACCCTGAAAAGGACTCCGTGTAAGTCATCCTTTTGCGACAGGCCTCCTACCATATTGACGCCGGTCCATCAACCACGTCCTCATTTGTGGATCCACGCTTCCAGACTGCCTTCTCATCTAGCTCTTATTTCTGTGTCTTGTCCACAAGGATACCGTGATGATTAATTTTATGTGTCAACTAGACTGGGCCACGGAGTGTCCAGAGTTCGGTCAAACGTGATTCTGGATGTGTCGGTAAGGGGGCCTGGGCGTGATACAAACGTTCAATCGGTAGACTGAGTAAAGCCAATTGCCCTCTCTTCTGTGTGTGTGGCCCTCAGCGAGTCAGTTGGAGGCCCGAATAGAACAAAAAAGTCGACCTTTCCCCCAGATAAGAGAGGGCTTCTCTTCCTTGACTGCCCTTGAAGGGGGACGTTGGCCTTCGGACTCAAACGGAAACACGGCTCTCCCTGGGTTTCCAGTGGGCCAGCCTTCAGAGTGGAACTAGCCCAGGGGCTCTCTTGCTTCACACGCTCTCAGACTCAGGCTGGAGCTCTCCCGTTGGCTCTCCCGGGTCTCCCGCTAGCTGCCTGCAGATCTTGGGACTCGTGAGCTTCCCTAATTGCATGAGTCTATTTCACACTATTTTTGCAAAAAAAAAAAAAATTTATTTCGTTTTTGAGAGACAGAGAGACAGAAAGGGAGAGCCTGAGTGGGGCAGGGGCAGAGAAAGAGGCGGACAGAGGATCCGAAGGAGGCTCTGCACTGACAGCAGAGAACCCCAGGCGGGGCTCGAACGTAAGAACTGTGAGATCACGACCCGAGCTGAAGTCAGACGCTTGACTGACTGAGCCACCCAGGCGCCCCTGTAATACGTTTCTTTATGTGTGCACCCACACACCCTGTTGGTTCTGGTGCTGTGGAGAACCTTAACATAGACAGTATGACACATTTTTCAGATGCCTTCCTGAAAAGACATGCTACGTCTATGGCATTTCTTGAGCTATCGGCCTAGTGACTCTCCGAGAGCAGTTTGGTCAGACATAACGACTTCTCGCTGCATGGATGGCGCCACCTAGTGTTCACAGTCTTCATCTGTAGGCACGCCGCTGCTATCGTTTTAATAGCCTGCTTAATGCCAACTTCAGGATGTACATTTTTTAGACCTTATCTGTATCTTCTACTCTTAACAAATTTGGACATTTATACCTCCCAACTTCTGAAACTTCTCCCGTTTGCCTTTATTTCTGGAGGATGACAAAAGCAGCTACGCCATCATAGTGGATAAGAACTGATAATGCCCTGGGTGATAACATCTCTGAGTTGGGAGGTTTTAATTCATTGAAAGTGGATTTTTATACACACATATACATACGCATATACGTATTTGTGTATTTTTCGATACAAATGCAACACTTTATGTTGCAAATCCTTTTAAACTATATTTTTATTAAAAAAAATTTTTTTTTAACATTTATTTATTTTTGAGACAGAGAGAGACAGAAAGCATGAGCAGGGGAGGGTCAGAGAGAGAGGGAGACAGAATAGAAAACAGGCTCCAGGCTCTGAGCTGTCAGCCCAGAGCCCGATGCGGGGCTCGAACTCACGGACCGCGAGATCATGACCTGAGCCGAAGTCGGACGCCCAACCAACTGAGCCACCCAGGCGCCCCTGAACTATATTTTTAAAAGTATTTTAAAATTAATTTTTTATTCTTCCAAATATAGTCAAACTACATGTTCAAGGTGTTTTAAATTACCTCTGTTTGTTTTAAAATTTACATTATTATAGGATTTAATTATGTCAGAGGAAGATGTGGTATTCATTTTCTGGGCACAGAATCTGAGATTGAAATCGCATCATGAAACACAAAAGGGAAGGCTTCACCAAGGTCATGTGGTGTGGATTCTACTCCTTAAAAAAAATAGGGTAGAATTTACTTTTTTAGGGTAGGAGGAAACATTGCTTTTGTCATAAGGCATAGATTAAATATAAAAAAATATGCCATTAATTTCTGAAAACATATAGGATTGCCGCCAAAAAAAAAAAAAAAAAAAAAAAAAAAAGCAAACTTCTCTAAAGTAGCAAATAATACAAAGTCTGGACTCTGCCATCAGTTTTCCTGGAACACAATTTCCCAATAGTTTATAAAGAGAAGTAAATCACAGGTGTCTCACAACTTTGGGAAGAAAGATTCGTACGTTCAGCAACTTCTAAAGTTTGTCCACAAAGGACACAGGTAAGTCTGACACTCTCCTGATCCTATGTGGAAGACTAATTACTTAAAATTAATAACTTGATATGGGTCAGGATAAAGTCCGTTAGATTCTAGGCCATAGCAGTCCTGCATCCGATGCAACAACAAGACCCATTATCATACCATGAGCCCCATTCACAGTTTAATACCAAAGAAACTGCCATGGATGTTTCAAATGTAATCTAGGCTTTCCACTCATTTAATATCAGATTAACTGCTTCAAAAATTTTTTCTATTACATAAGTTATATACTTATATAAATGTTACTGTATGTAATTATTTCATTTGTTCATGAAAAATGGTAGAATTAACATATCACTACTGGGAATCCTTCAGTGAATTAAAAGGAGCTACGAACTGGGCACCCGTGTCCGCTAATATCAAGAGAGAGAGAAACCCGGGGCGCCTGGCTGGCTCAGTCGGTGGAGCACGTGACTCTTGATCTTGGGGTTGTGAGTTTGAGCCCCACAGTGGCCACAGAGCTCACTTAAAAATAAAATGTTAAAAAAAGAGAGAGGAGCCTGAACCTTATATACCTCCCGATGGAAAAATACAGTGCCACACCACGTCAAGATGCCGATTTTCAGAAAACACAAGGAAGAGAGGAATATGTTCAAGTGCACCATGAATACGCAGTTGGCAAAATCTAGACTAGAGAAAATATTGCAGATCGAATGTGCCAGGCTCTTCAGTAGATAAAGTGTAAGGAAAAGAAAGGGGGAAAGGGGAAAGCTGTAGATGCAAAGACTCAAAAGACATCAAATTATTTCTGAATGGGCAGGACTACACTAGAGCATCTACGGGTGATACAATTATTAAGAAGGACAAGGATACGGTTAGTTTCGAGGTCAAGATTGTGGTTACTTTCGGAAGGGAGGGGCAGCTGGGATTAGGGATGGACCCATGGAGCGGCTTCTGCAATGTCTGGCAAATTTCTTTGAAACAAGAGTCAATGAAGCCAATGCATTTTAATTGGCTGATGTGTCTGAAGTGTCTTTGTTTCATCCTTAATTGTTTTCCTTACGGTTTGGAAACTAACTTAGTCACTTTACTTGTCCTGTAGCGTCCTAGAATTTGCTGATTGCCTTAACAGAGTATTTTTGTCTTTTAAATTAGTAGTTAGCTCTAGAGGCTTAATCAGATCGAGGAGTGTTTTTGTTTTTGTTTTTTTTCAAGAATTCACGGGTAGTGTTGTGTCCTTCCATGAGAAGGCACATAATGGCTGGTTGCCTAATATTTTTATTTAAGATAATATCCTCCCAAATGCGAAAACGCAAATATTATAATTTTAAAAAATACTGGGGCACCTGGGTGGCTCAGTCAGTTAAGCGTCCGACTTCGGCTCAGGTCATGATCTTGCGGTTCCTGAGTTCAAGCCCCATGCTGGGCTCCGTGCTGACAGCTCAGAGTCTGGAGCCTGTTTCGGATTCTGTGTCTCCCTCTCTCTGCTCCTCCCTGGCTCCCACTTTGTCTCTCTCTCTCAAGAAGAAATAAATATTCAAAAAAATAGAAACAAATATTGAAAAGTATATTTTCCAGATGCTGCCTTTAACTTAATTTTTCAATAAATAAACAAGACAAAATGGGTCCAGTACACTGTCTATGATACTTGGGAATGTTTTGCCAAATTTCAATACTATAAAATTAAAGTCTTCTAGGTTTAAAAAAATTTAATGTTTTTATTTTATTTTTGAGAGAGAGAGAACGAGTGCGAGTGGGGAAGGGGCAGAGAGAGAGGGGGAGACATGGAATCCAAAGCAGGCTTCAGGCTCTGAGCTGTCAGCACAGAGCCCAACGCGGGGCTCGAACCCACAAACTGTGAGATCATGACCTGAGCCAAAGTCGGACGCTCAACTGGCTGAGCCACCCAGGTGCCCCTAAAGCCTTCTAGGTTTAACATTTTTTTTTTTTTTTAAATTTCTGAGAGACAGCGAGCGGGCGCAAGGGAGGGGCAGAGTGGGGGGGTGGACAGAAGATCTGAGGCAGGCTCTGTGCTAACAGCAGAGAGCCTGACGCAGGGCTCAAGCTCATGAACTTAAAGATCATGACCTGAGTTGAAGTCGGACACTGTTTAACTGTGAGCCACCTAGGAACCCCTAAAGCCTTCTCGGTTTTACGCTGATAAAGGTAATACATGTATCCATTTAAAAACTAGACCTCCACCAAAGGATTCTTTCCACAAGTTGAACTATTCCAAAGCCCCAAAACAGAATATGAAAATTAAATCTTTTTTTTTTTTTTGCAAAAATAAATTTCCAGTCTTCCTTTTTCTTTCTTTTTTTTTTTTTTTTAAATTTTTTTTTCCAACGTTTTTTATTTATTTTTGGGACAGAGAGAGACAGAGCATGAACGGGGGAGGGGCAGAGAGAGAGGGAGACACAGAATCGGAAACAGGCTCCAGGCTCCGAGCCATCGGCCCAGAGCCTGATGCGGGGCTCGAACTCATGGACCGCGAGATCGTGACCTGGCTGAAGTTGGACGCTTAACCGACTGCGCCACCCAGGCGCCCCCAGTCTTCCTTTTTCTAATTTTCATTTTTAAAATCAAAGTTTTCTAGGAGCTCCAATAGTTTCCAAGGGGAGACCACTGCATTTTGGACAAAATGCAACCAAATTTGAGAGGGCCAATTTACATAAAAGTTCCATATTAATGAAGGTACTTAGGTTGATGTACAAAGAACTGCTTCAAAATTGCCAGCATTTCTACAATCTGGTTAATGACAGGAAGCAGAGAAAAGTCATATTGCCATGTTAAAGTATTTTTAGTTTTAGAAGTCAGCTTTATTACAAATATTTTAGAGTTCACTTATTCTGTGTCTTTATTAAAATACTTAAAGATATTTACAACTTTCATTTCAATCGGTAGAATATTACTCCTCGTTTGAATGCAGTTATGAATTTTGTGTTCACTATGACCTACGCTCAATGTTTTTGTTTTATAGGTTTCTTAATTTAGTGAGAACATTGTTCTTACCATGATGCTGTACCCTACCAAGATTAGTAAATATTTTATCCTATAAAAAGTAAAAACTTTGTCTTCAAAGTTTAGCTTTTTATTATTTTATTATTTTTTTAATGTTTATTTATTTTTGAGACACAGAGAGAGAGAGACAGAGAAAGAGAGAACACGAGCAGGGGAGAGGCAGAGCGAGGCAGGGGGGACAGAGGATCTACAGTGGGCTCTACACTGACATAAGCGAGCCCCATATGGGGCTCGAACTCACGAACTGTGAGATCGTGGCCTGAGCCGTAGTCGAACACTCAACCGGCTGAGCCACTCAGGCACCCTGCCTTCAAAGTTTACCTTTTTAATTGAATTTGTAATACCATTGATCTTAATGTCAGATGTTTATCTTTAACAGAATGAGCACTCAAAGCTTTACTTTAATTACATAAATTGGATGGAAAAAATTGAACAATTATTGGAATTAATGGCTTTTCGACTTGAAGCATCTGGGGTCATTAAGAAATTCCTCTTCCGTTCACGGCACAAGCATATTTATAACAATTACATTAGCTTTTTTTACACATGCACAAGAAAATGTGGAACTGAAAATTAGCAGAATTAATTTAGAATAGGTCTTTGATCTCAATGAAAAGTGATATGTCCCGTTCCTTCAATCTTCTGCAGGTATGGTCTTAAATAACTAGAATTTCGTCGCAGTTGCTCCGCTTCTTGAGCAGATTTCTATTTTCAGGTAGTCAGGGATACCATTGTGACCCCTGCAGCTGATGATGCATGTTGACAAAGGTTTCTTCTAAAGTGGCACGGTTACCATTTTTGCTTGAGTAATGAAAATCCAGGTCCTAATTACACTTGATATTCTTCCTTTTTTTTTTTTTTTAAGTTTTTATTTATTTTTGAGACAGAGACAGAGCACGAACAGGGAAGGGGCAGAGAGAGAGGGAGACACAGAACCTGAAGCAAGCTCCAGGCTCCGAGCTGTCAGCACAGAGCCCGACGCGGGGCTCGAACCCACGGACTGCGAGATCATGACCCGAGCCGAAGTCGGACACTCAACCGACTGAGCCACCCAGGCGCCCCCCTTTTTTATAGACAAAATGGTTTAGCGCGCAAAAAAAAAAAAAAAAAAATCATCACGATACGGTAAAACACACGGTAGCGGATTCACAATATGCAATAAATGACACAACTGTGAAGCCAGAGTGTCCCGTGCGTGTTTCACATAAACCTCACTGATGACCGTCTAGGTTTCGCACTGACCTCACTGTTGGCCTGGTGGCACTGTCGGTGGGTATCGATGAGTTTCTCATGGAGGTACACCTAACAGCTGAATTGCTGGGTCACGGGCTACATGAATTTTGCAAATAAGGTGAGAAGTCCATTCTCAGCAGCAACATACAAGACATCTGGTCAATCCACAGCCTTGACAAATCTGATCGTTTCAGTTTGCATGAGATTGTGACGATCTCTTCTGGGCTTGGGGGCTGCTTGAAAGGAAGGTTTTAAATTATTGCTTCCATAACTATAATATTAGCAAGACAATTCAAGCTTATAATACGGTCCTCAAGTCAACTCTGGCAAGTTCTATTTTTCTAGGCGTTTGTCCATTTTTGCCTAATTCATTACAACGGATGTGCACTCACACTTATCTTTCTCGTCTCTGCTTTAGCTGACTTAGGTTCCTCTTTTTCATTTATCACTTTAATTTTGCTGCCTCCTCTCTCTCTCTTGAATCTTGCTGGGAGTATGTCTATTTTGTAATTTTTTTTTTCTTTCCCAACGACCAATTTTGGTCTTTGTTTCTCTTCTGTGTCATTGTTTCCCTCTTTCGTTAATTTCCACTCTACTTTTATTCTGCATGCTCTAAGTTTAATCTTACTTTCAACAGTCTAATTAACTTGCAGCTTTCCTTTTTCTTTTTTTTTTTAATGCTTATTTATTTATTTTCAGAGGAGGGGAGAGGGGCAGAGGGAGAGGGGGGAAAAAGAATCCCAAGCAGGCTCCGTGCTGTCAGCACTGAGCCTGATGCAGGGCTGCATCTCATGAACTGTGAGATCACGACCTGAGCTGAGGTCAAGATTTGGACGCTTGACCGACTGAGCCACCCAGGCGCTCCTCCCTGAAGTTTTGATATGCAGTATTTTTACTAGAATTTACTTTAAAACATATGACGCTTTTCATGAGGAGTTCTTTAGCAGTGTGTTTTTAAAATTTCTGAAAATATGGATGCCGATCAGCACGAAGGATCTGACATTGCACCCTATGTACAAGGGAGGAAGTTAACCCACCTTAGTTTCACGGATGATGACAGACGATGTGACACATGGGTCGGAGACAAAGGGATTCTCTCTCCGTCTCTCCCCCATTCTCTCTCAAAATAAATAAACTTCAAAAAAGATATTTTGTAAAAGTTTATTATTCTGGTTTTTAAAACGATTGTTCTGTGTGTTGTAATATTTCTTTCTGCTTCAGACGGAATCTTTTGAAATGATCTTTCTTGTGAAATTGTCCTGCGCTGGAGAAGGCACCCGCCCCGGAGGTTGGGAGTCAAGTGGGAAAGTCAATGCTGGAGATGACTCAGTCTGCACCTATTTTCCTCTGATCCTCAGCACTGTCCATGCACTGCCCTGATTTAACTGCTGAAAAGCCCCATGCCAGGGGTCCGAAACTCCGATGGGGTGGTCCACAGTCTTCTCTATACCTGGAGAGTCTCCCTCAGAGAGCAATCTTGGCTGAGGGACCCAGGTGTCCTAGTTCGGCAGCTTGGCTGATACTGAAACTTGAACTTGGGATTATTTTGGAGGAATGAGTTTCATAATCACTGTACCTATTCATGGCCCCGCTGCAGTTGAGAGCATGTGAAATACTCAAAGTGCTGTAAGGTCAAGTGTTCAAAAGAATCAGTTACGCGAAATTTCTTATTGCAACTTTAACCACTTGAGGACATTTAACTAGGACAGCATTTAATGTCCCTGCGTTTAAGAAAAAAATGACTTTCCCTGCGTCTTTCACTCGACATATATGTTTGATATGGTGAACATCAAAGTCCAGGGAGGGGCGATTCTTAAACACAGAAGTCACTCAGGCTTTGAAGGTTTCATTAACAAATGGAAACACATTTAGTTTAAATAAACATCGTAAAAGGTTAAAGTAGCTCACTGATCAAAAACGCAAAGTGAGGGGCGCCTGGGTGGCTCGGTCGGTTAGGCATCCGACTTCGGCTCAGGTCATGATCTCACGGTCCGTGAGTTCGAGCCCCGCGTCAGGCTCTGTGCTGACCGCTCGGAGCCTGGAGCCTGTTTCCGATTCTGTGTCTCCCTCTCTCTCTGCCCCTCCCCTGTTCATGCTCTGTCTCTCTCTGTCTCAAAAATAAATAAACATTAAAAAAAAAAAAAAAAAAAAAAAAAAAAAAAAAAAAACGCAAAGTGAGGCGAGGAGAAGAGACCATCATTTATCAATCAAATTAGAAAAAACTCTGTCAGGATTCTTATTTTGGGCAAGTGTGCAGTGGATGAAAGCTTGGAGGGAATCTTACAATGGCATGGAAGCGAAATATACAGGTGCAAAACTTTAGGAAATGGTATGAAGTAAGTGTTCCGAGTGAAAAATGCAGGTGACACGGTTTCATTTCTGGGACTGTATCCCAAAGAAATAGTAAACAGTTCTACTGTGGTTTAAGCAAGCCTTATTATCTGGATTTAAACAGTGAATCTTTATATAATGACCAAAAAGATACATTTATACATCTGAGAAATTTCATAACTTCCAACTAAGGACCTATGTGACTTTTCTCTCACCTGTCTAGCCCCCTCCTTTCATGATCACTTTTGATTTGTGGCTTTCCAAGGAATACTTACTTCGTGTATTTAGGTGTATGGGACTTCCCCAGCTGGTCTGATGCACGTCAATCTTTATTTTATTTTCTTAATTCTTTTTTTTTTTTTCCTTTTTTAAAAATTTAAATTCAGGTTAGTTAACAGACAGTGTAGTCTTGGTTTCAGGAGCAGAACCCAGTGACTCATCCCTTACATATGACACCCCGTGCTCATCCCCACAAGGGCCCTCCTCAATGCCCATCCCCCGTTTAGCCCATCCCCCCTACCCAGCTCCCCTCCAGAAACCCCCCGTTTGTTCTCTGTAGTTAGGAGTCTCTTATGGTTTGCCCCCCGTCTCTGTTTTTATCTTATTTTTCCTCCCTTTAGCCTGTGTTCATCCGCCACATTTCTTAAATTCCACATATGAGTGAAATCATGACATTCTTTCTCTGACTGACTTATTTCGCTTAGCATAATACGCTCTAGTTCCGTCCATGTTGTTGCAAATGGCAAGATTTCATTCTTTTCGACTGCCAAGTAGTATTCTGTTGTGTGTGTGTGTGTGTGTGTGTGTATGTATATATATATACACACCACATCTTCTTTATCCATTCATCAGTCGATGGACATTGGGGCTCGTTCCATAATTTGGCTATTGTCTATAGCGCTGCTGTAAACATTGGGGTGCATGTGTCCCTTCAAAACAGCATCCCTGTATCCCTTGGATAAATGCCTAGTAGTGCAGTTGCTGGGTCATAGGGTAGTTCTATTTTTAATTTTTTGAGGAACCTCCGCACTGTTTTCCAGAGTGGCTGCACCTGTTTGCATCCCCACCAGCAGTGCAAGAGGGTTCCCCTTTCTCCACATCCTCGCCAACATCTGTTGTTTCCTGAATTGTTCATTTTAGCCACTCTGACCGGTGTAAGGTGGTATCTCAGTGTGGTTTTGATTCGTATTTCCCCGATGAGGAGTGATGTTGAGCATCTTTTCATGTGGTCAGTTGGCCATGTGGATGTCTTCTTTAGAGAAGCGTCTATTCATGTCTTCTGCTCATTTCTTCACTAGATTATTTGATTTCTGGGTGTTACATATGGTCAACTGTTGATGGATTTTGGACTAACCCTTTATCTGATAAGTCATTTGCAAATATCTTCTCCCATTCCATCAATTGCCTTTTAGTTTTGTTGATTGTTTCCTTCACCGTGCAGAAGCTTTTTGTCTTGATGAGGTCCCAATAGTTCATTTTTGCTTCTGTTTGCCTTGCCCCCAGAGACATGCCTAATAAGAAGTTGCTGCTGCTGAGGTCAAAGAGGTTGCTGCCTGTTTTCTCCCCCAGGATAAAAAACCCAACCTTCAAGTTCTGACTACTACAATAGCATTTCTGAGTGAAGAAAAATTTCCAGTTGGTTTGATCGTCACGCCAACTGAGGCAAAAATCTCATCATTCACATATAAGAAAGAAAAGCACATCGATGTTTTTTCTTCTGGGAGAAAAAGATTTCAACATTCTTACGGTTTCCATTAGTGCGTCCCAGAATTCTAATCGTAAGGGCGCCTGGGAAATAGTTTTTGCTTTCCAGCCACCACAGGGCAGAAAGAGGGTCAAATGGATATTGAATGCCAAGCCACTGTACCATCACACATAATAAAATCCAGCCCCAGGGGACTGTATGATATTGATAATGAGAAGATACTGTTGCTTCCCCTCGATCTCCTGTGACCCTTTTAATTGTTTCCATACACCCTTCCATCGGCTTTCGTGTGCTTAGCTTTGAACCTCCTTTCTACCTGCCAGTTGGAAGCCCGCCATTGGACTCAAGTCCGTTTTGCCCACAGGTGCGGAGATCTGGAACTGTGTAGGAGTTTCTGTACCTCTGGGGTGGTCTGTTAGGGACTGAACGTGTGTGCTGTTCCCCATCACCCAATTCATTTGTGGAAATCCTAACCCCCAAGGTGATGGTATTAGGAGGCGGGATGTCTGAGAGGTGGGATGAGGGGGGGGGGCCCTCATGATGGCATCACTGCCCTTATGAAAAAAGACCCCGGAGAGTTTTCTCATCCTTTCTCCCAGGTGAGGACCCGGAGAGATGGTCTCCTGTGAACCAGAAGCGGGCTCTCACCGGACACCAAATCTTCTGGCACCTTCATCTGGGACTTCCCGAGCTTCCAGAAGTGGGAGAAATACATGTTCATTGTGTAAGTCTCCCAGTCGGTGGTATTTTTGTTATAGCAGCATGGAGTGAGACACAACCCTCAGCCAACAACAGCTGAAGAGCGCACTCGTGGCAAAGCCTCACCCCCTCGTCTCTAACCGGGACAAACTCCAAGGCCCTATGCTCGCAGAGTTGCCCTGCGGGACCAGGCTGCAGCTGTCTTCCTAAGCATCTGGCCCGCAATCGCAACCTTGCTCGCCTTCTCCCGCTTTTCTATCCTGCTGCCTTGTTCCCACCCTTTTACCCGTTTATCCCAAGAGCACTTCCTTCTTCAATCCAATGACATGGAATACGTTTCTAGGGAACCCAACCCCCAAATGCCCCATCCATCAATAAGGATCATAAGAAGGGTAGCAGAGGTGGATACGGAGGGAGCAGGTGGTCGGGTATGCATCCTGATCTCCCTTATCTAACGCTGGAGCGTAAAACAGGAAGTTCCGACAGACCCGGCAGATTATGTCACTTAGCATCCATTGCAAACGCCTTTGAGCTTACTTCCCCGTACAGTCAAAGCTGGACATCTCAAAACGACATTTCTCAGATTTCCCCGTCTCTGGACTTCTGTATGTGACCCAGTTCCTTGAACCCATTAGTGTTGAAACTGGAGGCAGCAACATCACTTAATGGTTGCACAGGAAGAGTTGTTTATCTGGCAAGTACAGGGGCTGACGCATTTGATGTTCAGCTGTGACAGAGTTTCTGGCACCCAGTGCCAAAGAGCTCGGTGGTGGGTCCGTGATAGAATTGAGTATTTTATTTTCCCAGGATGTATTAACTCTTTTTTTAAGATTGTTTATTTTGAGAGAGGGAGAGATAGAGGAGACACACAGAGAGAGAGCACGAGCCTGAATGGAGGAGGGGCAGAGAGAGAGGGAGAGAGAGAGAATCCCACAGGCGGTGGCTTGGGGCTTGACCTCACAAACGGTGAGATCGTGACCTGAGCTGAAATCAAGAGTTGGATGCTTGACAGACTGAGCCCCCCAGATGTCCCTGTATTAACTCTAAATACAGTAAAACCTTGGTTTGTGAGCATAATTCGCTCTGGAGACATGCTTGTAATCCAAAGCACTTACACATCCAAGTGAATTTCCCCCTCAGAAACAATGGAAACGCAGATGATTTGCTCCACAACCCAAAAATATTCATATAAAAATGGTCACAATACTGTAATATAATAAAAACAATAAAGAAAATCAAAACATAAAGAAAAAGGAACAAATTAAACTGCCCTCGCCTTTGAAACCCTTCGTGGCTGGTGTGAGGGTGACAAGAGAGAGGAGGGTTACTGTGCAGGACCACTTTCACTACCACGAAGGGAATCACTGCGATCTGGTGGCTCAATGGAATCTTTTTTCTGTGCAACTCTAACAAGGAACCTACCGAATGACACTTACTTTTGCCTCCTTTTGAGAATTTCATGGAAATGTGACAGTGCATTGACGATTACCCACAATCCCGCAGAGAGAGAGAGAGAGAGAGAGAGAGAGAAAGAAAGAGAGGGAGGGAGAGAGGGAGAGAGAGGAGAGATAGAGAGGGAGAGAATTCAAGTAGGGAAAAGGGGCAGAGGGTGAGAGAAAGAGAGAGAGGGAGAGAGAGAATCCCAACTAGGCTCTGCACTGTCAGCGCAGAGCCCGATGTCGAGCCCTATCGCACAGCAGTGAGATCATGTCCTGAGCAGAAATCAAGAGTCCGACGCTTAACCGACTGAGCCACCCAGGTGGCCCGTCACGTACTACTTGTATCGTAAGACATCACTCGTTTACCGAGTTAACATTTATTAGAAATGTTTGCTCGTCTTGTGGAACTCTCACGGAGCAAGTTACCCGCAATCCAAGGTTTTAGCGTGCTTTGATCCTGAGAGTATAAGTGTCAAGGTGCACCCTTTGGTCCTTTTAAAATGACTCCCTAACATATTTTAATACACACTTTGCGCTAAATTACTTCATGAATCCTACTGTCTGCAAGCACGAATCCTAGCAGACCCAAGAGGTATTTAAAGAGGGTGAAGATAAAGCTGAGATGGGGTCATTTTCCCACTTGCCCCAGAAACAAGGCACAATGGAGTGATCAAAAAGAGGACTAGAGCTAGTATTCCAAAGCTGCACGTCCCCAGTGGGTTTCCTATAGTCTAACTGGGTGATATACCAGAGTGGGTTGCTATGGCTCTGGTGTAACTGAATGATCATCACAGGATGCCGTAGATTATGAAAAGAGCCACGAAATATTCCTTTCCCTCTGTCATGCTCCTTTCCAGCGTGTATTTTAGGGAGGCGTATGATGCAGTGAAGGCGGACACACATCGAGACTCCAGAAGTTTCTCAGGCACCACTGGGAGCTCAGATCGGGCAAAGTTGTCAGTAAAACAGGTCACTGCACCAGCCCCAATTCCAGCGGCAGATGCTAGCAGAACATCTAGCTGTTCTGGGGGGTGGGGATGGGCTCAGATCAATACCATCTCATAGACTCCCTTCCCCCCCCCCCACCCCGGGGCCATGAGGTACAGTAAACCCTAGAGGTTTCTTAAGAACAGTAGGGGCGCCTGGGTGGCTCAGTCTCTTAAGCGTCCAACTTTGGCCCCCATCATGATCTCGCGGTTCGTGAGTTCGAGCCCCACGTCGGGCTCTGTGCTGTCACCGTGGAGCCTGAAGCCTGCTTTGGATTCTGTGCCTCCCTCGCTCTCTGCCCCTCCCCTACTCCTGATCTGTCTCTCTCTCTCTCAAAACTAAATAAACATTAAAAAATATTTAAAAAAAAGAACAGGAGTAGATGTAAAGGATATCCGAGATCTGGGCTCGTCCAAACTAAACTCAGTTTAAATCCTTGGACTTCATGGAATTTACCAGGTTGGACTAAAACTTAATTTTTACTCTATCTTGTGAGGTAAAGAGGAATATGCCAGTTATACAAAATGAAGGAGTCAGTGCAAGGTGACCCTGCGTGGGCGCGACAAGTTTTTAATAAATTATTAATTTTAGTGTAATTTATGGTCATGAAAATTAATGTGTCAATTGAACATCAATTAAAGTATGCAGAATGTTTCAGTGGTCACCACAGCCTTTGATGAATTATCTTGCAAAAGCATCCAAAATGTCATTTGTGAAGATTATGCAATAGTGTAGAAAAAAGCCATCGCTCTGTAATATTAAATGCCAAATCATGACATCATATTGTAGACCAATGTATGACTTACAGTTGGGTTTCTATAAAATGAGTCACCTTTGCATAGAGGGTAGGCTGGCAGAAAGGACACGTGACATTCAAGGTGACTGTACGTAATGGGTCATGGGACTCGATGTGACTTTTGTCCTTCCGCATTTTCCGAATTATCTTTAATAATAAGGAGCTGTGTTTGTAATGTTGATTTTGAAAAATTTATCCTGTACTGTATGATTTTAAAAGACTCTTCTAGATCTAAGATTCATTGATTCTGAGAACTCAAAGCCCTTCACTAAAAAATGGTGTCATGACAGGGTGCTTGTGCAATACTTTTAATTATTTTTGTTTATTATAGCCGGTGTCTAATAGATATGAGCGGTTTCTTTGCAGTCAAATAACAATTTATTGTTGGCTAGAAGGATCTGCATTCTTACTTACTGTTCCTCTTCCATTTCTTAGTCACAATTAATTAATTAATAATTAATAATTAATTGCTCCTCAGGCACTGCGGGATATAAACGAAGAGTAAAACACGTCAAGAGAAAATAAAAATACAGCAATCTTAGTGTCTCACGTTTGTGGAACATACGTAGACCCACAACAAGGATACGCATGTCTGGAGGTGAGACAAAGTGTCTTCTAGAAACCCAAGGCTGAGAAAAGAAGCTTCAGGTTTCCAAGACCCAAAGATCCGCAGTCAGCTAGTTGTTTTGTCGGCTTTGTGGAAGGTTTCTACTGCCTGAGGATTCTGAACAACAGTGCGATGCTGTAGGCCTGGAGTTGTTTGTTATTTTGCTTTTCAAGAACCATAGCGTTTTTCTTGTTGTTTATGAAAGTTTACCAAACGGAGTAATAGGAGCCACCAGATCTTTTTTCTTGTCTCACTAAGGATGCAAGATCTCTTAGACATAAAGAGCTAGAAACTCTGGTGAAGCAATATGGAAAAGGGCATAGGAGAGGAGTGTGCGAAAGAACGGGATGGTTCACTCGCAAATTCATGGCTGCTCAAATTGTGGCCCACAGACCTCTGCTGGTCTGCAAATCACTTTCAGTCCTCACATGGATATAACTAGCTCATGCCTAGGCACTTGGTATAGGTTCGCCTTAATGGGTTTTACTTGTTCTCAAGAGTTCTAGAAAGTGAACATGATCTCCTAAGCTGAAGTATACACTTGTTAATTCAGGGGCTCTCTTTTATCAATCTTTGTACGCTGCCTCAGCGGTTCCCCCAATACTCCCGGAGCCCGGAACGTACCAAGAGTTGGCGTCATGTGACCTCTACTCTGTGCGTTACCTTTTGTTGGAGGGATACATAAAACATGTTGCTGGTGGCCCAATGTTTTCTAGGCTTTTTTTTTTTTTTTTTTTTTTTTTAATAATCTAGATTTTCACGATGGCCACTTTTTCTCCTAATGACCCAAGGATCCTTCTGGTGGAGGGGTAAGTTCAAAAGACTGCCATCACTCTGTACTCAGAAGCACCACGCCTCTCCTTGACCAAGGCTTGTGGTATCAGTTTCAGGTCCTTATGACTGATATTAGGTTTCTAGGGCCTCCAGCTGCCACAACATTAATCATCTTTCAGGAGCTTTCCCGTGTCACAGTCACTGTTCTTCTTTCTATTTGCAAAAACGTATTTCCCAGGAGCATCGCAGGCTCTTATGCAAATAAACTGAGCGCCTGTTGCAACAATTAGCCAGACAGGGCCAGACAGGTTCATATCCCTGATTGGTTTCTATCTGGTGCTAGGGAGGTTACTCTTGCTGGGGCCACTCCTGTCACTACTCACAGATGACACTGCTATGTGTGTGGCACTTTATAGCTTACAAAGGGATTTCTAACTGGGGCTCCTGGTTGACTCAGTTGGTTAAGCGTCCGACTTGGGCTCGGGTCATGATCTCGCGTCTCGTGGCTTCAAGCCCCGCATTGGGCTCTGTGCGGACAGCTCAGAGCCTGGAGCCTGCTTCGGATTCTGTGTCTCCTTCTCTCTCTGTTCCTCCCCTACTCGTGCTTGTCTCTCTCTCTCTCTCTCTTTCTCTCTCAAAAATAAATAAACATAAAAAAATTAAAACAAAGGGATTTCCAAACCATGAGCTCACCTGACCTCTAAAGGTTGTGAGTTAAGTAGCAGCATCACTTTCTGAAGTGTATTTTGTAATTTTTTAAAAAGTTTAGGGGCGCCTGGGTGGCTCAGCCGGTTGAGCGGCCGACTTCGGCTCAGGTCATGATCTCGCGAGTTCGAGCCCCGCGTCGGGCTCTGTGCTGACAGCTCAGAGCCTGGAGCCTGTTTCAGATTCCGTGTCTCCCTCTCCCTGACCCTCCCCCATTCATGCTTTGTCTCTCTCTGTCTCGAAAATAAACGTTAAAAAAAAATAATAAAAAGTTTATAATTTTTAAAATTTATTTTGAAAGAAAGATAGAGAGCAAGCAGGGGAGGGGCAGAGAGAGAGAATCCCAAGCAGACTCCGCACTGACAGACACGGGGCTCCAACTCACAAACTGTGAGATCATGAATTGAGCCAAAGTCAACAGTTGGACACTTAACTGACTAAGCCACCCAGGTGCCCCAAAGATAGTCTTGCTTACCCATTGTCCAGCCTTTTTTTTCTTTCTTTTTTTCTTTTTAAAGTTTATTTATTTTGAGATAGAGAGAAACTGTCAGTTGGGGAGGAGCAGAGAGAGAGAGAGAGAGAGAGAGATGGGGAGAGAGATAGAAACAGAGACAGACAGAGAGAGAGAGAGAGAGAGAGAATCCCAAGCAGGCTCTACACTGTCAGTGCAGAGCCTGATGCAGGGATCAAACTCACAAACTGTGAGATCGTGACCCGAGCTGAATTCAGACGCTTAATCATCTGAGCCACCCAGGCGCCCTGGCATCACTTTCAGGAGAATTTTTGCCTTCCTCTTTCAAGGCTGTAGTGCCAGTCGTAGATATAGAGAGGATGAGTTAGATGAAATCTGGGGAGGTGGCCGAGGAGACAGACAGATGTTCTAAGGGACAGAATCTGACAGAGGTTAAAGACGGAAGAGTGAGACTAGAGAAAGGGTGTGGTGCTAGAAGTTCTGCGCTCTGGCATTCGCTATGCATCAGAGACACTTGCGAAAGCGAGGGAGCAATGGTCTGAGTCATACGGGTGTGGGTTTTCTTCCCTTCCTACATCTCTCCCGTCATTCAGTTCCCCCCAGGTTGCCACACCCGGATGTACAGGTGATGGAAGCACAAGAATGATACGTTCGCTTTTCAAACTGGTGGGAGGAAGGAGTGCTACTTAAATATGGCGCCTCACTCCGTTGTAGGGAAGTGACATCTTTGTGGTGCCCGAGAAAAAGACGTGAGAGGTTCTGAAAGAAGCATGGACATCACCAAAGAGTAAATAAAACTTGTGGCCTTTATCAAGTGACTCACAGAGGTTAACTGGCTGCATATCATACAGCTACTAAGAGCTGAAGCTGAGATGGGAACCAAGGTGTGTCGGGCAACAAACCTGAACTTCATCCCATGATGTATTGCCTCGTCCGACAGGTAAAGCAGGATAAGAGAGACGGGACCGAGAGAGCTCAGGCATTTTACCTTTACTTCCTCAGAGAAGGACTGGCATTCCAGAACACACAGACAACGGAATCAGACTCTTGGCTTTTGAGGCGAAAAACAAAGCCACGTTTGGGGCTTCAGACAGAAGGTCTGGAAGATTATATCGTCAGTAGTCAACAGTTTTGGTAGACTCATGAAAAGGGAGACAAGACCAAGAGACAGGAAGGGATTGAACATCAGTACGGTTTCTGGAAAGAAGCCCTTTCCCTGCCCATTCCTGCCCAAACGAGGCCAAGTCCTTGTGGCAGAGGGAGACTTGAACCCTACAAAACCGCTAAAGGATGTCTTAGGCTCCGACCAACAATCACATTCAAAAGAGACCCCTTGCTTCACAAGCTCCAAGTTTGCTCAGCCTTAACAAAGGAGGCAGGACAGGAAAACCGACACACACAATGACGGCACAACAAAGGCCTCACAACACCCAGGCACAGCTCCCAAAGTCTTTAACGACTCCACGCAGGGACTTGCGAGGTCGCAAGACAGTGAGGCTGAGTATACGTGGATCAAGGAACGCTCTAGGGTCTCGTTAGCATTTATATTTTTATAGTGTTATAAACCTTTCAGGAGAACATGACTAGATTCTATTCTCCAGGGCTCCTTAATCTCATCAATCACGGATGACACAAGTAAACAATGAACAATCTCAATAACCAAATAACCATGTTTAGCTTGCCCACGAAACACTGCTCAGTACACAGCAACGTCAAGAGGACCCTTGTTTTCCTCGGTCTGGTGTGCTCCTAGGCCACGGGTCAAATCTTTAGGTGTCCCTGAGAGGGGGAGATTTTATAATTCCCCTATTAATGGTGTATAGGCAGCTGTGCCTGAGACGTCTCCACAGCACTCAGGTATGACCCACAGGACCTACCAGTGGCCAAGAAGACTTGACAGAGAGTCAACCCACTTGAAAAGGCCTTGCCATTGGCCAAACGAGACGTGGCAGTGACCTCCGTAGACCGACGACTAGAGCACAATGGAACGAAGAGGGGGTTGGAAGACGACAAGAGTGGACACATGATGATCTCCCACAGAGGAGGCCCCCACCCTTCAGGCTTAGAGTTACGAAGGCCCACTGCCTAACCTGTAGCTGTAACCTCAAGGGAAAACTTGAGGTAGCTAAGAATTCGTTTTAGCCATCTGGCCGGTCGTTGGGTCGTGACAGATTGTAATTGTTGGCCTCAGTTACGTACTCTTCATCTGTCCATGACCTTTGCCATGTAATTTGTAAATTCCTACACACTCCGACTTTGGGCTTGGAAATATGACTTGCTTGGCCAACGGTGTACGGGGAGAAACGATAGTTTGTGGGTTTCAGGCCCAGCTCTTGAGAGGCCTGAAAGTTGCCAGGTGCCCTCTGAAGCCTCGACCATCACCATGAAAAGAGCTTCCTCAAGGCAGCTGCTGCTCCTTCGATCTGGGCTTGAAAACGCACACACGGGGGCATGGGTAGAGCCACCCCAGCCATGCCCAGTCAGACCTACAGTTACTTTCTGGGAAAGCCATCTGGCCACACCCTGTAGAGATCAGCCTCTAAAAAACGTTAATCATTGTATTCCCCAGAAATTCTGAGCTTAATTCTTACGCGGAATTATTCTGGCAATAGCTGACTGATATAGGTGTATGGAAAACCGCATTCAGTTTAGGAAAAATAAGGTGAAAGTTTTGGCACGTATGATTTTTTGTGGACTGAAGTTTACACCTGACATTTCACAGTTTTAGGGAGGTAAAAGGAAGTCCGGCACCGGAAAAAATGTTTAGCATTATTAGTCATTAAGGAAATGCAAGTTAAAACCACAAAGGGATAGGACTCCCTATCTATCAGAATGGCTAAAATAAAAAAAATCATGGCAATACCAAATGCTGGCGAAGAGGCAAGGAAACTGGATCATTCATAATTAACGGCCGAAATGTAAAATGATACAGCCACGCTGGGAAGCAGTTTGACAATTTCTTTTATAACGAAAACCGCGCTTAGCATACATATCCGTTGGTGTGGACTGCCCTAACAAAATACCCCAGCCTGGGTGACTTAAACAACAGAAACTTATTTTCTCACAGTTCTGGAGGCCAGAAGTCCAAGATCAAGGTTCTGGCCAGTTTGGTACCTGGTGATAGCTCTCTTCCTGGCGGATTGATGGCCACCTTCTCAGTATTTCCTCATGGGTTTTTTTTTTTTTTCCCTCAGTACATGCACATGAAAAGAGGAGACAGACAGCTGGCTAGCTTTCTGGTGTCTTCTTCTTATAAGGATATTAGTCTTACAGTGATTGGGGGCCCACCCTTCTGACCTCATTTAACCTTAATTACTTCTTTACTCCAAATACAGCCACCCTGGAAGTTAAGGCTTCAGCATAGGATTATTTGGGGGGGGGGGACACAAATATTCAGTCCATAACGCTATACGATCCAGCAGCTTATTCCAGAGATATGAAAACATATTCAGACAAAAACCTGTACACAGGGGCGCCTGGGTGGCTCAGTTGGTTGAGCATCTGACTCTTGATTTTGGCTCAGGTCATAATCCCAGGGTTGTGGGGTCAAGCCCCTCATCAGACTCCAGGCTGAGCATGGAGTCTGCTTAGGACTCTCTCTCTCTCTCTCTCTCTCTCTCTCTCTCTCTCTCTTTCTCTTTCTCTTTCTCTCCTTCTGCCCCTCTATCCCACTCATGCTCTCTCTTTCTCTAAAATAAAAAAATTTTAAATATCCTACACACAAATGTTTATAATAGCCTTACTTGTAATAGACAAAAACTAGACACAACCCAGATGTCCTTCAATGGGTGAATGGATGCCAACTCTTGCACAGACAATGGAATACCACTGAACAATAAACAGGAATGAACTACGACATAACTTGCATGAACCTCAAGGGGTATACGGTGAGTGAGAAAACCAATTGCAAAATGGTAAACATTCTATGATTGTATCATATTACACTGTCGAAGTAACAAAATTATGGAAACTGAGAAAAGATTGGTGGTTTCCAGGGGCTGGGAATGGGGAAGGCAAGGGAGTAGGAGTGACTATAAGGCAGTAGCAAGGAGGAGCCTTTCGGTGGTGGAAAAGGTCTGCATTTTGATTATGGTGATGGATACACAACTCTAAACATATGCTAAAGTTGCATACAACCATGCACACGGATGCACACCTACATACAGACTACACAAATGAGTGCATGTGAAACAGATGACATCTGAACAAACTCTGTGGTTTGTATCAGCGTCAACTTTCTGGTTTTGGAATCTTACTGTAGTCAAACCACATGTTCTTACTGGGGGACACTGGATGAAGGGTACACAGAAGTTCCCTGTACACGTTTTTTGCAACCTCCTAGGAATCTATAATCATTTTGCAATGACAACTTACAAGAGCTGAACAAATTATGACTATGGAGAAAAGAGTATCAAGTGGAACGAGTCGTAGAAAATGGTAAGGACAGTGAATTAATTACAAAAATAAAAGACGCATTTGGAAAAAAGACTAGAAGGAAACGTGCAAAAAGGTAACAATGGTTGTGCTGCGGCAGTAGAATTATGTGGGTTCGTTTTTCTTTTCTCTGTTTTCAAAAGTTTCAGTGTAGGGGCACCTGGGTGGCTCAGTTGCTTAAGCATCTGACTTTGGCTCAGGTCATGATCTCACAATTCGTGAGCTCAAGCCCTGGATTGGGCACACAGATGTGTGCTGACAGTGCAGATTGTGTTTGGGATTCTCTCTCCCTCTCTCTCTCTCTCTCTCTGCTCCTCCCTCACTTGCACCCTCTCTTTCTCTCAGAGTGAACAGGTAAACTTAAAGGTTTCAGTGTAAAATTTATAAGATAATTCCAAACACTAAGACACAAGGTATATTCCTTGAAAGATAGAGGTAAGGGAAACACTCATTTTCAGATAATCAGAACATCTTAGAATTGATGTCTTGTTCAACCTCCATCTCACTGAATATGTCAAATGACAATAAACCCATTTCTTTGGCTGCCCAGGTTTTTTTTTTTCAAATTAAACATTAATATTATCATAAAGCTATTACTTCAATTGAATCAAAATATACCCTTCTGTTACATGTAGCTTTTGTAAAAATAAATCACTTTTCAGGGTATTAAATATGTTCTTTTCCTTGATCATGGTCATGCTTTCTTGGCAGTGTGGTAAAACTTATCAAATTGTGTATTCTGAAAATGTACAATTTATAAAATCTCTGTGCCCCACGTGGGGCTCGAACTCACAACCCCAAGATCAAGATTCCCATGGTCCACTGACTAAGCCAGGAAGGTGCCCCTAAAGTTTTTATTTTAACTCCAGTTAGTTAACATACAGTGTTATATTAGTTTCAGGTGTACAATATAGTGATTCAACGCTTCCCTACATCACCCGGTGATTATCACAGGAGCAATCCTGAATCCCCATCACCTGTTTAGCTCATCCCCCCCCCCCCCCCAACTCTGGTAACCATAAGATGGTTCTCGATATTAAGAGTCTGTTTCTGGCTTTCTTCCTCTCTCTTATTTTTTCCCTTGGCTTGTTTCTTTCTTAAATTCCATATATGAGCGAAATCATATGGTATTTATCTTTCTCTGGCTTATTATGCATTATGGCAAGATTTCCTTATTTTTTATGGCTGAATAATATTCCATTGTGTGTGGCTATATATGTGTATATATATATATATATATTATATATATAAATAAGATGTATATAAATTATATAAATAAGATGTATATAAATTATATATAAATAAAAGATATATATATATATATATATATAAATAAGAGATATCTATCTATCTCTCTCTCTATATATCTTCTTTATCCATTCATCATTGGATGGACACTTGGGCTGCTTCCATATCTTGGCTATTGTAAATAATGCTGCTATAAACACAGGGTCCATATATCCCTTTGAATTAGTGTTTTTGTATTCTTTGGGTAAATACCCAGTAGCGCGATCACTGGGTCGTAGAGTAGTTCTATTTTTTTCTTTCTTTGAGGAACCTCCGTACTGTGGCCGCACCAGTTTGCATTCCCACTAACAGCAACAGTACCAGAGGGTTCTTTTTTCTCCACATCCTTGCCAATACTTGTTTCTTGAGTGTTTTGTTTTAGCCATTTCAGCAGGTGTGAGGTGATACCTCATTGTAGTTTTGATTAGCATTTCCCTGATGGCAAGTGATGACGAGTTGTGTGACTTCTTTATATGTTTTGGATATTAACCCCTCTTTGGAACTTTCATGTGCAAAAAAGAGTATACAGAGATAAGTATCAAGAAAAGATAATATTATTTAAGGAGCGCTGGGTGGCTCAGTCAGTTAAAGCATCTGACTTGGGCTGAGGTGAGGATCTCACAGTTCGTGGGTTCCAGCCCTGCGACGGGCTCTGCACTGACAGGTAGGAGCCTGGAGCCTGCTTCGGATTCTGTGCCTCCCTCTCTCTTTGCCCCTCCTCTGCTCACACTGTCTCTTTCTCAAAAAGAAATAAACATTTTTTTAAAAGAGAAAAGATACTATTATTTCAGAAATAATTGGTGAAAGGCAAAGAGGAAAGTGCGGAGAAATGGGGAAGTGCTATAATGACCAACCTCATAAAATTCCTTTGAGCTAAGCTATCTCATGGAAAGAAGTACGAAAAGATTAAAGGCCTTTATATAAAGACTGCATAACTAATTTTGAATTACCACTAAGAAAATTCTTAAACTCATTCTGTAAGCAGTAACCTGGATATTTCAGAAGATGCAAGAATAAACCCCTCACCTGAAAGAAAACTGCTGAGAAAGGCGCTTTATAAAATTTTCTTTTGTAGTGTTTCCTGCTCCCTGGAGAAGGCAATGCTTTCAGAAGTTACTTAATGGGCCAAGAAAACTCACGGGGCTAGTGACTTATAAGTATGAGAAATTCCAAAGCAGCTGTCGATGGTATCATACTCACCACGGTAATTATCTAAATTGATAGAAACTTCACTTACTCATCCATGTATCTGATCTCTATCAGTCCCCATACTTCTCTGGAAAGAAGCATCAATTAGAGATTTTCAGGCTTTTCAAAGGGAAGGACCCCTTGTGTAAGCATCAAAACATTTTACGATGCGCACAAGTTGAGAAAATCCATCACTGCAAACTACCACTATAGATTCTATAATGCTGAAAAGGCCATCTGCTACTTTGCTGGTCAGTGTTTCCTCCCTTTAATGACCTCCCAGTACCCCAAATTTCCTACGTGAACCGTCTCACCTTTTTGACTTTCAGTCCGCTCCTGCTGGATGATTTTTACGTAATTCTCGGCTCCCAGACTGGGCACGTGACTCAGGCCCGGCCAATCACAGCATCGCTTCCCCCTGGCCTCAGTAATTCCTTCCAGGAAGAGCCTGGCTTACCCCATCGCAGACGGTCTTTGGACCTTTGCTGGGACTGTTGAGAGTAAGGTTGTCCCTTGTGTCCTGGCCTGTTGGGATTTGCATATATAGGCCTGTAGCTGCTGGTAACTGGCTTCACAAGGATAAAGTACGCCTGAGAATAAAACTCAAGGACAGGAGACGAAGCTGAGATATTTAAAGAGATGGGAGTACCATTTTCATGCTTTGGGCCCCTAAAACTGTTCGTGCCTGGGTTGACGCAGACACTTTTCAGATACAGGAGTCTATAAATACCATTTTTAGTTCAAGTTGGATTTCCCTTACCTTGCAAGCAAGAGTCTTTTCGATGATAAATGCTTTCAGATGATATTTTATTTTATTAATCCCAAGAGCAAGTACTATTTAAAATATTGGCACAAATATTCCTGAGGAAGTATTCAGCTAATGAGAAATTAGCACTCTGTGTGTCCATGAACATGCAGACCTTTTGCAATTAACTACCACGGGTAGAGAGCTACGGGTTTGGAACCACTTTCGTCTAAATTTGGGTGGTCACATGGACACAGATTACTGCCATGTTTCCACAACTAAAATGAAGAGAAGATTTTCATCTTGAAAATCTAGTGGGGCTTAGAAAGCTAATGAACACTGCATTTTCTCTTTCAGTCAGCAGAGTTTGAAAGGCAAATATGGCTTGCGTCTAAACAAGAGGCAATGGAGTTAGATGGCATTTTAGAGTGACTGAAAATACTTCAGGGAATGCACTATAATTTTATTTTAGCATGTAGAATATTTAGAACTTCAATAAGGCTACAAGGTATTATTCAGCAAAATAAATTCCTTCTCAACGTCAACTTAAAAAGAATCATGAGGATATGTACACAGCTATAGCTGTTTTTTTCCAAGCATCATTTTATTAGTTTGTAAGCTTGTCATGCTAATCTACTGCTTTCCAGGTGCCTCCAAACACATTATTTCACTTAATTCTAATAGTAATGCTGTAAGGAAGTGAACGAGAAGCTACTGAGACTGTGTTGAATTCTATGCCAATGCGTAATAAGCACACATACATATACAACTTTTAGCTTAAAGTGACATCATAAAGTGAGTGTTACGAAAAGTACTTTATTTATTTAAAAAGTTTATTTATTTAGAGAGAGTGTACGAGCAGGGGGAGGGGCAGAGAGAGGGAGAGAGAGAATCCCAAGCAGGCTCTGCAGTGTCAGCACAGAGCCCAACTTGGGGCCCGATCCCACGAGACCGTGAGATCATGACCTGAGCCAAAATCGAGGGTCGGACGCTTAACCGACTGAGCCGCCCAGGCTCCTATTTTCTATCTTGTTTTCTACTTCTAACAGACCTGAGTAGGGTCCATCTGTCTGAGGCAGAATTAATAAATATAGCTTTGTTTGATCAGTGAGTGTTGAGGACTGACATATCTAGATTTCTTACCTCCATGCTGACTTGAATGTGGAGAAAGGGAAACCCTCTTACACTGTTGGTGGGAATGCAAAATGGCACAGCCACTGTGGAAAACAGCGTGGAGGGTCCTCAAAAAGGTAAAAACAGAACAACCCCATGACCCAACAATTGCACTGCTAGGTATCTACCCAAAGGATACAAAAATGCTGATTTGAAGGGGTACATGCACCCCGATGTTTATAGCAGCACTATCAACAATAGCCAAGGTATGGAAAGAGCCCAAATGTCCACTGATGGATGAATGGATAAAGAAGATGTGGGGTATGTGTGTGTGTGTGTGTATATATATATACACACACACATATACACACACACACACACACACATATATATATATATATATATATATATATATATATATATATATATATGATGGAGGATTACTTGGCACTCAAAAAGAATGAAATCTTGCCATTTGTAACAACGTAGATGGCGCTAGAATGTTTCATACTAAGCAAAATAAGTAGAAAGACAAATACCATATTATTTCAGCCATATATGGAACTTAAGAAACAAAACAGATGAACATATGTGAAGGGGGAAAAAAGAGAGGGAAGCAAACCACAGGAGACTCTTCACTATAGAGAACAAACTGAAGGTTGATGGAAGGGAGGTGGGCAGGGGATGGGCTAAATGGGGGACGGGGATTAAGGAGGGAACTTGTTACGATGAGCCCTGGGTGTTGTGTGTAAGTGATGAATCACTAAATTCTACTCCTGAAATCAATACTACACTATATGTTAACCAACCCGAATTTAAATAAAAGCCTGAAAAAGAAACAAAACAATCATCTTTATGTGATTCTCCGGCACCTCAAAGGATCCAATCAAAACATTTTTTCCTTCCTTTCTCCTTCTCTCCTACTTTCCTTTCTTCCTTTCTTGTTCTTCTTCATTTTTCATCCCTCCTCTTTTTCCTTCTCCCTCTCTTGCTTTCCCCCTTCCATCTTTTGTTTATGTGCTGGCAATCTGGTGAGGGGAAAATCTTGCTTTGCTAACCTGCCAAAATGTACTCTATTCCTTTGTCTGACAAAATTGATTTTTTAAAAAAGCTCATGCTGTGGGGTGCCTGGGTGGCTCAGTTGGTTAAGTGTCTGACTCCTGATCTCGGCTCAGGCCTTGATCGTGGTTGTGAGTTCCGGCTCCATCTTGGGTTCCACACTGGCTCCCCACATTGGGCTCCGCACTTTTTTGTTAAGTAACTTAAGTTTCTGTTTAAACACTGCATCTGGAAACAACGATTCAATTATAACCACTGGGTATACTGTCCTACGAGTCTAGTAGCAAGGTAAAAGATGCGAAGAGATCTAACAGGCTTGAAGAAAAAGAGGTGGCGATTCTAGGTAACAATGCAAAAGGCATGCAAATCAGGGGAAAAGAGGAAGTTTGACACGGGGAAATAACACAAGGTTTGTTCCTTCTGTTTTATCCATTCTGAGACCGGCCACGTTAACACCGTTTTTGCTAGTAATTTGAAATAGTCATCCTTCTCGGCCTCATTCCAGATGCGTCTTGTTCCGCAGTGAGACCTTGACTTCCTTCCAGGTGGGTCTTACTCACAGGCGGCTGACGATATCTAGCCTAGGATAAACTCTACTATCTAGTGTTTCTGCTCACACACAAGAAGTCGCACAACTGAATAGGTCTATTTAAGTTCAGGCCTCATGGCACTGAACGCTCGGTAGACCTTCCTGGCCGATTGTTCCATGGGGACCTCAAATTCAACATATTTTATTTATTTGTTTCCAATTCAACACGTTCTAAACGTGACCTAATTATCTCTCGTCTTCCACGTCTTCTACTTTCTTGGCTTCTGATTTGCGTAAATGCCACACCATGTTCCCAGTCACACGGACTTCGCAGACAATTCATATGTATCTGCACCCATTTTGTCCTCATATCTCAGCACTTAGAAAATCCGGGAGATTAGGTCTCTCTTGTTAAAAGACTTGATTGTTTTATAGGTCAGTTTTAGATTTACAGCAAAACTGAGAGGAAGGTACTGAGAGGTCTCATACATCCTGGGCCCCAACACATGTGTAATCTTTGCCATTATCAACAGCACTCACCCAAATGGTACTTTTTATTTTTATTTCTTTATTTTATTTATTTATTTTTTTTACAGAGGATGAATCGACATTGACAGATCATAATCACCTAAAGGCCATAGTTTACCTCCACCCTCCCCCCCCACTCCGCATCCACTGATCTTTTTATTGTCCCCATGGTTTTGCCTTTTCCAAAAGGTTATATGGTTGGAATCTTACAGCATGTAGCCTTTTAAGTCTGCCTTCTTTCACTTATGAATACGCATTTTATTTATTTATTTATTTATTTATTTATTTATTTTTTAAATTTTGTTTAACGTTTATTTATTTTTGAGACAGAGAGAGAGCATGAATGGGGGAGGAGCAGAGAGAGAGGGAGACACAGAATTGGAAACAGGCTCCAGGCTCTGAGCAGTCAGCACAGAGCCCGACGCGGGGCTCGAACTCACGGACCACGAGATCATGACCTGAGCCGAAGTCAGACGCTCAACCGACTGAGCCACCCAGGCGCCCCAGGAATACGCACTTAAACTCCATGTCTTTTCCTGACTTGGTAACTCATTTCTCTTTAGCTCTAAATATTCCGCTGTCTGGATGCACCACTCTTTATTTATCCGTTCACTTACTGAAGGGCATCCCAGATGCTTCCAAGATTTGGCAATTATGAACGAAGCTTCTATGAACATCTGTGTTCAGGTTTTTCTGTGGAATTAAGTTTTCAACTCCTGTGGGTAAATGCCAGAGAGCATGATTAATGGGTTATACGATAAGAGTATGTTTTGTTTTGTTTTGTTTTGTTTGGGGGGGGTGCAAGTGAGTGAGGGGCAGAGAGAGAGAATCCCATGAAGGGCAGAGGGAGAGAGAGACACAGAGTCCCACTAGGGGCTGAGAGGGAGAGAGAGAGAAAGAGAGAGAGAAGCAGGCTCACCCAAAGCAGGGCTCGTGGCCACCTGATGTGGGGCGCAAGCTTACAAACCGTGAGATCATGACTGAGCCGAAGTCAGGTGCTTAACGACTGAGTCACCCAGGCGCCCCTGTTTTGTTTTGTTTTTAAACGTTTGTTTTTGAGAGAGAGGGAGAGAGAGAGAGAACATGAGTGGGGGAGGGGCAGAGTGAGAGGGGGACAGAGGATCCAAAGCAGGCTCTGTGCTAACAGCAGTGAGCCCCATGTGGGGCTCGAACTCAAGAACCATGAGATCACGACCTGAGCGGAAGTGGACGCTCAACTGACTGAACCCCCCAGGTGCCCCAAAGTATGCTTTGTTATATATGAAACTGCCAAACTGTGTTTCACAGCAGCTGCACCATTTTGCATTCCTGCCAGCAATGAGCGAGAGTTCCTGTTGTTCCACATCTTCACCAGCATTTGGTGTTGTCAGTATTTTGGATTTTGGCCATTTTAGCAGGTCTAATAGTGGTATCTCTTTGTTTTAATTTGCATTTTCCTGATGACACATGATGTGAGACATCTTTTCGCGTGCTTATTTTGTCATCTGTCGATCTTTGGTGAGGGGTCTGTTAAGGTCTTTGGTCCAGCTTTTAATTGGGTTCTTCATTTTCTTACTGTGGGTTTAAAGAGTTCTTTGTGTATTTCACGTAATAGTTCTTTATCCAATGTTTCTTCTGCAAATATTTTATCTCATCCTGTAGCTTGTCTTTTCCATTCTCTTGATATTGTCTTTCATAGAGCAGAACTTTTTAATTTTAATAAACTTCAGTTTATCAGTTATTTATTTCACGGATTGTGTCTTTGGTGGTGTATCTAAAAAGGCATCACCATACCCAAAGTGATCTAGGTTTTCTCCTACGTTATCTTCTAGGAGTTTCATAGTTTGAGGTTTTACGTTTAGGTCTAGGATCCATTTTGAGTTAATTTTTGTGAAGGGTGTGAGCACTGAGCCTCCATCAGTTCATCAATTATAGGTCAGCTTTTTCTACCCTGGCACTGGTTCTTATCACAGTTTCCACTCATGAGTCTCTGCTCCAATAAACTGTGATTCCCTGCATTTGTTTGTCTGTCTCTCCAATCTTGGGGGCAGTGATCTACCCTGCATCCTCCCCTCTCTTATGAAACTAAGAAGAGTTGCTGGTTTTCCAGCCTGTTTGGCTTTTTACCTATTGTTAGGACAATGTGGTCACTCCCAAGCTCCTTACATGCAGAACTGGAAGCTGCAAGCCATTGTGTCATTTTTATACCTGTTGAATTTGGATCTTCCTTTCCATCCCTCCTGCTGATGCTCTGGTTTAAGGTTCCGTTACTTAACATTCAGTCTAGTCTTGGCTTCAGGAGTAGAACCCAGTCTCTCTCTCTTCTACTTCCTAATTAATCTAAAATGCAACTGACTTCCATCATTTCCCTGCATCAAAGCACTCTTATGATCTTATAAAATCCAAATTCTAGGTCCTGACACTCAAGATCACTGATTACTTGTTCTACACTTAGTTTTCCAAGCTTTCTCCCAATGCTCTTTACTCGTAGGGGACCCAGACTCTTTACCTCTTCTTGAAGACCACTGGTCCTATGTGAATACCATTTTCTTTGACTAGAATGCTCTCGGGTTCCCAGTCCTGGTTAGTTCTGAAGCTCTCCTTTCTTTCTGTGAGTATCGTCACTTTTGACGCCTTCCCAAGACAGTGACCTTATCACTGTGTAGATTTTAAGGATTTGTGTACATCTCTTATTGTCCCTGCAATCCTCACAAGGGTCTCTTACTTTCAGTTTCTGATTTTTCGGATGAAAAGTAACCAAGTCTTAGGTCTGAGTTGTTTCCCTTATGATGGCTGGAAAACTGGAGAAGGGGTGCGTGTGTGTGTGTGTGTGTGTGTGTGTGTGTGTGTGTTCCTTTTGACTTCTGTTTTGAACGGTTTTCTAAAGACTAACTTAATTTAGGGTTGTAGGTAGTTCAGGAAGATGAAAACGTTCTTCCTTTGTTCTTTGTGCTGTTGGGAGCTGTTTTAAAAGCATGGATATAGATAGAAGGCAGAGTTCTCTAATATTTTAAAATTTAGATAGCCACGGTATAAATCATTTCTGGAGGTGACACGGTACCCCACTGTAGTATTGTATCCGAGAGGGCTGTTAGATGAAAGTAATCTTTTCTAAACTCAAACTGACATGGGAACAGTTAAGTCTGATTTGTGAGCTACGAAAGTGTCATCTTTTATTCTTCTCAAAGACCTTAACAACTTGAAGGTGAGAGCAAAGAGAAGGAAAGAAATGGCGGCTCATTTATTTCTCTTGATGCAAAAATGGATGTTCATCAAAATCTCCTCTCTAACGACTCGCAATGATACAGTTGACGGGTCATAAAAACGTTCACTGACTTTTGACATATTGGGTCACATTTTTCTTTTGTTTCTGGTGGGTTTGGGATTCAGCTCTCTTTCTGTGGGTAGGATTGCGCCCCACTAGTTAACGTGGGGGTATTCATGGCCGCTCACCTCTACCACGATTTGCCCTAATATCCCAAGGTTTTTTTCCCACTTTATTTTTATTCTGAATGTATGGATCTAATTCCACATTTTGTTTATTCATAAAAATATTCCTTCCCCCAAGATACAAGAAGGGGGAAAAGTCAATCCATATGCTATTCTAAAAACGGAAACATGTTCCCACTTCTGGTGGAAGTGAGCAGTGGTTTGAACGTCAGAAAATGCAAATGGGGAAAAAACCCCACAGGATATGACAAAATATTTATTATGCTTTTTTACTGCAACCACACAAGGCGGGGCATTAGTATTTTCTTACCATTTCAGAGACAAATAACACGAGAAACTAACTTATGTATTCTTGATATCTACTTTTCCTGTTTCTTCATTTATTCAGCCATCAGATATTCTCTGAGCACTACTCGATGTCAGGTAGATCTCTGGGCACTGGCATTCAATATTGGGTGCTTTTTAACAATGCTTATTTATTTATTTTTAGAGAGCATGCGAGCACGAGAGCAGGGGAGGGGCCAAGAGAGAGGGAGAGAGAGAATCCCAAGCAGGCTCTGTGCCGACAGCGATGTGGGGCTCAAACCCATGAACCATGAGATCATGACTTGAGCTGAAATCAAGAGTTGGATGCTCAACTGACTGAGCCAGCCGGGTGCCCCCAATAATGGGCTCTTAATTGATGGGGTGACATCTCACTACCACTGTTAATCTTTACCCACTACGTGACATCCAGCACTAATCCTGGAAGGCCAACATTTTATTTTCTCCCCGCTTTTACAATGTTTTGCATAGTACTTGTGTGACAAAGTGAGTCTCAGAAACTGACCATGGGACGAAGACATGTAAGCCCGAACTGAACCTTCTCTTATCCACGCCACGAGGGCAGCTATTTCAAATAAGGATTTCCTTGCAAAATACCCCAGTCGTTCCGTTTCAAATGGGAATGTGAGTCCTCCAGTGACCGGGGACTAACGCCTCGTCCTTCTCAGCTGCTTGACTATTCCCGAGGAAGGGCTTCTCGGTTTCTTTACAAGTTAGAGGGAGCACGACAACTTCCACAATGCACGACAGGAAGGGGAAAATTTTAGGTTGCTCATCTATGTGAAAAAAGTAGTTGCCTTTTATGAACCTCTCGTTCGGGTACTAAGCTTTCATTATTTCCACCTCCTGAGGTCACCTAGAGGAAGTCCCTCCTCTGTCCCCAGGCTCCACATTTTATTTGGTCTCTTTTAATAGTTCTTGAGTGATGGATTGCAAGAATCTCTTAAGTAGTTCGACTGCTTTTTCCCTGCCTGAGTGCTGTTTTGAGACAGCTGATCTAATCACACCTTTCTCCAGCTCCAAGTCTCCAGGGGCTTTTCAAGGCTCACCTTAGCCAAAAATCCGCCCCTGACCTACCTTTCTCCCTCTCGCTGAAAGCCTGACTAGACCACTCCTTCACTTGCTTATTCCCACACGGCTCTCTCTGTCCCTCGGATGTGGTGCTTTGCACACGGTAATACAGTCATTCGTATCTCTGTCTTCCTCCCTTAGACTTGGAGCATGTTGAGTACAGACCGAATGTCCCATTTATCTCTGCTTTTGTCAGCACAGTGCCCGGCATGAAAAAAGGCAATACTTATTTGCTGAACTGAGTTAAACAAATACACTGGAAGCTCTCAGTAAAGGCCTACAGAATTTTACAGGAAACGTTAAAATTCTTTTTATGTCTTACGAATTTGTACTTTTTCAGCAACTACCTGCTACTTGCTAGAATGTTCTAAGACCAAGAGGAATTCAACGAATTCTGTATCTTTTTGCTCTTGAGGAGGGGACAGTTGATCACTGACCGCACGACAGCCGTTAGAAAAGGTAACACAGCTAGCAGATAAGCCCAAACTATGCCCGTTTTGTCCCATTTCTCCTTCCCAGCATCTATGAAAAATACGAAATAAGTAATTTTGTGGCAATTCACTCCAAAACCATACGGTTTGAAATGGATGATGTGAGCTCTGGATCAATCAGAATTACAGCAAATCCCACAATGAGCGGGGACCCCAAAGGAAGCTCACCTACCAGGCTTTCCCCACAGGAGCAGAGGGAAACGAACTTCCCGAAGCGTCTGGGTTCAGAGAACATGACCTCTACACACAAGGTGCCAGGGCTCATGACTGAAAAAGTATTTCTCAGACGAGACTCGCCTCTGTTTTGAGTTCTCCTCACCTTTCCACTTATATCTCCCTTTTTTCTGTTTACTTCACCCCCCCCCCCCCAGCTTCTTCTGACCCCTCTTCACCGAGCCCCTCGCATATCCAGGCCTCACAGTTCTGACCCCACCTACATGTGCTGTCCCAAGGCTGTCCCCAAATCCCTGTTCAAGCTAAGATATTCACAGACTGATGGGTTGTTTCTCTAAAGAGATTTTACACTTTTCAAAGTGACTTCTGGACAAGAAGGTGCCCTGGACCAAAGGGGTAGTACATTGGCAGATAAGCAGACGCCGTGGCAGACTGAAAGGGAAAAATACTTCCCATGCGTCTCAGATCACATCACAGAGGCCCTTCATGCTTTCACAGAGGTGTGATGTGAAAGACGACAGGACCCACCAGACATTCCCGGCAAGAGAGTTCACGGACAGGTTTTCAAACCGTGTTCCTCAGTACCTAGAGCAGCCGAGGAAGAACTTCAGAGGCTGCCGGGGCGTCACGAGGAGACCCAGAGAACAGGTCGGTTTGTCTCTTTCCTGCCCCTTCTCCCATGTGAACTAATAATAGTTGACAGGGAATAACATTATTAGTCTTCTCTGACCAATAATAAGGGGATAATAGCACAGTACCTCTGTCGTATTTTCCTACACTCGCGAGTTCATTAGAAGATACAGGAGTTTTACTGCGGAAAATTTTGTTGACAGCGGCTATGTAAGCACACGTGGCCTGCACCCAGGGATGCCTGTTCAACTTATTCGGCTGTCACTACCTCAGGGGTGCGAGCTGTCTGTTCAGCCTTGAAATGCAGAGCAGTGGCGCCTGGGTGGCTCAGTCGGTGGAGGCTCTGACTCCAGGTTTTGGCTCGGGTCACGATCTCACGGTTCACCCCAGGAGATCGAGCCCCGCATCAGGCTTGGGATTCTCTCTCTCTGCCCCCCCCCCCCCCCCCCCGCTCATGCTCTCGCCCCGCTCCTCTCACAATAAATAAATAACAATTTCCAAAAAGAAGGCGGAGGGTGGGGTTTAGGGAGGGCGGGCTACAGGGACGGGATATTTTGTCATGGGGACAGGAGAAACAGACTGGACGGGCATGACTGGAGGCGAGAGTAAGGAGTGTCCAAGAGATAGTTGCCTGTTTCGGGGCTCTGATGGGCCCTGCCCAGCGAACCCGACATGGGTGAAGGATCTCTCGGTTCTGACTTCCACCATTTCCCTGCATCGAAGCACTCTTATGATCTTGTAAAATCCAAATTCTAGGTCCTGACACTCAAGATCACTGATTACTTGTTCTACACTTAGTTTTCCAAGCTTTCTCCCACTGCTCTTTACTCGTAGGGGACCCAGATTCTTTACCTCTTCTTGAAGACCATGTGTAACTTTGCACGTCCTTTCGGTGAAAGAGGGATATACTTTCACGCCCCTTAACTCTGAGCTTGGCCACACAATGGGCTTTGGTCGGCGGGATGTGGATGGTAAGAACACTCTACCGGTTGCCAGTTTGGGCCTCACGAGGCCCGGCGTGTTCGGCTTACCCTCTGCGCCTCTGTCATCACCGTGGGAAGACCATGGTCCCGCCAGTCTGTCCAGTGGCCCGAGGAGGTGGACGGATGTGTGAGGCAGAGCGGGATCCCACCCGCAGCTTGGAGCCGTCTGGTTAAGCCCGACCAAGATCGATTGGGCAACTTCACCTAGGATGTGGAAGGGTGAAAAATAAACGGTTAGTATCGAATACCATTGAGATCTTGTGATTGCTTATTAGGCAGCAATGGCTGGCTGATGCCCCAAGCAAGAGCTTGATTTTTCAGTCAGATCACACTGTGGACAAGCTTCCTAAAGATTCAGCGTTGTCATCTGTAAAATGTCTATCGTTGTCATGATGTCACAGTCTTACAGGTATTGGACAAAACAGTGTATGTAACACACTAGGCAGAAGGCCTCACTATTGATATCATTATACCTCCGGGTGTAAAGAAACTTTGGGGCTCAGAAGTGCGATGAAGTGGGAGACATGCGTAGATTTCAAGACGGGGATTAGATATTAGAACACACGGTGATTTCAAGAAAAGCATTTATTCTGAAACTTGGGGCAGATAAATCTTTTTCTTTAGTTTAATGATTATTAAACCTCATGAATTTACCACCTGAGGAGATGAGTAATTGACCTGGAAATGGTTTTCTAGTAAAGGGAAATAAAAACATGACTTTACCCACATCACTTGGTGTATAAAGTGCTATTAGTCACTTGCCGTAGTTAGCACACTTGACTTGTTTGTGACCAAGAGTTCAGGTGAACACATTTGAGATTTATTTTGCAATTTTCATCATGCCAATATAAAACAGCTTTTTTTCTTTGCCCCTACATTGCCATCAGGTGGGAATAAATTGACTCGATGCAAAGTTGCGGCCGGGGGTTGAAATTTACATGTGATTGATGGTCAAAGTGCGACTAACCTTACTGCGCCCCCCCCCCCCAATTCCTGTATATCACCTCCTGCATTGGGACCTGTTTTGTATAAAATACTGAGATACTCACTGGTGTCTCTGCCTCTCACATGCACTCGAAAGAATTGAAAAAGAGTTGATTAAATTGATCACTAGAAAAGAAAAAACTCTTAATGGATCAACATGTTTTATAAAACATATTTCTAATTATTGGGTCTTCATGTATGGAATCTTAATCTATTATCTCCCAACCGATTAGAAAATCAATTGGTACAACCAGCTTTTAGCACCCAGTTCAAGTTTTCTTGCAGGGATTTAAGTATGGATACAAAAGCCCCAGAGGGGAAGTGCCCTCTTTCCTTACCGAGGCAATTTCCCTACATCGAACTTCCATTTCCACAAAGAGAAAGCCCACAAGGGGAATTTCAGGCTTTATGGTTGCAGTTAAGAACCAAAATGCCCTAGACTCATCTTGGCCTTTTCATTTTGGTATTTTGTGAATAACACACTTGTCCGTGCGTATGCAGCACGGGTAGATCACTAGACTTGCTCCGATTCCTCCAAAGGATAACCCTGCAACCATGATTTGGGGGCATGGAGTTTATGACTTGGTGACCCCAGGAGGCATGGTGAAGGAGTTCGGAAAAAAAAGAAAAGAAAGGTGTGTCGATGAGCAAGCCACTGCGGTGGCAAACTGTCCAGTCCTGCCGGGGATCCCCCCCGAGAGACCATGGAGAACGCGACCCGGAGCTGTCTCACTGACGGTTTACAAAACTGAGCCATTTATTCCTTTGTGACCTCACTCGGGACTGAAAGCAGCTCATTGGGGGTGTTAGCTTTCAGGCGTTTGCAGCCTTGTACTGTACAGGCAGGACTCATTCTGCAGTCAGAGACAGATATCAGGGACACAGAAGGCACGCACTGTCTACCCGCGTGTGGCTGACTGCTGGGGTCAGGAGAAGGGACACGGGCACACTTCCTTTTCATTTAAAGTTAAAAAAAAAAACCCAGTCTTTCGCACTACAGGACTTTCAAATGTAAATATTTTTGGTTTAGTTTTTAATTTTTCTTTGTTATTTTTTAAAGTGTATGTATTTATTTTGAGAGAGACAGAGACAGTGCGAGTGGGGGTGGGCAGAGACAGAGGGAGAGAGAAAATCCCAAGCAGGCTCCACGCTGCCAGCGCAGAGCCTGACACGGGGCTCGGACTCAGGAACTGTGAGATCGTGACCCGAGCAGAAACCAGGAGTTGGATGCTTAACCGAGTGAGCCACCCAGGGGCCCCTAAATATTTTTAAGTGCCGAGTTTACAGAAGGAAATGTTTGCAATGCCCTACTTATTTCTATAAGCAGGGTTTTATTTTCTCAATTTAGACTCCTTTGTCTCTATTGGTATGGGAAATACAGTTAGAAGGCAAAACCGAGAATTTTTTCTCAAAGCCCACAGCCAAAATGAAACAAATTCACTTTATCTTCAAAAACAAAGATTTAAGATTGAAAGTGAGGGGATGGAGAACTATTTATCATGCTACCGGAAGTCAAAAGAGAGCTGGAGTAGCCATACTTATATCAGACAAACTAGACTTTAAATTAAAGGCTGTAACAAGAGATGAAGAAGGGCATCATATAATAATTACAGGGTCTATCCATCAAGAAGACCTAACAAGTATAAATGTCTATGCACCGAATACGGGAGCCCCCAAATATACAAAACAATTAATCACAAACATAAGCAACCTTATTGACAAGATTGTGGTAATTGCAGGGGACTTTAATACCCCACTTACAGAAATGGATAGATCATCTAGACACACGGTCAATAAAGAAACAAGGGCCCTGAATGATACATTGGATCAGATGGACTTGACAGATATATTTAGAACTCTGCATCCCAAGCAACAGAATATACTTTCTTCTCGAGTGCATATGGAACATTCTCCAAGATAGATCGCATACTGGGTCACAAAATAGCCCTTCATAAGTATACAAGAATTGAGATCATACCATGCATACTTTCGGACCACAATGCTATGAAGCTTGATATCAACCACAGGAAAAAGTCTGGAAAACCTCCAAAAGCATGGAGGTTAAAGAACACCCTACTAAAGAATGAATGGGTCAACCAGGCAATTAGAGAAGAAATTTAAAAATATATGGAAACAAATGAAAATGAAAATACAACGACCCAAACATTTTGGGATGCAGCAAAGGCAGTCCTGAGAGGAAAATACATTGCAGTCCAGGCCTATCTCCAGAAACAAGAAAAATCCCAAATACAAAATCTAAGAGCACACCTAAAGGAAATAGAAGCAGAACAGCAAAGACACCCCAAACCCAGCAGAAGAAGAGAAATAATAAAGATCAGGGCAGAAATAAACAATATAGAATCTAAAAAAACTGTAGAGCAGATCAACGAAACCAAGAGTTGGTTTTTTGAAAAATAAACAAAATTGACAAACCTCTAGCCAGGCTTCTCAAAAAGAAAAGGGAGATGACCCAAATAGATAAAATCATGAATGAAAATGGAATTATTACAACCATTCCCTCAGAAATACAAGCAACTATCAGGGAATACTATGATAATTATATGCCAATAAACTGGACAACCTGGAAGAAATGGACAAATTCCTAAACACCCACACACTTCCAAAACTCAAACAGGAGGAAATAGAAAGCTTGAACAGACCCATAACCAGCGAAGAAATTGAATCAGTTATCAAAAATCTCCCAACAAGTAAGAGTCCAGGACCAGGTGGCTTCCCTGGGGAATTCTCCCAGACATTTAAAGCAGAGATAATACCTATCCTTCTCAAGCTGTTCCAAAAAATAGAAAGGGAAGGAAAACTTCCAGACTCATTCTATGAAGCCAGTATTACTTTGATTCCTAAACCAGACAGAGACCCAGTAAAAAAAGAGAACTACAGGCCAATATCCCTGATGAATATGGATGCAGAAATTCTCAATAAGATACTAGCAAATCGAATTCAACAGATTATAAAAAGAATTATTCACCATGATCAAGTGGGATTCATTCCTGGGATGCAGGGCTGGTTCAACATTCGCAAATCGATCAACGTGATACGTCACATTAATAAAAGAAAAGATAAGAACCATATGATCCTGTCAATCGATGCAGAAAAAGCATTTGACAAAATTCAGCAACCTTTCTTAATAAAAACCCTTGAGAAAGTCGGGATAGAAGGAACATACTTAAACACCATCAAAGCCATGTATGAAAAGCCCACAGCTAACATCATCCTCAATGGGGAAAAACTGAGAGCTTTTTCCCTGAGATCAGGAACACGACAGGGATGCCCACTGTCACCGCTGCTGTTTAATATAGTGCTGGAAGTTCTAGCATCAGCAATCAGACAACAAAAGGAAATCAAAGGCATCAAAATTAGCAAAGATGAAGTTAAGCTTTCACTTTTTGCAGGTGACATGATACTATACATGGAAAATCCAATAGACTCCGCCAAAAGTCTGCTAGAACTGATACATGAATTCAGCAAAGTTGCAGGATACAAAATCAATGTACAGAAATCAGTTGCATTCTTATACACTAATAATGAAGCAACAAAGACAAATAAAGAAACTGATCCCATTCACAATTGCACCAAGAAGCATAAAATACCTAGGAATAAATCTAACCAAAGATGTACAAGATCTGTATGCCGAAAACTATAGAAAGCTCATAAAGGAAATGGAAGAAGATATAAAGAAATGGAAAGACATTCTGTGCTCATGGGTTGGAAGAATAAATATTGTCAAAATGTCAATACTACCCAAAGCTATGTACACATTCAATGCAATCCCAATCAAAATTGCACCAGCATTCTTCTCAAAGCTAGAACAAGCAATCCTAAAATTCATATGGAACCACAAAAGGCCCCGAATAGCCAAAGTAATTTTGAAGAAGAAGACCAAAGCAGGAGGCATCCCAATCCCAGACTTTAGCCTCCACTACAAAGCTCTAATCATCAAGACAGCATGGGATTGGCACAAAAACAGACACATAGACCAATGGAATAGAATAGAAACCCCAGAACTAGACCCACAAAAGTATGGCCAACTCATCTTTGACAAAGCAGGAAAGAACATCCAATGTCTCTCTGACAAATGGTGCTGGGAGAACCGTACAGCAACATGCAGAAGGTTGAAACTAGACCACTTTCTCACACCATTCACAAAAATAAACTCAAAATGGATAAAGGACCTGAATGTGAGACAGGAAAGCATCAAAACACTAGAGGAGAAAGCAGGAAAAGACCTCTCTGACCTCAGCCGCAGCAATTTCTTACTGGACACATCTCCAAAGGCAAGGGAATGAAAAGCAAAAATGAACTATTGGGACCTCATGAAGATAAAAAGCTTCTGCACAGCAAAGGAAACAATCAACAAAAGTAAAAGGCAACCAACGGAATGGGAAAAGATATTTGCAAATGACATATCAGACAAAGGGCTAGTATCCAAAATCTAATAAAGAGCTCACCAAACTCCACACCCAAAAAACAATCCAGTGAATTAATGGGCAGAAAACATGAATAGACACTTCTCTAACGAAGACATCCGGATGGCCAACAGGCACATGAAAAGATGCTCAACGTTGCTCCTCATCAGGGAAATACAAATCAAAACCACACTCAGATACCACCTCACGCCAGTCAAAGTGGCTAAAATGAACAAATCAGGAGATCACAGAAGCTGGAGAGGATGTGGAGAAATGGGAACCCTCTTGCACTGTTGGTGGGAATGCAAACTGGTGCAGCCGCTCTGGAAAACAGTGTGGAGGTTCCTCAAAAAATTAAAAATAGACCTACCCTATGACCCAGAAGTAGCACTGCTAGGAATTTACCCAAGGGATACAGGAGTGCTGATGCATAGGGGCACTTGTACCCCAATGTTTATAGCAGCACTCTCAACAATAGCCAAATTGTGGAAAGAGCCTAAATGTCCATCAACTGATGAATGGATAAAGAAATTGTGGTTTATGTACACAATGGAGTACTAGGTGGCCATGAGAAAGAATGAAATATGGCCCTTTGTAGCAACGTGGATGGAACTGGAAAGTGTGATGCTAAGTGAAATAAGCCATACAGAGAAAGACAGATACCATATGTTTTCACTCTTATGTGGATCCTGAGAAACTTAACAGAAACCCATGGGTGAGGGGAAGGAAAAAAAAAAGAGGTTAGAGTGGGAGAGAGCCAAAGCATAAGAGACTCTTAACAACTGAGAACAAACAGGGTTGATGGGGGGGGGGTGGGAGGGAGGGGAGGGTAGGTGATGGGCATTGAAGAGGGCATCTTTTGGGATGAGCACTGGGTGTTGTATGGAAACCAATTTGACAATAAATTTCATATATTAAAAAAAATAAAAAGTAAAAAAACCAAAGATTTAATAAGGTGTTTGTTTGTTTGTTTGTTTGTTTGTTTGTTTGGAGTGTTTGTGGTGGTTGTTTTTCTCCCCCATTTTACTTGGCTTCCCGGTCTTCCCTTTTCTGAACTTTTGAAATTTTGTTGCTAATTCTTACCACAAGATGTCACTATTTTACCAGCCATCTCTAAATGCTTTTCTGCAAGCCTTTAAAATGATCTCTGCTGATGTGTCATTGACTTCTTGAAACACAGCCACTAAACTGTCCACATTTTTCGGACAGGGGAGGTTATAAATTTCACTTGGAGAAGGGGTAGTTCAACCTGGTGGCACAGGAAGACCCTGAAACTTGCTTCTTCCCATGAACACACCCCAACTACAGCTACATCTAGAACAATTCTCTCCACAAAAGACCTGAGGAGGACCTAAACAGCTCTTCCACAGCTAAAGACCTCGCCCCCAGGGCAGCTACCCACAAGGGGGAGGCATCTTACAAATACGGAATGTATCCCTGAGGACCAAGGGGTTTGAGCCCCCTATCAGGCACTGCCAAGGGGTTTGAGCCCCATATCGGGCACTGCCAAGGGGTTTGAGCCCCATATTGGGCACTGCAACCCCTGGACCTGCACTGGAAAGACAAGCCCCCCCCCCCCCCCCCAAATATCTGGCTTTGAAAACCAATGGGCCTTACGTCTAAAAGATCCAAAGGGCTGTAGGGAACTGAGACTCTGCTCTTAAAGGGCTTGCACACAAACTCACTTGCCCAGGGACCCCCTGCATAAAATAGCAGGTTGAAAAGTGCCTAGTGCATATGCAAAGGCTATTCATTGGCTAAACCTAACGAGGCTGCTGAGGGGCAGGGCTCTATTGGAGCTCACTCCGGGATGGAGGTGACAGTGGATGCCATTTTTGCACTCTGCCTATATCTTGCTAACACTGCTTACCCTGCCCCTGTGTTTCTCTGAAACTCGGCCCTGCTAATAAGCCTGGTGAGCAGGTGCACCCCAGGTTGGAACACTCCTGTGGGCCTGCTGCAGAAAGGGTGACTTCCTACAAACATACAATCTTCCCAGACTGAATGATGAAGAAAGAGAAAATCTGAATAGACCAATCATCACCACGCGATTGAGTCAGTAATCAAACACCTACCAACAAACAAAAGTCTAGGACCAGACAGCTTCAGTGGTGATTTCTACTAGACATTGCATGATTTAATATCTGTTCGTCTCAAGCTTCTTTTTTTTCAATACATTTCCCATTTTTACTGGGCATACTCATACACACAATGTGTTTTAAAAATGGGTCTTACACCTACCCTATGACCCAGCAATAGCACTGCTAGGAATTTATTCAAGGGATACAGGAGTACTGATGCATAGGGGCACTTGTACCCCAATGTTTACAGCAGCACTCTCAACAATAGCCAAATGATGGAAAGAGCCTAAATGTCCATCAACTGATGAATGGATAAAGAAATTGTGGTTTATATACACAATGGAGTACTACAGGGCAATGAGAAAGAATGAAATATGGCCCTTTGTAGCAACGTGGATGGAACTGGAGAGTGTGATGCTAAGTGAAATAAGCCATACAGAGAAAGACAGATACCATATGTGTTCACTCTTATGTGGATCCTGAGAAACTTAACAGAAACCCATGGGGGAGGGGAAGGAAAAAAAAAAAAAAGGTTAGAGTGGAAGACAGCCAAAGCATAAGAGACTCTTAAAAACTGAGAACAAACTGAGGGCTGATGGGGGGTGGGAGGGAGGGGAGGGTGGGTGATGGGCATTGAGGAGGGCACCTTTTGGGATGAGCACTGGGTGTTGTATGGAAACCAATTTGACAATAAATTTCATATATTGAAATAAATAAATAAATAAATAAATAAATAAATAAATAAAGCCTCCTAAAAAAAAAAATAAAAATAAAAATGGGTCTTACGTAGTTTTATTACCTGGTTTACAACTAAATATATTGTGGACATTTTCTCTTTTACAACAGTTAAAATACTTTCAAAGTATGGAGAAAACATAATTTATTAAGCTCTCTTCTTGGGGAAACTTAGAATTTTTTTTTCCAAAGAGACTTTATCCTTTTTACAATGCATTGAGAAAAAAAAAAGGATGTCCTTGTCCTCTATGGCTTTCTATATGTGATAGAAACTTGCCTTTCAACTTACCTTTTTAACTTGTTCCTCAGGCCTCTCTAATGATCAACCAACTAATGCATTTTATTTTTTCCATCATCTCTCCCATTTGCTTCCTCTTTTCTATCTATTCTCCTTGGCGCGCGCGTGCGCGTGCGCGCGCGCACACACACGCGCACACACACACACACACACACACACTTCCAATACTTCAGCATCCTGTTCCTTGCCTCTAATATCTGCCCCCTGTCCTCTCGTTTGCTCCCTTAAGGGACTTCCTTTACTTTCCTTTAAAGGATGAGGACTTAGTTGATTTTGATGAGCTCTACTCAAAGCTTTATCCTCACTTCCACCTTAGGGGTAGTCTTGAATAATCTGAAGACAGATTCAATGGGTTAAAGGAAAATAAGAAGAAGAAACCCTTGGCAGAAATACATGTATCAGGAACATAGAACTTGGTCACAACGTAGATATGGCTGACTTTTTCTTAAAGAAGTTTCTTTGGAGAGGGCAGGGAGAGGAAAGTAGTTGGTATTTTAAGGAAATGTGAGGGACCAGTATGAAAATCTGATCACTATTTCGAAGCAACTAACAAATGCTCATCTCTCAGTTAGGACATTGGAGGGACAGCCTTTGCAGGTCATGAAATCTGCATGACCAATATTGCACGCAGGCGTTCATTACCAGTAACTTTGTATAGCAAGGAAGATGCCAGTTAGCAAAAAAAGTAGGGCCCGAAGACAGTGTTGATTCTGGAGTCCGGGAAACCAGGAAGTGCTCACCCATCATGTGGCCACTTAAAAGGGCAAAAGAGGGGACAATGTGCTTTACCACCCTGTGGGAGAAATGTCTGAGGAGAGCAGTGAAGCTGCCCATGCCAGCATTTACACCCGGAACATTTCTTAGGCAGCCAGGTGTCAGGGGGCACAGACTCACAGTTCTCTTTATGCAAATCGTGCTCACAGTTCTGGCCACAGATGGACAGAGGGCAGGCACAGGAGGACCAAAGCATGCAGGTTCCTCCATTCAGAGAGCAGCAACTCAGTGTCCTGAATTCCTATGGATGGCGCAAACTGGAAAAACCAATGATGAATTACAGGCTCCTCCTGTGACAGAATATTGTCATCTCTTAAGGCCACGTCTCCCTGAGAGGGACGTGCAAATTTATGGTAGCCCAACCCAGCAACGAATTCCAGTTCAAAGGCGTTGGAAATGGCCATGATCGAAATCACACCGGAAGAGAAGGGCTCCACATTTCTGTGATCTACAGCTCTTTAGCCAGGGACTCAGCCTTCCCGGGAACTCTCCTTCCTCAACTGTTCTTCTCAAACTTTTCCAAAAATTCTTGAAGAGGAGTAAATGCTGCCAGACTCATTTTACGAGGTCGGCATGATACCAAAATCAGATAAGGATATCTCCAAAAAGGAAAAACCACAGACTAATATCCCTGATCAACATTAGGTAAAAATCCTCAGAAAGCCCACTGAATTCAACACTATGTTAAAAAGATCATGTCCCATCATCAAGTGGGATTCATTCCAGGGATGCAAGGGTGGTTCAACATGTGAAATCAATCAACATGATACACCACATTAACAAAATGAAGGCTAAAAATCCCATGATCGTCTGCATAGATGCAGAAAAAGCATTTAATAAAATTCAACATCCATTTATGATAAGATTCTCAAGAAAGAAGGTATATAAAAAAGATAAAAACAGAGAGGGAGGCAAACCATAAGAGACTCTTAAATACAGAGAACAAACTGAGGATTGCTGGAGGGAAGGTGGCTGGAGGGAAGGTGGCTGGAGGGATGGGTTAAATGGATGATAGACATTAAGGAGGGCACTTTTTGCGTCTGGCACTGGGTGTCATGTGTAAGAGATGAATCACTGGGTTCTACTCCTGAAGGCAAGAGTACACTGTATGTTAACTAACTTGAATTTAAATAAGAAAGACTATATCTCAACATAATAAAGGCCATAAACGGCAAGCCCACGGCTAAGATCATACTTAACAGCGAAAAGCTAAAAGGTTTTTCTCTGAGATCAGAAAGAACACAAGGATGCCTCCTCTTTCCACTTTTATTCAACACAGCCTTGGAAGTCCTAGTCAGAGTAATAAAGCAAGAAAAAGAAACAAAATCATCTAAAATGGAAAGGAAGAAGTAAAACTCTTAGTATTCATAATCAACATGATTTTATATGTAGAAAACCCCAACGACGCTACCAAAAACTGTGAGCATAAACAAATTCAACAGAGTTGCAAGATGGAAAATCAGTATATAAAAATCGATTGCATTTTATACAGTAACAACAAACTATCAGAGAAATTAAGAAAACAATCTCATTTATGATTACATCAAAAACAATAACATAACTAGAAATAAATTTAACCAAGGAAGTAAAATACCTATATACTAAAAACTATAGGACGCTGATAAAAGAAATTGAAGAAGACAGAAATAAATGAAAATATATTCATGCTCATGGACAGGAAGAATCTTGTTAAAATGTCCCCACTACCCAAAGCTCTCTACAGATTCAACGCAATCCCTACAGAAATTCCAAAGACCTTTTTCACAGAAATAGTACAAACAATCCTAAAATGTACATGCAATCCCCAAAAATCTCAAAGAGTTAAAGTAATCTTGAGAAAGAAGGACAAACCTGGAGGTACCATGCTCCTTGATTTCAAACCATTTTACCTAGCTCTAGTTACCAAAACAGTATGGGACTGGCATAAAAACAGACAAATAGACCAATGGAATAGAATAGAGACTCCAGAAATAAATCCACACATATACGGTTAATTAACTGACAAGAAAGGAGGCAAGAATACACAATAGGTAAAAATGTAGACGGTGTTGGGAAAACTGGACGGCCCCATGTAAAAGAATGAAACTGGGCCACTATCTTTTTTTGAATGTTTATTTTTGAGAGACAGAGACAGAGCATGAGAGGGGGAGGGGCAGAGACAAAGGGAAACGAACTTGAAGCAGGCTCCAGGCTCTGAGCTGTCAGCACAGAGCCTGATCGTGGGGCTCAAACTCACAAACCGCGAGATCATGACCTGAGCCAAAGTCAGAAGCTTAACCGACTGAGCCACCCAGGCACCCTTGGACCACTGTCTTACAAGGTACACAAAAATTAACTCAAAATGGATTAAAGACTTGAATGTAAGTCCTGAAACCATAAAACTCCTAGTAGAAAATACAGGCAATAGGCTCCTTGGCATCAGTCTTGGTGACAAGTCTTTGGATTTGACACCAAAGCAAAGGCAACAAAAGCAAAAATAAACAACTGGAACTACATTAAAAAGCTTCTGCATAGAAAATGAAACCACCAACAAAAGAAAAAGGCAACCTACATAACGGAAGAAGATACTTGCAAGTCATATATTCAAAAAGGGTTATTATTCACAACACATTAAAAAACCTCACAGAAGTCTATAGTAAAAATCCATTGTTGCACTATGTGCTAACTAATTTGGATATAAATTATTATTATTATTTTTGTTTAACGTTTATTTATTTTTGAGACAGAGAGAGACAGAGCATGAACAGGGGAGGGTCAGAGAGAGAGGGAGACACAGAATCGGAAGCAGGCTCCAGGCTCTGAGCGGTCAGCACAGAGCCCGACGCAGGGCTCGAACTCACGGACCGCGAGATCATGACCTGAGCCGAAGTCGGACGCTTAACCGACCAAGCCACCCAGGCGCCCCTGGATGTAAATTATTAAAAAAATGAAAAAAAAAAAAAAAAAGGGATGATGTAGATTTCAAAAAAAAAAAATAAAAAATAAATAAAATTTAAAAAAATCCCATTAACAAATGGGCAGAGGACCTAAACAGACGTTTTTCCAAAGAAGACATCCAGATGGCCAATAGACACATGAAAAGATGCTCAACGTCACTCATCATCAGGGAAATGCAAACCAAAACCGCAGTGAGAAATCACCTCACTCCCATCAGAACGGCTGTTATCAAAAACACAAACAACAAGTGTGGGTGAGGATATGGAGAAAAAGGAACCTTTGTGCACTGTTAGTGGGAATTTAAATTGGCTCAGCCACTGTGGACAACTGTATGGAAGTTTCTCAAAAAAACTAATCATGTGGGTTAAATGGGTGATGGGCATTAAGGGGGCACTTGTTGGGATGAACGCTGGGTGTCACGTAAGAGATGAATCACTGGGTTCTACCCCTGAAGCCAAGGCTACACTGTATGTTGACTAACTTGAATATAAATAAAAATAAATAAAATACTAATAATAAACTACCATAGCATCCAGCAATTCCATTTCTAGGTATTCACCCAAAGACAACAAACACACTGAATCAAAAGGCTATATGTGCCCTATGTCTACTGCAGCATTATTTACAACAGCCAAAACACGGAAGCAACCTAAGTGTCCGTCAATAAATGAATGCATTAAAAATGGAGTACACAGACTCACACACACACACACACACACACACACACACACACACACACGCACGCACAGGAATACGACTCAGCCAAAAAAAGAATGAAATCTTGCTATTTGTAACAACATGGAGAGACCTTCAGGGCATTATGTTCAATGAAATAAGTCACACAGGGAAAGATAAATGCCATATGATTTCCCTTTTATGTGATATGTAAAAAACACACAAATGAACAAGCAAAACAAAACTCAAAGATGCAGAGAAGAGACTGGTGATTGCCATCGTGGAGGGGTTTGGAGGTGGGTGAAATGGGAGAAGGGAGTCAGGAGGTACACACTTCCGGTCTAAAATAAATAAGTCAGGCAGAGGTAACGTATAGCATGATGACTATAGCCAACAATATTGTATTGCATATTATGTAACTTTTTACATAACTAGACTCACTGTGGTAATTATTCCATAGTGTGCACAAATATCAAATCATTATATTGTTCATCTGAAACCGGTATAATGTTTTGTGTCTATTACACTTCATATATATATATATATATATATATATATATATATATATATATATAATATATAAAAGAATATAGAACATATAAAAATATATATAAGATATATATAATAAATAAAATAAATAAAAATAAATATATATATATATTTATATATATATGTAAAAAAATATATATATATAATATATAAAAAAGAAATTTTGGTTTAAAGGAAAAAATTTCACCTGAACAAAGATTAAATTAAACGATCTGGTCATCTTTCACCAAATCCAGAACTTTCCAGAGACTTTGAAATAATCACCTCTGCCTCCATACACATTGGGCAGGTAACAATTATCATGGTTAGTTGAAATATTTTACTTTTTAATTATTTGCTTTATTCTATGCTTTTGAAATTTACAAAACCATCTTTTAATTCATCACTTCTCATATATTATAAACATATTTGATCCTTGAACAACACGTGAGTTAGGGGTGCTGACTCCCCGTGCGGTTGAAAATCCATATATGATTTTGGAGTCCCCCAAAACTTTATTACTCACAGCTTACTCTTGACCAGAAGCCTTACCGATAACACAGAGTCGATTAACACATATCTTGTACGTTATATGTAGAATTTACTGTATTCTTAGGTTAAAGTAAGCTAGAAAAAAGAAAACATTATTAAGAAAATCATAAAGAAGAGAAAACGCAGTACCGTATTTATTTATCAATATTAGAAGTTTATGTTGTGCTTACAAGATGAATGAATCGTCATAGAATTATTATGGCCTGCAGTATTCCAGTCATATTCGTAATACAATTGTGGAAACATCGTTACTTGTTTTAAAAAGCCACTTGCCTGTGATGATAGGCTGATAAGTTTCTCCAATCACGAGGGGCATACTGTACGTTGATGTAACTCTTTGAAAACAAAGGGAGAAAACGGTAAGAAAACGAATGCATTATCGTGTATGAAATATCACTCGCCTTATTTCTGTGTAAGGGCAGGCTAACCGCTTCCCCACGAGCCTTACACACGATGTTCTACACGTAGGCAATGATCACGGCCGTGACACAAGACGCCCCCTACATTTCTTGCTGTACACTTGTTAGATTTTCATACAAAGAGCCTCACACACCTACGCAACAGGTAAGTTTCTTAACTATGCAGTATGATGATGACTTCCTGCTCATTAAGTGGCAGTGGATCACATAAAGGTCTTCATCCTTGGTGTCCTCAGGAGTGGGCTGGGGAGGAGGAGGAAGAGGAGGGTGGTCTTGCTGTGTCAGAGGTGACAGAGGCTGAAGGTGGGGGGGGGAGTGAAATGAGAGGCATGGGAGTCAGGCACACTCAGTAGAGCTTTATAGAAATACGTGGCAATTTCCGTCTGACTTTTCTGCTTTTTCGTGTCTCTGGGAACATCTGAAAGCGTTTTCAAATGGTCCCAATCCTTCTTTCACCGTGTGCGTTCGCTGCAGTGCCGGTATCACGGAAGGGTCCATGGTGTACAAGAAGTCAAAAGCACTTCCGAACGACTGAAACCCTTCTGGCAGCCTGGCACCACTCCCTCTGTGTCTTCTTCCTCATCGGCTGGCACTGGTTTGGACGCACTCAGCTCCAGCAAGCGGTCTCTTGTTAATTCCTCTGGTGTGATGTCTCCTTGCTCTTGAACTTCCCCAAGACCCAGAGCTTGACACGCTTTACCCGCCCCCCACCCGCCACCTTTTTGCCACAGCCACAGTCTCTTTCATGATTTCCCGGACTGGCTCTGTGTAAATCCTGGGAAGTCACGCAAAACGTCTGGGCACAGTTTTCTCTAGTAGGAATTTACCGTCTCGGGCTGATGGCTTTCGTGGCTTTTTCGGTAACCGCGATGGCATCTTCGATGTTGTAATCCTTCCAGACTTTCCTGGTGTTCTCTCTGTTGGGGTTCCCTTCCGTAGCATTGATAGTCCTTCCCACGGAGTACGTGCGTAACGAGCTTTAAAGGTCCTCATGACCCCCTGATCTAGAGTCTGAATTAGAGAAATTGTGTTTGGGGGCAACCATTTTGATGCCTTTGGTGTTGAACTCATGGCGTTCTCGGTGGCCAGGGGTGCACTGGCCAATATGAAAAGAACTTCAAAAGGCAGTGCCTTACTGGCAGGGCACTTTTTGACTTTAGGGACAAGCATCGATGGAAGCAATCCAGAAAAAGTGTTCTCATTGTCCAGGCCTTCTCCTACAACTCAAAGACTGGCATCTGGTGTTTAGGTTTGTCGTTCAAGGCTTGGGGGTTAGCACCTTTATAGATGAGGACAGTCCTGACCAGAAACCCGACTGCATGTGCACAAAAGAGGAGTTAGTCTACCCCTTCCTGCCTTCAATCCTGGTCCTCGAGTCTCTTCCTTACTAATAAATATTCTTTGTGGCTTTTTTTTTTTTTCAGAATGGAGTACTTTGTCTGCATTAAAAACCTGTTCAGGCAGATATCCTTTCTCCTCAATGATTTTCTTAATGGCGTCTGGGAACCTGTCTGCTGCCTCTTGGTCGACAGAACCTACTTCTGTTATCTTGACATTTTTTAAGCCAGACCACTTTCTAAAATTATCAACCCACACTTTGCTGGTAATAAATTCTCCACCTTTAGATCCTTCTCCTTCCTTTTGCTTTAAGTTGTCATATAATGACTTCACTTTTTCTCAAATCAAATTATTATAATTTTTAATTTTTTAACATTTATTTATTTTTCAGAGAAAGAGAGACAGAATGCGAGCCAGGGAGGGGCAGAGAGAGAGGGAGACACAGAATCCGAAGTGGGCTTCAGGGTCTGAGCTGTCAGCATAGAGTCCGATGAGGGGCTTGAACCCACAAACTGTGAGATCACGACCTGAGCTGAAGTTGTTTGGTGAATCAATTGAACCACCCAGGCGCCCCTCAAATCATATTAGAATCTATAAGTAGGCTTTTCTTTTTTTTATATAAAATTTATTGTCAAATTGGTTTCCATACAACACCCAGTCCTCATCTCAATAGGTGCCCTCCTGCATGCCTATCACCCACTTTCCCCTCCCTCCCACCCCCCATCAACCCTCAGTGTATTCTGTTTTTAAGAATCTCTTACAGTTTGCCTCCTTCCTTCTCTGTAACTTTTTTTCCCCTTCCCCTCCCCCATGGTCTTCTGTTAAGTTTCCCAGGATCCACACAAGAGTGAAAGCATATGGAATCTGTCCTTCTCTGTATGACTTATTTCACTTAGCACAACACGTTCCAGTTCCATCCACGTTGCTACAAAAGGCCAGATTTCATTCTTTCTCACTGCCAAGTAGTATTCCATTGTGTATATAAACCACAATTTCTTGATCCATTCATCAGTTGCTGGACATTTAGGCTCTTTCCATAATTTGGCTATTGTCGAGAGTGCTGCTATAAACATTGGGGTACAAGTGCCCCTATGCATCAGCACTCCTGTATCCCTTGGGAAAATTCCTAGCAGTGCTATTGCTGGGTCATAGGGTAGGTCTATTTTTAATTTTCTAAGGAACCTCCACACTGCTTTCCAGAGCGGCTGTGCCAGTTTGCATTCCCACTAATAGTACAAGAGGGTTCCCGTTTCTCCACATCCTCTCCGGCATCTATTGTCTCCTGATTTGTTCATTTTGGCCACTCTGACTGGTGTGAGGTGATATCTGAGTGTGGTTTTGATTTGTATTTCCCTGATGAGGAGCGACGTTGAGCACCTTTTCATGTGCCTGTTGGCCATCCGGATGCCTTCTTTAGAGAAGTGCCTATTCATGTCTTCTGCCCATTTATACACTGGATTATTTCTTTTTCGGGCGTGGAGTTTGGTGAGCTCTTTATAGATTTTGGATACTAGCCCTCTGTCTGATATGCCATCTGCAAATATCTTTCCCCATCCCGTCGGTTGCCTTTTAGTTTTGTTGACTGTTTCCTTTGCAGTGCAGAAGCTTCTTATCTTCATGAGGTCCCAATAGTTCATTTTTGCTTTTCATTCCCTTGCCTTTGGGGATGTGTCCAGTAAGAAATTGCTGCAGCTGAGGTCAGAGAGGTCTTTTCCTGCTTTCTCCTCTGGGATTTTGATCGTTTCCTGTCTCACATTCAGGTTCTTCATCCATTTTGAGTTTATCTTTGTGAATGGTGTAAGTGGTCTAGTTTCAACCTTCTGCATGTTGCTGTCCGGTTCTCCCAGCACCATTTGTTAAAGAGACTGTCTTTTTTCCATTGGATGTTCTTTCCTGCTTTGTCTTATAGCAATTCTGTACCCTCAAAGCAGCTGCATTTTCAATACGAGACAAAAAGGTATTGTGCCCAAAATGCAAGGTTTTCGTGCCTGCTGGTGCAGCCGCGGTGATGGCTTCATGTATTTCCTCCCCCCACCTTTTTTCTTACAATGGTCCTTAATGCTGGATTCCTTCATCTTGAACTGGTGGGGCAACCACAGTTGCAGACCCCAATCTGTGGTACATACCAAGCAATTCAACCTTTTCTCGTAATGTCATGACTTCCCTCTGCTTCCTCGGAGCACTTGCAGCATCACTGGTGGCACTTTGTAAGGGTCCCCTGGTGTTACCCAAGGCTTATGGCATTGCACTAAACGCGATGAAAAATATGTGAGAACCGCGAGAGATCGCTTTTCACTGCAATATGCAATTTACTGCGGAGACAAACTGCTCACACAGAGATGATTAGCATCACACTGTTTTAAACAGATACTTGCAACACTCGAGCTCACAGCGACAGAAACGGGAGGTGGCTACGGAATTACTACAGCAGCATACCGTGTACTACGGTTAATTTTAAGCAGTTAGGGTTTAATAGTGCATCTTTACGTTTGTTTACATTTCTCGACTGTAAATGGCACCTTGTATGGTCTGTAAGTGTGTGCGGCCATTTTGACAAGTTTTAACTTTGTATACTAGCTTTGCATATATTTTACAGCAGTAAATGATAAAATAGACTAGCATCTGCATACGCTTCATGCATTCATGACATACCCCCTTTCTTTTTATGTATCTATTTCTAGGCTATGTGGTTCATCTGCTAGCGTTTTCAAATTGTCACAAAATCTCCACAAATTTTTCCGATACACTTATTTTAAAAAACCTATGATAAGTGGACTCGTGCCGTTCAAAGCCACGTTGTTCAAGGGGTCAACTGGACAATCCCAAATGAGGTGTTTCTGGAAAATTCCTTTTGAATTTCAATTTAGCTAGCAAGAGAGGAGCTTCTACGAAGCCCGGGTGACCATATCACATGTCTGCTACAAAGGAGGTTTGCAGAATTATCACACCTTCAGGCAGAGACTGGACTCCTTCATGAATGTGCCATGATTTCATTAATGGTGGCCACTCTTGGAATCCATTCTTCGCAGCTGCTTTGTAACGATATTTCCCATACCTACAGGTGCAAAGGAGTTTAATTCGGAATACAAAAGCCCCCTTGTAGAAACAGACTAGGGCCTACAAACATTTGATTCAGTCAGCTCACTGTTTAGAACAAATACTTGCCCTTTGTTTTTTTTTGTAATTTTTTTTGTTTTTAAAGTTTATTTATTTTTGAGACAGAGAGAGACAGAGCACGAACGGGGGAGGGGCAGAGAGAGAGGGCGACACAGAATCGGAAGCAGGCTCCAGGCTCCGAGCCGTCAGCCCAGAGCCCGACGCGGGGCTCAAACTCACGGACCGTGAGATCGTGACCTGAGCCGAAGTCGGACGCTTCACCGACCGAGCCACCCAGGCGCCCCAAAATACCTGCCCTTTGAAATGCATGTAACATGAAACACTATGACCTGCTTCTTTTCAAACAGAGGGAGAAACTTTGTGGATAAGGCTTCGTGAAATGTGCCTAATGGTTCATATGGGCCGGTATAAGAGAGAACGATGGTCTGGGGGCTTCAAGTCACTTTCTCTGTCGTTACCTCGTGTGGGACATCTCCTTATTTCCTTCCCCCTCTTTATATCTCATTTTCTTCACTGTGTGTGTGTGTCGTAGCAGTCATACCATTCGTCCAGAGTAGTTTTGACATGAGAAAGTGTAATAGTCAACTACCTCTGCTGTAACAAATCATCACAAATTTATTCTCTTTCAGCTTCTGGAGCCTGCCAGAATTCACTGCCTTCTCGGGTTCCTGGATTGTTCCGTCTTCAAAGCCAGCAGAATAGCGTCTTCACATCTCTCTCTGGTTGATCCTTCACATCACCTTTGCTCTTAAAGGACTCTTTTGACCTTCAGTGGACGCACCCACATAATCCAGGATCACCTCCCCCTCTCCATCCTTGATAAAATGTGCAAGATCCTCTTTGCCCTGTAAGTAGCATTCGTAGATTCCGGGTGTTGGGCCCTGAGGGAGCCGTTATCCAGGTGGCCACAGAGATGCGACCTGTAAAGTCCCCACCAGGGACTAGGTGCACAAAAACCCGAACTACGTTCATGATGATAGGACATGAAATGTTAATTCAGCCGTGTGGTGCGGTGTCAGGGAACGATTCCATGATAAAATGACATTTTTCACGTTCCATCTCGTGGAGGAAATAGCCAACTTATTTATTTTATGTTTCTCTTTCCAATTTTTCCTATTACAATAAAAGGAAGTCAGCGTGTTTTTACAGATCAACCTCTAACTCACCGGTCAGCAAAAACATTGTGCGTTTGTGTGGGCTTTTTGAAGGTACTTTCTTTTGTTCTTCCAATCAGGCTGAAGAACTATGTAGGACACTGAGCGTCTGTAACCTAGTTGCAATATGGAACAAGAGCCTGTGTATCTGTGGAGGCAAAATTAGACACAGATAGCAAGTTTTCATCTGATTATTTTCATTTCATAGTTTGCATATCTTGTTGACATTTCTCTGTTATCTCATCTCGAACATACTTGAAGCCATTATTGAAAAAAAAATAAAGGACAACATTTTGTCAGCACTCCAACTCATGTGGAATAATTATATTGAAGAGACTATCATTTGAAGGCTTCAGTTTGGGACGGAGTTTAAATTATGGGTTTTACCAACGTGCAATTAATTGAAGTAGAGACACCTGCAAACTGATGTCATCAAATCAAGTGTGTAAGTAAAATGTACACTTAAGAGGCCCATCTTCCTACATCCACATACTATGTAGTTTAGAAGGTGAAAGAATGAAAGAACGCTCAACTCAGAACAGGCTATTTAGTAAACTGCAGTCTTTGGGCGACCTAGGCGACAAAATTGACTCCAGGTGTAAGCGTGGCATATGTGAAGCAATCCTGTGTCTACTGAATGCCCATTCTGTGTGAACCTGCCATTCACGAGCTTGTCATTAACTTAATAATAATAATAATAATAATAGTGCTTAATAATAACTGGTTGCTCAAACTCCCTAGATCAGTGGTTTTTTTTACGAGAGCATTCAGACAAAATGGGATGCAGTGAGGGTCCATGAATCCCCTGAAATTGTGTAAGATATTGTGTGTGTGTGTGTGTGTGTGTGTGTGTGTGTGTGTGTGTATACACTTTTTTTGTGGCATGGATAAACCTACCAATGGATAGCCAACATCCATTCTCCCCTTCTTCTTGTTACTACAAACACAGATTTTAATCTGAGAGGTGCTTGTCCAAATACTACATGTGTCCGTTTTCCCACTTCTCTGGTAGCTAGGGATGTCCCATGAGCATGAAGTGCAAGTTGTTGATGAGACTTTTAGTCTCTGTGAGAATGAATGGATAGTCTACATGTGTCCTGTGTCCTTTTGTCTTTCCATTCATTCTCCTTTTCACTACCTGGAACGAATATGTGAAGGCTGGAACTCCAGCAGTCACCTTGGGGCTTTAACAATGGCAGGTAGATAAAATATTTGTGTTGTTTTTGTATTGAGGTAAAGTTTATGTACAAGGCAACATTCAGATCGTAAGCATACCGTTCCGTAAGTTTAACACATGTATGCGAGGATCACGCTGTCTTTCAGCCAATCCTCATATCTCACCTAAGAGGCAACCACTAATCGCATTTGTACGTCCACAGATTAATTTTGTCTGTTTCGAATTTCACAGCAAGGAGTCATACGGTACGTCCTCTTTTCTTTGCATCCACCTTCTTACACTCAGCCTAACGTTTTTGACAATCATTTATGCCGTTACGTGTACCCGTAGTTGTCTTAGTCAAGGGGGTTGCTCTAGCAAAAAAAAAAAACAACCCCGTAGGTTGGGTGGCTTGAACAATAAATATTTACCTTTCATAGATCTAGAGGCTGGAAAGTGCAAGATCAAGGGGCCAGCAGATCTCCTGTGTGGCGAGAGCCCTCCTCCTAGTCTGCAGGTCGGCTGACTTCTTGCTGTGTCTTCACTTGGCCGAGAAACACCATCTCAGGTTTCTTCTTGTAAGTACACTAATTCCACCTATGAACGCTCCCCTGTCATGACTCCACCTCCCGTGTGTAGGGCCAAGAGACCAAACTTTGAACAAGTACCATCGCGATGAGGATTACAGCTTCAGCAGGTAACTTTTGGGGGGAAAGGTCCAGTGCAGAGCAGCGGTTCATTCCTTTTTTATTGCTGCCTCGTATCTCACGATGTGAACGCAGCAAAGTTGTTCTCTCGTTTTGCTGTTGAGAAGCATCTGGCCTGCCTCCCGACGTGGGCCGCTGTGAGCAAAGCCCCTACGCGCATGCCACGTCCAGGTCTTTCTGTGGATATATGGTTTCATTTCTCTTGGGTAAATAGAAAGGGTACAATGGCTGAGCCATACGGTAGATGTATGTTTATTAAAGAACCGTCAAACAGTTCTCCAAAGTGGCTGTAAAATTTTACATTCCCATAAGCAATGTCCTCACTAACATTTGGTGTTGTCAAGCTTTTTTCTTTTAGTCGTCCGAGAGAGTGTGCAGTGGTACCTGACCGAGCTTTAAATCTGTGATCCCTGATGATTGATGACATGCAACTCTTTTTCGTGTGATTACCGGCCATCGTATTTTTCAGGCAATCTTGGGGTAGAGAGTGAGACCTTCGAGGGCCACAATCCACCAATAATAGCCCTCACACGGCTTTTAAAGAACACTGGATATCGTTAATGGTTTAATGGGGCTTGCGAGTTTTAAGGAAGAATTGAAATGCTTCGAGGAGTCCTGGCGTCTCTGGTGGAAAGGGAGCGAGGAAAGAGACCAGGGGCTCCGGGAGGCCAAAGGAGACTTGGGGGTAAAACAATGAGAATTTCACTGGGGACTTTTAAGTGAGTTCTTTGGTGAAGTGTGAGGTATGAATGAACGCTCTTCTCCATTCATCATACAGATTTCAAGAAAGACTACGTTATTTATTCCTGCAGGGCTGAGCAAACCACTGCGACCAAACCAAATCTGGGCTGCCGCCTTCTTAAAATGACTGCAATTTTACTGGAACCCAGTCACACTCCCCTGTTTATGTACTGTCTGTGGCTGCTTTCGTGTTACAACAACAGAGTCGAGTAGTTGCAACAGCGATCACATCGCTGCCTGCCAAGTCGAAAGTGTTTACTATCTGGCCCTTTACAGAAAAGAGATCGTCAACCCCTGTGCCACTGAATGGGGGCCGTGTTGGGGTCGGAGAAGGGTTTCAGTGAAGGGCTGGGTACCGACCGGGTCGACGTGGGAGCGGCGGGAGAATCTTGGAGGCTGCATCCACTGGGTTCCAAACCCAAGGAAGAACGTTTGCAGATTCTCCTGGCTTAGCAGCCAAGTATTTGAAGGCATACCACGTAGTTTCCGCAGGTAAAGAGGAATTATTGAGCTTCTTTTCACAAATTCTTCTTTCTTTTTGCTACGATACTCGGCTGTACACAGTGATTTACAGTGACATCGTCCTTCCCTCCTAAACTACGAGATACCCACGTGAAGGGACGTGAAACGTCACATGGTCACGAAGAACGCAAAACAGCCAGGATTGAAATACCACTGTAGGCCATCCAGATCCCTGTGTCTGACCTCAGGTCAACTAAGCAATTAAAAAAATCAATTTCTTCAACTCATTCATGGATTCAAGAGCAAACACGAATATATGCTCTTTGACCAACTATATAGCTCTATGAAATAAAAACATCGACTCCCTGATTCACATTGGTTTCATGTGACCTTGGAGGTTTGAGCCTGTTTTCTGGGGGCCTGATCATGCTTACATAAGCTAATAGCAAGTACTGAAGTTTAAGACAGGCCCCGTGGGCCAGCAGGAACATTCCAGCACTGAGGTCAAACGGGACAGGGTTTGGATCTGCAAAGTGTACTAGTTTTGTGACTTGGAGAAAGTGATTTCCTCTCTCTGAGTCTCCCGATTTGGTTTGCTCTATCAAATGAAACAGTGTATTGAAAACCTCGACTTCGTGTTAGAATATATTAAGTGTTCCTTTCTTTACCTCCTACGTGTAGGGCCAAGAGACCAAACTTTGAACAACGGTGCTGTAGGCCGAATTGTGTACCACCGCGCCCCCCCCCCCCCCCCCCCCCGCCAAAAATTCACATGTTGAAATTCTTACCTCCAGTATGATGGTACTTGGAACTTGGGACATTGGAGAGGTAAATGGGTTTAGATACAGTCTGAGAGTAGGGGGTCATGAGGGAATTCGTGCCCTTATAGGAAGAGGCACTGGAGAGGCGGTACTCTTCACACGTGCACAAAGAAGGGATCGTGTGAACACACAGTGAGATGGCCGTTGCCCAAAAGCCAAGAGGAGAAATCAGAGAATGAAACTGGTGTATTGGCTAAGGATTTAACGGATTGAGAGGGTTATGTGGGCCTGGGTTTTTCTTTTTAACAGATTTGAGTTTTCAGGGCAGTTTGAGGTCCACGGATAGTGACCGCGCGTCTCCAGATACACCCTCTGCCCCCACATCCGCACGGCCCCCATCATCACCATCGCCCGCCAGAGTGGCGCATTCGTTACAACTGATGAACCTGCGGTGACACATCACTGTCGCCCAAGGTCCACTGTTTACAGTAGGGTTCATTCTTGCTGTTGTACACGGGGTGAATTTGAACAAATGTATAATGACACGCATCCACCATTATACCACACAGAGTAGATCCAGTGCCCTCAAAAATCCTCTTGTGTTCTGCCTCGTCATCACTCTGGGCCATGATTTTGCGGGGGAGTTTAGGGATTGTAATTTGGAAACAAAATGACAGAATGTCTGATTCAAAGCTAAAGTTCCGAATAACTATGTGCTGCTGTTTTGTCAATAAACACTATTCTGTTCAGTAGCCAGCTCAGGGGATTTCAGGTGTATTCGTTCGAATCTGAAAAAGCTTTGTTTAGATTTTTTGGACTTTGCTCCTTTGCCCCCTTTTTATCAGGGACTAGACATAATACTGATGCCTGGTCATGACAGAGGGTGACTGAGATATGCCTAAAACTTGCCACAAAATACCGATAATTTATCAGTTAATGAGTGGAAACCTATTTTTCATTCATATCTAATGGTTCACGTAAATTATACAGAAATTTGCTCTTGTATTTTTTATACGTTAATTTTTTTTAAGTTTATTTATTTAGAGAGAGACAGGCAGCACAAGCAGGGGAGGGGCAGAGAGAGAGAGACAGAGAGAGACAGAGAGAGAGAGAGAGACAGAGAGAGAGGGAGAGAGGGAGAGAGAAAGAGGGAGAATCCCAAACAGGCTCTCCATTGCCAGTGCAGAGCCAGATGCGGGGCTCAAGCTCATGAAACTATGAGATCGTGACCTGAGCCGAAACCAAGAGGTGGACGCTCAACTGAATAAGCCACCCAGGTATCCTGCAATTTGCACTGGCATTAAAAGAAGTTGTGTGACACGCAGGAGGGTTGTATGTCAGAATGTGGTTTCTCCATTTTGCTCCTACTGTGCACTGAAATGAAATTTTGCATATTTGCTTCTTCCATATAGCACGCAAAGTGGAAGAAAAGGCCATAAACGTTGGTGGCAGAATGTGGCCATAAGTGGAAGAAAAGGTGGAAGAAAAGGCCATCAACACTGGTGGAAGAAGAGGCCATAAACATTGTCAGCCTTCAGGAGAGCTGAAAGTTTCCCTGAAAAGGTTAGAAAACTGATCACAGCTCCACCCACTGATTGTAAACTCCAAGAAGACAGGATCTATTCCCAGGCGGGAAAAGCGCCTGAAAAGAAAGGCTGATCAATCAGTATTTGTAAATGAAGGAATGGGTAATGAAAGAAAGCACATGCCATTTGTTTGGAAAGAGACATTTTTTTAATGTTTAGTTTTGAGAGAGAGAGACAGAGAGTAAGTAGAGGAGGGGCAGACAGACAGGCAGACACAGAATCTGAAGCAGGCTCCAGGCTCTGAGCTGTCAGCACAGAGGCTCACACAGGGCTCAAGCTCACGGACCACGAGATCATGACCCAGCCAAAGTCGGGGGCTTAACCGACTGAGCCACCCAAGCGCCCCATTCTTTCTGTTTTTTGTTTTGTTTTTTTTTTTTTTTAATAAAAGGGATCAAATGCACTAATTCATGCCTCTCACATTGTAGGAAGCTTCCTTTTAGTAACTTGTCATATAGACTGTTGCATAAAAATAATACAAGAAAGAATGCAACATTAAAACATTTTTGTCCACTGAAAACATATCTAGGAAACTGAGCGGGGTTGGCCTCACGGGCAAGGGGTCCGTGCAGCAGCCAAGGGCAGGGCCCGTGTTTAGAAGGGCTTGGTTCAATGCTCTGCTGTTGCCATCTTGCAACTGACAAAAGTTTTGAACAGGAAGTCCCATGCTTGTATTTTGTGTTGGGCCCAACAAATTACGTAGCTAGTCACAGGACTGAGTTCATATATTACACGCTAACTTAATGGAACAGAGTTTAGAGGAGGTAAAAGAATGTAAATAAAAATAAAAGTTTTCAGTTGTGTAATGGGTTAAGATTGCAGTACCTACGTAAGATTGCTCTAGATACTCTAGAAGTCTCTAGAAATGGGCAAACTGTTCCACAGAATAGGAGAAAGGAAGCCAAACCTGACAAAACTTAGGTATCATAGTACGACACGACGTCTTGCTTGGCACCAATTTTCTCCTTATTTCCTAACCTTCTTCACTTAGACTTATAATTTAAAAGACAGAAAAGTAAAAGGAATTTAAAGAGGTGGCTTTGGCTGTAGATCCGCCTAATGTCTCATGAAAATATGCTCATGAATATGCACATATAATAATAACTAAAAAACAGCTTAAAATAAAGACAAAACAACAGGTTACTGACAAAACCTAGGAGGAATTTCTCACAATGCTATAGTTTATGGGCCGGATAAAGAAAAAAAAAAATCCCTTACTCACGCTTTGGGTCGTTAGATGGCAACCTAGACAGAAGATAGGAAGACGTTTGACTCCTCGTCCACTCTAGTCCGATGCCGGAGAGATCCAGGAGCTGTACCGATGAGAAAACTGGGTGGGCATTCATCCACTAAGAGGAAAAAAGAAAAAAAAAGAAATGTAACACATCAGTGACGCTCCTCAGTCTGAGTTTTCCAGTTACCATTTGCGTACAAAATGGGACTTGGTAAGGAGGGTCTGTAAAATTACTCCGACGACACCAGCTGTGTTAGCAAAGTTAACGCTTTCTTAAGAAAATGAAGGCATCCAACCCCATTGCTAGGTCGGATCAAAGAGCCACTTTAGAGTACCTGATAGCACCGTCAGAGTCTACAGAACCAACCGGAAATGTGGCAACAGGTAGCTTGTATTTTTTGTCACGGTTGTCTCTGTCACCGTCACGATCTCACATGGGGCTGTGTTTCATGACGGCTTCAGAATGTGGGGCTTTACACAGGTCTTGTGATAGGTCCCTAACCTCCCAGCTGTCCTGACTCAATCTGAGCTTTAGTTTCCTCCTCTATAAAATAAGGACACAGCACCGGGCACACGGGTTTCCCACAAGGATTATAATTTATAAAATGTAAGTAGGTAGGTTCATGTGTAAACTTTCAGGAAGAAGAGTGGGTGCTCCAAAGTCACCCATTTCCTTCCCCATCTACCTTTTCTAAAGCACCATGTCTCGTAGGGCTTTCCCTGGCCTAACATTTTATCTCCTAGAAATGTGCTACAATTAAAGCCAATATTGCTAATTTTAATACTTAGCAGCTGTATACATGCTCTAAGTTTTGATCAATGTAATTTCCCATTTGAACTAATTTTCCTCACAAATTAGACTTGAAGTATTCATGTATAAGAAGGCAGTTTGCAGGGCGCCTGGGCGGCTCAGTCCGGGTAAGCGTCCGACTTCGGCTCAGGTCATGATCTTGCGGTCGGTGAGCTCAAGCCCCGCTTCGGGCTCGTGTTGACGGCTCAGAGCCTGGAGCCTGTTTCAGATTCTGCGTCTCCCTCTCTCTCTGCCCCTCCCCCGCTCATGCTCTGTCTCTCTCTCTCTCTCTCTCTCTCTCTCTCTCTCTCTCTGTCAAAAATAAATAAACATTAAAAAAAATTTAAAAAGGCAGTTTGCCCTGGGTTGTTACCGGCATGGGCTCAGCAGTCAGACTCCTTTGCTACGGCATCCCCACTCTGCCACTTTTTCACGCTGTGATACTGAATACAATTCCAGTGCGAATTCCAACACGTTTTCCCCCCACACCGAAGCACTTCTCCAACACCGATTGGGTGTCCTACAATTCACCTCGACTCTGACACGATCTCCCTTGAGGCAGCCTCAGATCCCACAGGTTAAGGGCTCAGTCCTACAAGACTCCCCCCACCCAGCCCCAACTTCACCTGCCTAGCCCAAATTCAGGTTTTCACCTGTGCTTCTGAGTGATCGGCTGTATACTGGGGGTTCCAACAACTACCCCGTTGGTCTTGATGAATTTGCTACAGTGGCTCACAGAACTCAGGAAACATTTTACGTACAGGATGCCCAATGTGTTAGAAAAGAATGTAACTCAGGGACAGCCGGATGGAACAGAGGCGCAGGGCAAGGCATGGGGAAAGGATGTGGAGCTGCCATGCGGTCTCCGGGGGCCCCAATCTCCCCCCCATCTCCCATGTTCACCAACCTAAACTAAAAGGGCCTAAGCCCCATCCTCTTGGCTGTTTATGGAGGTTTCATCACACAGGTGTGGTTGATTGAATCATTGGTCATTGGTCATTGGCCATGGATTCAAACCTGCAACCCCTCTCCTTTCCCCTGAGCCTGGGGGTGGGTGGGGGTGTTGGGGCTGAGAGTTCCAATCTTCCAACCACACGGTTGGTTACCTTGGTCCCCAGCCCCCATCCTTAGGTGCCTTCCAAACGTCACCCATTAACATAAACTCAGGTGTGAGTGAAAGGGGTTTGTTAGGAATAACCAAAGACACTTCGTATTGCCCTTATCACCTAGGAAATCCCAAGGGTTTGGGGAACGCTGGGCTAGAAATGGGGACAAAGACCACATATATCTTTGTTATAAATCGCATTATCACACGGGCAAGTCACTTAACCTTCCTGCACCTGTAAGGATAGTGGTCTTACCGTCTTCACAGGTTCAACTATAAGGTTATATGAGCTAATACATGAACACTCTTCAGAGCAATTTCTGGTGGAGAATAAGCACCCAGTAGACCTTAGCTATTATTCTCTATTGTAGTTACTTATGGAGAAAACCCAAGCACAGAAGTTTCATCTTCCTATGGAATATCTCTGTTCCTCACATATCGGCAAATTTGCTAGTCATTGAAAACACACAGTGTCAAGGCAGAACTGTCAATCTGTGTCACTCAAAGATAGTTTAATAAATACATTTACAAGCAGTCAAAGTATAGGAAAACCACACAGGACACAGGGGATCCCCAGGGCTAGTAACTGCTGAATGCTGTTATTACCTCTAAGCCTTGAGGGGTGAGGGGAGGGAACCGCTCCTGAAACACTGAATCAGAGGTGGTCTTGTGGGGAAGCAAGGATGATAACAGCTCTAGCCTTTGATGGAGGAAAGGGGCCAAGATCAGGTGGCCAGGCAGAGAGGGAGCTGGGGGACTAAATTCTCTGCCCTCCCTTCCTGTCGCTCTTTTTTTTTTTTAATGTTTATTTATTTTTGAGAGAGAGAGAAAGCTGAGCGTGAGCAGGGGCGGGGAGGGGCAGAGAGAGAGGGAGACACAGAACTGGAAGCAGGCTCCAGGCTCCAAGCTGTCAGCCCAGAGTCCCATGCGGGGCTCGAACCCAGAAACCGTGAAATCATGACCTGAGCCGAAGTCGGACACTCAACTGACTGAGCCACCCAGGCGCCCCTCTCCTTCCTGTCTCTTGCCACTACTCCCTGGTGGCTAGTCTGAAGCCGAAACTAGCAGAGAGCAAAGCCCACTGATGGAGTTCATCTGGGCAGCCTCCTGGAGGCTGGAGAAAGGAGAAAAGTGAGAACCCCGGGGGAACGGGAGATGTCCAGTTTAATAATCATGTTAATTCTTGAATGTAAAAATCTGGCAGTTTCATAAAGTTCTATCTGATTCTTTAGCAATGAACATATTTGCTTTTTGCAGAAAGAAAATCTTTCCAGATAAGGCCACTATCTATTGAAATGTGTGACATTTCTAGGAGCACTCTCTGTAAGACTGGTGTTAACTTTATGACTTATACTGGGGTCAATGAGTCTCTTAAATGGAGAAGTTAGGTTTCCCGGGAAAAATACCGTTTAATTTATTTTATTATATTTTAATGTTTATTTTCATTTTTTGGGGGGGAGGGGTAGAGAGAGAGGGAGACACAGAATCCGAAGCGGGCTCCAGGCTCCGAGCCATCAGCACAGAGCCCGATGCAGGGCTCAAACTCACGAACTGTAAGATCATGACCTGAGCCGAAGTCGGACGCTTAACCGACTGAGCCACTCAGGTGCCCCCCAAAATACTATTTTAAACCAAAGCGAATCTCGTCCTTCTCTGCTCTTGGCCACGAGAGGGTTAAGGTTTTGATAAGCTTCGTTGGGCTCAGTCCAGTCCATCTCCAAAAGCACACACTCTGTGTGTATGTCTTATTGACCAGTGAGTCAGTTGCATCCTCTATATAAATGAAAACCCGTGAAACAGGCAAAAAAGACAGATGTAAAACGTGATCCCTGAAGACGCTGGTGTGCTTCTAACGTCATCTATACCAAAGGGCCCCTGTTCTTTATCGTGTCTTGTTCACATGTTCACAAAGACATCCCACATCGCTTCTCAAATGCATTCTTTTGAACTGTAAAGCCTCGATTATCATTTCAAAACGCCGCCTCCTCTCCTTTAGCAGGTTTTGGCACGATCTCAGTTCCCATTAGGGATGCCTTGATAGACCCCTCTCTGTCCTCGGCTAACAAAGATGGTTAATGTGGGTTCTTGACCGAGTTCACTGCCAACCCTCTTTCCTGCCATGGTCTCCTTACTTCTTGCAATTGGACCAGCAGGGAGCAAGATGGTGTCTCAGTTTTTGTTTTTGTTTTTATTACGCAACTTTCTTTGGCTCTCTGGAGTTCAGCTTGCACATTTACTAAGAAAATTTGCTCGCACTCACTCACTCACTCTCGTACCCATCTCCAGCACCGCTCCACTGTTTTTTAAACTCTTTGGAATTAATTAAAAAGATTATTCGGTTTCCATTTCTTCATATCTCTGACACAGTAATAGAACCCAGAACCTGGAAAACTCCAAAAAGTACATAAATCCCTCCTCTGCTTCCACTGAAAACTACTTCCCAGGTTTTCTTTATCTGGAGGATTATTGTGGTTGTTTTTATTCCAGGCTGTTGGGAGTTTAATGTTAAGTGCTTCATTAATAATGCTTTGTGCTTTAGAAATATTTCAAACAGATAAATCCTGACAGAGAGCAGAACTTACTTATTTTATTTTTTGTGCTTAACATCAAGGGAACAGCTTAAAAACAGTTTTGTTTGGACTTCAAGATACAGAAAAGCAGTATTTTACAAACCACAGCCACAGAGACAGAAGTAATTAGTGGAAGGAATAACAGTGGCTTTACAATTTAAAAATAAACGTTTGCATCCATCAGTAATAAAAGGAAAAAGATCGCTATATTGAAAGAAGAGGAAAAAAGAAAAAATCCATACATTTTCCTGGAGCGATAGGGCAAACTCATGGGTGCACTAACAATAGAATTTGTACAGGAAATAATTAAAATAGGAAATTTCTAGTTTTGCTTTCTTCATTTGAAAGGAATTTGTGACTTTCATTTTGGCAATATTCGCAGTAATTCAACTGCCATTACAAAATAACCTTGAGGAGTTTTCTCTTCGGTCTGGTACTCGGCAAGGGTATTACTCTAACTAAGTCACGTACAAGGGGAAATAGCGAGTCTTTTCCAATACTGGCAACAGTCCCCGTCCTAAACCTGTCTCCTCCCCCGTACATGCAAAGCACCGGATGCCCACTTGAATCTGGGAGGGAGCTTAAATGGCATGCGATCAACCTTGTTCCAAATTAAAAAAAAAAAAAAAGATCTCTGCCCGATCCCTGAGAGATGGCCACACGGTATCTGCTTGAACACTTGCGATGAGGGGGGCTCATTCTTTACCATGGGTCCCATTTCGCCTGTGTCTCATTTCTAGGCTGTCAGTGAGCACGCACCTGCCTCCCTGTAACTTTCCAGCAACTGGCTCGAGCAAGCTGCTGAAATATTACAGTTGATTGTTTCCTTCTATATGATATACTTCTTCCGATTTTGAAGCCCACTATCAGGTTTCTCTACACTGCTTTGCTTGAGGATAAATATCTGTACCTCTGCCAACCTTTCTTCATGTAAAGCGATTTCCCAGTCGCTCACCGCCCTGGCTGCTCTCCTTGAGCTGTTTTCTAACTTGTGAAGGTGCTTTAGACAGAGCATCTAGACAGGCATGAAAGGTATGGGTCACGCTCTTACCAGGACTATTAGGCTCCATGATAACGATACTACATACCTATCCGTGTAGACTAAAAATTGCATTTTTATGTTTTTTACTGGACGTATTATGCTGTGGGCTCTAACTGAACTTGAAATTCTCTAAACCTAACGTCTTTTTCAAATGACTGGAGACCAAAGGGAGCCTTTCATCCCAAACTTCAAAATAAATTTTTGGTGTCTCCGTGCAGAACTTACTAGTCGTCCTTTAAAAATATGATGGTGATTCCAGCTCAATAGTTTGGATTTTAATTATACTATTCATTGGATTCACTTCAAACGTCATGGCATTTGGAAATTTGGAAAACGTGCCTTTCATAGCCCCTTGATATGGAAAGCACATCACTAGAGACTTTACCCTGCTACAGACGAATATGTTCGTCATACGTCAATAGCAGTTTGGAAGATTCTGGAAGTCCGTACTGACAACCAACAAGAAAGAAAATCATCAGTATTCAGCTATTCAAGTGTTACTTCTGGATGCCCATGATGTGGCAAAAACAGAGCCAGGTCTGGCCGAGTACTGTGGGAACAGACCTCAATGCGTTCACGCTCTACCTGTGCCCTTGTGTATTCTGAACGTGAGCTTAGCTAATCGATTTCCTTTGGCAGGTGGACGAGCAGAAAATGTGGCGCAAGCAGAAGCTTCGAAAACATCTGTGCATTAGGGCTTGTTCTCTCTCGTTGGTCCTAGAAAACCTGAATGTCCAGCACGTGGACGAGCCCGCACCACACCGCCAGACATATATGCCCTGTCAGGTGCCAGGCAGGTGAGTGTGGCCATCCCAGACCAACCGGTCCCTAGCAAACTTCCCCGGGAGACAGTAACTGTGGGAATGAGCTCAGAGACCAGCAGACGAATGCCCAGCCGAGCCCAGCCCCACCTTTCCAACCATGGGAGTCATCAGCTAATAATTGACTGTTGCTATAACCCATTCAGTTCTGGAGAGGCTTTTTTTTTTTTGATGTTCACTTCTTTATTTTGACGGAGAGTGAGCGTGAGTAGGGGAGGGGCAGAGAGACAGGGAGAGGGAGAACCTCAAGCAGGCCCAGCACTGCAAGCACACAGCCCGATGTGGACCTTGAACTCATGAACTGTGAGATCAGGGGCTGAGCCGAAACCGAGAATCTGATTCTTAACTGACTGAGCCGCCCGGGTGCCCTGAGACAAAATTACAAAAAAAAAAAAAAAAAAAAAAAAAAAAAGATTTTATTTTATTAATGTTTATTATTTATTTTTGAGAGAGAGAGACAGAGAGAGACAGAGAGAGAAAGAACGCACCAGCAGGAAAGGGGCAGAGACAGAGGGAGACACAGAATCCGAAGCAGGCTCCAGGCTCTAAGCTGTCAGCACAGAACCTGACGTGGGCCTCGAACTCACCAGCCGTGAATTCGACCTGAGCCGAAGTCAGACACTTAACCAACTGAGCCACCCAGGCGCCCCAAAAAGATTTTAAGTAATCTCTGTACCCAATGTGGGGCTCGAACCCACAACCCTGAGATCAAGAGTCACATGCTCTACCCACTGAGCCAGCCAGGTGCCCTTGAGCCAAACTGTTGAGAGGTATCTGTGTTTCTACCCACCCAGGATGGGCGCTTCTGTACCAGGAAAAGAAGAAGATGGTCCCCGAACCCAGGATGCAGAGTGGCACCAAGCCCGTGTGAAGCCAACTCAGATGACCCAGCCCGGAGCCGAACCTCACATGTGTAAGCGAGGGGAAATGACGGTTGTTTCAGCTCACTGGATTTCAGGGCGCTACGGTATGCTGCATTTTCACGGCACTATCTAACTGATAAAGTGGAGACATTTCAAGATATTGCTTAATCAACAGTATTCTTTGGAGAAACAAAGTCATATATTATAGGAAATTACACCTTCATCCCCATCACCTATTTAACCCACCCACCCCCCCTGTAACCATCAGTGCGCTCTCTGTAGTTCAGAATCTGTTTCTTGATTCGTTTCTCTTGTTTCCTTTGTTTTGTTTCTTAAATGTCACATAGGAGTGACATCATATGGGATGTGTCTTTCCCTGACTTATTTCGCTTAGCATTATACTGTCTAGCTCCATCCATGTCGCGGCAAATGGTAAGATTTGCTTCTTTTTACGGCTGAGTAATATTCCATTGTGTACATACGCCACATCTTTATCCATTCAATGATCGATGAACATTTGGGCTGCTTCCAAGTGAATTTTATCTACTAATAAGTTTTTACCTTAGGACACACTCAAATAATAGGTAGTCAAATAGTACTTAGACTAAAATCAGGGTCGTGGCAACATCTGGGAACTGTTTTAATTCTGCAGTTGCCATAGGACTAAAGCTCATTTGGTCCCACTTTTGGAAATCACGTTTGCTACTGTCACTGTCACTCAAGGCTGTTCCTGGGCACCTTCGGTACCAGCTGACTTGTCCTCTTGTGCCTTTATTATGCCAAGGTGGGAAGTGATGATTAACGTGTTAATAGTGGATGTCAACACGATTTCCATTAGAGATATTTCCACTCACTAGGGATTTTCTTAAACATCAAAGGACTTCAGTACTCAAAGGAGTTATGCTATAATACCAGGCGGGAATTTAAGAAACAAAACAAACAAGCAAAGGGGATAAAAAAGACAAATCACAAAACAGACTTTTTTTTGAGAGAGAGAGAGAGAGAGAGAGAGGGCGCAAGCGAACGAGGGGCAGCAAGAGAGAGAATCCCACGGAGGGCAGAGAGAGAAGTGGAGCTCACCAAAAGCAGGACACGAGCTCACCCAATGTGGGACTCGAACTCATGAACCATGAGATCATGATCTGAACCAAAGTCAGACTCTTAGTGATCGAGCCACCCAGGGAACCTGAGAAACAGACTCTTAATTATAGCGAACTGAGGGTTCCCAGAGGGGAGATCTGGGCAGGGATGGGTGAAATAGGTGATGGGGATTAAGGAGGGCACCTGTCGTGATGAGCGCCGGGTAATGTATGGAAGGAAGTGTTGCATCATTATAGCCCCACGTTGGGTATAGAGATTATTATACCCGAAACTGGTAGAATACATACAAGTTTTACATATTAATAAACTAATACAACATAACATTGTGTGTTAACTAACTGGAACGAAAATAAAAACTTAAAGAACATAATGGTCTGGCATGAAGAGTGGCTTAGATTTTGGGACGGACCATATTCTTGCTAGGCCAGTCACAAAAACCGAATATTCCAGTAAAACCTATTTTTAACACGGGCCCTGCTGGTATCCAAGAGCCAGTAAGGGAGCGATTTTGTTCTAAATTTCGAATTCGCCAACGTCCGACATTTTAGTAAATCACAAGAAAAATGACTTCCTAGATGTTAGAGCAAAGTAAGCTTCCCGTAAAGGTTTTTTTTTTTTTTTTTTTATTTGGTTACTCCTTAGTTTCTATACTTGATCTTGGGAACTGGCACATCAATGTATAAAAGAGATCAGCCTTGGCCCTTACAAAGCTTATGTTGTAATAGGAAGTCCTCAAAATACTGAATCACTTTCGAACGGACTTGGCATTTTCTCCCTACTGCGGTGAGCTCAAATGCTTGATATACCTCATTAACTTTATCACAATTAATTCTTGGCTTCTTTCTTTTGTAACAATTTTGAAACCAGTTTGGATGACGTGTATTTATTTCCTGCCCTGAGGGTATAATTCTGGCGGACTTCTCATTTGCCCTTTCCTGAGCAGTTAAAAACAATTTTTTTTTAAGTTGCATTGTGAAGGTGTCTGATCAATTCTTTCATTTGCATTAATATGACCATGCCCTCCAGGGAAACATGAGGAATAGAAAGAGGAAAAGGGCCACTGATTTGCAGAAGTACACGCTTGAAAGTGAAAACTACAAAACAGGAAGTTCAGCTTGCCATGTATATAACATGCAAACACTGACCACAAATAATTATTTTTAAATACCGATCTGCATTATGGGTCCTGGAAAACGAAGTTACGAAAGGAGCTATCCTGAGAGCTGCTAGTGGATAATAAATGGCAAGTATCTGCAGAGGCCAGATCTGTCATTTGCAAACAAGGTGACAAGCTGGACTTTAATGCTGTGGGTCTAAGTTTCCTTATCCGTAAAATGGTGATAGAATAGCACCTTTCACATCGGGCTGCTGTGACGATTAACATGATTGTCTATGTAAGGTGCTTAATAAGTGTTAGTGATCCTGGAAGGGATTGAGGCTATGGTGCGGACCCAAGTTTTCATATTTGATTGCTGAACATCTTGAGAAACAGCCATCAGAAAGAGATTCCTCTGCCGGTTGTCCAGGTACAGAGCGAACCAGTGTAATAATTTTAAGATTCCTAAGGTAATGGCCATTTGGGTTTCTTAATATAATTATTTCAAGAGACACAAAGGCATTTTTTAAAAAAAATCCTAATTTCAGCATTCCACCAAATATCAGTGGCAGTCTCCTCTGAAGCGCACAACAACAAAAAAAGAGTGGGTTCATAGCATACGAAGGAAATCAGCCAAGTACCAAGAAGTAGATTCTAAAGGTCATGAGTCATTGGTCGGAGAAAGCAGACTCCTTTGCCTGTTTCTAGAGCAGAATGTTCTCTGAAGACATTTCCTCTTAACCTGTTCAACTATTTCCTGCCTCTTTACTGCTACAATATGCTACTTCTAGCAGGACTTAGCATGGTCACCCTGATACCCAAAGCTGTCCGTTAAAGAGCCCACATTCTAGAAGAGACTGTTCCTTCTTGGCCCGGACTGAAATAGCTTGATGAGATTCTCCCTCTCTTTCAAAACATCACTAGCCAATCCTTACTTCTTCGAGGTTGGAACTCTAAAAGCCTCATGATCTGGAACACTCCTCTGAATGCAGAATTATGCTTAGGTTAAAAAAAAAATGTGCTAGCTACTATTAGCTATACATTTAGAAATAAAACTGTGACATCATTCTCAGAAGTAAATATATCCTGGAGAAGAGCATAGTATTTGGAGTGCCATAGTTATGTGATTCCATTATCAATATAAAAATAAATGCACAAGCTCTTCTTTTTAAGTTTATTTATTTATTTTGAGAGAGGAAGAGAGACTGCGAGGGCATGAGGGAGGGAGGGAGGGGGGAGAGATTGAGAGACAGAGAGAGAGAGAGAGAGAGAGAGAGAATCCAAAGCAGGCTCTACATTGTCAGCACAGAGCCCAAGGTGGGGCTCGAACTCACGAACTATGAGATCATGACCTGAGATGAAACCAAGAGACAGAAGCTTAATCGACTGAGCCACCAGGTGCCCCTACAAGCTCTGTGTTAACAAGGAGGAAGTTTTAGTGTTTGCTTTCTTGCTGGAAAATGAGTTTTTATTGCACTTCGATCACACATTTTATCTTGGATTTATCCATTAAGAAAATATTTATGAGACTCAAAAATTTTTTTAAATCCCCATGATCATTAATCTTTAGGTATAAAAAAAGTTTGCACTCTTAGATTACGTCAGTTATTACTAGGACACAACCCAAACCCCTATAAATGCAGTACATCATTCAATACGTAACTATTAAAGATTAAAAGTAAAAAATTATTAAAAGTGCCTCTCTTAATGAAATGACTAAGGATTTTTTTCTAATTCACTTATATTTCTGAATGGATGTTCATTAATTTCACAAAGAGACAGAATTCCACATCAAGTCTGTCTCCACTTTTGCTCTTCTAGATGTAAGTACTGATCACCCTTCATGTAAATAAATAGATGGAATAGAAGGAGTTTTCTTAAAGATAACTCCTGAATTATATGCCGATATAAGGCAGTCAGATACCAGCAAGAATACATTTTAATGATCTATTAGCCGACAACTCAATTAGGTACTCTATTTTGTGAATGCAAAAAACTGGAAACCACCCGTCCTGCTAAAAGATCTGATACCGGCTCATTAGACTCACTTACTTTTCCTCTTGCAACACTAATATTTCTAATTATTTTTTTGGCACCCACATATTTTAATGCTTTGACGGGAAATGTATTTTTAAAATTTTTAAATTTTATTTATTTGGGAGAGAGAGCAGGGGCGAAGGGCAGAGGGAGAGAAGGAGAGGGAGAGGGAGAGGGGGAGAGAGAGGGAGGGACTGAGGGTGAGAGAGAGAGAGAGAGAGAGAGAGAGAGAGAGAGACGGAATCTTATTAAACAGGCTTCACACTCAGCATGGAGCCCAATGTGGGGTTCGATGCCCTGATCCTGGGATAGTGACCTGAGCCGAAATCAAGGGTCGGACGTCTAACCCAGGTGCCCCGAAAATGTATTATAACAACATTTAGGACAAGGGAGAAGTAAAGTAACAGAAGTATAATTCCACAAAGGCAGACTGAAAAGGGGTTGGTATCACCATTTTAGGTAAGAGTAGATATGAGAGTCCGAATCTGGAAACTGATGTTCTTAAAGTTCTGGGTGCCCATCTACCCGTTGGGAAGGCCGGGTACTCCCATTATAACCCAAACCCGGTCTGAAGACTGTTATGCAGACAGAAGGGCAGTGACAAAGCCCTTTTTAGAAAACTACACTTGGAATATGTGAATTCACACTCACTGTAATTAACGCGTTTTTTTCAACTACGTTTGTAAAGTTTGAACTCGTGCTCCCTGTACACATTTCACACGATACAGAAGTATGCAGAGGAAAAAGGAAAAACCCTTCACCTTCCCCCAACCTTCAACCCCCAGGGATATCCGCTTTCTAGTAATTTGCTATGTGACCTTTCAGGCATCTTGGGTCATTTTCCTAAATATGCAGAAGAGCATTTCATTTACCAGGGAGATCTCGTGTGAGTTTTGTTCAGTAGCCCCTAAGGGTAAGTGTGGAGCTTTGCCTTCTAGGCCACCACGCCCCTGCAGGAGTCTATCTTAGGCTGACTGGCCTAGAGACAGACCTTGAGGTGAAGATTCATGTGCGAGTGATTTATTAAGGGACTGTTCCGGGGGGGAGACTGATAACGTACTGAGGGAAGCAGGGCAGGGAAGGGTAAGAAACGGAGCATAAAATATAATCTTTTTTGTTTTTGTAAACTGTGCACCTTGGAGCTATTTCCATCCTATCGCGTATGTTTCTGTCTCAGACTTTTCAATAATTACACAGTTTTCTAATATTCCATGATACACATGTGCCATAACACGTAATCCTAACTGATGTCCCTCAATAGGTACACTCCAAATTTTTGGTCTTGAATGCAATTCACAAAACATCCCTATTTCCTTGGGTACTTAAGATTATTCTGTGGGGGCAGCAACCTCTTTGACCTTGGCCACAGCAAATTCATACTAGCTACACTGCTGAAGGCAAGGGAAACAAAAGCGAAAATGAACTATTGGGACTTCATCAAGATAAAATCTTCTGCACAGAGAAGGAAACAATCAACTAAACTACAAGGCAGTCTACAGAATGGGAGAAGATGTTTGCAAATGACACATTTGGCAAAGTGTTAGTAACCAAAACCTATAAAGAACTTATCAAATTCAACATACAAAAAACAACTAATCCAGTGAAGAAATGGGCAAAAGACATGAATAGACACTTTCCCAAACAAGACATCCAGATGGTTAAGAGACACCTGAAAAGATGCTCAACATCACTCATCATCAGGGAAATACAAATCAAAACCACAATGAGATACCACCTCACACCTGTCAGAATGGCTAACATGAACAACACAAGAAACCACGAGGGTTGGCGAGGATGTGGAGAAAACGAAACACTTGTGCACCGTTGGCGGGAATGCAAACCGATGCAGCCACTCTGGAAAACGCTAGGGAGGTTCCTCAAAAAATTAAAACACGACTATCCTACGACCCAGCAATTCCACTACTAGGTATTTATCCGAAGGATACATAAATGCTGATTTGAAGGGGCACATGCACCCCTGCCTCTTTCGGGGAAACAGGCAAGGGGAAACAGGCAAGGGAAACAGGCAGGGGAAACAGGCAAGAATGGCCATTTCTGGAATCAGGACTGCTGGTTCAGATTAGAAGATGTGAAATGCCAACTTCAACATATAAAAAAAATTCCCTTATGAGATGGGACTGTGCTGTATTCTTTTCCAGGATCTACTGTTTATTCTTGTACCAGTATCACGATTTTTTTCTTATTCATTCATTCATTCATTCATTCATTCCATTCATTCATTCATCCCTTCATTTATCTTAGAGGGAGAGACACAGTGCACATGTTGGGGAGAGGGGAAGCAGTAGAGACAGAAACTTAAGCAGGCTCCACACTCACTGTGGAGCCAGACACAGGGCTTGATCCCATGACTGTGAGATCATGACCTGAGCCAAAATCAAGAGTGGGACACTCAACCAACTGAACCACCCAGGTGCCCCAATATCACATTATTTTGATCCTTTATGTTATATATAATACATATAGGGCAAGTTCCTATAATTTAAAAAATATCTCTTTTTATTTTTGTATATTTTCTATTCCTAATGCCCTTGAGAAAAAATTTTTTGGTAAACTTCAAGATTCATTAAACATTTAATGGGTACAGTGACTGGGACTGCATTGACCGTTTAGGTTAATTATTTTTATTTTTACTTATTCATTTATTTACTTAGGTTAATTTTTAAAATGTTTGTTTGTTTATTAAATGTCCCTCTATTTTGGGGGGGGGGAAGAGAGAGAGAGAGAGAGAGAGAGAGAGAGAATGAATGAATATGCAGGGGAGGGGCAGAGAGAGAGGGAGATAAAGAATCCCAAGCAGGCTCTGCACTGTCAGTGCAGAGCCCGACATAGGGCTCGATCCCACCAACCGTGAGATCATGACCTGAGCCGAAATCAAGAGTCTGACGCTTAAACAACCGATCCACCCAGGTGTCCCTAGGTTCATTTTGGAAGAAATGATCTTTTTACAGCACTGAGCCTTACCTTCAAGCACGTGTTATCTAGACTCCTTTATTCAGAAATTCTTTCCTCTTTGTCAGTGAAATTGTATCATTTTCCCTATTTAAATCTTACACGTGTTATGGCTATTGGCTGGTGTTAATACGGTCTTTTGTGTTATATTTCATAATTATTAGTAATACATTAGAAAATTAAGGGTTTTTTTCTGATTATCTTCTTACTTTCCTGAACTCGTTTTAAAATTCATAGCAATTTCTTACTACTTGATTTTCTTGTATTTTTAGGAAGAAAAAATATCCAGTGTGAATTATGGCTATCTTGCTTTTTCCTTTCCAGCATTTATGCCTTATATTTCTCTTCCGAGTTTTTTTAACTTTGGCTGCAAGTGCTAAATGAATGTTGAAATGCAGAACTGACAGAAGGCATATTTTTGTCTTGTTCTTAACTAATCAGGGAGTTTTTAATATTTTTCTTATGTTTGAAATGTTTTCAAAGATTAAGGAAGTTTAGTTTAATATTTTTTTTATTTAAAAAATTTTTTTTTAACGTTTATTTATTTTTGAGACAGAGAGAGACAGAGCATGAACGGGGGAGGGTCAGAGAGAGAGGGAGACACAGAATCCGAAACAGGTTCCAGGCTCTGAGCGGTCAGCACAGAGCCTGACGCGGGGCTCGAACTCACGGACCGCGAGATCATGACCTGAGCCGGTCGGACGCTCAACTGACTGAGCCACCCAGGCGCCCCTAGTTTAATTCTAAAAACAAAAATTGTTGTTGAGTTTTATGACATTTTCAACCTCTAGTAAAGATGGGTCATATGCCTTTTCTCCTTTTTTCTTTTAATGTATTATATTTCATTCTTACACTTTGTAATGTTGCATCATTTTATTATTAGAGTAACAGAGTCTACAGTTATTTTAAAAATATATTTGATGACGTCTTATTCATATTTTTGCATCTACATTGATAGATGAATGTATTCACTTTGTGTGTGTGTGTGTGTGTGTGTGTGAGAGAGAGAGACAGAGAGAGAGAGAGAGAATATCTGAATTTGATATGTGCCTTATACTAAACTCTTAGAATGAGTTGGGAAGCTTTCCATGTATAAGTATTATTGCTTTACTTTGATGAAGATATTCTTTTTTTTTAAATTTTTAACGTTTATTCGTTTTTGAAAGACAGAGTGTGGGGCTCTAACCCACGAATGGTGAGACTATGACCTGAGCTGAAGTCAGACGCTTAACTGACTGAGCCACCCAGGCGCCCCTCTGATGAAGATATTCTTAACCTCTTCCTGAAAGCCATGTTGGCTATTACTTAGGTCAGTTATAATAATCCGGTTTAGAAGGTTTTTCAGTCTACAACGGACTAAAATCCCAAATCGCCATATGAAGTGTAGGAGATGAAGGTTGCTGACTGAGGGCAAGGGAAGAGACAAATAGATATAGAAACATTGAAAACAGCAAGAAACGACCCTTCGATGTCCGTAATTTCTTGGACTTGCCAGAGGTAGCCAAAAAGAAAGATAACACCAGCAACGAATCACACTCTTGGGCTAACTGGTATATGGGTTAGACACTCCAGCCACGGAATAACGACTAATAGCAGTTTTTAAAGATTGTACATTAATATGTGCAAGTGTTCATAATTATGGCTCTGAATCACAAGGGGACATTTTTGACATTATGCTCACTATGAAGAGGAGGACATTTAACAAGTTTACTTCAAAATGGTGAAAATTTAACCAAAAATGTGGTGTTTGCAGAGCAGGTGAATCTTAGCTTATTACGTTTAAATGTTATTCTCTATCAGCAGCTCTCTCAAGCTGAGCTGCACGTTAGAATTTATTTCAGAAAACAGCAATGTCCAGGTCTCACGCTGAGATTCTGATCTAATGGGTAGTAGATGAGGGCAGGGCATCCGTGTGTTTAAAAAGCTTCCCAGGTGGGGCGCCTGGGTGGCTCAGTCAGTTGAGCAACCAACTCTAGATTTCGGCTCAGGTCATGATCTCTCCCTCTCTCTGCCCCTTCCCTGCTTGTGCATATGTGCCCTCTCTGTCTCTCTCTCTCTCTCTCTCTCAAAATAAATAAATAAACATAAAAAAATAGTGGTTGTTGCTGCCTGATGAAGTCTGCTTTTAGGCGGAGAAGAACCACAATAGACTTAAAAACAAACAAAAAAAAAAAGGCTTTCCAGGTGATTCTAATGTGGACCCGAGGCTGGAAAACAATGACATTCAAATAGACAATTGGTTCTTGACAAGGGGCAGTTTTGTTCCCCCCCCCCCCCCCCCCCGAGATATTGGCCATGTTTGGGGACATTTCTGGTTGTCACAGCTAGGGGGAGAGGGCTTCTGTTATTCAGTGGGTAGAGACAAGGAATGTCATAAAACACTACAATGCACAGGCCAGAGCCCCAAACTAAGGAATGTTCTGGTCCAAGATATCAATAGGACTACAGTTGAAAACTCTGGCATAGGCCTATCTCACCCTTACCTTCCATGTACGATTTATCACCAATTTTGCTGATTCCAGACTAATCACTGATCACATCAGACCGCCTTTTCTCTATCTCTCTGCCGCCATTTTAATTCAGGCCGGCATCCCCTTGTGCGTTGATAGCTGTAGCAGTCTGATCTCCCTCCGTCCAGTCTTCCTGTGCTCGGTTACATTCCCAATTCCACGGGCAGAGCCATCATTCTAAGACACAAACCTCGATATAATCCCTTACTGAAATCCCTTCAATGGCTTTGGGTTCAGAACCTCGTCTTCCACCAGTTTTTTTTTTTTTTTTTTTCTCGAATGCTAAACTCCAGACACAACCAAATGATTCTAATCCCTTCGAGATACTTTTCCCCTCTTGAACAGGTGCTCTTTCTGCTACCTGGAATGCCACTGTTTTCTCCAGACCAGCTAATCCTTTTCTCTACTTGGGGTTTTGGATTTAGAGGCTACCTCTAAATATACAGCTATATTTTAATTGAGACGGCTAAGTCTGAAACTTCAGACTTCTTGCCGGGGCAGCCTTGACTACAACTTATCTAGTTACAGAGCATATATTTTAAAGTGCTGCAAAGCATGCTGATACATACATAATTACATGCACAAGATCACAAAGTAAATTTTCTATTCGCGGCCGACATGCAAACTTTTGTGTATATATTTTTTCCTATTTCTACGATTCTAGAAGTGATTAATTAGCGCCCGAGCTATAAAGCGTCTATTTTCCTTGTCAATGACAACCTCAAGGCCTCTGAGCTGCCTCTAGCTTGACCTTGGTTTAAAAGCACAAAGAATAGCAACCTTGAAACTGGCATCAACAAGATTCATTCTACAGAAACCAGATGCAGCACAATGGGGAAAAAAAACCCCACATTTAATTTGAAGTTTTTACAGAAATTGCCCTCGATATTTCTTCTTAAAGACTTTTAAGTGCAAGCGTCCTTCATCTCACAAAGGGAAACACTGCCACCCTGGCACTCAACACTGGCCAAAACAGTCGTTTGGGGACCCCTCTGCATTGTTCCCTTTGACAGACACAGGGCAACAGGGGGCCCGCGCAGCCCGGGGAGAACACAGCAGGAGGCCACCAGTTAGCGGTGAGGCTTTCGCCGAGCAGGTCCCGGCTATGATGGGAGGCTGAAAAGCGTTTCATTAACATTTGAACAAGAAGGTTACAAAGCTGTAACAGAATCAAGCCGTTCAAATGGAGAGGCATACAGTAGTTTCTACTCGAGGGGAGTTGCCTTCCATGGTCTTCCACCAGTGTTCATTTGGAGGCGCAGGGCCTTGGCTGTCCTTGGCGCACAGAATTAAATGGCTCATCGTCTCTCCCTCGTGAGGCGCGAATACCCACATTAATGACGGAAGCTGTCTAGTCAAGAGGGGTGTAAGGGCAGTGGATGAAGACTGAGCTAGGAATTCGCTCTTGGCTGTTATTCTGGGTTTGTTTTTTTTTTTTTCCGGGTCTTTATTACCTAGCTATCTCCCGCAAATTAGATCACACTGATTAAGTCGTCATTCAGGTGTCATTACAGGTTCTGCTCTGAGCAGCTTACAAACTAACCCAAAAGGAGGGTACTTGTTACGATGAGCACTGGGTGTGGTTCGGAAGCGATGAGTCATTGGGTTCTACTCCTGAAGCCAATACTGCGCTGTAGGTTATCTAACTGGAATGTAAATACAAATTTGGGGAGAAAAAAGCCAAACTAACCCAAAAGGTCTCCTTACTAAATTATGAATATATAAACTCGCCTCTCCTCTCCTGCATCCCTACTGCTTCTTTGCAAGCACATAACATTATCCCTATCTAGGGGCGCCTGGGTGACTCAGTTAAGCGTCCGACTTCGGCTCCGGTCATGATCTCGTGGTTTGTCGCTTACCAGCCCCGCGTCGGGCTCTGTGCCGACAGCTCAGAGCCCGGAGCCCGCTTCGGATTCTGTGTCTCCCTCTCTCTCTGCCCCTCCCCCGCTCGTGCTCTCTCTCTCTCTCTCTCTCTCTCAAAAAGAAGCACTAAGAAATATTTCAAAAATTATCCACATCGAAAGATCCACATCAGAGTCATATTCAAAATCCGGACAACACACGTGGGGCAGGGTTTCAAGCGCTGAAGATGAGTTTCCAAGGCGAAAGACGTTAACAGGGAGCCTTTCTTTTTTCCTTAGTGAAGTGGCAGGCTGGTAAATTTTTAACAACTGGCTCCCTGAAAAGAAATAAAGCCCAGATCCTTAGCATTTGCAGAATCTGCGGTGTAAATGTTCCCACCGTGGCCCGTTCCAAGCTCCTGATGGGCCGGCACCGGAGGCTGGGCTTTGGAGCTGCGGGGAAGACGCTTTCTTACTGCCTGCCATCTGTCTCTTCCTTCCACCCCAACACCCGGCTCAGACCTTTCTTACTGCCAGCCTAAAACGTTATCTTATGAGAACATCACGATCCCAGGGCCCTTTCAGTGATGAATCCAAAACACGGGGGCTCTCCACGACCAGTTAGTTACCCGAGCGAGGCACTGTGGGCTCACAGAAATATAACGCGTGGTCACGGCCCCCACGCTGCTTACAAGCGGGCCAGGGAGACAAACGCCCGTCCTGAACATCCAAAGCTGCATGAGACACACATCTAAGGAGTAGCTAGCTCTAATACAAAGTGCTCCGGGATCTCAGAGGAGGCAGGTGTGAGTATAAATGCTGTCACGCCAGATATTTGATTTCCCAGCAGGCCCTACGGCCAGGATAGGGACAGGTGGCCTCAGCTCAACGAAGGAGGCGCATCCACCCCAAGGATGAACTCTGGGACAGGTGCACAAGAGCGGGCACTTCTTAGACCGTACTTTGCAGATGAGCGGTAGCAGAAGCAGCCGCACCAGCCCTGCTGAGGGGCCACGGAGACGGGGGTGCCGATGGTACGGCAGGGATCCTATGTCCCGGCGTGTTCCAGGGGTGACAGTGGGAGTTCTGAATCCACTTTTTAACAGCACGCAGGCTACTCTCATTAGACTTATGGGATGTGACGTGGCCATGCACGGCTCCCACAGAGCCTCCGTTTTCCCGTCCCGGCCTACTGACTTTCCCAGTTTATTCTATTTTGCTAAGCCAGCCTGAGCTAGTCCCGTCCCTATCTGGGGGCGGAGAGGCTGCTTTTATTTATTTTTTATTTTATTTTATTTTTTTTTAATTTTTTTTTTAACGTTTATTTATTTTTGAGACAGAGAGAGACAGAGCATGAACGGGGGAGGGGCAGAGAGAGAGGGAGACACAGAATCGGAAACAGGCTCCAGGCTCTGAGCCGTCAGCCCAGAGCCCGACGCGGGGCTCGAACTCACGGACCGCGAGATTCTGACCTGAGCCGAAGTCGGACGCTTAACCGACTGAGCCACCCAGGCGCCCCGGAGAGGCTGCTTTTAAAGGCAAAGGAGTCACGTCACCTAATTGCTCCAAAAAGTTCAATAGCTGAACAAATGCTGAACGAACTTCTGTCGTCTCCCCTGCTGGTCCCCTTTTAACAGCGCTCAGCTCATCTTCAACACACTGAGCTGTGCTTTGGAAGGCCCACCTCTCCACTTCTGCTCTTTCAGTCCCTCCGCTCCAGAATGCTGCCCTTCTCCCACTCAGTCTAATGCAATCTTACCCATTTTTACAGGCCTAGCTGAAGTCTTTCTCTCCCTTGAACATCTGGAGCATTAGTGGCATTACCAAGCATTTAGGACGGATATTCTGATACCCTGCATGATCACTTATCATTCGGCAAATATTCATTCCCTACCTCTCCCGCCATGGGTTCAGAATACTATTTCCTCCTGCCCGGATGCTGTTCCTTGCCATGTGACTTGCATTGGCCAATGGAATGTGAGCAGAAGCCTAAGCCTACCGTTGACGATTTAGCTGCCTTCTTGTGTTCCAGGGATGCCCCATGAGAAGATCATGCCCGAGTTAGAGGCTGGGAGGTCAGATCTGAATCAGAGAGAGAATCCTGAATCTGACAGGCACAACAACAGACCTTTGAGTGAAAATTACGCTTGCTGCTTTATATCACTGAGATTTTTGAGGCTGCGTATCACTTCTGCATTTTCATGTGTCTGTGCCCTCTCGCTCTAATGAGGATTAAACATTCTTCACTGCTTCGATCGTGCATCCTCCTTCTCTGATATGCACAAACCCAGATACAGGAATGATGTGTTTGGTAGACATAGGCTGATTCATTCATTCGTGAATGACATTTGACTTTGTTCCACAAGACCACTTTTCCGTCTGTAGGCAATAAAGGCAAAAGTTCTTGCACCGAAAGAATGGATAGGCTGCTGATGGGTGGAGACAAGAAAATGGTGTCAAAGTCGTCAATAAATGCAAGGACAGAGGAGTACACAGAGATCCGGGTGCGGGGGAGGACGCTGATGGCTAGCTCACGTAACTGGGTACCAGGCTCCCCCATGGCTGGACAGGTGCGGCTTCTCTGTCAGCAACGTCGTTCATCCTTTTTCATCTGGAGGCAATGTTTAACCTGTGTTTTCAAGGAGAAGTAGGAGTTACCCAGATGAAAAAGGATGAAGGACATTGCAGACAGAGAAGCCGCACATGTCAAGCCACGGGGGAGCGAGAGAGCCCGCCGCGTCTGGGAAAGTGCGTGTAAGTCGACGAGCCCTCGGCCTCCATTTTGTGTGGGGGAAACAATCCAGCCTGCAGAGCACTTCCCGAGCACTTTCTGCCCAAGACGGCTGGTAAGTTATATCAGAAATCACGAAGTGTGATGCTTCCTGCTTTGTTCTCCCTTCTCAGAGTGGCTTTGGCAATGTGGGGCCTGTTGTCATTCCACACAGATTTTAGAATCGCTTTTTCTACTTCGGTAAAAAAATGCCTTTGGAATCTTGACAGGGTTTACACTGAATCCACGATGGCTTTGGGTGGTATGGGCATTTTGACAATATTAATTCTTCCAATCCATAAACATGAAATGGATGCCTTTCCATTTATCTGTGTCTTCTTCAATTTCTTTCATTAAGGTCTTACAGTTTGCAGGGAACAGAATTTCACTTCATTGGTTACACTTATTCCTAAGCATTTTATTGTTTTTGGTGCTACCGTAAATGGGATCCTTTTATTTACTTTTCACATGAAATAACGTGTCCTGGCAATCAGTACGTGACTCAAGTCACCAAATCAATCTCACACCATGATGCGCAGAGAGATTCTTACAGCCCCTGCCGGTGTAGGGAATAAGAGAGCTTCAAGGAGAGGGCACACCAGTTTTGATTAGGCCCGTGGGAGAAATAGGTCCCTGGACAATACTCATTGCTAATATTACGGAGCTCTTACTATGCCCTTGGCACTGTTCTCAGTGCCATACGGGTGTTATTTCATTTAATAATCACGGTGATCCTGTGAGATAGGTACTATTGTTCCCATTTAGCAGGTGAAGAAACAGAGGTAAAGGATTAAGGAACTTGCCCAAGGTCACATGGCTAGCAGGGGTTAAGACAAGGTCACAAGGCTAGCAGTGGTTAAGACAGATTCAAACCCAAACGGTCTGATACCATACCCTGCATTCCCTCCTGCATCCAGGATGAGGGTAACACGACATGCAAAGAACGGTTTAAATTAACATAAGGAAGGGCCATACTCAGATATGGATCCTACAAACATAATACTATGTAAATTGCTGAATATCCCTTTGAAAGGAGAAAAACATGAAAGTGAGCTTTACTCTGCTGCCTCTCCAAAGCCTGAAGGAGTGCAACGCAGATGTAAAAATGACTGATTACATTCCTATCACCTTATAGTGAGTGAACAGCCCGTTCTATTATTACTGAAATGGCCAACACTAAGGGTAGCGGCTGAGACACATGAATGCTTACACATTACAGTAAAAAAATTGCTCTGAAGTATGCAGAAGGGATCAATTCCAGCGTTAGTTTGGTTCAGAAACGAAATTAAGACTAATCTGATGCCACATATTTTGACAGAATCGCAAATGATCTCATTTCCGAGACCCAAAATATTCTGCACAGAAGATAAACAAAGCTTGCACTCTTATGTTTAAAGTACGATCATTACCTTTTATTTGATTTGATTAGCATATATCGAAGACATGCTTTTCACATTGCTATGGAGCTGGGGCAGGAACCTTAAAAGATGTGCTCCCAGATTCTCCAGTATAATTGTTCTCAACATTTATTTTCTGTCTCAACAATGATCTCACGAGTAACCATTCTTTGCTGTGAGTTCCTGGCTCATTTGTTACAACATCACACTATTCTTCGCCCGCTTAATGAAGTTTGGTATGCAGATACAGGGGAGCGCTGTTATTGTAAGAACAAGCTTGGACCTCTTCTTCTGTGTATAAGAAAACTTATCAGTCACGGGCAATGCTTTTAGTTGGTATATACACCCCAGGGGTGGAATCTTGGAAACTCCATTTTCCACTTTCTCTTGTCAACAGAGCTTGAATTCGATTTCCCCAAAGAGAAGTGCCCGCAAGATATATAGAAGCTGGAAGAGAAGAGGAAGCCATCCGCTGCCATCTTGCTGTCCCAGACCATCCTAAGAGAAGACTAGAATGCTAAGAGTCCCAAAGCAACTTTCCGTGGTCTCAGGCCATAAATAGTCACTTTTGTTGACAGTCCGTTGCCCCGATCGAGTCAGTGTTGGCTCTGCCCAGTTGCAAGGTGGCCAGGAAAGTTAGGTGAAAACAGAAATATTTGGTAAGAATTACATCTGTGTCACAGGGATGGTACCTTATATATTTGGTGTATTTGTATTAATGTCATTTGGGTCACTGTGAGATCCAAGGGCAAGTAGAAGGGTATGGGCTCTCGCATGGAGCCAGTCAGGTAACGACAGTGAAAGGAAAGAAGGCTTAGTGGGTTAGAAAAAATACAAAGTAGGAGATGGTAGGTGGGGGAGGGGGGTTGGGAGTGCAGTATGAGCCAGGATGGTGTCACAGTGCTCCGGGGGGGGGGGGGAGGGGGGTCCAAGGAGTCACTGACCGTTGACTGGGAAGAAGCCAAAATGGGTAGGATCAATCTTGTGAATAAATCTTAGCTGATGATCTGGACCGAGGAGAATACCTGTCAGTGTTCCTGATTTACGTGCGGCTGTAAAACAAGGTATGTTTTTAAATGGCCATGACAAATTGGAACAATGATCCTTAAAGAATAATTTTTTTTCAAAAGGGAGAGGCCTCTTTTTAACATCATAGAACTCATGTGACTTTTTTATTTAATATTCAAGCAATATGTAAGCATACGAAGTAGAAAGTGACAATCTCCCACATAATCCTAACCGCCAACAAAACATCCACTGATAATGGATATGACCTATTGTACCTAGAAGTACATAAATGGATACACGGACACTTATCTAAATACAGGTCCCACAGGCTGTTCTATAATCTATTTAAAAATGTTCCATCATTACCTCTTTCCATTACATATGGCTTTATCTCATATGTTTCAAAGATGGCAGGATATTTACACTAATCGACTGAGCCAATGAGAATAGACACGTATCTTGTTTCATACCCTTGCTATTACAGAAATGCTGCAAAAACATCACCGAACATACATCTCTGTGCACGTATGAAAGTATACCTGTGAGATAAATTTCTAGAACTAGCATTTTGGGCGTCAAAGAATGTGTACATTTAAATTCTATACACATTGACTACTGCTCTTCAGAAATACGGCACCAATTTATATTTCCACCAACACTATACAACAGTGAATTGCATGTTTTAGGAATATATTCTACAAGTTTTTCACACAAGGACCCATGCCATCAACAAAATCAACCCTTGGGGAAGTTTTGAGCAATTACTAGCGAGTAAAAGTGGGAACTCAGAAGCATTCAATATACATCACAGTGACATCTTCCACAGCCCACATCAACTATGTTCGGTGGGCTATGAGTGGCAGAGAAAATTCCAAGAGCCTGAGGGATTGGTAAGGGTAGTTTTGAATTTGTGCTCTACTACAGGCCTTCGGCTCTTTCTTCCTCAAATGAAGGAAAGTACTACCTGGAGAATTTCCAGTGAAGTAGCTGGAGGTAGGGACTGAGGGGTCTGAGCGATCAGTGCAACAGTGGCTTTTATTCGCTAACTTTGTAGGACATTGTTACTACCTTGACTTTGTACGTAAGGACAAAAGTTGCCGAGACTACAAGATAAATGACAACCTCTTGGAGCACTATGCCTAGTTCGGACACAACACAATGTACATTTAAGCGGATCAAGTTCCTTACAGTGATTTTACAAGTCGGTGGTGTTAGAACAAATACCAGACCTAAAGACTTCTGGTGTTAATCCTATGCTCTTTCTGGGCTGTCCAAGACCTGATTCTGAATTCGTTCTGAATTGTTTTTAGATCCTAAACATATTCTGTTGAGATCCTTTTTCTCAAGGATGAAATCCATGTGTTTATTGAATAATTTGGATTTAAAAAATTCTATTTTATCCAAATGTTACCTAACAGTGAATAGTTACTCAGACCTCTGTACTTTTCAGAGAGAACTCAAGAGGCTTTTTTCCTCTAAAAATTGTGACCTTGAAACCAGAAGTACAATTTCTAAGATTACACTGAAATTTCTAAGCTTATGCTACTCAAATAGGCTCTACACTGAGTACACATAATCTTCCATTTCTCTTTGACTTCTACCCATCATCATATGAGTATTTTTCTTTTTCACTTTTCTTACATGTCATATGGTGAAAAAGTTCATTAATATTATCTCCTTGATATTTTTAAATATTTATCAAAATAGCATAGGCTTTCTCTTCTGTCTCCTTGTCCTTTCTTTTACTTCTTGTTCCTTTATTTCACCTTTTTCCCAAGCTCTATTAAATTTCCCTAAGAACTGACCTTGGCATTATGATTTTGTTTCTCTATGTATTATCACTGACCCCCTTTAAATCATTAGTAACTTTAACGATTTGTGACTCTCTCTAGAGACGGTATAATAGGCTAGAAAGTATCTGCGTGGAGTCATGTGGAGTGTAGATGGGCTAGTATTTCTCATTTGAGAAGCCACAGAGGCCCTTTAGAGAAAGAACCCTATGCTGGGCTGCAGGCAACTTGAAGTTGGATCCCCAGTCTAAAACCATACCAGGCTTAACAGGACGTCTATACTTATTTATTGAATCAATGTAGTTATCAGGCAAATTACTTGACCACCATGGCCAGGGCCACGGGCACAGTTTTTCCACGGCCGTGTAGATACCTGATTGATTGTAGTCACTGCAATCTTATGTGTTTTCTTCTTTGTTCTGTTAACCTAGAATTCCCATTCGGAGGCTTTAGTGAACAGAAAGATGTATATATGCACAGCAAGGGACGTGTATGAGGATGCTCATCACAACATTATTCTTATTAATCCCCACCTGGAAACTACCAAAATGTCGACATGTTAGATTACAATGGAATATCGCACAGCAGCAATACAAATAAATGAATACATCATACAAATACATGAACACATCATGGATATTTACTGACAATGAGAAAGAAACCAACACAAAAGATTAAGCACTTTAATCTTTAAAGACGATTAAGTACTCTAAGTTTGCACACACATAAAGTTTACAAAAAAGGCGAAAACAAGCTACAGTGTTATAAAATAGGATGCTGGTCGCTTTGGGGAAAATGCTTAGGTTAAGAACTGTGAGGAGGTATGGAGGAGGCTTCTGATATGCTGGGAATTGTCTTTTTCTTGATGTGAGTGGTGGTCACAGGGATGTGTTTTCTTTGTGACAGTTCATCAACTTGTAGAATTATGATTTATGTATTTTTCTCCCTATGTCATCACTCCCTAAAAACTTACTTAAAAAACAAATACACTTGTAAACAAGGACAAAGACATAGCTAATACTAGAAGGAGAGATAACTTGGGAGCTTTTAGGCTGCAGCACAAAAGAGGAAATCAAAGTGCCATTCACAAATGATATCACTATGTATATACCTGGAAAATCCAAAATGATCAATAGACAAATTGGTCGAATGTAACAAGATTGTTGGATATGAAATCAGCATTGAGAACCCATTATACTGATTACATACTCAAATGATTCTTTGTACTATCAACAAATGGAAAATAAAACAAAAGTATATTATTAATCATTAAAAATTATCTTGTACCTAGTAATAAGTGTAAACATCCATTCTCTAATTTTATTAAGAAAAGTTAAAGAAGATCGAAATAAGTGAAATGATATGTCACTCATGGATTGGGTGGCTTGGTATTGTGTGCATGTGTGTCTATATACATATACATATACATATACATATACATATACATATACATATACATATACATATATATAAGTATATGTGAATTATCCCAAACTGATCAAGAGATTCAATAATATACACATAAAAAACTCAACCAATTTTCTCATAGAATGTGACAAGCTTATTCTAAAATGTACATGGGAAGACAGAGGGCCAAAAATCCACAAAATGATCTGTAAGAGTATTAACAAGATGGGAAAGCTTGCACTCTAAGATATCAAGACTTATCACAAAGCTACAGTAATTATTGTGTCAGTACACAGAGAGATAACTAGGAAAATGAAACAGATTACAAAACTCAGATACAGATGCAAGCATGAATGGATACTTGATTCATGACAGACAGGGCACGGCAGGGAAGGGAAAACCTGTCTTTCCCATAACCAAAGCTGGGACAACTGGGTAGTCATGTGGGGAAAGCAAACAGCAGTATCTCACCTCAAACCATGCATAAAAATAATTTCTAGTTGTATCATACATGTAAAGCAAAATAATAAAACTTTAGAAGTCAACATAGAAGAGTATCTTCATGACCTTACGGTAGGGCAAGACTTCTCAAACAGAACACTAAAAGCCTAAGTATGAAAAAAGAGATTGACAGGTTAACATTAAGAGTTTTATCAAAAGTCATTACCAACACGGAAAAGAAAGAACACGGCACAGGAGAAGAAAGGAATCACGGCACAAAAAAGGAATCAAATAATATAAGCATGTGAAAAACTGCTTAATTCCATTTAGAGTCAGGGAAATGCAAATTTAGACCACAAATAAGACACCCAAATACAACCATGAGGTTGGGAAAAAAACGTAAACCTGACAATACCCAATCTCAGACACTGCTGGTGAGTGTATGACATCCTTATTCTTCTAAATAAAGCCACTGGTGGCCTGCTGTAATCCCATGATTTTGGCTGTTTAGCCAAATCCCCGAACCGCCAAGAGCGGGTATGGTCAAGGTCGATCATGAAGTTGTGCGCACAGGGTTCCTGAGTGGCCATGCCAGCACTAAGCTGGCTGAGTTGTGGCCACTATACCACACCATAATCATTTAGCTGAGAGTGATTTCACCTTCTTTTCTTCTCTTCTCTTTTCCATTTAAGTTCACTGTTAGTTTGGGTTTTCCATCTCTTGGAGCTTTAACGGATTCTAATTAAAATGTCTTTCCTTGGGTCATAGCTCTGATTGCTTACTACGTGCCATGCGCTGTGTTAAAAGCTTCACGCAAGGGACTCACTGGGTGGAAGATGGTGGGGTAGGAAGATCCCGAGCTCACCTCATTCCACAGACACACTGAGGCCACAACTGCATCTGTTTCAAGCCCCTCTGGAAACAGCCTGAAGCTTAGCAGAACAGATCTTCCCCAGCTAGTCACAGAGAGAAGGCCACATTGGAAAGGGGAGGAGGGGGCAGAGACGCAGGTGGGAACAGAGCCCCGGTATTACTAATCACAAATGGGATGGACATCACAGGCCTGGAGGACCGAGGGGATCATACATACACCAGACGCTTCCAGCCCTCAAGACCCACACTGGGAGAGTAAGTCCCCATAAAGTCTGGCTTTGAAAACCAGCAGGACTTAACTCCAGGAACTTTAATAATCGGTGGGGCTTAACTCCAGAAGAGCTGGAGGGTGATAAGAAAATAAGTCTTTGCTCTTAAAGAGTCAGCACACTAAATAACTCAGTCTGAGACACAGCACAGAAGTAGTACTTCGGAAAGTGCCCGGGGTACACGTGAAGAAGATTTACCGGCTAATCTTAGTACGTGGTCAGAGGGGCAGGAATATCCTGGGAGATTACTCTAGGAACAACAGTGCTTGTGGGCACTCTCCGCAAAGTGGGTTTAGAGAGAACATACTTCAATATAATAAAGGAAGTTTTTCCACCAGGGTCAGGAATGAAGACAAGGATGTCCACTCTCACCACGTATATTCAACACAGACTGGAAGTCCTGGCCACAGCAATCAGGGAAAAAGGGCAAAGGCATCAAAACTGGTAAGGAAAAAGTAAAACTGTCAGTATTTTCAGATGACGTGATACCACATAAAAAAAAAAAAAAGCCCTAAAGATTCCACCAAAAAACTATCACAACTAATAAATTAATTTAGTAAAATTACAGACTACAAAATTAATACACAGAAATCTGTTGGATTTCTATACACTAATAGCAAGCTAGGAGAAAGAGAAATTAAGAAAGCAATCCTATTTGCAACTGCATTAAAAAGAAGAAGATACTTAGGAATAAATGTAACCAAAGAAGTGAAACACTTATATTCTGAAAACCCTAAGACACTGAGGAAAGAAACTGAAGACAACACAAACAAATGGAAAGATACACCATGCTCATGGACTGGAAAAATTAATGATGTTAAAATGTCCTTCCTACTAAAGCAATCTACAGATTCAATGCCATCCCTATCAAAATACTAATGACATTTTTCACAAAACTAGAACAAATCATACTAAAATTTGTGTGGAACCACAAGAGGCATTGCGTAGCCAGAGCAACCATGAGAAAGAACAAAGCCAGAGGTATTCCAATCCCACATTTCAAGCTGTACTACACAGCTGAAGTAATCACAAGAGGGCTGGCACAAAATCAGACACAGAGATCAACCGGACACGATACAGAGTCCAAAACAAACCCACATGTATACGGTCAATTAACCTATAACAAAGGAAGAAGAATATACGATAGAGCAAAGACAATCGCTTTAATAAACTGTGTTGGGAAAACTGGGCAGCTACATGCAAAAGAATGAAATCGGATCGCATGCTTACATCATACATAAGAATAAACTCGAAATGGATTAAAGACCCAAATGTGAGGCCTGAAACCATAAAACGCTGAAATGAAAACATAGGCTAATCTCTTAGACATCAGCCTCAGTAACATATTTATGGATATGTCTCCTCAGGAAAGGGAAACAAAAACAAAAATAAACTCCTGGAATTACCCCGAAATCAAGAGCTTTTACGCAGGGAAGGAAATCAACAAAACCAAAAGATAACCTACTGAAATGGGAGAAGGTGCTTGTAAATGACATATCTGATAAGGGGCCAATAACATCCAAAATATATAAAGAACTTATACAACTCAACACCAAAAAACCCATAATCTAATCAAATATGTAAGAGGACGGGGGCACCTGGGTGGCTCAGTTGGTTAAGCATCCGACTTCAGCTCAGGTCATGATCTCACAGTTCATGGGTTCGAGCTCCACAACCGGTTCTCGGCTGTCAGTGCGGAGCCCGCTTTGGATCCTCTGTCCCCCTCTCTCTCTGGCCCTCCCCTGATGGTCCCCCCGACTCCCTCTCTCAAAAAATAAATAAACTTAAAAAAATATGGCAGAGGGCCTGAATAGACATTTTCCCAAAGAAGACCTCCAGATGGCCAACAGACACATGAAAAGATGCTCAACATCACTCATCATCAGGGAAATGCAAATCAAAACCACAAGGAGATATCATCACCACACACCAGTATCTGAAAAGCCAGTATCAAAAAGGCAAGAAATAACAAACGTTGGGGAGGATGCGGAGAAAAGTGAATCCTCGTGCACCGTTGGTGGGTGGGAATGTAAAATGCTGCATCTAGTGTGGAAAACAGTATGGAGGTTCAATCAAAAAATTAAAAATAAAAATATCATATGATCCAATAATTTGATTACTGGGTATTTACTCAAAGAAAACAAAAACGCTAATTTGTAAAGATATATGCACCCCGATGTTTATTCAGGCATTATTTACAAGAGCCACAATATGGAACAACCGAAGCGTCCAGGGATAGATGAATGGATAAAGAAGATGCGGTATATACTCATATACAATGTAATATCACCCAGCCACAAAAAAGAATGAGATCTTGCCATTTGTGACAACACGGATGGACCTAGAGGATGCTGTGATAAGTGAAATAAGTCAGACAGAGAAAGAAAAATACTGTATGGCTTCACTTATATGGGGAATCTAAAAAAACAAAATAAAAAGGACAAAAAATAAAAAACCAAACCGACCTGAATACAGAAAACAAACTGGTAGTTGCCAGAGGGGAGGGGTGTAGGAAGATGGGTGAAAGAGGTGAAGGGGATTAGCAGGCCTGGAGCCCGCTGTGGATTCTGTGTCTGCCTCTTTTTTCCCCTCCCCTTCTTGCATAAACATTAAAAAAATTTTTTTTTTAATTGTAGTAACATTATACGCTAACAGTGACTACACGGGTCGTGCTGAGCACTGAGTACTGTATATAAAATTTGTGAATCACTATGTCGAACACCTGAAACTAAGCTCACATTGTATGCCAATTATGCTTCAATTAAAAACACATCTTCACGTTCGTTATGTTTGTTCACTTAACTCAACAACTGTATTAAAGTTCTCCAGAGAAACAGAACCAATAGATCATCTATCTATCATCTATCTATATCGATAAAGAGATCTATTATAATGAATTGGCTCATGTGATCATAGAGGCTGAGAAATCCAGACACAGGAAAACCCCTGATATAGTCCAAGCCCAAGAGAGTGAAAAGCAGGAGAGCTGAGGGTGTAAATGTCAGTCCAGGTCTGAGTTCAAAGGCAGGAGTAATGTCCTAGTGTGAGGACAAGCAGCCAAAGAGAGCATTTCTCCCTTATTCAGCCTTTTTTGTTCCATTCAGGACTTCAAAGGATTGGTTGAACCCACGCATATCGGGGAAGGCAATCTCCTTCACTCACCCTACTGATTCAACCGTTAATCTCATCCAGCAATCCTCTCCCCCACACCCTTAGAATGTTTAACCAAATAAATGGACACCCCGTGGCCCTGTCAAGTTCACACAAAATTAACCGTCACAACAACACTAGGAGGTAAGTACTGAAATATAGAGAGTGCTGCAACCACATACTTTCAACTACAGAACACACAGTCTTTATTTTTTACTTTTTGAAAGTTTATTTTATTTTACCGTTTTCAGTAATTTCTACACCCAATGACGGGCTCAAACTCAGGACCTTGAGATGAACACATGCTCTTCAGACAGAGCCAAGCGGGTGCCCCCCACATTCTCAATTATATATACTTTGTATTACTGGTCATCTACCTATACATGACCCCAACTTATCTCTGTGTTCCTCAGAATATCTCACAGTATTTTGCAAGTATGTCTTGATTCATATATCATTATATCCCCTAAGATACTGACTCAGATGAGTCAGACTAAATAAAACATTCAGAGGCTTTTGACCTGAGAACATTTTTTTTTTTATGCCATTCAGATGGGTCCTCAAGAAGCTTTCAAATCTTTTTGCTTTAGAAAGTGAATTTTCAGTACAGGATGAGATAAGTTTGTGGAAACCACCAAAAACCTATCTTGACAATAAGTATTTGCATTTCAGTGGTTTCTCTTCATGATGAAAACAAGCAAATATACAACCAAGTTTCTACAGAAAATCAATGCAAAAGGAAATAGTGGGAAATCATTAATTTCCAGTATGCAGTATTTTCTAAAGTTCTTTTTCTTTTTTCAGTGAATGAAAACTTATTGGCAAAGACTAAAGTACATGCTATTAAGGAGTTCAAGCTGCTAAATATCAACTTCTTTTCCAAAACAAGTCCTTGAAAACATTCCCATTCCTAATAATGCATGTCCTCATTATCCCAGTTGGGAAAAAATGGCGGCATAATTTCTAATAACCAGAGGTGGATGTGTATCAGTTAGTAAACTGATAGAAACACCAATCTGAAGGACACACTTTCCTTGTGTTCAATAAAAAAAATTCCTTCACCAGTCTGACAAACAGTTATTGATTCTTACTTTGTGCTGGTATTACTCTAGTCTCTGGAATTTAGGACCAAAAGTACGTGTTGGTTGGAGGAGACAGACAATAACCACAAATGGGAAATGTGTTAGAGAATGCCGGGTAGTGATAATCATTATGAAGAAACATGAGGCACAGTAAAGGAGAATGAAGAGTTGATGGAGACGTGGAGACCAAGGAAGGCCTCTTGGAGGGTGTGATATTTGAGCAGAGAACCCGGTGAAATGAAGGGACAGTCAGGTCTATATTTGGAGCAAATATGTTCTTGAGAGATGGGATAAGGCCCTGGGGCGGGCTGTCAGTGAGGCTGGTAAGCCCTGAGTGAGCGAAGTCCTACGCAACGCAGTAAGTGACGTAGCCAAGGCTCAACACTGTAGAATGAGAATTCTGCATGGAATACAGCGTACGTGTCGATACATCGAATTAAGACAAGGTGGAAGTAGGCTTTACACTTTTGGCGATAACATTAATTCAAGATGGCGAAAGGAATCATCGCATACTAGCTACCTCATTTCTGTAGAGTTTTCCGAGTGTTGCTTTGGGACTTGTGGTAGGCAGCTTAAAAACATGGCTCCCCATGACCTCTGCCTCCCGGTATTCACACTCTTATGTAATCTCCCCCCCCTGGGGTGCCGACTGGACCTACTGACACGATTCTACCAAGTAGAGTATGGCCAAAGTGTTGGAACACCATTTCGGCAATTACGTTACAAGACTGACTTGTCTTGCTAGCACTCCTCCTCTTGTTGGCACTCTGTCCTGCCCTTTAACTTGCTCACTGTGATGAAACCAGCAGCCATACTGTAAAATGTTCTCAAGAGAGGCCCATGTGGTAAGGAAGCGAGGGAAGCCTCTGACTAACAGCTTATGAGGAACTGAGGCCTCAGTCAAGAGGACACGAGGACTGAATCCTGCTACAATCGTGTGAGCGAGATAGGAAGCAGCTCTCTCCCGGTAAGGGCCTGGAGATGACTTCAGCCTGTGGGAGAGCCAGAGCCAGAGGACCAACTAAAGCATGCCTGGATTCCTGGCCCATAACAACTAGGAGATAATAAGTGTTATTTTAAAGCCACTACATCTGGGTATGATGTCTTACACAGCAACAGATCATATAGGGCTGCAGTCCTATATGCATGCTGAGCACTCGTCCGGCAGGTCTCCCTGCGGGTTCAGCATTCTTGTGCTCATCACAGAGGCGGGAGAGGGTTTTAAAGCTCCTTTAGTTGACAGCAGTATTTACCATTTGGAGTTCAAGCTGATGCAGTTTTTCCAAGAGCCAGAGACAACGCTAATTGTTTTGACCTATCTCCCCCGCCACCCCCTCCCCCCCCACCTACACATGTTCCTATTAAGTCATTTCATGCCCGATGCCTTGGGCCTCACAAATTGTAAGGGTGGGCCTGAGAACATCCCTCCAAATATACGTGTATTTATTATAAATTGCATACAGATACAGATACGCTAATATGTTGTATATAATATGATGCAGTCACAAATTTAGGTATCGTAAAGGTGCGAGGTAGAAAATAAATAATTACTTTGAAGAACACTGGCTTAGCGGACACCTACTCGATCTTTCAGTTCTCATCTCAAGAGTCACTTCTCCGGCAGTCTTCCTTCTCCCAACCAGGTCACATCCTCTTTCGTAACTTTTTACCCCGGGCACCGATCTCAACTCGCGATTGTGATTATGCCTTAATTGCCATAGTGGATTCATTCCTCTCCGTCTCTCACACAAAACGGAAAGTCCCGTAGCTGCAGGGTCCACCTGGACTTTTTCTCTCAAGCGCAGTCCCAGAGAAGGGCGCCATGCCCGGCATAGAACTGGAACTCAGTTTTGTGGAACAAATGGAGAAATGATTCCTATGACCTTGTTTTTTTTTTTTCACTTCCCAGATTTGAGTCGCCAGGATCAAGGTGGAAAGCCAAACCTTCCCAGGGGGATTCTGGTGACCCACTTGGCACTTCACGGGGCCTGCACAGACTGTGAGCTTCCTTACGTTACTACCACCGGAATCCTTAGGCACTGCTGCTTGGCCAGAACTGGACCGTGAACCCCAATGTGAATAGGTCAGAGCGGGGGCCGCTCCCACTGCGTCACTTACCTTCTCTTGCCCCAGTCTTATTCATCTACTGAGGCTCCACTTAGAAGTTTTTAGCATGCTATGCGTAAAGTCACATGGCTTTCATACTACTTCACAGGGTTCCCACGAGAATTAAATGATAAAACGCACACAAAAACAACTCTGCAACCATAAAACATTGTTCAGATATTTGTCGTTTTCCCTGTCGTATGAGGAGCGTTGTTCCTTGAGAAACATACAACAAATGATTAGGAAATACATTGGTGGAAGGTTCTGCAATTCATTCGGTGCTGGTAAAAATAAGTGATAAGGAAATAAGGCAAACTAGGCAGGCTTACTTGTACAAGCCATCCAGCGAAGAAGTGTTTTTTCCCTCTGAGGCAGATCAAAGTAAAGCAAGGTTTGCAGATTCAGCTGTTGCTACTGGACAGCATCTGTTTGGCATGGGTTACGGGTCAGCTGCTACACCGAGCACATTTAGTTCCAAAGCCTTCACGAAAGACACTTGGGTCAAGCCAAGATCCTCTGGTGAAAAAGTGATCAGACAGGAAATCAAGAAACAAGCCTGGAATATAATACGCTAAAGTGGAAGACCATAAGCCATAGGGTCTGAAGCAGTAATTTTGAGAGTGAGGAATAGAGACAGTGGGAAGAAGATTCATTCAGATTTTGTCAGAAGTCAGACTGTTGGATCCCACTCCCAGAGATTCTGACACGACGGGATGGGGCCTGTGAGCCTGCATTTCTTTTTTATTTATTTATTTATTAAAAAATTTTTTTTTTTTAACATTTATTTATTTTTGAGACAGAGAGAGACAGAGCATGAAGGGGGGAGGGGCAGAGAGAGAAGGAGACACAGAATCGGAAGCAGGCTCCAGGCTCCGAGCCATCAGCCCAGAGCCCGACGCGGGGCTCGAACTCACGGACCGCGAGATCGTGACCTGAGCTGAAGTCGGACGCTTAACCGACTGCGCCATCCAGGCGCCCCGTGAGCCTGCATTCCTAACGAGCTGTCACATGATGCCACGGCTGCTTGTCTGTGACCCTACACATTGAGTAACAAAAACGAATAACTGTTTTCCTGCCCAGTGTGACGTATTCAAACTGGGCATCCTTATACGTCAATTTCAGTTCTATGAAGACGTTCTACCTAACCAACAAAAGACCTGTCTCCAGAAAGATATATGAAATACTTGTAGGTTATGGTAATTTTCTATTCGGAACTAACAGTACATGGTCTACCCAAGGAAAAGATGAAATAAGCAACAAGAGGAAAGCTGTGGTTTTCTATAGTAATAAGAGGCAATCTACAGATAAAAATCATACCCTATTTCTTTGCCAAAAAAATCTTGAACATGAATAAGATGGTTTGTACGATTGAGTGAATAATGTCACACTACTTTAAATCTTCAGGGATGGAGCTCAGAGTTCGATAACATCTAATCCAATTCCCTTAATTTATATACAGTGACAGAGGTGCTGTGCCCACTGAAGATAAATAGCACAAGGTCATACAGATAATTAAGGGAAGGGCAAAGATCATGATCCACATATCCTGGTTGTGACTACAGTCTGCTTCCCCATCCAAGAATTGCCTTTCTTGCCAGAAAAGAGCAGGTTACATATATGGTTGGAACCTTCTCTTGGCCTCATCACTGGCAATGATTAGAGTGAAAAGCCTCCTAGCCACTTTAGAAAACATTCTGGGGGCGCCTGGGTGGCTCAATCGGGTAAGCGTCTGACTTCAGGTTGGGTCATAATCTCGCGGTTTGTGGGTTTGAACCTCGTGTTAGACTCTGTGTTGACAGCTCACAGCCTGGATCCTGCTCAGATTCTGTGTCTCCTTCTCTCTCTGCCCCTCCCCCACTCATACTCAGTTTCGCTCTCTCTCAAAACTAAAAAAAATAATTAAAAAATTAAAAGAAAAGAAAAAGAAAACATTCTGGCAGTTCCTTAAATGATCCAACACAGAATTACTGTGTGACCCAACTATTCTACTCCTAGGCTTATATACACCCAAGAGAAATGAAAACACATTTCCATACAAAAACTTGTACATGAATGTTCATAGCAACATTATTCATCATGGCCAAAAGGCAGAAACTGAAATGTCTGTCAACAGAGGAATGGATAAACAAAATGTGGTATATCCATTCAATGATATACTATTCATCAATAAAAAGGAATGATGGCACAAAAACAGACACTCAGATCAATGGAACGGAATAGAAAACCCAGAAATGGACCCACAAATGTATGGCCAACTAATCTTTCACAAAGCAGGGAAGAATATCCAATAGAATAAAGACAGTCTCTTCAGCAAGTGGTGCTGGGAAAACTGGACAGCAACATGCAGATAAATGAACCTGGACCACTTTCTTACACCATACACGACAATAAACTCAAAATCGATGAAAGACCTCAATGTAAGACAGGAAGCCATCAAAATCTTTGAGGAGAAAGCAGGCAAAAACCTCTTTGACCTCAGACGTAGCAACTTCTTACTCAACATGTTTCCGAAGGCAAGGGAAACAAAAGCAAAAATGAACTATTGGGACCTCATCAATATAAAAAGCTTCTGCACAGCGAAGGAAACAATCAGCAAAACTAAAAAGCAACCGACAGGATGGGAGAAGATATTTGCAAACGACATATCAGATAAAGGGTTAGTATCCAAACTCTACAGAGAACTTGTCAAACTCAACACCCCAAAAACAAATAATCCAGTGAAGAAATGGGCAAAAGACACGAATAGACACGTCTCCAAAGAAGACATTCAGATGGCCAACTGACACATTGAAAAAATGCTCAACATCACTCATCATCAGGGAAATACAAATCAAAACCACCATGAGATATCACCTTACCCCTGTCAGAATGGCTAACGTGAACAACTCAGGCAACAACAGATGTTGGCGAGGATGCAGAGAAAGAGATCTCTTTTGCACTGCCGGAGGGAATGAAAACTGGTGCAGCCACTCTGGAAAACAGTATGGAGGTTCCTCAAAAAATTCAAAATAGAACTACCTTACGACCCAGCAATTGCACTACTGGGCATTTATCCAAGGGATACAGGGATGCTGTTTCAAAGGGACACACGCGCCCCAATGTTTATAGCAGCACTATCAACAACAGCCAAAGTATGGAAAGAGCCCAAATGTCCATTGATGGATGAATGGATAAAGAAGATGTGGTACATATATACAATGGAGTATTCCTTGGCAATCAAAAAGAATGAAATCTTTCCATTTGCAACTGTGTGGATGGAACTAGCGGGTAATATGCTAAGCGAAATGAGTCAGTCAGAGAAAGGCAAATGTCACATGACTTCACTCATGAGTACTTTAAGAGACAAAACAGATGAACATAAGGGAAGGGAAGCAAAAATAACATAAAAACAGGGAGGGGGACAAAACAGAAGAGACTCTTAAATATGGAAAACAAACAGAGTGTTACTGGGGGGGTTGTGGGAGGAGGATGGGCTAAATGGGTAAGGAGCACTAAGGAATCTACTCCTGAAATCATTGTTGCACTATATGCTAACTAATTTGAGTATACATTTTTAAAAAATAACTTAAAAAAATACAAAGGAATGAAATACTGACATAGGTACAACACGAATAAACTATGAAAACATGCTAAATGTAAGAACTCAGTTAGAAAAGACCACTATCTGATTTCATATAGTGAAAAAGCACAATAGGGAAATCTAGAGACACAGAAAGGGGATTAATGGTTTCTTAAGGCTGGGGTGGGGAGGGACGGGGGAATAGGGAAACAACAGTTGAAAAATAAGGGATTTCCATAAAAATCCTAGAAGAGAGCACAGGCAGTAATTTCTCTGACATCAGCTATAGCAACATTTTTCTATATGTATCTCCTGAGGCAAGCGAAATAAAAGCAAAAATAAACTATTGGTAGTACATCAAAATAAAAAGCTTCTGCACAGCAAAGGAAAAGATCAACAAAACTAAAAGGCAACCTACTGAATGGGAGACCATAGTTGCAAATGACATATCTGATAAAGGGTTGGTGTCCAAATATATATAAAGATCTGATACAACTCAACACTCACAAAACAAATAATCCAATTAAAAATGGGCAGAAGACACGAACAGACATTTCTCCAAAGAAGGCATACGGATGGCCAGCAGACACATGAAAAGATGCTCAACATCACTGCTCAAGAGGGAAATGCAAATCAAAGCTACAATGAGATGTCACCTCACACCTGTCAGAATGGCTGAAGGAAAAAAGACAAGAAACAAGTGTTGGTGAGGATGTGGAGAGAAAGCAACCATCTTGCACTGTTGGTGGGAATGTAAACTGGTGTAGCTGCTAAGGAAAACAGTATAGAGGTTCCTGAAAAAGTTAAAAATAGAACTACCCTATGATTCAGTAATTACACTACAGGGTATTTACCCAAAGAATACAAAAATATGAATCCAAAAAGATATATGCACCCTGTTAATTGCAGCACTACTTACAATAGCCAAATTATGGAATCAGCCCAAGTGTCCATTGATAAATGAATGGATAAAGAAGTTATGATGTACACACACACACACACACACACACACACAGACACACACACTGGAATATTACTCAGCCTTCAAAAGGATGAAATCTTGCCATTTGCAATAACATGGATAGAGCTAGGGAGCATAATACTAAGTGAAATAAGACAGAGAAAGACAAATACCATGTGATTTCACTCATACATGGAATTTAAGAAGCAGAAAAAATGAGCAAAGGTAAAGAGAGAGCGAGAAAGAGAGAGCGAGAGAAACCAAGAAACAGATTCTTAACTACAGAGAACAAACTGAAGATGGCCAGAGGGGAGGTGGGTGGGGGTTGGGTAAAATAGGTGACGGGGATTAAGAGCACATTTATCATGACCAGCGCTGAGCAATTGTATAGAATTGTTGAATCACTATATCGTACACCTGAAACTAATGTAACACTCTATGTTAACTATCCTGGAATTAAAATTTAAAAAAAACTTTAAAAAAAGAACAACAAATGCTAAAAAAATAAGAGGCTTCTTCTTAAGATGCTGAAAATATTCTAAAATTGACTATGGTCATAGTTACACCTGTGAATATACTGAAAACTATTGAATTGTATACTCTACATGGATGAATTGTATGGTATACGAATTATATCTAACACGAAGATGTTAAAAAAGCTTATTTCATGCAGAGTTACCATTAGAGTATAGGTAATACTCTATTACCATTAGAGTATTTAAATCTACTAAGAGATTTAAAGGGCCCCATGACAAAAATCACCCACGAACATGCTTCCTAGCGCTGAACTTAGACAACTTGTCATTAAGGACCATGTTTCTTGTGCGGAGACCACCCAAGTGTATAAAAACACATCCCGGACACCCCAGCACATTTATTTTCTTGCTTCATCTCTTAACACTTGGAGAATATCATTCATTAGTCACTCCTTCTCGAAATGGCAACATTATTTTCAGTAATAAACATGCAATCATCAGTAGTAACTATATTTTCTTGGTTGATTTGTTTTGGAACACAACAAATTTTAACTTTTGAACAAGTTGCCCAAATTGGAACTTTTTAAGAAGTTATTCAAGTGCCTCTTTAAAGATGCTTGTCCAAAGTAAACAAACAGATGGGATACGGAGTAAAATACTTACACTTTCTAAACAAAAATATGATACTTTGGAGTTCATACCATTTAATTTTTTTTTTAATTTTTTTTAACGTTTATTTATTTTTGAGACAGAGAGAGGCAGAGCATGAATGGGGGAGGGTCAGAGAGAGGGAGACACAGAATCTGAAACAGGTTCTAGGCTCTGAGCTGCCAGCACAGAGCCCGACGCGGGGCTCGAACCCACGGACCGCGAGATCATGACCTGAGCTGAAGTCGGCTGCTTAACCGATTGAGCCACTCAGGCGCCCCACCATTTAATTGCTTTAAATTTTAAACACAGGAGCACCTGGGTGGCTCATTCCATTAAGCTGTCAGATTCTTGGTTTTGGCTCAGGTCATGATCTCACGATTTGCAGGCTCGAGCCCCGCATCGGGCTCCATGCTGACAGTGCAAAGGCTGCTTAGGATTCTTTCTTTCTTTCTGTCCTTCCCCTGCTCGCGCTCGCGCGCTCTCTCTCAAAACAAATAAATAAACAGAGGCACCTGGGTGGTTCAGTCAGTTAAGCATCCGACTTCAGCTCAGGTCATGATCTCACGATTTGTGGGTTCAAACCCCGCAACAGACTCTGTGCTGACAGCTGGGAGCCTGGAGACTGCTCCGGATTCTGTCTCTCTCTCTCTGCCCCTCCCCACTTGTGCTCGGTCTCTCTCTCTCTCTCTCAAAAATAAATATTAAAATTCTTTTAAATGAATAAACATTAAACAATTTAAACACAAAACTCTAAGTTTTATTTAGAATTACTATTTACATGTGAAATGCAAATTTCTGTTTTTTTTTTACGACAGTTAAGTCATCTATGTCCTACGATTATTGTGTACTTTGACTCTACCACTTGACTGCAGGAATACCTAATGCCACAGGTTTGCAAACAAACATCGTGCCTAAGGTAGGCTTGAAAACTTCTAAATTGTGCTGAGACTACTCATGAAACGACTATGTGCAGCTGAGTACACATGTGTCTGGGATGAAAACACACCTGGGCATTCTCCTTATTAACTTCCAGGTGGAATAAAGTGCATATTAAAAATAAATATGTGCGGGCCACCTGGGTGGCTCAGTCGGTTAAGTGTCCGACTTCGGCCCAGGTCATGATGTTACGGTTCGTGAGTTCAAGCCTTGCTGTCAGCGCAGAGCCTGCTTCAGGTCCCCTGTCTCCCTCTCTCTCTGCCCCTCCCCAGCTTGTCCCCTGCCCTCTCTCTCTCAAAATAAATAACTAAACTTAAAAAAGGATGAAAACAAATAAATGCGTGCTAAATTGAGGTTAACATATATATTATTAAAACACAGCAGTATCTGCATCAGTTGCTTAAAACTTAGGACAATGAAAGGCTTTGCCATTGTTTAGACGTGCTGGCACATGGTGACGACAGAGAGGAGATTGATTTTAGTCAGTTGTACCACTGTTTTGGGTTCTTCATAGACAAGCACCCCCTTTTGCCTACACTCAGGGCAGGCTGCTCCCAACCACCTGCCCTGGCTATCCACCGCCCCACCTCCCTCCCGTACCCAGCAGATGCGCAGTTAATCATTGTTTCCATGCAATGGACCTAACTAAACCCAGCTAGAGCTCTCAATTGCTCCCTACGGTTTAACAAGAATAAACAATCAAATAAAAATGAGAAAAATTTAGGTTGCTAAGTAAATAAACCCCGCTGGTCCAATCAGAATGAAAAATTAATATAAAACCTCAGTCAATTGGAAGCCGCCAAAAGACAAGACATATCTAGTTAAAATTGATCTTTAGGATTCAATTTCTGTTTTTATTTTTTTACTGTTTATTTATGTCTTTATTTTTGAGAGAGAGAGAGAGAGAGAGAGAGAGAGCGCAAGCAAGGGGGCAGCAGAGAGACGGAGACCCCAAGCAGGCCCACGCTGTCAGCACAGAGCCTGACAAAAGGCTCGATCTCGCCAACTGTGAGATCATGACCTGAGTTGGAACCAAGAGTCGGACCCTTAACCAGGTGAGCCACCCAAGCACCCTAGGATTCAATTTCCAAAGAAGCCTGTACTTCATTGGCCAGAGTCACAATCAAGGGAACTATAAAAGTTTGTTACTTCATTTAAAAAAAAAAAAAATATATCCATATATATATTCTTATATATCCATATATATGCATATATACATATATATCCATATATACTCATATATATCCATACTCATATATATCCATATATATCCATATATATATTCATATATATCATATATTCATATTCATATATATCATATATATTCATATATATCCATATATATCACATATTCATATTCATATATATCATATATTCATATTCATATATATATCATATATATTCATATATATCATATACATTCATATATATTCATATATGTTCATATACATTCATATATATTCATATATGTTCATATACGTTCATATATATTCATATATGTTCATATATATTCATATATGTTCATATATGTTCATATATATTCATATATGTTCATACATATTTATATATGTTCATATATGTTCATACATATTTATATATGTTCATATATATTCATATATATATATCATATATATATTCATATATATATTCATATATATCATATATATATTCATATATATATTCATATATATATGCATATATATGCATATATATGCATATATATTCATATATATATTCACATATATATCATATATATTCATATATATATGATATATATATGCATATATATATCATATATATATCATATATATATTCATATATATATGCATATATATATGCATATATATATTCATATATATCATATATATTCATATATATATTCATATATATCATATATATTCATATATATATTCATATATATCATATATATATTCATATATATATTCATATATATCATATATATATTCATATATATATTCATATATATATATGAAATGGCAGCTTAGGAAATTTTTGGACAGGTGACATTTGGTTCGAAGACATTTTGATTCAGTTCCTTCGGTTAGCTTAGAGGAGTAGATAATATGATTATAGAAATGGAAGGGAAAATTAGCAAAGAGATGAAATGTGTAATTTAGTCACGCTATTCTTGGTTTTTTCCTTCTGCCTTACATATGCTTTAATTCAAGGACAGCAATATGCTTCAGGAATAGAAAAACAGGGCAATACGATTGTGAGTGCCTGTAGCATGTAATAGTCCCTTAAGAGTCATCCTTGACCCGGGGCGCCTGGGTGGCTCAGTCGGTTGAGCGTCTGACTTTGGCTCAGGTCATGATCTCACAGTTCGTGGGTCGGAGCCCCGCATCCAGCTCTGTGCTGATGGGTCAGAGCCTGGGGCCCGCTTTAGATTCTGTGTCTCCCTCTTTCTCTATCCCTACCCTGCTCGCACTCTGTCTCTCTCTCTCAAAAATAAACAAACATTAAAAAAAGAGTCATCCCTGTTCTAATACACAAAGAGGTTATCATTTATATTGCCTGATCACTTTTTAGCGACTTTGCCAAAATTACTCGCTTCAATTCCAGAACTGAGCCTAGTGATGCTGGGATTATGAAAAAAAAAATTACACAGATACTCACGGGATACTCATGAGACATGATTCTGGTTAGTAGTTTACAAACAAGTAATAAGTGAAGTTTCTGGAACACCTCTGTAAAGGGCATGGAGGCAGGTGCCATACACAGTTTCATGGTTCCCATTCGACCTCCTCCTTTCCCTGGGTCGGGAACAGGAGAGAGAGCCCCATTTTTTATCTTTAGCGACTTCAAATACTTTCCCAGCAAAGACAGAAACCTGGTGACAGAGATTAGGCCATAATGGCTCCCCTTCTTTAGAACTGGTATTTGGGTCAAGTCAACACGAATGGGCATGGAGGAGGGCACCTGTTGGGGATGAGCACTGGGTGTTGTATGGAAACCCATTTGACAATAAATTTCATATTAAAAAAATAACAATAAAAAAATACAACAAAGAAGCACGAATGGGCCAAGGAAACAGGGATGAATAACATATTTATATAGGTAATACATAAAATTATTTACGGGATTTAGGCCATCTAGGGCACCATCATCTTGGAAGGCTTGCATTTCTTCTCACGGTTTCCAGGGTTCTGTGGCGTCTGTTGCAGGCAGAGGGTGGAATGTGAGTATTTCAGGGCAAGGCCTGGGAGGGGCTAACATTACTTCTGACAACCCCCCCCACCCCCCACCGGCCAGTGCCACGTCACACGGCCCCAAGCTAGGCTAAGCAATGTAGCCTTTCCGTAAGGTCAGAAATACAAAAAAGAAATGGGAATTGTTCAACACAGCACAGCCTTTGCCCTGTAAGTTTATAATCTGATTTCTCGATTTTCAACCTTCTATGATACCTACTGATTGCCTACAATGGAAGACAAAGGTATAAATCACAAACCACTTTCCCCTCAATTACCATGACCTCCAATACTCTCTCTCCTCCCACACTTCCCTTTTCTCTACTCTTCCAAAAAACGTTACATTGCAAATGCTGGGTAAATACGTTTTTAATACGCAAATTGTTACAATGATGTAAGTAGGGTTTATCGATGGGCCACAAAGTGTGCTTTGATGTTTTCTTTGTTGTACACACTTCTGTTTTCCCTGGAGTCAGTTAATAATTACTGCATTTTCTTTTAGTGTAATGTGGACTACTTGCTGATTTATCCCTAAGCTCACAACAAAAGTTTAATTTCCTCTCGGTACTTTCCAACACATCAGGCCAATTACCAGCAACATGTTTTAGAGGGTGAGGAGATAGCCTTTCTGGTATCCTCTGTCTGCCTACTCCAATTTCGACTGGTTTTTCTGTAGGCCTGCCCAAGGCCATCCTGAAAACTATCCTTCCCCACCTTCCTGTGAAATCGCCCTACGCCTCTCCTGTGTTAGAGCCTCTGTCTTCTGCATCCACTATCTTTTCTCTTGTTTTATTTCCTTATCTTGGTGGATATTTATTTCCTTACCTTATCCTCCAGTAGCTTTCAGAGAAGATGCCTTTAAAGTACACCTTTAGGGAGTGCATATCTGAAAACGTCTTTATTCTCCTTCCCCGCCTCCGTCAGTACACTGGCGAGGGATAGAATTCCAGTTTGGAAATCATTTTCCCTCAGAATTTTGCATGTAATTCTCCACTGTCTCCTGAATTGCTTCTCCTTTTGCTTCTGCAAAGTCGGACGGCGTTCTCATTGTCAATCTGTTCTGTTACCTGTTTTGCTTGTTTGTTTTTGTTTTTTAGCTCTGAGGGTTGTTAGGGTTTTCTCTTTACCTACAGCATTCTGAAATCTCGCACTTAGGTATCAGTGTGGGTAATTTTACATCGACACCACAATACTTGAGCGTTCATTTGCAAACTAACATCCTTCGCTTGTGCAGATGGACTCTCGTATTTTTATTTTTCTAATTCCCTCACTGTTTTATTGGTTCTTTCTTTCTGTACCTCCTGCTTGTAAGGTATCAGATATCCTAAAGTAATTTTCCAATTTTCTTTTCTCTCCTATTTTCCAGCTCTCTTCCTTTTTGTTCAGTGTCATGGGGAATGACCTCCGCTTTGTCTTCCAACATTTCTGCTGGAGATTTTTCTTCACTTCGGCTGTCGACATTTCATTTCCAGGGGCTCTTTGCTGGGCTTTGAACTATAAAAATGGCATCCTGTCCTTGTTGTACGGAAGCCAATCTTCTCAGATGCTGCTGAGGATGTTTAAAAAGGTGTTTAAAAAGTCTTCCTATGTTCCCCACTTTGTAACCATTTGTTTTGGTCTGTGTCTTTTATGCTTGAGGCTTCCCTCAAATGCTAGGAATTCTTGGCTGTTTATATATACACGATACAGGCACTCAAATGTTGGCCGATAGCTCTACATTTAGGGGTGGGGGTGGGCCGATTGGGTACATTTTCCCTTAGATTTTAGTAGTTCTGCCTGGTACATCAACAGTGACTTTCCAGCCATATATTCACAGCATAATCACGTAGGGAGCTTTAAAACTCATAATTCACAAGGTGTTATCTTCAGATATGCTGATTTCATTCCTTCACAGGGAAGCCTGGGTATTAGGATTTTTCTAAAGCTCCCCAGATGATTCTAATGTGCAGTCAAGGTTGAGAGTCACTGTGAGAGAAAGTTCTGGTTCAACCTCGCCAGAGAGTATACCTCCTGTGTCCTAGGGGTCCTGGCTTCATGGAGTATGGAGGGGACCTAGCTCTCTATACAGCCATTACATATCCTTTCCTTTTCAGTCCTACCTGTACCTATGCCTTAATTAGTACTTTGAGCCTATAATCTCAGAACCTTTCTGGACTTCTGTAGCATCCATCAGTTAGTTTCTGGATCGTGCTGTCCACACGGTGTGAATTTAGCTTTCTCGAGTCTTCTCAGCCAGTTAATACGCACCACCTTCCTTCCACCTTCTGGCACTTGGTTGCGATGCTTCATCCTTTTGTTCTTGTGGAACATGCCATTTTCTTCTCTTCACTGCCATTTCACTGTTGTTTCGGGAGGGAGAAAGGTAAATGTATACGGTACCTATGCTTAGGTGAATTCGTCACCTTCCTCACCTCACCAATTCTTACTCATGCTTCAGATTTCTACTTTTCCTTCCTCGGACAAGCCCTTCCTGGCTGAGCCATCCAAGTTTGCTTTCGACAGCATCACCTCTCACAACATCGGTCTTCCATCAAGGAGGTTTTGGGCAAGATCTAGGAGTTCCAGCCGATCCCCTTGCCAGAATTCCCTGAATGGCAAAGGGAAAATAATAGAATGAGGACCCCAACGATCCAGGATGGGTGTGTCCAGCAAAAACACCTAATTTCAATCATTTCAGCTGTCAGATATGTGCTCTTATTGTTTCCTAGATGTTCTACAAAGGGCAATTTAAATTTTAAAAGTTCGTTTGCAGAGGATTTTTCTGGCACGTCCACAGCACAGAGATATTCACATAATGAGTACTCGGTGAAACCATTTAAAAACTTTTAGATTTGTTTCTTGGATCTGGAGTGACATTTGAATAGGTAGTTGTGTACCTTCTGCCTAACAGGCCCAGTGTGCATGTGCGGGTGTGTATGTGTATCTGTCTGGCCGTGTGCATGAGTGTTGTATGCTTATAATTTCTTTTTTTCTGTTTTTACTTTTATTTGTATTTGGTTTATGCAGAATTTGTTCTCCGGCCATAAGTTTTTATTTCTTCAGTGTCTTCTGGGATATCGTTTTCTTCTGTGCAACCTCCTCTTCTGGATTAGGAACAATCTGCTCTGTTTCAGTAGGGATCATACCGGGGTGGCAGGGAGAGCTCATGAGTGGGTTACTCCAACCATGAACCCTGTAAGTTCTGTGCCACATCTTGGGGGCTTTATTCACCTGGATGTGCTCAGTGACCAGAGAATCTACATCTAACCCCTGGAGTTAAGCATTACTCTCTGCGTTTTTATTTATTTATTTATTTTCAGAGACGGAGAGAGAGAAAGAGAGAGCGCACGCGTGCACGTGCGTGTGAGCGAGCAGGGGAGTGGCAGAGAGAGGGATTGAGAATCCCAAGCAGGCTCCCCGGTGACTATGGAACCCCACTCAGGGCTATGAACCCGCGAGAGCAAGACCTGACGCAAGATCGAGAGTCGGTCACTTAACCGACTGAGCCCCCCAGGCGTCCCCGCTCTCTGCATGCAGCATAAAAATTCAGCACTCTTTTGGGGCCAGTGACCGTGCGTCCAGCCCCCCGTGTTGGACCTGGCCACACCTACCAACTTCACCCGTGTAGGGACAGAATGGCACACATTGCTTCCACAAGGTGACATCTTTCAGATACTTGGTGGTTTTTCAGATATGCATACCCTTGATGGGCTGGGCAGTTTCACGTGTGCTCTTAAAGTGAACATGAAGACTTGAGCCTCTTGATTTGCGTGATTTCGTAGGGTTTTCTGGCTCAAGTGAACAGTAAACCATTTTCAGGGATCACCTCAGGCCGCTTACAGGAAGAGCTACACTTACGATTTCTAAGGATAGGATTTTTGTATAGTTCTTGATTTAAAACAAAAAAACCCCAAACTTTTAAACTACATTTTGGAATAGACAATGCAAAGATACAAAACAGTATAACGTGGAAAGCTTTTCTGTCTCTAACCACTCAGTTCCCCTAGAGTCAACAAGATCCATTTCTTCGAGAAACGTGTAAACTTACAAATTTCATACTTCTTAAACACACGTTGCAGCCTAGGACACATACCCGTGTGTGCTTTTCTTTTTACACTTTACAATATATCTTAGAAGTCATCCCACACTCTTTCACATAGAGTTGATTCATTTTTTTCTAATGGTGGCACAATATTTCCCTGGGTGGATGTATCAGAATTTCCTCAGCTGTTCCCTTATTAATAGGTACATGTGAAAACTCCTTTAATAACCTAGTTTTATTTGTACGACATAATGATTTAATATATATTGCAAAATGATTACTCTAGTAAATCAAGTTACCGTCCATCACCACGCATAGTTCAAATCATGTTTTCTTGCGATGGGAACTTTTAAGATCTACTCCTTTAGCAACTTTCCAATTTGCAATTCAGTGTTATTAACTATAGTCACCATGCTGTACGTCCCCAGGACTTATTTACTTTATAACTGTACGTTTGTACCTTTGACCCCCTTCACCCATTTTGTCCCCTACTCCTCCTATTCCCCACTCCCAGTCTGGAAACCACCAATCTGTTCTGTCTTTTTTTAGATTTCACATGTAGGTGAGATCATACAGTACGTGTCTTTCTCTGTTTGACCTATTTCACTTTGCATAATGCCCTCAAGGTCCATCTGTGTTGTCACAAACACACATATGAAAATTCTGTTTTCAATACTGCTATTACGAATAGCATAGTAATAATAAAGCAGTATAGACAATTTGTGCTTTTCATTAATCTCATTTAATGTCTAACTGATCTTAAAAAAGGTAAAATGATGTTCTTTAAAAAAAAAAAATCACTACGGCTACAACATGGTGAACAGACTATGGGAGATAAGAGCGTAAGGAGAGAAATGAGTCAGGAGGCTCCTGCCCTAGTCCAGGTGACAGAATGAAGGCAGCTGGTCTTAGAGTGACAGCAGAGGGGCCAAGTTGGACATTTTTTATTTTATACAAATAGGTAAACTTGCCATCAAGGGCACTGGATATGCAAAACTAGAGTTAACAAGTAAAATGTGCGTTGGAAACTTGTATTTGGAAGCTATCGGCAAAGAGATGGAAAGTGACCCTGGGCACTGGATAGGATCACTAACGGTGAGAACATAGGGTGAGATCGGTAGAGGTTCAAACGGTAGGCTCAGAGAAAGGACATTTGTACTATGGGAGCAGAGAATAAATTATCTAAGGAGGATAGAAGGGAATATTCAGAGAAGTAGGAATAAAATCAGGAGAATATATTATCAGGATCTCCAAGGAAACGGTGCTTTGAAAGGGAGGAAATCACCAACATTTTTTTTTAATTTCCAAAAAAAAAAATACCAAGAGAAAGACCTCTCCTGTACTTTATTCAAGACCTTCACAGCGCACTTAACTTTCCCTTTCGTATCGCTTTCCTTTTTGGTTTGTAACTCTAATTTAAACACGTGGTTCTTCAGGTAATTCTGTCTCTCCCCTAGAATGTAAACTCTGGGAAGGCAACAAAAATGACCGTGTCGTTCACCAGCACCAAGCCGATGATGAACGTGTTTGACGAGCGTTTGTCACCAGCACATTGCAAAGAGCTTGGCAAACGCCAGGTAGTGAACCATTAACGGAAGAAGTGGTAGATAAAAATGAGGCAGAAAAAAGGTCAGCGGGTGGAATAACTGAAGCCAATGGTTACCCCACCGGACGGATTCTCACAGAGAGACTGGGATGGCGGTGAGATGGGATAGGTGGAGGAGAACGTGAGAGATGAGTGCATGGCAAGCAAGTGTAGACTACTCTACTGAAGAATTTGGCTGTGAAGGAGGAGAGAGGTGGGGCAGGAACTGGAAAGCAAAGGAGAACCGAAGGAGGCAGAAGGGTATCTTCACCATCAAAACAAAATTTTCACTGTGATAGATCAATTCATATAGCTACCTGTCCTGTCCCGGAAATAATCTTTTTCTCCTAGAACGTAGGAAGAACCTGGGGCACCTGGGTGGCTCAGTTGGCTAAGCACCCAACTTCAGTTCAGGTCATGATCTCGCTGTTTGTGGGTTCGAACCCCATCGGGATCTGTGCTGACAGCTCAGAGCCTGGAGCCTGCTCCAGATTCTGGGTCTCCCTCTCTCTCTACCCCGTCCCGCTCACGCTCTGTCTCTCTCTGTCGAAAATAAATAAACATTAAAAAATTAAAAAAAAAAGTAGGAAGAATCTGATTCTTAGGTTAGTACCGGAAATTCTGCAACCTGAGCATCTCCTTTGTGCCCTTTGTAACAATTAAAATGGTACATGACACCGATGACCGTGAATTTGCATCCTTTCCCAGCGGAGACAATGCAATTAGCTGTAGGCAGATGTTAGACGGTCTGGGACAGTGTTCGTGTAGCTCTCTCTGGAGGGGTATATTCAAAAACCTGGGGCGCTGTCATTTCCTTCCTCTCTCCTATAATTTAACCATCTAAAAGCCCCAAATGCTTTCTTTTTTTACTTGTGATGGAGAGACTGTAAATGAATATATTTGAGATCATTTTAAATTCTCTAATAATATTACAGCATTAAAAGACCTCACTTGAATCTTGAGTAAATGTAAAGGTAATTGATGACATTTATGTGAATAGTTTCCTTGAGTATCAGGCTCCAGTCAGGACTCCAAGTATACTCAAAAGGAAAGGAGACAGTCTCAGAGTTACCTTCCCTTTCTGTTGGAATATGTTACTAATTTTGCTTTTTTTTAAAAAAAATTTGTGTGTGTTTTCTAATTTTATTTTGAGACAGACGGAGAATGTCAGCAGGGGTGGGGCAGAGAGAGAGGGAGACACAGAATCCGAAGCAGGCTCCGGGCTCCGAGCTGTCAGCACGGAGCCCGACGCGGGGCTCGAACTCACGGACCGCGAGATCATGACCCGAGCCGAAGTCAGACGCTTAACCGACTGAGCCACCCAGGTGCCCGGGAATATCTTACTAATTTTGAAGCTAAAATAAGTTTGTATGCTTTGATTGCCTTGGTTGTTAAGCATCCCGTATGAAACAACAGTGCAGGAAATTATCGCTAGAAACGTATGAATACCTGAACAGAGTTAACACCTCATCACTGTGAGGTCTGTGCCTGCACTAGTTTTCAATTTAGCAGGTAGGAGCCAACTGCAGTAATATCGGACCTGTTTAGAAGGAACTGGATCCTGCCTTTGAGGATCATGAGAATTTTATATTCCAATAAAGTGAATCATCCTTAGCTTTTTCTTGAGTTCATTCACCTCTGCCACTTTTTCAAAGGATATATTCTTCAAACATTTTCCTCTGCAATTAATCATGACTAGCAAACTCTAAGCTGAATGGAATAATGGCTATCTGCTCAGGCTGGTTTCAAATTCACTTAAATTATTTTCTGAATTGCTTATGTGTCCTGTCAGCCATTATTATTATACTCTCTGCTTTCAGGAGATGGAGATATTAAAGCTCCAGATACCATTAGAACAATTTTAGCAAACATAGTCAACCATCGTTCCCAGATGTACCAACAATGAATCTGAATTTTATCATTTTATTTCTTTCCTCTGCTTTTTCTGATGTCTGCTTCAAAGACTTGGAGATTAGGCTGCGTGTCACCCGGGTGTCCTTGAATGAGTTACTCTAATGAACCGTGTTCTCTAAAACTGAGAGATAATAGTATCGAGCTCATGGAATTTTGAAATGACAAAATGTCTCCAAAATAATTAGAACTTGGCTCCTGAAAAGTATCAAGCATTTCATAAACATTTAGCCGAAGATGGATTGTTTCCTGGAAAATAACAAACATGTGTTTAACTGTATTACTGATCCTGAAATAATATATGCTCACTGTGGAAAACGTGATAAACAAAACATACAAATCAAGACCGTCTGTAGCACCACCAGACAGATAGAATCATGACTAACACACGGGTGTGTTAAATGGAAAGAAAGTAGGTGAAGTCCTGAGCCCTACAGCCTAGCACTGAAGTGGTCAAAACGCAACTATATTGTAGTCAGATATATGTAACTGGTACAAAACTTTGCATACGGTGCGATAAGGTAATAAAAGATAGCCCTTCAGAATATCTACATTTTATCTCTACGTATATTTATCTACAAGAACATGTACATCGTCAGGGATAATATGGTTGTAAGTGGCAGGCAAATCTTTTGGTGGACACTGAAGATTTCCTTCTAGAAGGAGGACTGATTGATTCATCTCACATCACGGGGTACTGTCACGGGCCGGTGCAAGGCGACTGGGGGTCAACATCTGAGGAGCAGGCATATTCTCCTCTCGTCTGTTCTTGACAACTCCGAGAAATGAAAGTCTATCTCACTGTAGTGTTTTTGTCTAACAGGGTTTTTGGAGAGGTTAGGATTACCAAGGATGGGGAGGGTAGTATAAGGAGTGTGACTGCCGGGTACCGCGACCTTGCCGTGGGAGAAAGGGAAGCGAGTCTCTACACTGTAGGTAGTGCTATTTCCTACATCCGGTGGGCTTGCTTTGACCCGTACGAATTACACAGGCTCCGAACTGTGCGTAGGAACCTTGAGGCTCAGCCTTGGTCTGGGGGCACCAGACTCGCGACATCAATCATTGGAGTCTCTGGAGACACCTGCCACTCACCCTGTTGTGTGATCTCAGGCAGGTTACCCTGCCTCTCTGAGCTGCAATTTCCTTAAATCAAGACTCTTGCTTGCGAGCGACGGCAATTTAATGTAAAGCTGGGTAAATAAAAAGGAAATGTATTGCCTCTGAGATAATATGAGGATAACTAACATCTGTTGGGAACTCTGTTTGCTGAAGCCTATTCTAACGGTAATTGCTTATTTAATCCGTCCACAGTTTTATACAACAGGTTGTGTCATTATTTCTGTCTTAGAGATAAGGAAACCGAGGCATCAAGGCAGCACCCAAAAATATGCAGTCGGCGAGCATGAGGCTGGGACTCAAATTGATAGCAGATAATAAACAGCTGTTGAATAAATACATGGCCTGCCAGAGAGTAACCAGCATAAAGAGATGAGTTGTCCGGAAGTAATAAAACATTTACAAAGCCAAAAGCATCACTTTGTTTCCATCTGATCCATTCAGTTTATTTCTGTTTCGTAGTAACAGCAGGATCCTTATCCTCTCCTATCTTGGTTTCTGGTCACCAGACAAGCCAGTGTACTAAGAGGCTGTATCATTACTGGGATTAACACGTGTAGCGGGTTCTACAGATAAGGAATCACCAGCTCCATTTCACGTACGAGATGGGAAGCAAAGCAATTATTCAGTTTCAGCGTAACTGCCGTTCAAGATGCATTTGGAGCACAAGGCCTTTCAATAAGAAGAAAAACACGTGCTGAGTTAAAAACCACCAGGAGGATTTGCCTCTACCTATAAAGAGATCTCTGCATTTCATGCAACTTTTTGTTGAATTTTTAAATTTATACTATTATTTATTTATACCTATTTATGCTTTGCCTTCTTTCAAAACGAATTTGAAGTGTATGAGGCGTTTTTTTAAGGTTCCAAGTCTTGTCTAAAAAGGCCACCTTGTGATAAAAAGCTTCTGCACAGCAAAGGAAACAATCCACAAAACTAAAAGGCAACCAATGGAATGGGAGAACATGTCTGCCCATGACATATTCGATAAAGGGTTAGTATCCAAAATCTGTAAAACACTTACCCAACTCAACACTCAAAAAACAAATAATCCAGTAAAGAAATGGGCAGATGACATGAATAGACACTTTCCCAAGTAGACATCCCGATGGCTGACAGACACATGAACAGATGCTCAATATCACTCATCACCAGGGAAATACAAATCAAAGCCACACTGAGATACCACCCCACACCTGTCAGATGGCAGTTCTTTTCTTCACTACTAGGTATTTACCCAAAGGATACAAAAATACAGATTCGAAGGGGTATAGGCGCCCTGATGTTTATAGCAGCATTATCGACAATAGCCAAACTAAACGTCCACCGACTGACGAGCGGATAAGGAAGATGTCGTGTATACACACAATGGAATATCACTCAGCCAACAAAAAGAATGAAATCCTGCCATTTTCAACAACATGGATGGAACTAGACTGTATGCTACATGAAACAAGTCAGTCAGAGAAAGACAACTACCATATGATTTTGCTCAGATGTGGAATTTAAGAAACAAAACAGATGACCGTATGGGAAGGGGGGAAAAAAGAAAGAGGGAAGCAAACCCTCTCCTAACGATAGAGAACAAACTGAGGGTTGATGGAGGGAGGGAGGTGGGGGGAATGGGCTAAATGGGTGATGGGTACTAAGGAGGGCACTTGTTGTGTTGAGCCCTGGGTGTTATATGTAGGTGATGAGTCACTAAATTCTACTCCTGAAACCAATATTACACTATACGTTAGCTAGCTACAATTTAAATAAAAGCTTGAAAAAAAGCCCACCTGGCACATGCCCCATTTAGAATGTAAGATAACAGAAAGTTATCATAAAGCCAAGCTAAAATGTGTGCACACTGAAAGTATGAAAGAGGTAACAGTAAAAAGCAACCAAGGTAAAAGCATAAAACTACAGACAAAATTACCACAAGGGATAGATAGACTTCCTTAGCTAAATTATAATAACTAACAACAGTATACAATTCCCTGAGGTTCAATATTGCAATAATTCACTGAATAACTACCGTGTAGTAAATACTTTTCACGTGTCAACAATTCAACAATTTCTTAACGTGTCTTTTAGGTGCCAGGCTCAGTTCTAGGGGCCAGGGATACGAGAACATAAAATAGCTTCTCCTCACAGAGCTTACGTTTTAGCAGGGGGTGCACAAAACGAGGAAGAAGGTGGGATATTCAGTATGTTAGATAGCAGTAATGCTCACAATAGTTGTAAGAAGTGAGTTATTATCTCACATTTCACAAGAGGAACATACAAACTAGGTTAGCTGTAATTTCTCGCTGCCAATTTTATTTCCAATCTATAGTATTTTGACATTTACACACTATTCCTGAAACAATTCCTTGCAGCTTCAACGGGAGATAGACTTATTTATATTGGAAATGTCACCTATACAGCATTCAATAGGATTTTTCCCCCCAAGGGGCACTGAGAGCTAATTAACTAATCAAGCATAGTTCACTGAATAGTAAACCAGGACCTTGTATCTTTTTCAGTATTTCACCTTGATCTAACAACACTATTGACCCTCAAAGCCCGGAAAGTGCAGCACTCAAATGAAACAACTGCTAGACTTTTTCTTGTAAAGTCTAGAAGGTTCAGTAACTTTTTTATATTCTTTCAAACATGCTGTGGTTCATCTAGGTTTAATTATTTGACCGAAGAAAAAAACACTGTACACATAGGTCATAATGTTACCTTAAAGGGTACTTAACACCTCAAAGTATTTCCCCAAACTGTCTTTATGTTGCCACAACGGCGAACCCTGCTGCTTACCCCACCAACGCGCATTCCCATCCCCAATGTCCCTTGATGGCAGAGCACAATTTACATACTAGAGGCTGACAGAGGCCCATTAAGGCAATTTACCCACCATGGACCACACAGTCTGAGTCGTAACCTCTGTTCTTTCTCACGTTGCCTACATTCCAGCCATAATGGAACTTCTGAGCTTCCCGAGATATGTCATGTTCCTTCATGTTCCTTCGTGTTCACATGCTGTTCCCTCTACATGGAACATGTTTCTTCCACATCTTAACTTGGCTAAACCCTTAAACCACGTTCAACCCAGCTTGGGACCTCAGTACTTCAGGCTGGGATGGGTGGTCTTAGCATGTGTTCCTACAGCCCCCAGGGCATAACCTGCTTCTAGCATGTAATTTGTTTCATAAACATGCACGTGATACTCATTCTGTGCCAGGCACCGTGCTAAGGGCTTTACAACTATTCTCTTAATCCTCCTGGCAACCCTGTGACATATATCTATGATCATCACACTGTTTCATCACCACCGGCAAGGTTGCCGATCTTCTCCGTTCTACTACGAGGACTGGATTATGTTACGGCCAGTCACCTGCGAGCCTAGTACAGGGCCTGGCACACAGTAAGGATTCAACATGGGCTTGCTGAATGAATGTATTTGTTTATCAGCTCTATAAGAAGTCATCCAGAGTTAAGGTAAGTTTAGATGGTACCAGAGTAGAGGACCACCAGAGAGCTCGCATACGTGTTTCTGGGGGCAAGACAAAGACAGAGTAGGATCTGCACCAGAAGACCTTTGTAAACAGGAGGCCCCCAAAGGGCAACACGAAGGACAACAGGGAGCAGCGAACAAGAACAACGGAAGGAACACAAGCCTCACCTCCTTCACGGTTCTGTACGGTACTGTCTCTGAGGACAAGGCTAAGTGACCCAAGGCCAGGGAGTTCGATTTCCTAGGTTGCCAGGGAATCCAGAGACCTTCAGTCTGTAACAAACAGAGAATTATTAGGTTGAGGAAACCAGACCCCACTTGGACCCTTTGGTGGGATGATGGCTAACTTGCCGGAAAGCTGCAAGTCCTCTGGACCACGAAAGACTTCCGGAGGGGACAATACGCCACCTCCCCCACCAGCTGGTTTCAGAGTTTGTTCTTACTTGTAGATAACTTAGGTTTCTGAGGAATTTTGGAGCTAATGTTTATAGAGGTTTTTGTTTTTGTTTTTGTTTTTGTTTTAGAGTTTGAGAGAAAGAGAAAGCGTGTGCAACTGGGGAGAGGGCAGCGAGAGAGGGAGAGAATCCCGAGCGGGCGCTGGGCTGTCAGCGCAGAGCCCAACGTGGGACTCTATCTCACCAACTGGGAGATTATGACCTGAGTGGAAATCAAGAGCCGGATGCCTAACCCACTGAGCCACCCAGGTGCCCCAGAGGTAATTTTTAAAATATTTTTTTGTAGAGATGGAAAACAACTGATCAAAATGTTCAGTGAATTCTCCCTATCTGCAGAGGATATTTTCTTAAATTCTTACAATACAGAAGACCTCTGATCACTCACCCTATACATTAAGAGTAGCTGGTGCCTGGGGGCGCCTGGGTGGCTCAGTCGGGGTGAAGCGTCCCACTTTGCCTCAGGTCATGATCTTGCAGTCCGTGAGTTCCAGCCCCGCGTCGGGCTCTGTGCTGACAGCTCAGAGCCTGGAGCCTGCTTGGGATTCTGCGTCTCCCTCTCTCTCTGTCCCTCCCCTGCTCATACTCTGTGCCTGTCTCAAAAATCAATAAAAACATTTAAAAAATTAAAAAAAAATAAAAAGAGTAATTGGTGCCTGGGGAGCTCAATCAGGTGGGCGTCTGACTTAGGCTCAGGACGTGATGTCACGGTTCGTGAGTTCGAACCCCACGTCAGGCTTTGTGCTGTTAGCGTGGAGCCTGCTTCAGATTCTGTCTCCCTCTCTCTCTGCCTCTCCCTTGCTAGCTCTCTCTCTCTCTCGAAAAGAAATAAACATTAAAAAAAATTTAAAAATGCATAGCTAACATTTATTTTTAGTCGGGTACAGCATTTCACGTGGAAAAAAAATCTCATTTAATCCTCACATGATGGTGAGTTAGGTATCATTATTAACCTAATTTTGTTGATAAGAAAACTCAGTATCAGAGAAGGTGAGCAACTTGCACAATTTGCCAAATGAATACGAGATTAATTTCCCCCTAATTCTTACCCCCCCTCCCCTTAATAAAGACAGAATCATTGATTAGGGTTAAGTCTGGGACTAGCTCTGGGAATTTCAGTATTAAAAATGATGATTTGTGAATCCCAATCCCAGATAAACTCTTGTGTAATAAAATTTCCTCTCACGAAGACAGGGGATTCATTAGTGTTGTTTGTCCGTTGGTTTGTTTGTACATTTTAGCAGTCTTTCCAGACGTGGTCTATCCAGGCACTTAAATGCTCGCATTTTACATGCGGGTAAGCTAGAGGTATTTTAAGAGCACTTATCCTTGGAAATGCAAATCAAAAGCACAAGGAGATACCACTTGACATCCATTAGGACGGCTACGATAAAAACAGGACATAATACCAAGTGCTGGTGTAGCCAATGTGAAGAAAAGTTTGGGCGACACGCAAACATTTAAGCAGAGAGTTACCCTATGACTTATCAGTTCAACTTCTAGGTAGACATAACGAGAGGACTTTAAAATACCTGTGTACACAAGAAACTCATCACAGTATTATTCCTACTAGTCGAAGGGTGGAAACAACCAAACTGACCTCCGACTCGCCAACAGATAAACAAAATGGGGCACGTCCATACAACAGAATATCATTCAGCTATGCAAACAAATCAAGTACTGATGCACGCTACAACCAATGAATAAACTTTGAAGATACTGTGGTAAATGGAAGAAGAAATGAGTGTCACAACAGACCGCATATGGCATGATTCCATTTATAAGGAATGTTCTGAATAGGCAAATCTACGCAGATGAAAAAGGGATTAGTGCTTGCCCAGGAATGGAGGGATGGGGAAATGGTAGGAGACTACTGAAGGGTATGGGGTTTCTTTTTGGGGTGATGGAAGCTGATTCTCATAATGCAGGCACAACTCTGTAGATACATTAAAGCCACGGAACTGTGCGGTTTAAATGAGCGAATTTACAGGGGCGCCTGGGTGGCTCAGTCAGTTGAGTGTCTGCCTTCAGCTCAGGTCATGGGCTCGCTGTTTGTGGGTTCAGACCCTGCATCGGGCTCTGGGCTGACCTCGTGGAGCCTGGAGCCTGCTTTGGAGTCTCCGTCTCCCTCTCTCTCTGCCTCTCTCATTCCCTCTCTCTCAAAAACGAATAAACATTAAAAACATTTAAAAAAGTAAATGAGTGAATTTATGGTATGTCAATAAAACTGTTTTTTAAAAAAGCGTTTATTCACCTTCACTCCCAACAAAACTTAGGAACACTGGGTCATCTGATAGAGTACACGGCAACGATACAAGGGTTTAGTTGTGTTGTTTTACTCAGTATACCGCTCACCTCAGTTAGTTGTTTGGCATGAAGCAGAACAAGAAAAGGAATTCTCAGTGCGAGGTGGGGGGCAGAAAGCACCACCCCTTTCGGCAGAAACACAGATGGGTGATCTGTCCATTACACTAGGAAGGGACTAGAGGGCGTTACGCTAAGCACAATAAGCAGTGGGAGAAAGACAGATACCATATGACTTCACTCATACGGGGACTTTAAGAAACACCACAGATGAACATAGGGGAAAGGAAGGAAGAAGAAGAAGACAGTAACAGAAAAGGAGGCAAACCATAAAAGACGCTCAAATACAGAGAACAAACCGAGGGTCGCTGGAGGGGAGGGCGGTGGGGGGAGGGGCAGAATGGGTGATGGACATTAAGGAGGGCACTTGTTGGGATGAGCGCTGGGTGTTATGTGTGAGTGGTGAGTCACTAAACTCTACTCCTAAAACCAAGACTGCACTGTATGTTAACTAACTTGAATTTAAGTAAAATTAAAAAAAAACAAACAAACAACTCACACAAAGAGGAACACGTTGGGAAATGTTCTTTCTTCCATCCTTCTGTTCATGAGACAGCCCCATGCCGTGGACTCTAAAGCTTAGAAGCCTTAAAGCATTTTTCCTTGACCCAATGGCAGCAAAGTAATAAGTAATGGCAAGAAATGATTTTTGAGGAGGAAACTTGATCTCCAGGGAACTGGATCACACAACTGGCCTGACAACTCCCTTACCCCTCAACGTACATCCCAGACATTTCCCAGAGTGGAAAACTGTTCCCAGGACTTTATCTTATCAGCCCACTGACATCCTCTTAAATACCAAGTGCTCTTCTTGTTCTTAGGAATACAAGCCATTTTGAATGTCAAAAAGATACGGGAAATATGTTTATACTCACATGTGTACGTAGCCCAACTTCAATCAGGGGAGTCTCCAAGGAGAAAATGTCTCAGCCCAAGGATGATTGTCAATTACATTGTATATCGTGGCTGGATAATTGAGTGGCCTTTCTCCAACTGAACAGCTGATGCAGTGGGAGTCACACTCTGAAATGAACAGGGGGAAGAGTTACCCGGCACTAGCTGGGCAGAATGGAAAGGATGCAAAGAAAATAAATATTCATTGCATTCTGAATGCATGCAGAACGTTCCGGCTTTTCCAGAGGGATGAGTCAGAAGCCAGAGAGTCGGGCAACAGTCTGACAAGAGACGGGAAATAGCGAGGTACCCTAGGTGGTGGCATCCTTTTGAGCTTGGGCGTCTCTTTAGGTCAAAACAATAGCTCTTTTTAAACAAAATGTACTGAGAATTATCTTTTTTTTTTCATAATGTGGATTAAGTGCATCACTAAATGCACACGGGGAATGCCGAACTGTCTGCCATGACTTTCCATGTTCATTGACCATTCCCCCTTTGTCCTCGGATTGTTGGGTACTAATTTGAGAAACTCCTCATTGGAGAAATATTTAGAAGGTAAATGCATCAGGATTGTTGACTGTTTAGGTGTGGGATGAGAGAGAAGGTGAAGCGTCACAAAGATTCCTCTGTTTTTAGCAGGGAGACTGCCACGTGCAAACAAGTTTAAATTCATTTTAGAGGAAGAGACACCAGTGCCAGTGGGTGGAAGTGACGTGATAAAGGAAAAGGATTATCGCTGGTGAAATGCTGTTTCTGTGCTGGTCTCCAAGTTGATACTTTGTGTACCAATTTCCACTTGATACAATGAAGATAATTCCGTACAGCGCAACTGTTTGAAAATAAAAGGTGGCACCTCCAGAGAATGAAAACACCTCGACTACCCTTGGGGATGATGTAGAACAAGGCTTTTCCAACTTGAAGGTGCTGGGAATCATCTGGGGACCTAGGCAAAATGTGCTTGCTTCACTAGGTTGGGCTGGCGCCTGAAACTCTGCATTTGCAAGCAACTCCCGGGAGATGCCTCTGCTGCTGGTTCATGGGCCAAACTTTTTGTCGCAAGGATGTATAACAAGTCTCAACCTATTAGTGGTCATGAAATCAAATTAACGGGTTCCTATAAAGATTAAAAACAGATATAGAATGGAAGGGGAAAATATCTGAATTCATTGCACACAGTAAGTAGTGTTTTATGCAAACTCTCAGTTATGTCCAGTTATGACCCAGTTTATTTATACTGCAACATAATATATCTTATACATTTCTTTTTTATCCTGGTTCACAAGCCAAGACTCTGGAAAGCTAGGACTGTGGAGGAAACCTATGCTAAGAGACTGAATTAGAGAACCATTTAGGCTCCTTCCTACTTTGAAATTCTGAGTCTGTGCAAGCTTAGGTCTCGGATTCAGACGTCTTGTTCTAGCATTTGCAGAATATTCAAAGAGCCTTGAGTATCATCGAACCCACGAACTTCATCCTCACGTTGGGAGCCCAAGATGCCGAACACGGCAAGGCACTATGTAAAGGTGTGTCATTTTCCTGTAGTTAGCGAATTATGATGCAAAAGCCCAGAGAGCCCCTCCTTCCAGGGGAGATATTTGGTTCTTATTTCTGTTGTTGTTTGGATGCAGGGTCATTTGATTAATTACAAGGGGCTGTTAACATCAATTTGTGGATTACAGGCAAGGCTATTTCGAAGGAAAATAAGAACCTAGAAGAGTTCATGTCATTTTCAGAGCTACCTTATTTGCAAGGTCATGTCTCAGGCTCTAAATAAATCTGGTTCATTATTTTTTAACTGAACGAAGATTGCATTTGAAATTCAATCAAGATACAGTGTCACTTTTGTTATTGCTCTAATTTACAATCTGTACCAAAAATATCTTAGTTTAAAGGATTATAAGCCTCGCCAGGGTAGGAACACACAGACCCACACACACACACACACACACACACACACACACACACAGTTTGTAAATTTAGAGTTGGGGCAGAGCAACCAAGGGCAAACAAAAGCAGCTTCAAAGGGAAAGAATGTTTTCATGAGGTATTTCAATTTGGAGTTTTACTACTCCAGCAGTCACAAGGGTAAGTATGCTGTCTGAGAAGAAGTCACTAATATATGACTTCTCTTGTTAGCGTCAGAACCGAAGGAGTGAGATTCGACCACTCCGGTTCATGTCACTTCTCTAATAAATCCCTGGCACGGTTTGAATTACATTAACTATAAAACGAATGGATACCATATTGTAAAACCATACAAAATATCCATTCTTTCTGTATTTTATAGCTGTTTTCGTTCATCACAAGATCATGTTTCATTTAAAAACATGAGCTGCTGTGTCAGATAACCTGTGGGGTCACGTCAGCATTCTATCTTCTTCTTTAGTTAAAAATGATTAAGTCCAAGTCCGGTCCAAGTAATGACTATCAATGCTAGAAACATCTAATTTGATCTTAAAGCATTTCAATACAATTTGAATGTTTTGATGCAGAAAACGCAACGCGGAATGTTAGCTACTGAAGCTCCAAATGAGTCAATTTTGGGAAGAAATAAAAATAACTGAATGGCCTTGACAACATTCGAATGGAACTCAGAAACTGACTTCTCTTGATTCCTTCTTAATCACTCCACTATGCGCCTATCTTCACCTACTAAGCCCATACTCAGTGGTGTGCTAGGTATACAGGAAAGACAGGATAAACAAGAATTGAGCTCTGTCTTGAAATCCCTTTTAGCTGGCTTTTCTGAATTGCTAGAATTTTACAGATCAGAGATCAAATGGATATACACTCCACTCAACTGAACAGATCTGCACTGGATCCTGACTTTCTCTTCTTATTCTCAATTACATTACTATTTGGCATATCTCTGATTGGGCTAAAAATCAAATTATAGTCCATGTGCTAAGGAACCAACAATTAACAAGCTAATCAACCGTCTCCTATTTACATTTCAAATATTCAAGCTAACCGTTTACATGTCAGGCTATACCTTGATTACAGGTAAGAACCCTTATTGTAAAAAGAAATGGGACTTCCATGGTAGGCTTGAATTTCCCAAGTTCCACATTTCATAACAGTGAGCTAAAATGAGTCACTATTTTCTCATTAAAACATAAAACACTGTCTCATTCGAACATATAGCATTAGAACGATTTAACGTTGGCCTCTGGATGGAAAGATACTTCATGGACATCTTAACTGCTTCACCCTCTTCAGGCAGTGGCGAGACTTTGGATGTGGTATATGTTCCCGTTTTATGGTTGTTGTATTTACTTTTGGATGATCCAATACTTTTTTAAAGATTTATTTAAAAAGTAATCTCCTGATTTGTTCATTTTAGCTACTCTGCCCGGTATGAGGTGGTATCTCAGTGTGGTTTTGATTTGTTTTACCCTGATGAGAAGCGACGTTGAGCATCTTTTCATGTGCCTGATGGCCATCCGGATGTCTTCTTTAGGAAAAAATCAGGAGACTATAATTTCTGGAGAGGATGTAGAGAAACGGGAACCCTCTTTCACTGTTGGTGGGAATGCAAACTGGTGCAGCCACTCTGGAAAACTGTGTGGAGGTTCCTCCAAAAATTAATAATAGATCTACCCTATGACCCAGCAATAGCACTGCTAGGAATTTACCCAAGGGATACAGGAGTGCTGATGCATAGGGGCACGTGTACCCCAATGTTTATAGCAGCACTTTCAACAATGGCCAAATTATGGAAAGAGCCTAAATGTCCATCAATTGATGAATGGATAAAGAAATTGTGGTTTATATACACAGTGGAAGACTACGTGGCCGTGAGAAAGAATGAAATCTGGCCTTGTGTAGCAACGTGGATGGAAGTGGAGAGTGTTCTGCTAAGTGAAAAAAGTCATACAGAGAAACACAGATACTGTATGTTTTCACTCTTATGTAGATCCTGAGAAACTTAACAGAAGACCATGGGGGAGGGGGAGGGAAAAAAAAGTTACAGGCAGGGAAGGAGGCAAACCAAAAGAGACTCTTAAAAACTGAGAACAGGGGCGCCTGGGTGGCTCAGTCGGTTGGGCGGCCGACTTCGGCTCAGGTCATGATCTCGCGGTCCGTGGGTTCGAGCCCCGCGTCGGGCTCTGTGCTGACAGCTCAGAGCCTGGAGCCTGTTTCAGATTCTGTGTCCCCCTCTCTCTCTGCCCCTCCCCTGTTCATGCTCTGTCTCTCTCTGTCTCAAAAATAAATAAATGTTAAAAAAAAAAACTGAGAACAAACTGAGGGTTGACGGAGGGTGGGAGATGGGTATTGAGGAGGGCACCAGTTGGGATGAGCTGTGGGTGTTGTATGGAAACCAATTTGACAATCAATTTCATATTAAAAAAAAATAAACTGAACCAGACAGTGTTAAAAAAAGGATAACTCTAACAAAACATGTGTTAAGATCTGTACACTGAAAACTACAAATTACTGCATAAAGAAATATAGGCATACCTTGGAGATATCATAGATTTGCTTCCAGACCACTCCAATAAAGCAAATACCACACACACGCGCGCGCGCACACACACACACACACACACACACACACAAGTAATCTCTACACCCAGCAGGGGGCTTGAACTCCAAGATCAAGAAATGCATGCTCTTCACACTGAGCCAGCCAGGTGCCCCTGATCCAGTATTTGGAATTTCTTTTGTTATTTTAAGTTCCAGAAGGAAGCGGAGGCACTGAATAAATTTAGATATTTATTACCAGCAGTATTTCTTCCTTCAAAGTATTCCTAAAGATGATTTGGTGATTACAGGTAGACCAGATCCAGTCCCAAGAAGCATGCTTGTCAATGAAACCAAACCTTCACGTGAGTTGGGTGTATAAATGTAAGGTTAGAACCAGCTAGGTCTTAACTACTTCATGTCCAAAGTCTACGACTTCGATAACCCAAGAAATGCCACACCTCTTTGAACTAATTCATGGTAGAATTGCTGAACAATGAGGACCTACCTATCCATTACAAATACCGTTGATTGTCTAGCAATCTTTCAGTGACCGGGTACAAAGGTGTAAAAGGGCTAGAAATTTTAATTTTTTTTTTTAACATTTATTTATTTTTGAGACAGAGAGAGACAGAGCATGAACAGGGGAGGGGCAGAGAGAGAGGGAGACACAGAATCAGAAGTAGGCTCCAGGCTCTGAGCTGTCAGCACAGAGCCCGACGCGGGGCTCGAACTCACGGACCGTGAGATCATGACCTGAGCCGAAGTTGGCCGCTTAACCGACTGAGCCACCCAGGCGCCCCAAGGGCTAGAAATTTTAGATACTAGACGGGACCAGTGGTGAAGATATTTGGGGCAGTGAAGCCTTTCGAACAATGTATTCATAGATGTCTAACCAAAAGGCTGCCTGGGACTCTATGTAAAGGAATATTTTTAAATTGAAAACACTCATATTTAACTTCTCACTGCCAAGACCCAATCATTTTATGTAATTGTCAGATAAACCCTGCACTACATCACCTATCTTTGTATGTAACTGCCAGGTATATAGAAAATATATTTCCTCTTATTCAGCTTTTTCTATTTTCACAGTCATCTTGGTGAACAGGAACTACACGTGTACCATACATGTAAAAATAATGATTTTCATCTTCTCCAAATTTCATTTCTAAGATTTTTTTTTTCAATTTAGGTCATATACAAGATGGAGAGGAAGCAACGTGAAACTTTTTTATTATTTTCACATTTTCCAAGTCATAATTGGAGAAGTGCTACTTTATCATACCTCACGAATAAAGGGAAATAGGAAAAGGAAAATGGTCTCTGTGTATCACTACAGAGATGCTATAAAAGAAGCATTTTTTCCCAGATAAGGGGTGCACGCACGCAGGCGCGCGCGCGCACACACACACACACACACACACACACACACACTGAATCATTACTTTGACTTCCATTTAGCACAACAGTAAAATATGACTGAACAAAATGTTCACAATGAACTCCCCCACCTGGATACAGGCTACTAAGCCAGTATGAACTTAGCTCTGGTTAATCAATCTTTCAGAGAAACACAAGAGTGGAAGACACATCGGGAGCCATGCCAAACCATCAAGTTTTACCTATTTTTAAGCTCGAAATCACACCAAGTATAAAAATGACACATGCAAATGCAACTAAATGCCCACTTGTTGAATTGATTCATTATTTTGTCATTGGCTACAGATGAAGAAACTGAGGCACAGAAACCATTAACCAGGTCACAGGGCCTGAGCAGTGCCAAGGGCTGACTTCAAGGTTAGTGCTATTTCCTCCGGGATCATGGACGTGGCAAGAACAAGGGTCTGAGGGTGGGGGTAGAGTGAATAAGACACTGCATTTTAGACAGTTTGGGACAGCATGTTAATGTCTTCTGTGCGACTGGGGAGACAATGGTGCGATTCAAATTCTATTTTTTTTTAATAAAAATTTTTTTAATGTTTTTATTTATTTTTGAGACAGAGAGAGACAGAGCATGAGCAGGGGAGGGGCAGGAAGAGAGGGAGACACAGAATCCGAAACAGGCTCCAGGCTCTGAGCTGTCAGCACAGAGCCCGACGCGAGGCTCGAACTCACGGACCGTGAGATCATGACCTGAGCTGAAGTCGGACGCTTAACCGACCGAGCCACCCAGGCGCCCCTCAAATTCTATTTTTAAAGGTTGGAACATTCCCTAAAGCATGAGGTGGGTGCGAGGGAGGGAATAACAGGCCCAAATCAAACCTGGCAAAACCTCTGTGTGTTGAATAGTATCCCATAATGTGAAGTAAATAAAACAAAAACATACAAAGACCTTGATCATCCTTGCCCTGTCATCTGAAACGAGCTCATTACTGGTTATCATTTCCACAAATTAATTCGTATCCCTAACTTTTTCCGGATAATGAAAGTTACTGCACACTTACTACGCTTTTGCAGAGACCTGGTAACATAAAGAAAGTTTTATGCTATTCTCCAGGACAAGATAATTACGAATTTTGTAGAGCCCTCTCCATTTATAATTTATATTCTTATAAAAGTTAACCTTAGCCTTGTACATGTTGTTTTGTTTGGTGTCCTTGTGCCTGGTTTTAATCTTAAATAAAGGGATAAGAAATGCTACTCTTTTTTTTTTTTTCAACAGGGGAAAAAAATCTGAAAAGCCACTTCAACAACCCCAAATACTGCCGCAGTTTTATCCCACTTCACTAACCTCTCCTACTTGTGAGCAGCTTTGATTTGAGCTAACAAGGTTATCAGACTGTCTGTCTATTGTCCTGTTATGGCTCCCTCGGCTGGCTTCCTGCGGTAAACAGTGCTGATGCGATGTTTTGTGCAGGCCACAGCACAAGAGGGGAGTGGTAGGGGAAGGTCTACGGAGAGGGACAGGGTCACAGAGCTGTCAAGGCCTTCCCAGGGATGGGGCTGTCGCAGACCTACGGTCAATTCTAATCAGGGCCTCCGCTTGCTGACCTTAGGCCCAGGTCCTCTTCGGCGGCCAGGAAATGGGGAGAGAAGCCGTATGCTTTGTTCTTTGGAAGTGAATACAGACAGCAGTTAACAGAAGAAAGCAGTGGAAGAAATGAGGAATCTGGTCAAGGTAAAAGGAGCTCAGGCCTCAGTTCGGCACTGACCTATTTTTTTTTTTTAATCAATTCTTAATTCACATAATCACTCGCCAAATTGCCCTGGCTAAATCCTCGGAGGGGTGAAGAGGATTGTATTTAGCAAAGAGCTGAAATAAAACATTGTATGAAACCTTATCTCATCAGCTAATGAAAATTAAAAAAGCGTATTTGTTCACATCTCTCCAAGGTTCTTTGGTGTCCTATTGCGTCCCGACCGCCTCTGACAAAAATATAGATGTTGCGGGGTGAGTAAAAGAGTTGACTGAGTAGAAGCGGAGCGCGTTAGACACCCCTTGATGTACCGATGTCAGCTTCAGCTAACAATGCTACACAACGTTTGTCACATACATGATGTGTATGTTTTCTATTGCAGCTATAATGAATTACCACAAACGGTGGGTTAAATCGACACGAATTTATTCTCTTACAGGTCTGGAGGTCCCAAGTCCAACATGGGGGTCAGTGGACTAACATCCACGTGTGAGCAGGGCTGCATTCCTTCCGGAGGGCCCCGGGGGATATCTGCCTTCTCGTCTTTTCCAGATTCTACAGACCACCTACCTGCCTTAGCAGGTGGTACCCTTCCACCTTTAAAGCCGGTAACGATCAGTCGGGTCTTTCTCATGTCACCATCGCTCTGGTTCTGACTATTCTGCCTCCCACTCGGACAAGGGGCTCTGGTCATTACCTTGGGTCCACTCTGATAACCCAGGAAAATCTCTTTATCTTAAAGCCCGATGAATGGATCCACCCGGTCGAAGTTCCACCTGCAACCTTCCTTGCGATGCAACGTAACATACTCACAGGCTCTAAGGATGAAGACCTCTTTGGAGGGCCAGTACTCTGCCTACCACACACGGCATCAACGGACGTAATGAGCACGACTGGGAAATGCGCACAGGATACACGTTAATGAAATTAATGCTTTGAAACAAATCTCCTGCAGGAGATGCGGACAAGTCGAGTCAGGCAAGTTTCAAACATCCACGTATCTATCATTCCAGACGGTCTCGCACTAGTTCCTGCTTCGTCCTTCAGTCTAGGATCCTCCGAAGAGGCAGCTTCTCACACACCATTATCGGGCTATTGCTGAGCCCAACGAAGTCAGCTGTTTATCAAGTTAAGTAACCACTGGTAAGGAATAAGCCATTTGCAGAAACCAGTTTCAAAACAGATACATAAAACCCACCAAGTCCCAATGAGGGGCGAGGCGTAAGACCTGTGCTATGACACACACATACGTGCCCTCACAAGATGGACGTGTCTATTCACAGCTCGAAAGCTAAGCTTTTACATAAGCCTGTGCTACTCTAATCTTTACTCAAAATACCTGAAGAGGAGGAGAAGGAGGAGGCAGCCATTGTGCAAAGGTAGTCTACTTTCTAGGACATATTGTGGAACCAAAGGTTTGGTTGCATAACCAATAGGTTTGGCAAGCAGTCCTAAATTCTTGTTTTATTCCATCAACCATTCCAAAGTATAATGCAATTCCTCTGTCCATATGCATCAATGATTGAATTGTCAGCACCAAATTTTATCTCCAATTAAAGATTAAATTCCAATGCAACCTGTTTATTCTTATTTTTGAGATGGCTCATTCGACATGTCAAGGAAGTATCCTGAGACAGATTTATGCTGACAATTTTGAAGTAGACGCATTTTGCCTGGACTCCTAACAAATCACCCCGATTCTTGTCCTATATCCAATATACTAAGTGACTTTGCAAAACACAACTTCGTAGCACGATATATAGCTGCATGACCTGGTCCTTGCTAGAAATTTCTCTCTAGACTTATTTCCCACCACTTCCCACTTAATGCCTCCCGTCAGACTTCCTACAATACTCCGCATCAGCCCTGCTGTGTCAAGTTTCAGAGCCTTTTCTTTTGTTTCCTTTGTTTGGAACACTTTCCCCTGTTCCTTTACTCATCTCAACCCCCAACATCCATCAAGACTTTACTCAGGGATGGCTTCTAAAATTTCCCCTAACTCCACACTTACCCACGTGGGGTGGTGACCTCCCTCACCTTTTTTAATGTTCACCTCCTTCTTGAGGTCAGAATTGGGGTCTTAACCTTTTATTTTCCCAGTGATTAGGGAAGACGTTTAAAAGAAGATAATCGAGACATCAGGGATGATTTACCAGAGGAAACACTGTAACCTTGACTGGAGAAAAGCTAAATAAGAGCGAGCTTCTATCACTGGATCAGTTATGAGTGTGGTGTCTCTCGATTGGATGGGGCCCTCAGATGTGGGGCAACAATCGGGCGGAAGGTGGTGCGGGCCATGAAAGAATTCACCTGAGGCAGAACAAAGGAGACAGTTTATTGAATACACCGCAAGGGAGCGGTAGGCAGGACAGCAAAGGAGAGACTGTCCGCAAGGAGGCAGTAGGTGGGGGATGTTTTTCAAGGGGGAAGATGAAGACGTATGGCACCGTACGGGATTTTCCCTTGTGGAAACTGTGCCTGGTTTTAAGTAGCCAACTGGTTACTTAGGGCCTATGGGTATTTTGAGGTGGGGGCCTGATGGGCCTGTCCGTATTCAGCCAGAGGGTCACTGAGGGCCCTTACACCTTCATCAAAATCATCGAACTATCATCGAACTGTATCTTTCAACTTTCAAGTGGGTTCTACTATATTAGAATTGGGTCAATAAATTCATCCTCGTAGTTATTTAAAAACTGGGTCGGGGCACCTGGGTGTCTCAGTCGGTCAAATGTCTGACTCTTGATTTGGGCTCAGGTTGTGAGATCTCAGGGTTGTGAGACTGAGCCCTGGTCGAGCCCTGGTCAAGCCCTGCATCGGGCTCTGCACTGGGCACACACAGAGCCTGCTTAAGATTCTCTCTCTCCATCTCCCTCTGCACCTACCCCTCTCGTGTGCTCTTTCAATCTGTCTCTCTCTCTAAAAAAAAAATGGGTCATAGCTTCTTCAGTTAGCCTTATTTTTTTTAAAGGGGGCAATGCTAGTTGATTTAGTCTATCTAAAGTTTTCCCTATAATTTATAGAATACAGGTTTGCGAACAAGGTCTAAGTGGAACTCGTTTCCAAATTCTTCTATCTACACTCACCTCTTTCAGTAAAAGGCAGGTTTAACCGGAAAAGATCCCTGGAACATCTCTCTGCTTTTTGTTTTTCTCCATGGCCATTAACGTCAATCTTATAACGACCCTTTATGTTGTCACCAGACTACTGGCTAAATCAGATGAAAACTGAAATGCTTGCTTGAAGGTTGAGACTTGGTGGAAAGGGGACAAGCTGGGCATAATTGGTGACCATGATTCTTAGCTTCATTAAAATTCTCTCTTTCTGGCTCCCAGTGTTGGTATATGTGCTGCCGAAGCGAGCACTCTCTTTCTGGCTTCATACACACCAGTACGTTGGCTGACGCCAACTGATTGAATTTCTGTCTCATGACCGTACCAGCTTCCCAGAGGAACCGAGGCGCTGGAAGGGACACTTACTCACTTCTGTTAGTATGCACCAACCCACACTAGCCAGACTGGGGGGCAAAACTGGAGCCATGATCTTCTTTTCTCCTGCCTTCTCAGCCAGTTAGTGGGAGGAACAGCTATAAAGTAAGCGTGTGTGCACGCGGGTGGGCACAAGCTGACACAAAAGAATCTGAAAAAGATCTAGAATCAGCACCATAGCCCAAAGAATAGTTTTCAGTTACGTAAGAAATAGCAAATAAAATAATAAAAAGCGATCTATGAAGACGGATTTATGTTGGGGTGATATACAGAAAAATGCTCTGTGTTGAAAAAAAACAAGAAAAAAGTGTATGAAGTCGAAACTGCTTTTATGAAATTGAATTCTGTACAACTTTCCATCCAGCTTAGATGTGTGTGGGAACGAAGGTTGTAAGAAATCCCTTCCATTATTAAAAAGTGAGTGATGGGAACATTTTGCCTAAATCCAAAATAAAGGCTTTTGTTTAGTGGCAGCATTAGACCCTGCCCGGACAGCTGAATGTTACAAAGCTCTTTTTCGGCCCCTAGCAGTGAAATAGGAGATCTTTAGAAGGATTGAAACTGTCACTATGGACCTAAGAGATGTCTCTTTTATTCAAGCCTGGGGGTCAACTTCAGTCATGCCGGGAGAATTTAAAAACTTTTTGCCTCTTCACAGAATGATTTTCACTGAGGTAACTCCTCAAACATAAAGGTCAGCAGGCCACATTCCAGTTACTTCAGTGAAAATCGACCGAAATAAAATAAAGCAGAGCCTAGTTTTTCTGATATTCTGTCAACTACAGATTCCTATTAATGGCTTCTCCCACATGGATCATTGAAAACTGATAGTCTCACTGGTAACCCTGAAGTCCTGAAACATCTCGAAAGCTTTCCCAAATTATCAAAGAAAGATGGAATGACTTCAGTATCATTTCGATGTTAACCATATTTCATACAAGATAATGATTCGATGTTTGTATATACTGCAAAATGATCATAACAATTCCAGTAAACATCCTTCAATGCTCTTAAAATTGAGGATCCAAATGTCGCACAAAGGTATAGTCCCTTCAATTCAACAGATGTGACTAATGAGAAATATAGTTTGTAAGCATATACAGATTAGAGAACAAGATTGTGTTTACTATTTTAAAACAAATTAAAAGAACATAGAAATTCCTTTCAGCATTTACTATAGATTTTCTGAGCAGCTACAATACACAAGAAAGTATACTATGTTTTGTAAAAAAAAAAAAAAAAAAAATTGTGTAAAAAAAAAAAAACAAGGTCCTTCAGGCCTTCACAATCTGATGGGGCAAATAATATTTTTTTAATGCTTCCCTACTGCCTAGGCCAGCAGAGTTAAGTCTATCTGCGTTCTTTTTTAAAAAAGATATTGTTTGGGGGGCGCCTGGGAGGCTCAGTTGGTTAAACGTCCGACTTCGGCTGAGGTCATGATCTCACAGTTTGTGAGTTCGAGCCCCGCGTCGGGCTCTGTGCTGACAGCTCGGAGCCTGGAGCCTGCTTCCGATTCTGTGTCTCCCTCTCGCTCTGCCCCTCCACAGCTTGCACACGCTCGCTCTCTCTTTCTCTCTCTCTCAAAAATAAAAAAAAACATTAAAAAATTCTTAAATGTAACATTTGATATTTGTTAATTCCCTGAAAGGAGGGACAAGATATTTGAACACGGAGACATCTGTGGCAAAGAGTATCTGATTTACTTCCAGGGCTGATTTCCTGAATAGTCACCTACATAGGTACCCTCTCTCTCTCTCTCTCTCTCTCTCTCTCTCTGTGAACGAGTCAACTCTCTTGAAGCTGTAAACTGCATAAAGGAGGTCGAAATACATAGCTGGAGGAAGGTCAATCTTCAGCCACTGGCACCTTTTAGCACGTTACTAATAAGCACTCAAGGATCACCTCTTAGTTAACTCACTATACGTAGCATCTGACATATCCTACTTCCCTTAGCTCGGTTTCTTAGGAGTTGATTTTTCTCTACCTTAGATGAATAATAGCAACGTATAAAGGTTTGAGTAGGTATGGACAATTTTAGTACCTGAGCTACACCTACTCTTTAATTTTAGCTTTTCATTAAAATGGCCTCAGTTTGTTAACCGTTACTTTGATCTCCTATGAAACGTCCTTACTGGCCATCAGGAATATCCTGAGAGTCTGGTTCATGGAAAGAAGGCCCCTGTTCTATTGCCAGCGGATGTGTTCTATAGTCTAGCGTGATTTTCTTTAGTTGTCTACTTAATATCAGGATGGATATCATGTCTAAGATATTTTTGCCACGATATCATGTTCTTCTGTAGGCTGCTTATTCTTTGCTGGCCTTCAGATGCATTCTATGTTCTCCTGTGATCTTTTTTAGGCTCCCTGGAGTCTGACCACTCTGAAATCTCCCGGGCTCCTTTACTGGATGGCTTCAAGTTGGGTTTGGCCAGTGAGAGTCATCAGCAGATCAAAGGTTGGGAGAAGAAAGACAACAAGGTCAGGGGGTTTCTTCTTTGCTTCATCCTGGCTCCAGGCTATGGTTCCGGCAGTAGCTGCGTTTCTCCACACCTGCTGACGGTATTTCTTCACTGATTCCGGTTCTCACCAGCGTCTGTTTCTTCCCCTTCTGCCTTAGAAGGGAAAATGGCTTTCCGCTGCGACTAGATTCTGGGTGCCTTGTCGTGCCTAATTGTCCCATCAACTCTATAGCAAGATCTCTTAATTGTGAACCATGTGACGGTAAACTATATTTCCTGCAGGGATCTTCGCTGATCCCCAGGAAGAAAATACCAGGCTTTTATAAGAATCTTGTTCCTAAAAAAAAAACAGAACAAAACTTTACCATGACTGCTTAGTATTCAAGAGCAAGTTATTGTGATAAATAAGATTAACCGTGAATCTTCTAGGACACTTCTTCGGGAGTCAGAAACAGTCCTATCCTTGCTCTCTTGGAATTTTGTTACAGACCTGGGTCTAATCTTCCACCGTATCCAGTCTCCACAGTCCCGTAAATCCACACTGATGCCAGAGACAAGTGAATTAGACAGAGGTAATCACATCATTCCTCTGCTCAAAACTTTTCAAGGACTGCCCATCATTCCCAATACCAACAAGATCCTTCAAGATATGCCTGTGGCCTACATACCTAGCATTATGTCCAAACACATTCATTGCCAAGCTTAGTGGGATTGCCTGGAGTTTTCTAACCACTCGATTCACTCCTATGCTTCTACAGTTCTTGGTAGAGTCTTCCATTATAATATTTACTTTAGGTTCTCCAAACCGCTCGTTTGTCTGTCCTTCCACAGGAATTCAAGGCTCGTGGGGGACTCTACATCTTTTTGTCATTTCATGTCCATGCCAAACGACATCTGGCCTATCACCAAAATCTGATCGATCAGAGGTTTTCAGTCTTGATGGCACATTAGAATTACCTATGGAGCATCTTTTTAAGAAATCTTTGTGTCCACACCCTATCCCAACCAAGTGAATCAGAATCACGAGGGTGGGCCCCCACATCAGTTTTTAAATTCCCCAGGTGATCTGAGTGTGTACCTCAAGTGAAAACTGTCAATAGTTGATGAATGAAGGAATCATTGTGTTAAAGAAAATTTAGAACAAAGAAGGGCATACGCTAGAATGTTAATGGTGATTTGGTCTGGTTAATTGGTAACATGCTAGCTTTGCATTCTCTGTGTTTTTCCAAATTTTCCAGATTTCCTAGCATGAGCATCATTTTATTATTAGAAAAAATAAAAGTGCTGCTAAGTGACCTTTGCCTATTATGACCTTTACCTATTAGTAGTGTGAAAGCTAAATGTGTTATAAATCATGGTATTTGGGGATTAGAACAAAGGTTTCACTTTGAAACCCTAGGTACATCACCCAACGCGTGTCTCCGTGTTCAAGAGGTTAAAGGGAGAAGTTTCTGCAGTCAGTGACCCAGTACCGCTCCATTCACTGTATTTACAGTTTGGGTTCCGTTGATCCTTTACGAAAGAAACTTATTCCAGGGTGAGAAATAAGTCCCTCTCACTTCTGTCCCATTTCATTTCACCAACAGAAAATGGTAAACACAGGTCCTCTGCCGGGCGAGACTGTGAGATTTGGGCAAGAGCAAAACAAGAGAGCCAAACACTCGAACAGCAATAAGTAAGTTTCATCCACGTTTAGACCACAGATAACTACAAGCATCAATTTCTTCTAATCGGGGGAAGAGGGGAGACGTAGTAAGAGGTGCTGAGGGACGAAGGCTGCTGTGCCTTGATGGCTTGTCCTTACTCTGTGCTCCAGGGCCTGGGAACAGTTGCTGCCCAACGGCCAGAGAAGGGGTACAGTGTGGTTCACAGAGCCCACTCTTCGGACACAGAGAGTCCAAATGCAGGTCCAGAATGCAGGGCCACCAAGTGCTTTCTGAACCTGCCTGCATTAGTAGGCCTATAGAGTCTTAACTTCTTTCTGGATTGGGATCAGCTTAGAGGTTATGGTGGTAGGAGGCATGACCTATTTAGTGAAACCATGTCCCTGAGGGCCGTGCATGGATTGTATAGTTTGAAGACAAGCCTAGAAAAATCCTTTCATTTTCATAGATAAAGAAATAGTGGCTCCAAGAAAGGGAGCCAACAACCTGAGGTGACCCAGCACCAGACCGGGCTGTTGAGAACGCTAACATTCCTCCGAGGCAGGAAGTGATCTCACCAGGGGTCACATGCCCCTTGGGATGCTATGGTATGTATCCAGGCGGGGTGTGAGCACACCCTGTGTCATTAAGGGAACTGTGTAAGGAGGGGAGACCTGCACTGAGGCTCCACCTGTTCCCTCCCTGGGGCAGGGAGTTACTTAACAAGAACCCCTTCTCAACTTTCAGTTTCACGATCCTTATGTATAGACCTGTCCACAGGATACCTCACATGTGTGAGGCTTTCCCCCTCCACAGATGGGGAGTATGTGTGCTCTGTCTGTTGAGGGACGAGCAAACAAAATGAATGACAAAGGTGAGAAATCCTAACCTCAAGTGTTTAAGGATTCTCATAAGCTGGACCAGATAACCTATTACAGAACCAAGGTCTATCGACTTAGACGGAATAAAACGATTTTTCTCTATCCTTAAGAAACAGGTATAGAAAGCCTAGGACCGTACCTAGAACAGATAAGACACGATAATGTAATGGTAGCTACCCAATAGGTTACAATTAATCAGTGGGCTTCTGAAGAGTGGCGGGAATGGAAGTGAACCAACCTAAACTGCATGTTGGTAATAGGACTTGTAGGCATTCACAGAATCCAGAAAATGACTGGACGTCAGTAAAGAAACACTATGGTGCAAGGTTTTGTCAGAATGTGGGTACACAATACTTAAAAGTTCCAAGGCAAAAGGTCAACTAGACTCTGTCGGGCATTAAAAATTCAAGGATGGACCTGGGAGCAGGTCAAAGACACTAGTTTTTTTTTTCTGGAGCTCTGAGTTGAGCAGTTTTGTTTCCCCCCACCCCAGAAACTTACAGGTAATCACAGTTGCTTTTTTTCATATTATCTCTTTAACGGATCGGAACTAGACAAATTAACGTTTCCCCCCTCCTACTTGCTCCCCTTCTCAAAGGTTTTAAATGCTTTAAGAGTCAAAGGATATGTTGTCCCAAATAAAATTAGCAGTCACGAACTGAAATGATGAATTTTACCGTAAAACTGGCCAACTAAAAAGGATGCAATTTTTTTTCTGGACATGTTTCACATTTTATTAAAATTTTAAGGCTAACTTTAATCTCAAAATCACATATCCACGCACCTATTTCCTTTTGGTTGATTTCACTTAAACTCATGGCGTGTCAAACAAAGACTGAACAAACGTTGACCATATATGTTACACGTAACACAAAGGGACGGCTTTTAACTGAAATTCACTGACCTCCCCCACAACATTATTTTATTATAAATACAGGTATCAAAACAATCCTGAACTTATTTTTCATACTTCTCACAGTCAGCACCCACACCGCTTCAAAAATTAACACAATTTGTGACAGTATTCATTGTACCTGCTACTTTAGACAACTTCCGCTGAAGCTCTTTCACTAAGCAAGATGGAAAAAACATGCCATTTCTGTATTTCCTTCCTGAGATTTTTTTTACTTTTCAGAGATACACATGCTTGCACACCAGGTGATTCTTCTTCCCATGCTTTCATCTTATAAACCTGAATTCTATTTTGAGTACTCCAGGTTGCTGAAATGGTAGTGCCTTAACAAGAAAAAAAAATGGTGCTGCGTTTTTCCTCCTATAACCCGAAAACATAATGGTGCGTATATATTAAATATATCCTTACAAATGTCCAGGTCATGTTTACCAGCTGGAATCCTTTCACTTCATGTGTGGCTATTTTGCATTGTGATACCTAGTTAAGACATGAACATGAGTAGAAGGTTGTTGATTTCAGACAAGTTTGGGATCCACTAAAATGAACTGCCGTATTTTGTCCTTCTGGTGGCTGTGGAAGCCTCCTCTTTTCTTTGGACATCAGGAGACGTCCTAGCTCTTGAAGTACAACTTTAACGCTATATGAACTTTGCCCTTTTGCTGACGCTGGTATGCCCTGCCCATCCAACATTCATTTGGGATTAATTCCATTCATGTTAATTTTGGTTACACATCTAACTGACGGAGGAGCTTCTGGGGAGTTAGGTCCACACTCTACTCTCAGGTTTTATATTCCGTTTTCACAATTTGTCTGCGGAAACCACCATCTTTTCCTGCAGCCTGATGCCAAGACTACAATTTTTTCAAAAATAATTTGAACCAAGAATCTGGATTACTGTAACTAACATCACAAGTGGCTGGATTCTGGGGCTCCTGGGTGGCTCAGTTGGTTAAGCGTCCGACTTCGGCTCAGGTCATGGTCATCGCAACTGATGAGTTCGAGCCCCGCGCTGGGCTCTGTGCTGACAGCTCAGAGCCTGGAGCCTGCTTCAGATTCTGTGTCCCCCTGTCTCTCTGCCCCTCCCCCACTCGTGCTCTGTCTCTGTCTCTCTCTCTCAAAAATAAATAAACATTAAGAAAAATTTTTTAAAAGCCACAAGAGGCTGGATTCCAAGGGTGGAAAGTGACTATAAAGTGCTTTTCTATATTCAGAATATTTTCATAACGATGGTTTTGAAGGAAACAATGCATATGTATGGAACTTCATCAAAGCACACAAAAGCTACAAAGGGCTAGCAAATCCTGAGAGGTCATCGCATAAGATACTTTTTTAACACAGATAAAAGAGCTGAGAGTCAGCCTGCACTTTTGTTTGTTACATGTACAGCAACTTAGCTGATCATGTGTGATAGCAAGAGACAAACGGGGCAGGTAGAGAAATCACCATCATCGAGGCCTTTCTTACCAGGATTTCGACTAAAATCAGGAAGAAAAAGTCTGGTTTTTGTTTCTACCTACATCTGTTCACATTCTCTTTTTTTTTTTTTTTTTTCAGTGTTTATTTGAGAGAGAAAGCGAGCGCAGGCAGGGGAGGGGCAGAGAGAGAGGGAGACACAGAATTGGAAGCAGGCTCCAGGCTCTGAGTTGTCAGCACACAGCCCGACGCAGGGCTTGAACCCACAAACCGTGAGATTACGACCTGAGCCAAAGTCGGACGCCTAACTGACTGAGCCACCCAGGCACCTCTGTTCACATTCTGAATTCAGGATTCAGTGATAGGAACTGGGAAGAATCAAAAGGTGAGTAAGAACCAGTCCCATATTCTAAGCTGTTCACGGTTTAGAAGGAAAGATACGGCACCATTACGTCATCAATATATCCTGTGTGACTAGCTTAGTTACTAAATAAAGTTACGTTTCTTTTACGTGTCTAATAACTTCTACGGCAGTGCTAGGCTTTGAGTAGATGATAAAGAGTTTGTGATTCACTTATTATCTGTTTATCTGATACTATAACTGGCCATATATGACTAGGTTTTCTCAGACAGGATGAATGGACTTTCAAGGTCTATCCTGTTCCTTCTAATATATGACAGTGTTTATTCTTCTTGAGTAAAGCAATAGGAGTGAAATACTTAAGAGAAAGTTGCTTACTTTTACCAAGACTCAGACCAAGATATGGAAATGCCGTATCTAAATGCCCACCAATGGATAGATGGATAAAAAACAAGATGCAGTATACAGACACAATGGAATAAGATGGCCATGAACACATTATGCTAAATGAGCTAAGTGAGAGAATCACAAATACTGTATAGTATCACTTACACGTGGGATCTCAACAACTCACACTTGCACAAAACAGAGAGTAAAATGGTAGTCACCTGGGGATAGGGGAATGTGACTGATGGTGTTCAAGGGTGCAAATGTAAAATGAGCAGTAAATAAGTTACAGAGATCTAAGGCACACTATAATGAATATATACAACTCTACTGTACTCTATATAATGCGATCAATATCACTACAATAGCAATCGCATTACAATATGTAAATGTACCGAAGTGACATATATACCTTCAAACTACACGGTTGTCTGAAAATACAATTTCACTTCTATTATAAAACTTCTCTCAAGTTTTAGAATTTTCCAAGCATTGTTCCTTTCCAAATGTTTTTACATTTTCCTGTGTTAGGGTTAATATGGTATTCTATTCGAGGCAGCTTACTTGTGAACAGTCTATGTGATCTTAATTGAATTTTGAAACTAGTTTTAAAAAACCAAAGGGTTAGGTGATGAAATAAAACTCCCTGACACTTGACTGTGCCCTTTTACAAGTTCATTAACATGGTGAGACAAAACAAACTGTAAATAAGCAGAAAACAAAACAGTTAAAATGGGGTAAACACCAAGGATGTTATTTTTACCTAGATAAACCTGAACACATCAACTATGGAAACATTTTATTAACCTGGTTGATGAACTCAATATGAACTTGATATACTTGGCAATGTCCAGAAATAATTTTTTAAAAGAATCTAAGTAAGATTACATTTAAGGATACCTGAAGATTCACTAAACTGAAAGTAAATAAATTTTTAGAAAAAAGTTTAATTTTTTTAAATGTTTATTTATTTTTAAGAGAGAAAGAGAGAGCGAGCACAAGCAGGGGAGGGGCAGGAGGAGAGGGAGGCACGGAATCCGAAGCAGGTTCCGGGCTCCTAGCTAACAGCAAGCCCAACGTAGGGCTCGATCTCACAAGCCATGAGATCATGACCTGAGTTGAAGTCCGACACTTAACGGACTGAGCCAACCAGGTGCCCCTAGAACAAAGTTTTTAAGTCATCTCTAACCCAATGTGGGTTTTGAACTCACAACTCTGAGGTCAAGAGTCTCATACTCTACCAACTGAGCCAGAGAGATGCCGCTGAAAGTAAATAAATTTAAGATCTCCCAAGAACTACTCAATCTATAAGAACTTGAACTTTAGAAGGAGGATTTCACCACCAACAAATATTAGTGTTTGATTTGTGGGGGAGGGTTTGTAAATAGTTGAACACTACCATGATTTAAAATTTTTTTTTTTAATGTTTATTTATTTTTGAGACAGAGAGAGACAGAGCATGAGCAGGGGAGGGTCAGAGACAGAGGGAGACACAGAATCTGAAACGGGCTCCAGGCTCTGAGCTGTCAGCACAGAGCCCGACGCGGGGCTCGAACTCACAAACCGTGAGATCGTGACCTGAGCTGAAGCCGGACGCTCAACCGACTGAGCCACCCAGGTGCCCCAACCATGATTTTAGATACTGGCATTTTCTTTGATCAGATTTATTACATGTAAATTATCTCATTTTTCTTCAGTACATAATTGTTAAACAAAGAGATCATCTGCTGTCAGTATATTTGCTTTTATTAATATTTAATCTATCTACTCAAATGTACATTTATCTCAATTTACTATTAATTTGGGTTATTTGGAAAAGACTAATTCACTCTCAGAACCATGTTTAAATTTGGAAAGTAGCAGATTCTCAGACACACTAAGTAGCATGCCTTACCTTTTCATTATAACAACAGACTATGAGGAAATACACCGGATTCCTGGCTACAACTTTTTTTTTTTTTATTAAAAAATGTTTTTAATGTTTATTCATTTTTGAAAGAGGGAGAGACAGAGCGTGAGCAGGGGAGGAGCAGAGACAGAGGGAGACACAGATCTGAAGCAGGTTCCAGGCTCTGAGCTGTCAGCACAGAGCCCGATGCGGGGCTTGACAAACTCATGAACCACAAGATCATGACCTGAGCCGAAGTTGGACACTTAACCCACTGAGTCACCCAGGTGCCCCTCTTTTTTTTTTTTATTTTTTTAATGTTTATTTTTGAGAGACAGAGTGTGAGTGGGGGAGGGACAGGGAGGGAGAGAGAGGAAGAGGGAGGGAGGGGGAGGGAGGGGGAGGGAGGAGGAGAGAGGGGGAGGAGAGAGGGGGAGAGAGAGGGGGAGAGAGAGGGGGAGAGAGAGGGGGAGAGAGAGGGGGAGAGAGAGGGGGAGAGAGAGGGGGAGAGAGAGGGGGAGAGAGAGGGGGAGAGAGAGGGGGAGAGAGAGGGAGAGAGAGGGGGAGAGAGAGGGGGAGAGAGAGGGGGAGAGAGAGCGAGAGAGAGAGAGAATGAGAGAGAGAATCTGAAGCAGGCTTTGTGAGCACAGAGCTGGAAGCGGGGCTTGAATCCACGAACCATGAGATCAGGGACAGGACCCGAAGAGGGACGCTTAACCGAGTGACCACCCAGGTGCCCCAGCCACCTCTCTTTCTTAACACTGCTTGTCTCATCTCAGTCTATACACCATAATTAATGACCAGAGGGCAAAAAGACTCTCCATTTTATCCTTTATCACCATTACACCCTCTTTGCCTTGATTTACAGCAGGTATATTCTTACAGGGCTGTGAGAAACCAGCACAAGGCGCAGAGGCGTGGTTTCATGCAGGAATCTATAAAGATATCTGAGTTGTACCATTATGTTATTCTTAAAACAGAGTAAATAGTATCTGACCTGAAAGAGAGTGCAGCAAACAAGCTCCTTTTGAAAAAAAGAAACGATGAAACTAACAGATTCATTCAAACAACCATTGTTCTTTTGGGAAAAGGACAAGTTTGAGGTTAATGTGACATTATCTGTGAAATACTGAAAAATCTGTTGGCCTTGAAAGGGATGTCAACATTCTGCCAGCTTTGGGTTACCTTAGTAACTAATAGACTGAGGCCTTGCGAGTATTTAGTGACCAAGGAAAGTAGAAAGCCATTTAGATGTCCTAAGCGGAACCGAAATGTTTTTTCATTGCATTAAACTGGTTTGTGTTCTTTCCTTTCCTCTTCTCTGAGCTTTCAGAACAGGAAAATTAAGAATGGCTTGAAAATCATTTAACTAAAGAATAAGAACAAAATTGGTATTAGGAAATCCAAGGCAAATGCTTGTGCTTCCAACATAAATGGTAGTTTGTATAAAACTTTCATTACCATTAAAATAGAGAGTAAGTAACACAGAAGAGGTACCATGAAATCCTTGGTTATACTACGAATTTAGATAAATTCTCTCATTTAAACAAGAAGAGTTTTCAGTGATATTCCGGCATAATTGGATACTGTGAATATCATTTTAGTGATTATCTTTGTATAAACCATGAGGCTGAATAGAATATTTAGAACGGTGAGCGACTAGGGATTTATCCAGGTCAATCCCTCCTTGTGCCAGGCAATATTGAGACCAGTGAGGCAGCGAACACAAATAAGAAAATTCTCTGCTTGGTGAATGCCACTTGTCCCTCTGCCATGCTGCCTCTCCAACCCCATCAGAAAGTGTATCACATCTGATCACTGAGTTATGCCAATCAATGGAGCGACTTTTTTTTTTTTTTTTGGTCTTATTATTACAGAACAGTTGCTCTCCTAGCACGGTCCCAGCAAAACAAAGGAGAAACTAGATTTAAGAAAAAAGACAGCATGCAGTGCCTGGCTGCCTACCTCAGTAGGTTACGCATCGGACTCTCGGTTTCAGCTCAGGTCATGATCTCACGGTTTGTGGGTTCGAGTCCCGTGCAGGGCTCTGTGCTGACAGCTCGGAGCCTGCTTGGGACTCTCTGTCTCCCATTCTCTCTTGGCCCCTCTCTACTCGTGGGCTGTCTCTCTCTCAAAATAAACAAACTTTTAAAAAATTTTAAAAAAAAGACCCGCTTAAGTGAAATGTAATGCATATACTACAAAATTCATCTAAGTGTGTCATTCAACAGCTTTTACTCTATTTACAGAGTCGAGCGACCATCATTACAACCTCATTTTAGAGTATTTCCATTTTTTTCTCAAAAGAATCTCTATGCTATGGACAGTCATGCCTGTTACCCGTCTTCCACCCCAAGTAAACACTAATGTATTTTCCGTTTATATACATTTGCCTTTCTGGCCTTTCCATGTAAATAGAATCATACAATATGTGGTCTTTTTGTGGCTAAATAGTAGTTCATTGTATGGATAGATGACAATACACTCATCAGTTGATGGCCATTTGGATTGTTTCCACTCGTTGCTATTATGAATAATGCTGCTATGAACGTGCATACGCCAGCATTTGTGTGGACAGCTTTTCATTTCTCTTGTGGAGATGCCTAGGAGAGGGATTGCTGAGGGCCCGCCAGACCGTTTACTCGAGTGGCTGTGCCATTTTACATTTCCACCGGCAATGTAGGAGTGTTCAGATTTCTTCGCGTCCTCCTTTTATTATAGTGATCCCAGCGGAAATCAGGTGAAACTCATTGTGTTTTTGATCAGCATCTTCCTGACGATTAATAACGGTGAGCAGCACTTCGTGTACTCACTGGTCATTTGTCTATCTCCTTTGGAGTAGCGTATTAGGATACTTGTCTTTTTATTATTGGATTTTTTTTTTAGAGTTCTTAAAAAAATGAAAAAATGAAAGAATATTTAAAGTTTTTAAAAAATTTTTTTTATTTGAGAGAGAGATAGAGAGCAAGTAGGGGAGGGGCAGAGAGAGCGGGAGACAGAATCCTAAGCCTGCTTAGGCTCTGCCATCACAGAGCCTGACGTGGGGCCCGAACCCACGAACTGCAAGATCGTGACCTGAGCCGAAGTCAAGAGCCAGACGCCTAACTGACTGAGCCACCCAGGTGCCCTGAGTTCTTTAAATATTCTGTGCACAAGCCCGTTCTTGGACATACGATTTGCAAGTATCTTTTCCTCAGTTTGTAGGTTGTCTTTTCACTCTCCTAAAGATGTCTTTCGAGGTGCAAAAAATTTATGCAGGGCATTACAGACCTTTAATCTAATAGACCGACCTTGGGAATCAATTTCCAAGAAAAGTCTGTGTATTGGTTATATATTGCTGCTTAGCAAATGACCTCAAACTTAGAGGCTTAAAGCGACACAAATTTATTATCTCCTAGTTTCCACAGGTCAGATATTAGGCACCTTTTAGCTAAGAGGTCCTCTGCTGAGGATCTCAAAAGGCTGAGACCAAGACCTTGGCCAGCTATGTCCCTATATGGAAGCCTGACTAGGAAAAGTCTCCCTTTCTACCTTCCTCAAGTTGTGGGAAAAATTCATTTCCATAAGGACACATGACTGAGATCTGTTTTCTTGCTTTCTGTCAGCCAAGGAGTATTCTCAGCTCCTACAGGTCACTCTCAGGTTCTTATCACATCACCTCCTCCATAGGCCATTTCACAACATGACTATTTGCTCCATCAAAGGCAGAAGAACCACCTCTCTCCCACTTTAAATCTCTGTGACTTCAGGAAGGGCCAAATCTCTCTTTTAAGGACTCACCTGATTAGGCCAGGCCCACCAGGACAATCTCCCTTTTGATAAACTCAAAGTGAACCGTGGGAGTTCAGTCTCCTAACCATGGGAGTTATGTCCTATTACATTCACCGAGTCCACCCACTTGCAAGGATTATAAAGCTGTGTACACCAATGGCTGGGAGTCTTGGGAGTCCATTTTAGGATTCTGTCTACCACAACCCGAAAAGGTAACTTTCTATTTTTATATGGAGAGATTTATAGCAGAAACATTTTAGTTATTGCACTTGTGATTTTTACTTCTATTTAGAGATTTAAAAAAATAACATTAAAATGTTATGTTATAAAAACATAACCTAAACTGTTTAATTGGCCTGAGTTTTTGCTTTTGAAGAAAGGCTAAGATCGAACAAGTGAATGAGACTTTTCACCAAGACCATGTTTCAAATAATTTTATCATATGAAAACTACCAGGGCTAAGGGTATTGAAACAGTAGTGTTCTCTGTGTTCTCCTATAGGATTCTGTTGGCTTCCGGTCTCACATTTAGGTCTTGCATCATGACCATTTTGAGTTTATTTTTGTGCATGGTATAAGAAAGTGGTCTAGTTGCATTCTTTGCATGTTGCTCTCCAGTTACCCCAGCACCGTTTGCTGAAGAGACTGTCTTTTCCATTGGATACCGTTTCCTGCTCTGTCAAATATTAGTTGGCCATACATTTGTGGGTCCGTTTCTGGGTTTTCTATTCTATTTCATTGATCTATGCGCCTGCTTTTGTGCCATTACTATATCGTCTTGATGATCATAACTTTGTAACACAGCTTCAAGTCTGGAATCGTGACGCCTCCAGCTTTGGTTTTCTTTCTCAACATGACTTTGGCAATTCAAGGTCTTGTCTGGTCCCATACAAATTTGACCTCAGCTCCAGCAACTTCTTACTTAGCATGTCGCCGGAGGCAAGGGCAACCAAAGCAAAAATCAACTATCGGGACCTCATCAAGCTAAAAAGCTTCTGCACAACAAAGGAAACGATAAAACTAAAAGGCAACTGACAGAATGGGAGAAAATATTGCAAATGACATTTTAGATAAAGAGTTAGAATCCAAAATCTAGAAAGATCTTATCAAACTAAATACCTCCCCCGCCAAAAACCCCAAAGAATCCAGTGAAGAAACGGGCAGAAGGCACGTATAGACATAGACACTTTTCACGCGGCTAACAGACCCATGAAAAGATGCTCAGCATCACTCATCATCAGGGAAATACAAACCAAAGTCACCATGAGCTACCACCTCACACCTGTCAGAATGGCTAAAATGAACAAATCGGGAAACGACAGATGTTGGCGAGGCTGCAGAAAAAGGGGAACCCTTTTGAACTGTCGGTGCAAATGCAAACTGGTGCAGCCACTCTGGAAAACAGTGTGGAGGTTCCTCAAAAAATTAAAAATAGATCTACCCTCTGACCCAGCAATAGCACTGCTAGGAATTTACCCAAGGGATACAGGAGGGCTGAGGCATAGAGGCACTTGGACCCCAATGTTTAGAGAAGCACTCTCAACAAGAGCCAAAGTATGGAAAGAGCCCAGATGTCCATCGACTGATGAATGGATAAAGAAGATGTGGTGTGTGTGTGAGTGTGTATGTGTGCGTGTGTGTGTACACATTTACATACACACACAATGGAATATTCCTCGGTGATGAAAAAGAATGAAATCTTGACATTTGCAGCAACGTGGATGGAGCTGGAATGTATTATGCAAAGCGAAATCATCAGTCAGAGAAAGAAAGATATAGGATTTCCCTCTTACGTGGAATTTGAGAAACAGAACAGATAGCCTACGGGAAGGGAAGGAAAAAACAGATACAAACAGAGAGGGGGGCAAACCATAAGAGACTCCGAAATACAGAGAACACACGGAGGGGTTCTGGAGGGGATCTGGGTAGGGGGGATGGGCATTAAGGAGGGCACTTGTGGGGAGGAGCACTGGGTGTCCTATGTAAGACATGAATCGCTCGGTTCTACTCCTGAAGCCAAGACTACACTGTATGTTAACTGACTTGAATTTAAATAAATTTAAAAAGGAAACAGTAGCGTTCTCATGAAGCGTTGTTATCTGAAAATTCATTTGAAAAGTAAAATACTTTCAACTTTTCAAATATTTATGTTAAAATCAACCTTCTCTCGCCCCCTCAGCCCCTTTCTCATGCCCACTAAGCAAGCAAGGAACAGCCAGGTTTCCTTTTATGGTCTTGAAATAAATAGTTATGAGAAAAATATTAGTGGAAAAATAATTTTGGGTAATGACTATGTCTATTATGGCTGCTTCTCATTGCTCTGTGGCTTTAAACAACTATAGAAGATTCTGATAAGGGAATCATCACAGCAAATTAAAAATCCAGTTGCTATTTCCGGCTGAAAGCAATTTGATTGCTAACAGTATCACGTAAGTGAAATTTGCTATGAGAGCATAACTTAAGTATTTTCTTCGAAAAGAAAACAAATCCGGGAGGTGACAGATGAGCTACTTAACCAGATAGGGTAGGATCCTCTCTCAATATTTACATGTATCGAATCAGCACGAGGTACACTTTAAAGACCTTCCAGTTTGGGGCTCTAGGGTGGCTCAGTTGGTGAAGCGTCTGACTCTTGACTTTGGCTCAGGTCATGATCTCGAAGTTCGTAGGATCGAGCCCCACGGCGGGCTCGGTACTGACAGTGCAGAGCCTGCTGGGGATTCTCTCACTCCCTCTCTCTCTGCTCCTCCCCTGCTCACCCTCTCAAAATAAATAAACGTTTTTAAAAAATTAAAAAAGACCTTCCAATTTTGTTTGTCAATTATATTTGAGTACCCCCAAATTTAATAAACCCAAATTTAATAAAAAGCGGTTTGGGCTGCAGTATGGGTAAAGGAGGATGAGTTGCGGCTTGAGTCAAGGAAGAATTCAACCAGGACTGGTGACCTGGTGGGGTCGTCGTGCAATGGAAGTATCCTGGGAAAGAAATTCGTGTGTGCCCACGGCTGTGGCACAGACATATCTGAACGCTTCTAATGAGCATGCGGCATGACCAAGGAAGAGTCTGCCTGTAGGAGTTGCTAGCAATTTCTTGGAAGAGAATTTATCTGAAGACACTTGTCTCAGGTGGTATTTTTCCAGATTCGAGACCCGGGGCAAGGATTCCAATTCAAGTGGTTTCATTAGGAGGTGTAGATGACATTGGGAGAAGCATGGAGTCACGGGGCAGGGCAGGGCAGGTACTGAATACATTAAGCCGACTATCACAGTGAGCACGTGCAGAAGAATTCCTCTGGCAAACAGTACACAACACAAGCCCAGAGTTGCTGGAGAAGGGCGAGATCTGGGAAGTGTAGACACCTGTCTTGAGAATCAGTGGTTGAGGGCTGTTCCCAGGAGGTATTCATTCCTCAGCACTTCCTCCCCCTGGGAAGAGCATTAGGCATAGGGATACGGATTGCGTAGTTGGAAGCCTATGGCAACATACATAAAGTTCCAGGGACAGTAAGAGACAGGACACTGACGGTATCTGTTTCCGGCTTACTCTGGTCTTATGTCCTCAAAGGGGAGAGAAACATCCTGCCTTTTGCTTGAATCCATTCCTCCAGTCACTTGGACACTTATGTAAATGCTGAAATGCAAGAGCACTGCAAGTTAAAAGCTGACACAGCTATTTTCATTAAACTTAAAACATACGGACTGGGCATAATTGTGTTGCAGAACCCGACTCAACAGAGAAGGATCCCCGCTCTCTTCTCCACCCAGAATATCGTGTTCCTGGCAAAGTTTTGTGATAACCTGGGAGTGAACGTGCTCTTGAGAACATTACTCTCCTGGGTTTTCCTAAGCGTCCTGGAAAAGTGGGTCAGGGCTAGAAAATCCATTATTATGACTGTTAAGGCAACCACATTTCCACAGGGTAGTGAGGTCTGCAAAGAGGTCGCAGGCAATGGAATTCACAGCAGCCTCGCTGCTTACCCAGTTCTCTCCCGTGTTTATTGTGCTCTATTTACCATCTTTTCTCTCCTGTGGATTGGATCAGAAATAATTTGACAAGAAGCAACTCTCGGGTTGCATTATGAGATCTGTGATCAGAGACGATCAAATAGTCAAGAAACCTCCTGTCTGCCCACTTATGGGTTCATCCAGCAATCCTTTCGAGAACACAAAGTCCCGGGTTTCATCATTCCATGTTGTTTCTTTGGAGTTTTTGGCATCATGGGTCTCAACTGGAGAGAGCCAGGCAGACCTCAGCTTGCTGTCCATTTATCTTCAAGAATACATCGGGTTGCGCTCCACGCTATGTATGTCGTCCCCGTGTGTTCTCGCTCCCGCCTCGGAAAAGTTTTTTTCAATCTGGTGCTTTGTCCTCTATTCCCACATTTTCTATCATTAGAGGCTTTCAATCAGATTACAGCCCTTCTACCACAATGTCCCTCCCAGCAGACTCTGCCACTCAAGGCCCTTGATGATGCGTATGTCCTTGGCATTTACTGTCTAGCTTCCATAGATTCCGAGAGTCATCTCATCCTTTCCAGCAGGGCCACCGTGGCCAACAACCCAGGCACTAGCATTGGGAAAATCAATACCTGTTACTCTCAGCTAAGTAACGTGAACCCAAACTTCAAGGAGATCAGACTTAACTGCTCTCTTTGACACAAGTCTATTGAGTATACTGTGAAGCATTTTACAGTTTCTGAGTTGGACATACTATGAACTTAAGAAAAAAGTAATGCAAAATCTCTCAAGAACTAATCTTAGGGAGAACTATGTTAAAAAATGAACCGTGTAAGAGATAAGGCAAAAAAAAAAAAACCCTGAATAAATATTTTTACCACTATGAGTAGGAAACAGATCGATAAGGAGCCACATCCATGAGTTTTTAGATCTGAGACATTGCTGGTCAATTGCTATTCAAAGTCAGATCATTTGTTGACGATACCCTTCAGCCCACAAGAAAGATTACATTGACAATGACTGCTTTTGGGACACAGAGTAAAATTAACTTCTAGGTTATCCCCGTCAAGGACCATTAAGTCCTGAACTATGAGGGACACTGTGAACAAGTCATATTTTAACCTCCCATGAGCACACGGCCGGCAGGTTTCGCCCCCTCTCCTCCCTTCAACAAATCTGACCTTCACTGAAATTTATGTGAAAATGAAAAGGGAAAGGAAAGCTGTGGCCCGGCCAAATTCTGACGATGTTACTCATTTTAATTACTGGTATTTGGAAATTAAATGGCCTAGGGCTTGTTCGGCAATTTGTTTCTGGAAAAAAAAATGATTTAAGCAAGCCTCAGAGTCCCAGTATCTTTTTACAGCAGGTGTGGAACACGGCGTTCATTTTTCTTTTCACAGAGCGTCCTTGTAAGCATAATAACAATTAGGAAGCAAGGCCTTCACATGGAGACCTCAGGCTCGTTCTGACATTCTTGCTTCGGCTACTTCATTGCCTATAGTTTCCTCAGCCAGCTTTGCCAATACTCGCACTTGAAAATTCCCTTTAAATAACATTTCACTCGGAAGACTTTTTTTTTTTTTTTTTGTAGAAGATTTTAAAGGATAATATGAAGAGTACTTTAAAGTTAATTCAACTGCTTTTTTTGTCTTCTGGTTCTATTGTTTAGCTTTGCCTGTAGTTACACTTCCATTAATACACTAAAGTGACGCGGTTTAAAAGAAAAGAAGGAGGGGCTATAAATGAAGTTGGATTTGAATATGGGTTTCCAGCCACTGAAGTTGGCCATCACCTCAGATTTTCATGAACTGGACTATACTTTAGTATAGTATAGTACACTTAAAAATAACTTGGACAGTTCTATGGGAAATCTCTCCAAACACCAAATGGTTTTAGGTCCTTTTTCACCCTTCAATTTTTCTCATTCTCTCTAAAAAGGGGCTCAATCAAACTTAAAATACTGGATTTGCTATCCTGTTAGCTTTAAGATCTACTAATAAACAACTGTGTATTTCTGCAATAACACATGAACATGAATGAAAACAGAATCTGACCTTTTACTCCCAGCATATATTTGCTCGTAGAAATTCCCCAGGTAACACGAAAATAGTTTACTTTTGTGCAGGCAGTGTATAGGGCACAGTGAGACTACTAGATATTATACTTTGGCTCATGTTATGCAATCTAAATAAAATTACGAGAAGCGTGGTTGGAGCTGATGAGAATGAGCCCAGAAAAGGTATTAAAACAAAATGGCATACAATGAGATGGTAAGGAGACTAGCTTTATTGACTGGAGTGGAAAAGCAACCCAATGTAAAACTCTAACAGGGGGCTCCTATGTTCTGGCATTGACTTTTCTGACCACAAACTGAAATATGGTCCCAGGTCTTGGATCCTAGACTTGTATCTCTGCAGCTAGAAAAGCACAAACAAGAATTCAAATCAAAACCATAATAATATTACTTTGTGTCGGGTTTAGGATTACCTTTTCCCAGTTATTATCTCTGTATGTTTTCTTTTTTATGATGCTTAACACATTTAAAAGAAACTGATATACTGGAGAATCTGACATGTGAAATGATTTGATTTGAAACGGTTAATCAACAGTGGACTTGTGACTTTGACCTGAAAGGTGTAAGAGAATCTTAAAGTTTATAACAGTATTTAAATGGGTAAGTGGTCCTGATTTACTGTATTAATGGTTCTGCTCTATTAGCTTCATAGGGGTCGCTTAAGTGAAGAAGATTGTGTTATACTAGGAGCCTTGTGAAGAATTTTAAGAATTATATTAATTTGGTAGATGTACGTTGGAATTCTTAAGGCAAGTTAAGTAAATCTGAGGTTAATTGTTTAGGGGAATTTAATCTGTTAAATGTGGGCTAATGAACACCAATGAATAAATGACTATTTATAACTTTAGATCTGGATGCAGTATGAGATTTGTAATTGAACTTAAATGCTTGAGAAAACCTGGGTTTTAATTTTTTTAACTTCACCAAAGTATTCATTTAAAAAATAAGTAGCAGCAAACATTTTCTGCTGGGAACAAAAAAAGAACACCCTTAGCAGGATCAAAGAGCTGTTCAGTGTAGGCATTTGTTGGGACTGAAATTAGTCAAATCATCAAATGACAATCATCAGTTTTTGTAGCGTATGACAGAGAAAAACAGCTCAGGTGAAGAGCTGTGTTTACTGAAAAGCAGATGTGAGGTCTAATTAAGATCACTGAAGTTTTCTATGTAGGGGTCTCCTATGAAGGACATACCCAGGAGAGCTAAAAACCCTGAGGGTGATTCTCATGACCATTGTGAGATTATGAGGAAGAAACAGCTGAAATTAAGAGGGAAGAGGGGCTAGAGGAGGAACAGAGAAACAAATATTGCCTTTGATGGGAAGTTGGACTAAATATTCTCTGAAGTCCTTTCTAACTCAGATCTTAATGCCGAGGAAGAAGATGGAACCACAGCACTCTAAAGTAGATGCTCAGAGGACTGAGGGACCGAAAGGTTAAGCAACTGGCAAAGGTCACCAGTTAGGAAAGCATAGCACTGGGACTCAAACCAAGGAGCCTACCCTTTGCCATCTCAATGTGTTATTGATAAAGAATGTATTGAATAATTACTACAGAACAAATGGCAGGTGGCAGGAAGCTCTCTGAAGAGATGTAAAAGCCAGCGAAAGGGTATAGAGGACAGTGGTGGCAGGGGATTGTGGGAAGAACATGTTTAGATGTGTTGGTTTTGGAAGACCTCTCTGAGGAGAGGAGTCGAGATTGGAAAGAAGAAAAGGAGAAGGCCATTGTGAACACCAAGAGGAATGCGCCCTGCTAGGTGCATCTTCCAGGGCAGGGTCCCTCAAGTGGGAGCAGCCCGGGTTTCTGGAATTACAAGGCAGCCAGGGCAGAAAAGGGAAAGCAAAGAGCTAAAGAGGAGGACATCGTCTCCGACTGGCTAGGGACAAAGTCACGCAGAACCTATGGGACAGGATACAGATCTTAAGTCAAAACAGGGACGGCATTTTTTTTTTTTTAATAATACTGATAGCTGTTAGTTTGTGACTGGGTGTTTTAAGGAAAGGGCAGGACATTTATTAGCCAGTCTATAAATATCTGGAGAAGGAAACTGCCTGCAGTCGATGCCAGGTGAGGAAAGGGTGATGCGTATCAGGAGCCGAGGCAGGAGAGCAAGGGTTCTTGGGGGAATGTGAACACATTTTTTTTACCGAGAAAATTAAAGTCAGTGATAGAAAACTGTCAATTTATAAATAAAATTAATGACTGCTTGGTGGAAGAAACTGTATTTTATCAGGACTCACTGAAAGTATCAAAGCGATTAAGAAGAACTACGCAAAGGTTGGCTTCAACAGAAGCTACTCATCCATAAATAACCAAGCTCTATTAAAAGTGCTTTCTTGACCATTGTTAATTAAAATTATCTTCGAAATTTCCTTTTTCTGTCATGTTTCGTTACCCTTTCTCTTTGTTTCTAGGCTCCACTCTCTGACAAAAGTGTAGGTTTCTTTCTGTCCCACCTTAACATGTAGAATTTTCCCTCCAGTGGTTCTCACGAGTGGGATATTTGTTTAAATATAATGTATCAAATTAGCTAACATACATTGTATATAGTGTGCTCTTGGCTTCGGGAGTAGAGTCCCATGATTCATCACTTACACGTACAACACCCAGTGCTCATCCCAACAAGTGCCCTCCTCAATGCCCATCACGCATTTCCCCCTCCCTTCCGCCTCCCTCCCCGCCAATCAACCCTCAGTTTGTTCTCTGTACTTAAGTCATTTATCATTTGCCTCCCTCTCTGTTTGAAACTATTTTGCCCCCCTCCCTTCCCCCCGGTCTTCTGTTAAGTTTCTCAAATGCCACCTATGAGTGAAAACATATGGTATCGGTCTTTCTCTGACTGACTTTCTCTGACTCACTTAGCATATTATTTCTATTGCTAAAGGCTATCTGTCAGCATGACTGTGGGTAGGCCATTACAGGACAAGAAGCCAATGCGTAAAGGTCCTGCCCTCTGAGGGACAGTCCCCTTCAATGAATTGTTCTTCCCCAAATGACAATACTACCTTAGTTAAAAGCACTGGGTGCACTGGAGATTCTTTTTCATTTATTAATATGGATTTTCCCACCTAATGAATTCCTAGACGTGAAGATTTCCTGCCAAAACCTTAATTATTTTAGTAATTTTCCCACAGTCCATTTTAAGGAGCCTCACATCAGTAGCTTTTTCTAGTCTTCTTTCTTGTCGGAAAATGGACTGGTTTTTCTAGAGCAGATTATAGGGATAATATTATTGGGACTATCTGACCTGACGGAACAGCCATTTTATGCATGCGTATATACTACACCTCCATAGAGAAAGGGAAATCCATTCTACATAAAAAGGTCATGTAAATATTCACAATGTGATTCCATTAGAGGCAATATGTTTTCATCGGCAATGAAGAATTCAGGCACATTCAGTCACATATGTGCGGCCATTTGTTTTCTAATGGCTGGAGTTCTGTGCTTTCTGCCTGGTTGATCAGTAGTTGGAACAGATTGGCAGGTAAGAAATGGGTGATTAGACAAATTCTATGTAGGAGTTGATCTTCAACATCCTCCAGCATCTAACCAGTAACATAATTAGCCAACATGGCTCCCCCAGGTTTTACAACTTAGAAGGGCCATAATGGGTACCATTTTCACTTATTAACATGCAGAAGAATAACTCAGGAGCATTTTTACTTGACCTTGATTCTTTTTTTCCGTTCACAAGTTGCCAATGGCAGACAAGGTAATTTATAGAGAGACATTTCATGCCAAGGAAAGTAGCAAGGCTGAAATGCAGCTATATTCCCCTCTGGTATAGAATATTTGTTTGAGGTTTTAGATTTTAGAAAGCACGTTCCCCCACATTGCCTTCACTGCTTCCCACTATAGCCCTGTAAGCTAGGCAGGGCAAACATCATTGCTGCTAAATATTGTTTTGAAGAGATGATATCAAACTCATGTACTAGCAGGTTAAGCAATTTTCAAGAGGTCACTTGGCCAATAGGGGTGAGCTCAAGATAAAGTTTTTGGATTTCCAATTTATTCCTCTCTACTTTTTAATTCCATCATTGAAAGAAAGGAAACTAGGAAAGAAAGCCCTGTACTCTGTATCTGGATATAATGTGGATGAGATTTTATGTACCCAAGCCTGTCGATTACTGGTAATTTCCCCCAAGTGAGTGAAAAGGATTTAAGTAAACCCTCTCACTTTTTTGGACCTTTTAATGCCTTGGTCTCTGTCTTAAATAAAAATAAAAGTCCATTTGGACGTATTTCAGGAAATACAAAGTACCCTTTAAAGTTCTGTGATCTGGAGAGATTTAAAAATTAAAAGCCATACAAAGAATTAATGATTTCAGATGGGGCGATAAATTAAACTAAAACGCCACTAACAGTCTACACAAGGTTTCTCTGGATGAAAAAGTAAGGTCTGCAGGAAAGATGGCCTTATATTCAGCCCGGCTCAGTCAATTCATTAAATACCACGGAAACAACAAAGTTATGTTATTTTTTCCCAATTGATGGTGAGTGTCTTTTCCCCCCTTGTTCCTAGTTTTCAGCTGGATTTGGCCACCTGGTAATCCTAGCAGATGCACCAGATACAAATACATAGTTTGACTAAAGCTATTAGTTACCGACACTCCATTTCAGAATACCGTGCTTGATTCCTTTAGTTAAGGAAATTATATAAATGCGTCCCTTGAAAATGACTATTAGCTTCTAAGTGTGGGATTCAATATACAAAAAGAAAATAAAATTTAAGTTTTAAAGAAATATGTAAAAAGAGTATACCACCATATTTGAGGAATGAAGACACAGCAGAAAAGCAAGGACAGGTATAATTCTAAGAATGAGCAACTTACAATGATGTTTAATTTTTCTGAACATTAAAACATGGGTTTTATTAGCAATAAAATCTCAGAAGAGGGCATTACCCAGGGAAATTATTGACCATGTGAAGTTAATGGACCTGTCCCTTGCCTTGGGCTATGAAACCTTTTAGCTATTCTTCCATCAATCTTGGAAAATGCCTCTATCAGGATCATTAATGCACAAGAAAGTTGAGAAAAGGGTGATGTGGGAATACAAAAGATACAAAAAGGATACAAACTTTCCATCTAAGGAATCATCGGTAGGAATTTTTACAGAAATGTGCTACCGAGTTAGTATGGGGATATTCTCCGAACCCCCCGTCTCTATACACACACCAACACACCTAAATATATGTATATGTGTGTGTGTGTGTATATATATACATATATGTATGTGTGTGTGTGTGTGTGTGTATATATATACACACACACACACACACACACATATATGTAACTTTCTTCTTTTATACCTTTGATATACATATAGAGAACTTATGTATTTATTTATCAAGCTAGTATGGGGATATTCCCTTTATATATATATACACACACACGTTGTTTATAAATATACACAAATATACATACATATACATATACACACATATATATGTATATACCTTTCTTCTCTTATACCTTTGAGACCTATACCAATTCAGAAAAAGATTTATCCAAAGAAAAATAACTTCTTAGTATCACTTTACCAAAACCCAAATGTAATTACTTAGAGTAAGTTAGTCCTATAAATGTTTTGACACTTGGTCAGGCAGGAAAAAGGGAGGGAGGGAGGGGTGCAAGGCAGAGGGGAAGGACTTGGTTGAGAAATGAGCTCTCCATAAAGCAAAAAGCAGCAAGTTGGGGTGCACGTGCTAGCCAGCGCCGTATTAGAGTTGTTTCCCTGTCCGTATGTCATTTAGACAGTGCGATGTGATGTTAGGAACTAAAGGGGTTAATCTTACTTTGCCTACTATGTTTTTCCAGGTCTAAATGATCTATGTTTGCGTTTCATAAATGATGAAGTATTTCACTTTCATAGACCATTTTGAAAGCATAAAAATGCAGGCCGAACCAGCATTTTCCAATTATTTATTCAGGTCAGCCTGAAATCTCCAAATGGCATTCAGAATACCCCCTAAAGTAATTTGTTATTTCCCATGTTTTACATTTACTATTTTATGTTGAATGGAAAAAAATTAACCTAATAAGAATTACCGTTATTGTATTACAAAACAAAAATGCAAAATGACTGATGGCTAAAGTTCAATTACAGTCTTTGAACAAATCCTTTTTATTCTCATTGAGAAAAGGCTAAAAAAGGAAAGGCTCATTTAAAGCAAAATAGCAGTTAAACAAGCCAGCATTTATTATCATTTACAATGGGCTTCTGACTGTGCCAAGAAAGACCAAAGGCATATAAAACATGGATTAATGTCCAAAAAATAATGACAGTATGCTAATATTGGGAATTTTATAATATGCTATAGAGAGTGAAAGGAGAGGGAGGTCAATGAAGACAGAGGAGCTAGGGCTTGCGGTGCCCCGGAAGACGGGTGGAACCCGAATCTCTAAAGGAAAGAGAAAGGACATGCCAATAAGGGGCCAGGATGAACACAAGTAGAAGCATGCTACGTGTGTGGAGATCATGTGGACACAGGAATGAGCAGTACTAACCACATGTGTAGAAAAGTAAGGAGGAATAATGTTAGAAAGGTTAACTGATGAGGCCAGACGACTCAGCTGAATCACACCCAAACACAGGTTGGTTGTGATTATTTTCAGGTTATTGCTTACTCTGAGCCTCAGTTTCCCCATATGTAAAATGACATGTTTGCTAAGAATGAAACACAAACACGTGAGCTTGTGAGCCCAGTTATGATGGCTGTGGAAGCCAAGTGCTTCTAACTTAGAGTAGAAGCACTGAGACTCTATGGGATAAGACATGTGTTGAGCAAGAAAGTAGCGGAATTACAGTAGCCCCTAAGAAAAATTACTCCTATTAACCACAGTCAAGGCAAACTGGCTGGCTCAAGACCAGACTCATGAAAGCTAGCCGTGCAACTACTGTACAAGTCTCAGGCTGATATAGTAGGTTGTGGGTTATGGCCATAGCAAAGGAATGGCGAGGAAGGGTTGAACTCTAAGTTCTAGAATATTTGCTGTCATTCTGGATTTCCTCATTATGGATGTTTTAAATTTTTTTAATGTCTATTTATTTTTGAGAGAGAGAGAGACAGAGAGTGAGTGGGGGAGGAGCAGAGAGAGAGGGAGACACAGAATCCAAAGCAGGGTCCAGGCTCTGAGCTGTCAGCACAGAACCCGACACGGGGCTCGAACCCACGAACCGTGAGATCATGACCTGAGCTGAAATCAGACGCTTACCTGACTGAGCCACCCAGGCGCCCCAATGGATGTTTTAATAACATATGACACCTACCTTGTGCAAAGACTCTACACCTGAAAACTAATGTAATATTGTATGTTAATTATACTCCAGTAAAAAAAAAAGACTATATTTAAAACTAGATGTACAGGTACCAACGCCAGTGCTATGAACTGATGACATTATTTTACTCTTAAACTGTCCATAATAATTCAAACTAAATGAATGTGTTTTATTGCATTTGTATCTATGAGATATGATGACAGGCACTAACTTACACAGAACACAGGGAAGATAGTATTTTCCAATCTCAGGGTAAGCTATCAACATTTAGTTCATGTCAACACATACGCCCCACCCCACACAGTGTATAATAGTATTGAGAGTCCCTAAGTCTAGCAGCAAATATGAGATGCAGAATTATCACTCAGAGGAAACAATGAATGGTGAGATATAATATATATTAGTATTCGCCGTGCGTAATCTTCCTTTGTTTGGTGGAACAAACATCTGGAAAAATTTCACTCATCATCAGTGGTCTCACAGTACATCAATTCCTACCCAATGACATGACACAATGCGGTGATCATCTGCCTTCTTGGAAATACCCAATTGTGAAGAATGCTTAAGGCAATACTCAATTTTATACTGAGTAATGAAACCCATTTGGATGTGTAAAAACAACGAGCTACATTAGAGAATATTTATGTTCTAATTCTCATTTAGCACTCCCAATTTAAGTCACTAGTACGTAAGTGCGATGGATAATTATAGTACATTTTGGAATTCTGAGTCTTAAGGAAAGATTAGACTTGGAATCGTAAGACTTATGTTCAAGCCCTTGCTCTACCATTTATGGGCTCTGTGACGGCTCTGCGTGCGTGGCTGAGAGTTTTGTGTTGGCCACAAAGCAAGTATCACTATGTTTAATAGTTCTGGGTCCACTTCATGAAGATTATCCATACACATGAGCAATTCCTCATTTTCCTTATTCTAAGTTTATAAATATTCCCATTTCCTGCCAAAGCAGATTCCATAGGGGAATGGGGCAGGAATAACCTCAAGGAGGAATAGAAATGTTTTTAGGAAATTGTCTTTGGCAACTGTCACCAGTGACCCACAATCCTTTTTAGGTAAAGCATCTCAGAATAGACATTTTTCCAAAGGAGACATATAAATGGCCCCAAAATACATGAAAAGGTTTTTGACAGCACTCATCATCAGGGAAATGCAAATCAAAATCACAAGGAGATAGGATGTCACTCCCGTTCGGATGACCGTCACCAAAAAGACAAGAAATAACAAGCCCTGGCAAGGGTGTAGAGCAAAGGGAGCCCCCGTGTACTGTTAGTGGGAATGGAAAGTGGTGCCACCGCTGTGCAAACCAGTAAGGAGGTTCCTCAGAAATCACAAATGGAAACACCGCATGGTCCAGCAATTCCACTGCTGTGTCTACGAGCGAAGGAAATAAAGTCAATCGCAAACAGGTATCTGCATTCCCATACTCACTGCAGCATTGTTCACCATAGCTAGGATATGAAAACAACCAAACTCACAGAAGCAGAGGGCAGAACGGTGGCTGCCAGGGACTTGAGGCAGAGTGGAGGAAGTGGGGAGATGTGGCTCAGCGGGTACAAACTTGTAGTTGTAAGACGTCTAAGTTCTGAGAATGTAACGTACAGCCGGGCGACTACAGTTAATAGTACCGTATTATATACTTGACATGTGCCGAGAGGAGATCTCGAGTGTTCTCATCACACACAAAAAAGGCTAAGTATGTGGCGGGATGGATGTGTTCATGACCTGGATTGTAAGGGGCTTCGGAAGATGGCAGAGCAGGAGGACCTGAGCTCACCCCATCCTAGTTTACAACTCGATATCACGCACACCCAAGTCCATAAACTGGAGAGGAATGTGAAGACTGGCCGAACAAACTCTACAACTAAGCAGAGAGAAGGAGCTGCATCTGAAAGGTTAGAAAGGTCAGAAAGGGGGAGGGAGGCTGCCCCAGGGGGGAGGGAGCTGCAAGCACAGAAAGGGCAGAGAAATGGGCCCTCGCGCCAGGGAGGTCACACGGGGAACGCTTACCCCCGTGACATTTGGTTTTAAAAACCAGAAGGGCTGAATTGCGGCAGGGCTTACGACCTGGAGCTTTAAAAGTCAGCTGACTCGGCACTGGGCGAGTCCGGAAGGCGAGTGAGAGCTGTGCTGTCCCCCTTAAACACACAGCAGCCTGAATGGAGACACAACATAAAAATGACGATGTATCCCCAACGCTGGGGCAAACTGGGAACAGACCGGTTCATACTGATTTCGGAGGCTGCTGGGAGGCCACTTTGAATACAAGGGAGCTGGTAGGCGCCATTTTCCTCCCCTACCCCTCAGCATCAGCACGCATCCACCTGCAGGCCGTGGCACCGCACAGACACTTGTGACCTAAGCTGCTAGCGGTGTGCCACACCCACGAGTTCTCCTAAGGACCCACCCACTTCAAGACTGTTAGCCTCTGACCTGGGCTCAGGGCAATTTGGTTAAAGCCCCACGCACGCCCCACCCAGCCAAGACTGGCGCCGGGCCCTCACTGCTGTGCCGTGCCCAGCCGCCAGGTGCACGGCTGCCACCGTGCATGGTGTCCAGCCGTGCACGCCCAGGCACCATCTCGTGCCAGGCTCAACTGCGCCCAGCCATCACCAGGGCCGTGCCCAGCCGCGTGCCCCCAGCTGCACCCAGGCACAGCCTCAGTGCTTCAGGGGATCTGGCACAGGACTAGCGACCCGGTGCAAATTTTGCTAACATCACTGTCCTGTTCCCAAGTTCCCCAGTGTGCACGTTGCCTCAGAGCTGGCCTGCCTGGGTCCCACTAAGACCACCGAGAGTAAACACAGCCCACAACAGGCAGAGAGTCAGTACATACAATTGCACTGAAAGGAAAAGTGACTCAGATGCAACAGCAGAGCATAAGCAAAACACATGGGATACCCACCGCCCTGAAGTGCTAGGCTCTGGCGAACAGGTGACATTGCACTGCAGGGCACTCCAGGGCCTCTTCTTCATAAAGTCATTACTTTCGAGACCAGAAGACACAGCTGACTTTCCTAACACAGAGAAACAGACACCTCTAGAGAGGCAGAAAAAAATGAGGAGACAGAGAAATGTATTCCAAATGAAAGAAGAGGACAAATCCACGGTCAGAAATCTAAGCAATACAGATGTAAGTAAGCTGCCTGATGAAGAATTTAAAACAATCATCATAACGATATTCACTGGACTTTAGAAAAGAGGGGGAAGACATGAGAGGGGCCCTTAACACAGAGATAAGAAACAACACAGCAGAGATAAAGGGCACAATAAATGAAATGAGAAACACACTTGATGGAATGAACAGCCGGATGGAAGAAGCAGGGGAATGAATTAGTGACCTAGAAGACAGAGTAATGGAAAGCAATAAAGCTGAGCAAAAGAGAGAACAAAGAATTATGCAAAACAAGAATAGGCTTAGGATATTCAGTGACTCCATTAAATGTAGTAACATTCATATTATAGGAGTCCCAGAAGATAAGAGAAAAGAGGGCAGAAAACTTATTTGAGGAAATAATAGCTAAAAGCTTGCCTCATCTGGGAAAGTAAACAGACATCCAGATCAGGGGGCACAGGGAACTCCCATCGAAATCAACAAAAGCAGACCCACATGAAGACATATTGTAATTAAAATTGTAAAATATAGTGATAAAGAAAAAAATCTTAAAAGCAGCAAGACAAAAGAAGTAATTAATTTATAAGGGAATATCCATAACGCTAGCAAGAGATTTTTCAACAGAAACTTGGCAAGCCAGGAGGGAATGGCATGATATATTCAAAGTGCTGAATGGTAAAAATCTGTAGCCAAGAATACTCTATCCAACAAGGCTTTTATTCAGAATAGAAGGAGGGGTAAAGAGTTTCCCGGGCAAACAAAAACTAAAGGCGTTTTTGATCACTAAACGAGCAAGAAATATCAAAGGGGACTCTCTGAGTAAAGAGACCAAAAGTGACAGTATAAAGGTAAGAAACACAAAAGCAGTAAAAATGAGTATTTCTGTAAAAAAATCTGTGAAGGAACTCACAAAATAAAAGGATATAAAATATAATAACATATACCTAAAATGTAGGAAGGAGAGAGGAAAGAATGGGTTCAAACTTTAACAACCATCAATTTAATATAGACAGCTATATGCAGAAGTTATATACAAACCTAACGGTAACCATATTTGAAAAACCACTAATAAATATTCAGAAGATGAAGAGAAAGAAATCCAAGTAGATCACTAAAGAAATCCAACAAACCATCAAAGAAAGAAAGACAAGAAAGGATCAGAGAATAACTTCAGAAACAATAAAATGGCATTAAGTACACATCTATCATATACTACTTTGTTTTTTTTTTTAAATTTTTTTTTAACGTTTATTTATTTTTGAGACAGAGAGAGACAGAGCATGAACGGGGGAGGGGCAGAGAGAGAGGGAGACACAGAATCGGAAACAGGCTCCAGGCTCTGAGCCGTCAGCCCAGAGCCCGACGCGGGGCTCGAACTCACGGACGGCGAGATCGTGACCTGAGCCGAAGTCGGACGCTTAACCGACTGAGCCACCCAGGCGCCCCTATCATATACTACTTTGAATGTAAATGGCCTAAATGCTACAATCAAATGACACAGGGTGACAGAATGGATAAACAAATCAAGACCCATCTATGTGCTGCCTACAAGAGATTCATTTTAGGGGCGCCTGGGTGGCTCAGTCAGTTAAGCATCCGACTTCAGCTCAGGTCATGATCTCGCGGTTCATGGGTTTGAGCCCAAATAGGGCTCTGTGCTGAGAGCTCAGGGCCTGGAGCCTGCTTCGGATTCTGTGTTTCCCTCTCTCTCTCCCCCTACCCTGCTCACACTCTGTCTTTCTCACTCTCAAAAAAATAAAGATTAAAAAAAAGAAAGAACCAAACACACACACACACACACACACACACACACACACACCCCCAAGAGACTCACTTTAGACCTAAAGACACCCGCAGATTCAAACTGAGGGGATGGACAAACAGCTATCGTGCAGAGTAGCAGAGTACTGGAGTAGCAGTACTTAATATCAGACAAGAAAGACTTTAAAACAAAGACTAAAACAAGAGACAAAGAAGGTCACTGTAACATACTCAAGGGGACAATCCAACAAGAAGATATAATAATTCTAAGTATTTATGCACCCAACTTGAAAGCACTCAAATACATAAAACAATTGATAACAAACATAAAAGAACTAATCAATAATCATACAGTAATAGTAGGAGACTTTTACACCCACTGACATCGTCCATGGACAGACCATCTAGGCAGGAAATCAACAAGGAAACGATGGCTTTGAATGATACACTGGACAACTTGGACTTAATATATATATTCAGAATGTTCCATCTTAAAAGAGCAGAATACACCTTCTTTTCAAGTGCACACAAAACATTCCCCAGAACGGATCACACGTTAGCCCACAAAACAAGCCTCAACAATTTCAACAAGATTCAAATCATAACCATACCAAGCATCTTTTCTGACCACAGCACTATGAAACTGGAAGTCAACCACAAGAATAACTCTGGAAATGCCACAAACACGTGGAGGTTAAATAACATGCTGCTTATACAACAAACGGATCAGCCAGGAGATAAAAGAAGAAATAAAAAGTACATGGAAACAAATGAAAATGAAAACACAGTGGTCCAAAACTTCGGGGATGCAGCAAAAGCAGTTCTGAGAGGGAAGTTTACAGCAATACAGGTCTACCTCAATAAGCAAGAAAACCAAGTTCAAATAAACAACCTATCATTGCTAAGAAGAACAATAAACAAAACCTAAAACCGGCAGAAGTAAGGAAATAATAAATATCAGAACTCAATGAGAACACAAATGAGAGAGGAGAAATAAAACACCACAGAATTACAATCATAAGAGAATATTAGGAAAAACTATATGCCAACAAATTGGACAACCTAGCAGATATTCCGAGAAACATACAGACTCCCACAACTGAAACAGGAAGAAGTAGAAAATTTGAACAGACCGATGACCAGCAAGAAAATAATTAGTAATCAAAAACTCCCAACAAACCAAAGTCTAGGACCAGATGGCTTCACGGGCGAATTCTACTAAACATTGAAAGAAGAGTTAATACCTATTCTCAAACTATTCCAAAAAATAGGAGAGGAAGGAAAACTTCCAAATTCATTCTATGAGGCCAGCCAGCATTACCCTGATACCAAAACCAGATAAAGATACCACAAAAAAAGAGGACTACAGGCCAAGATCTCTGATGAACATGGATGCAAAAAATCCTCCTGAAAATACTAACAAACCAAATTTAAGAACACATTAAAAAAAATCATTCACTATGATCAAGGGGGATTTATTCCTGGGTTGCAAGACTGGTTCAATATTTGCTCATCAATCAATGTGATAAAACATCACATCAATAAAAGAAAGGGAATGAACACAGGATCATTCAATAGATGAAGAAAAAGCATTTGACAAGGTAGAACATCCTCTCATGACAAACAAAAAGGCTCCACAAAGTAGGTTTCGAGTGAACATACTTCAACATAATAAAAAGAAGGGCATAGAGTATATAAAACTCCTAAGTTGTTTAAAATAAAGTCTTTTTTTCCTTTTAGTAGCAGGAATTCCTAACCTGGTATGTCTTCCCTTTAGTCTTTCAAACATTTCCTTTTATTTTTAGTTATGAGTCTCATTTCACCAGTTGTTAATTTTTCCAGACTAATCCCAACATCAGATACTACTTACACAATTCCTATCACGGTCCTTAAATTGCATCGGAAACAAGAATGTCCAGCTTTATCCAATCTGCAGTTTAGACACACAACAACAGTAACGAAAGAGCAACCTATCTATCACAGCGGGTTGTCCATTTGCCATAAATGAATGTAAATATGGGACTACGGATAAAATTGCCCCCTCTGATAAGGGTTGCCTGACTTGTATGCAAATACCACGGAAGCCACATCAGAATAGGTGTGACTTCAAAATTTATCTCATTAAACGGAAGACACTGCAGCCTGATGCCTTGACTGGATCATTTATAAGGAGTGTGACTGAGTGAGAGAGAGAGAGAGAAATCCTGCCATACTTGCCTCCTATATTACACATTGCCATTCTGTCGAGTCAAATCTAATATAAATGAATCACATTAATCAGAAAATGTGAATTCTCACATGACAAGCTAAAGGGGCATGCCATTTCCAATTAGAATAGTGATCTAAAATTAGCTACTGACACAAGCAAGTATACATGGTCAATTTGCCTGCCTGAATCCGAAAATTAAATAAGACATATTGGGTAAGAGATAGCCCTGTAATTCACTCATGTCGCTCAGCTGATGTCACAAGCCACTGGAGAATATTCAATCTTGTGCTCATTTTGAGATGGTTGGATTTAATTCAACAAAATATTTAGATCCATTGTGCACTGATTTCATTTTGTGAATACTAGGGGGTGAGCACAAGAGAGGATATTCGCTATTGTTTCCAAAGAGGAATAAATAAATTGAGACGGCAAAGGAGAACGGTACGTTGCAAGGTCAGTATCTCATTATTGATATGTATCAGCACTTTTGAAATGAAGAAACACGTCTTCATACAAGCTCATTTAGGCTTTCTGTCCCTTATTCGATTTCACCCCATGAATAACGTTCCCTTTACCCTTCTCACAGGTGGTTGCCACCCTTGGTGAAAATAATGTACATAAAGGGGCTTTGAAGAACTACAAGTGTTTTTCACCTTGTTACTACCATTAATTACTACTTCACAAAGTAACTAAGATTCGTTTTCGTAAAGTTGACTTTGTGAATTGTGTGTATTTCCATCTTCCACACACACGCGCACCCATGCACAGAAGTTCGAGTTGAAGACTTGAGATTTGTGTGCCTTACCACGTATCTCTCACACCTCAGTAAAAAATTTGAAACGAATCAACACATCTTTAAAACCATTTAAAGAAAAAAAGTTCACTTCTGACAAGGTGCCGATATTAACAAATAACCGAGATTACCGGCACTGGCACTGAGCCCTACTTTAAAATGCCAAAGCTGGGGCGCCTGGGTGGCTCAGTCGGTTAAGCGGCCGACTTCGGCTCAGGTCATGATCTCGTGGTCCGTGAGTTCGAGCCCCGCGTCGGGCTCTGTGCTGACAGCTCGGAGCCTGGAGCCCGTTTCAGATTCTGTGTCTCCCTCTCTCTCTGACCCTCCCCCGTTCATGCTCTGTCTCTCTCTGTCTCAAAAATAAATAAACGTTAAAATTTAAAAAAATAAATAAATAAAATGCCAAAGCAATGCTGAAAATGCTAAGGTAGTCCAGTTTTAAAATTCTGCCGGTTTGACTGTTCTATCTTGACATGTTTTCCCACAAAAAGCTTCGTCTATTACCATAGGCTTGCCAGTCGCTCTGATGTCCTTGAAACGTTGCAGTTCCCATTCAACATCGGTTAAAAATTACCTTCATGTACATCTTACTGATGACTGTAACTGATTTCTCTCCCAATGTATTTTTACGTGTGTATGCTCTACTCATGTAAAGCTGTGTGGCTACCTGAAGGACTGGCGAATGCAAAAAGAGAGCATGCTCAGGTAAGGACGGTTAATTTGTAGATGGTGCTGTTCGCCTCCGTATGTATTGCGGTATTACATGAGGTCTTAAAAAATCAAAACAATGCATACCGAGCTTTCCAAAGGATATGCCGTTCCTTGAGTTCCATAGTAAAATGGGTGGTCTAGAGATTAACTCTGCCTCTCTGGTAGCCCTGGGGACCGACTGTCAGGACAAAACAAAGCCAAGGGTCCTTCCAAATACTGAATGTGTACGGGCAGGGCTCCTGATCTCACTCAGTCCATTCATTCATGATGTTTCGAATTCTGTTAAGGAATTTCTCCAAAGAAAGGATCCCTGTGCTTCACACAACTTATTCTTTTGCATGGTCAACACAGGGAGGCCCTATTGCCCACTGTCTACATGTTTTAAAATTTGGTCACACACACAAAATACTAGGCCTAAGGCTGCACACCTTCCAATTGGAGAGGCTCTTCAAATTGTGGGTAACGGGTGTTTGGGAGCTCTGGAATGAGGAGGGGCGAGACATGGAAAATCAGCGGATACAATTAATTAGGAAAGGGGAGAAACAGGTGGAGGAGAGGGTCATGTTCTAGTGCTATGCCACACGGGCGAGGTGCTCGTCATCATAAAAAAATTGCAGCTTTCCATGCTCACCTATCATGCCACTGACCTCCTACAAGTGCCAAGAAGGAGCTAAGACCTATCTTACGTCACTGTCAAGATTAAGAGCCTGAAACACAAAGGAAAACCGTGTTCCCCCAAATTGAACACATCAACTGAGTCCCTGAAAAATCCTGAATTCTCCACCTCTAGGCACTGCTCATACATTCCCCTGGTTGCAGGACAAATGAAGACTTTTAAATGTATTTGAACATGCACAATACAGGGGGCCTGGGCGGCTCAGTCGGTTGAGTGTCCAACTCTTGATTTCAGCTCAGGTCATGATCTCAGGGTTGTGGGACTGGGCCCCATATCGGACTCTGTGCTGAGCTTAGAACCTGCTTAGGATTCTTTCTCTCTCTCCTTCTGCTCCTCTCCCCTGCTTGTGCCTTCTCTCTCTCTCTCCCCCTCTCACTTAAATAAACAAATAAATAAAATACACATTTCCCATGCTTCAAAACTTACATGATTTATAGAGTCTACAGTAAAATTCTTTCTTCTACCTCTGTCCCTCCGCCAACCTGCTCACTTTCCCAGAAGCAATCAGTGTTACCAGTTTCTTGGCGATCCTTCCAGAAATACTTAATACTTAAGAGAAAATACGCAAATGCACACACGCGCGCACAAAGATGTGCAACTTGTACGCCGATGGTAGCATACCATACGTGGTCATCTGTACCCTGGCTGTCTTTACATGTGCCGTTTGTATGCTGCCAGTATGATCAGTCTCTCCACTTTCAGAACTAGGCCGTGCACTGAAAACACATTGAAACCGAGTCTCCAGAGATTATGGCTCCATCCCCTGCAGACCAGCTTCAAGATGCAGGCCAGGTACCCAAACCTCCGAACCTCACGTTTTCACTCGAGGATGCTCGTAAGGCCTTCCTGCCAAGAATGTCGGGGGGCGATTCGAAGAGCTTGGGAGTGGGCATCCGGCAGCCTGGTTAAGCGAACATTCATAGGATGTCGGGCAGTTTATTTGATCGGTCTCAGCCTCCGTTCTCCTTGCTCCATAGGCACTTCCGTTGATAACCACAGATAGAAAAGGTCACTGATCTTAAGAGCAATGTCTGAATTACCCAAAACGAGGCACGGCCACAATATCACCGTACAGGTCAAGTAACAGAACGTGACCAGAGACCCAGAAATCCTCACGCTGTGCCCCTTCCGAGTTACTTTCCCCTCTACGAAAGCAACACTACTCTCACTTGTAATATCATCTTGCTTGTTTTTACATTTCACATAAATGGAACTAACAGGCATGTATTTTTTTCGTTGTCTGGTTTCTTCCGCTCAGCATTTGGTTTGAGACACATCTGTATTGTGGAAATCGCAGTTCATCACTGCCACTGTTTTGCACGGTGTTCGAACCATTTGCCACGATCTGTGTATTTATTTTCCCACAGTGGACAAATGCTGATGTTCTTTTGCGTGGTTTCCAGTTTTTGTCTTTGATTACGAGGCTGCTCCGGACATCCTAGTCCATGTTTGCATTTCTGGGTGCTTTAAACCTACAAGGAGAATGGCTGGGTCACAGGGTAAGTTTACGTTCGGAACACTCAGCAGCTAGCATGAGTTGTCTCCGAGTTGCCACCGGGGTTCATGGTTGCCAGCACCAGAAACCAACTCCAGCAGACTTAAGAGAAAAGGAATTGGCTGGAAGACCACGTAGTAGGTCACAAAATCACGGGGAGGATTTGAGGAATGGGCTCAGGAAAAGGCGAGGAGCAAGGAGGGCCCCACGGGCCAGAACACGGTCAAAACCACCCCGTGGCACTGGCGTCAGGAGAGCTACGTTTCAGTCGTGCTGTGTACCAGCTGGCACAGCGAGCGGTCAACTCTTGCCACCCTCTTCTAATACCGCATTCTGGTTGTTACTGCCAGAAAAACAAAATGCCTCTGTCCCAGCCTCTTTGTCCCCCGAGTCACCGATTCGGAGTCTGCTGTGTGCCCAGCTCATAGGTCAGGCCCAGGTCACACGTCCAGGCCGCAGCTCCAAGGAAGCCCGGAAAAAGCGATGCATAACGGAGGCTTTTCCAACCAGGGGGATAGACTAGCGTTTAGATATTGGCCACACGGAAGCTATTTTTTTTTTTTAATTTGAGAAAGAGAGCGAGACTGAGAGCGAGCGGGGGAGAGGGGCATAGGAGAGAGAGAACCCCAAGCGGACCCACGACCCTGGCATCGTGACCTGAGCCATAATTAAGAGTCAGCGGCTCGACCAAATGAACCACTCAGGCAACCCCAAAAATCTCCTTCTAAGATTGGCTGTCTCTTTCCAAGTTAAATAACTGGGAGGGGGAACCCAGATATAGATCTTCTTCCAGGAGGGAATAAAAGAAACAACCTAAGCGGAGCTCTTCAAAACTCAGAGTTTTTTCCTCGACTGCATATTCGATAAACGTGACATGGATGTGAGTTCGGAACACAAAATTTAGGAGATTTCATGGCTTTTAGAAAGTAGAGATACAATAAGTGAACATACTAGGGATTTTTTTTTATAACGAAGGCCCCCAAACCACTTGGTACAAATTGAGGGCATGTAAGGCCCCTATACATTCCTTGGTTAACTTGTTTGTTTTCCTGTTTATATTTTTATTTTTTTGAGGCGGGGAGGGGCAGAGAGAGAAGGGGAGGGGGAGAGAGAGAGACTCGGGGGAAAGAGGATCTGCGCTGACAGGAGACAGCCTGATGCAGGGCTGGAACTCACAAAGTGACTTCTCTAACAACTGGCCCCATTCAACCATGGATCTTGTTGAAACCTCATTCCGGCGTTAACAAACTCCTCTCCACCTTAAGTTGTTCGGGTAGCAAACTTGCTCTCTTCCGGCCTTCGCGGTCACCCTTCCTCAGGCCCCCACCTCCTCCCCTTTAGCCACGTTCACAGAGGCTGCCCGGCCTCCCACACAGCGAGCCACCAATTCAAGCGGTGAGCTGGCGTTTGGACGCATTCATCAGGGTTGCTTCTGGACAGGGTTTTGTCATCCTCTCCCGGGATCTCGTTCTCCTGGCACAGTGGCCTCGGCACTCCGCCCTCAGTCCCCGCCCATTGTGGCCAATCCACTTGCCACCTGGTTATCCATCACCTCACCCCAAGGGCCGGCGCCCCGCCTTCGTCCCTGGCCCGAATCTAGATCTGAACACTCACGGAGACGCCTTGTCCCGCACAACGGCCTGCCGCTGCTTGAGCTCCCTGTGCAGAAGCTCAGGCCCTGAATCTTGTCATGGCTGACACACCGCCCCACTTTCAGCTTCCCGCCTGCTGCTCACCACTTCCTGCTGTTCGTTTTGCGCACCACTTTGTTCCCCCCGGCTGGCTTCGATCTGTTAAAGGAATGTAAAAATAGTCACACGCCATGGTCCCACACGTTTACCGTGTCCAAGTGTGGTGAGCCTCCCAGTACAACCTTGCTGTCACTTTCCTCAGTCTTGGTCAGCTCTCTTTCCGCTCCCCACGACTGTCCCGGAACTTCAATACTCACCCCAAGTCCTTCCTCCCGACAACTGCTGATTTCATTCTCAGCAGATGACCTTGCCTTTACATCGGTGAAAAAATTGAGGTCATCAGGGAGGTCTCACTCAATTTCTCTGTAAACATATCTATATTCATTGGTTTTTCCTTTCTTTCCCTCACTCCAGAAGTCTGCAACGTCCCTTCCCAGTTCAAGGCCAACGCGTGCCGGTGGCCCAACTCAATCTCCCGTATCTGCCCTGACCTTGCTCTGTCAGTCATCTTTCTCGACCTCTTTATTGGATCCTCCCTTCAGTCTATAAACACCTGAAGACCTTTTCATTTTAAAAGGCCCTTACACCTGCATCCTATTCAAATACCATCCAGCTGATCTCACTCCACTTTCCGCTCCTTTGAAAGCACAGAAAAACTGGCTTTCTTGAGTTTTCACTTCAGTTTTACTCCTTAAGCTCTCAAACCGGCCTTCCTCATGCCTCCACTGAAAGTGTTTTGCCTAGGATACATCATGACCCAAGTGCCAAATCGAATACACGTGTTCCAGTCTTACGTAACCAGACTTCCCTCTGTCTTGGACACCGTTAATTGCTTTCTCCTTTCAAAACGTAATCTTTTTATCCTGACTGTAAAATTGGTGATTTTACTGTCCATTACTGTCTTAGTCCATTCAGTCGGGCTGCCATAACAAAATACTACAGACTGAGTAGCTTGTAAACAACAGAAATTTATCTCTTACCGTTCTGGAGACTGGGAGTTCGAGATCAAGGCGCCAGCACGGTCAGCGAAGGCCTTCTTCCAGGTGGCAGGCATCTGATCGGATCCTGACACGGCAGGAAGGGGAGGGGGCTCTGTGAAGCCCCTTTTATAAGGCACTAATCCCATTCATGAGGGCTTCACCCTAGAGACTTCAGCACCTCCCAAAGCTCCACCTTCTAATACCGTCACCTGTGGGGGTTAGAGTGTCAGCGTATGAGCTTTGGAGGGACACAAACACTCAGACCATAGCAATTATATGACATTTGGAAAATACAGGAAAACACGAAGGAGAAAATTAACTTCACCTGTAATCACACTAAATGGGGATAACCATTGCTAACATTCTGCTGTACACACGTATACCTTGATCACCAGGCAGAGAGATACGTAGGCACAGTTCTCCGCAGTAGCTTTTACCTGTTTCTCATAAAACATCATACTGTGAAGATGTTCCCATATCCTTAAATAGGTTTTGAAAATGCTTATAACTGCTGCATGATATTCTATAAAATGGGATGAAGTGTCACGTATGACCCATTCTTCTACTGTTGGATATTTGCTCTATATTCTTAATCTTTTTTAAAATTATATATCAAGGTGTTAGATACATCCTGAATGTAAGTCTTTGACAATTTCCTTGGGATTCTTTCTTTAGCGTAAATTATTGAAAAACGAGTTATCAGGTTCCAGGCTGTAAATATTTTGGGGGTTTTGCTGCACAAGGCCAAATTGACTTCCAGGAAAGTTTTAGTTATTCATGGTCTCATTTGCAATGAGTACGAGTACCTGTTTTCTTTTTTCTTGTTGTCTTAAATCTTTCTACTCCATTTCCATTATAATACCCTCTGCTCTATTTCTATAATGATACCCTCTTCTAGTTCTTGTATTTCTCTGGGGGTTTTTTTGTCCCCCTTTTGGGAGCTTATCTTGCTATAACTCCTCCTTAAAGGTGACGCTTCCCCTACTTACATCCTAAGCCCACTATCCTTCTCACTCTCTTATTCGCTTGGATTATTTCTTCGATTCCACTACATTGAAGAATCCCAACTATAAGACACCAGACCTAGCCGCTCTCCTGAATTTTAGACTCATGTATAGAACCATCTGTGGGGCATTTCCATTCTGGTATCCTACAAATAACCAAAAACTCCACCTGCCAAAAAAGTGAGTTGGCAGTTCAACTAGCCAAGGGGTCACCCACACTTAAAACCTGAGAGACACATGTCTTTTCCTTCTTGACCAACCACACTCCCAACACAGCACCACCCCCCATCATAGGGAGAGAAGACTTTCAGTTTAATCACTTCCTGTGTAAGTAGAGAACACATTCAAGATGGGAATACCCCCAAATGTCTTCTTGTTTTTCTTGTTTGAGAGGCAAACATTTGGTAGATGTTAATTCTACCAAGTCTTGATAGAAGTTCGTTAAGGCCAAAAGCAGGCATGAAACATTTATTTCTGACTTTCGGCCTAGAGTAATACACTTTCGCTCAGAATTTATGTTCTAACTTATGTGCATAAACTTAAAAAATCAGCAAACCAAGCAAGGATATTCAAAAGATGAAATAATATTACCTTGAAGCTAGAAAACATATTTAAGACATCCAATTGAACAGCCTCATTTTTTCTTAACAATCTGGGCCAGGGATGTTGCATGGCTTTACTGAAAGGTGCGTGGTTTGTTGGCAGAAGATAACAGTAAAATCCAATTCTTGTAGCTCTTGTTCCAGTATTCATTTCACCACATAAATATTTCCACATGTTCTTAACCCTGGTCCTCGGAGAAACTGTACAAAAAGATACTCATGCACAAGTAACTTCTGGAAAATTCTGCATATCACACTTTTTAGAGAATTATCACCAGGGCTGCATTATGATATTCTAGGGCTCTAGGCACTTTTGCCTGTGTAGGCTACTTCTTCTACACACACACACACACACACACACAACTATTAAAATATATTTTGTGACTACATTGGAATAAAGATCAATATAATCCAGGATGGATTCATTATTATATATTCATTATTATATTTTCATTTTTTCTTCTTATTTTGAAAGAAATTAAGGGGTGCCTGGGTGGCTCAGTCGGTTGAGCGTCTGACTCTTGATTTCAGCTCAGGTCATGATCTCACCGTTTGTGAGTTCGAGCCCCACGTCGCGCTCTGTGCTGAGCCTCTTCACGATATTTTATAGAGCAAGCAGGCATATCAAATTCTCACATGTAGTTCCCATTAACATATGGAATAGTTGACAATTATATTTCATTAACACATCTTTCTAGTACATGGGAATGGTAATACACCATTAACTCGCGCTTTTGCTTCTTAAACTAATCAAATAAAATTAGGGTGTCTACAAAACTAGATTCCCAACTCATTTTCAGAAGACGGATGATAGGAATTTCATGAATTAGAAATCAGCCAGTATTCACTGCGTACAGTGATTACTTTAAAAAGCGGCCACGTCCTCTATGCTTTTATGATTCTTTTGACACATTGATATGGAAGAGTCAGCTAGCATTTTGTGTCTTTAATAACTATTAATATTCCTTTCAAATATAAGCATTTCCTATGAGGGCCACTAGAGAAAGCTGGGGCATTACCTGAGACCTGGAATAAGAGCCACCCTTGAGAAACCAGAGAATTTCTCCACGGGTGTAAGTCAGTTGATGACGAAACAGATGCTATCTCGGGAGACACATGCAGCCTCTACATACATGATTCAAGCACTTAGGTTCAGTTCAACAACATTAACTGAGTGCCTTCTAGGTGCTATGTACTGGGCACAAATGAGATACAGGCCCTATGGGTAAAGAGCTCAAGCCTAATACGTAAACAGCAAATTTTAATATCATGTGGTGAGACGTATGCACAGAATATTCCAGAAGCACGTGGGGGCGGCAAAGGGAGATGTGGGGTAGCCACCCAGCCTGGCCTGTGTAAAAGGGAAAGTGAGAAAGAAGGTGAGCTGGTGAATGGGCCTACTGAGGGGTAGGAGAAGAGCTAAGGACAGGAAACAACTCCTCAGGGGAGCAGTGTTTGAAAAATGGGATGTACTCTGTTTCAGTTTCCTAATATAAATATCAACAAAGTAAGTAGGATAATCGGGGACACGCAGGCAGCAAAGTTTCGTGTTACATTTCACAGACAACTTGAAAGTATAGACACGAGAGAGACATAGAACAGTTATGTCAGAGGTGATTCGATTGTTTTTGTAGCAAGGACAGCATTTCAATATGTGATGTAAAGTCTGAAAATCAGAGTTCTAAACTTACAATAATCAAATCTCTTCCAGATCTATACTTTTATAGACATCTTATGGTACAATGGCAGGTGATGAGTCACGATAGGATAGGCTTAGGCCACAGTAACAAACGAACAAATAAGAATCTCAGTGGGTTGGGGCGCCTGGGTGGCTCGGTCGGTTGAGCGTCCGACTTCGGCTCAGGTCATGATCTCACGGTCCGTGAGTTCGAGCCCCGAGTCGGGCTCTGTGCTGACAGCTCAGAGCCTAGAGCCTGTTTCGGATTCTGGGTCTCCCTCTCTCTCTGCCCCTCCCCTGTTCAGGCTCTGTCTCTCTCTGTCTCAGAAATAAATAAACGTTAAAAAAAATTTAAAGAATCTCAGTGGGTTAACGCAAAATGTATTTTGCACTCACAAAGTCTGCTGTGAATACAGAGACTCGGAAACACTGTCCTCAGATGACCAAAGATGCAGACTGCTTTGATCTTCCATATTCATCAACTCAATGCCACCCCTCCTCCACACTTGCTGTGGCAAAGGATGAAACTATGGAAGGTCAAAGGTGAACTCTGAAATATTTTGGTCTGGAAGCGACATCCAGTATTTCTGCTCACGATCCCTTGACCGGAACTAATGACGTGGCCCCTCCAAAGTATAATGCTCCTGTCTATCCGGAAGGAGAGCAAAACTGGGCATGGGTGATCAGAGATGTCCCTATCACACCAGTCTTTAGATACAAATGTCTTCTTGTGTGCTCAAAACTTAACTCTCTGAATCAATGATCGTTGTTTGGTACTCTTTTCAAAAATTTTATACAAGCAATAGAGTTGGAGTGTTTGTTTTCTGAATGCATTTTTCAAGCAGTTAATTAACTGACTACAGATGATTGAGCTTAAAAACTATGACAGTTTTTATGAAGTAACTACATCGTCATTACAAAGCTAAGGTCAATAGCCACTATGGGTAATTAAACTTATACTTCTAGAGTAATAAAATATTTAGTATTTTTTTTTATGGCGATCTACCTTTCTCAAAGTAGAGCACCCCCATCAAGATTAAGCAGGGTACTTGCTAAGAGTGAACACTTCCAGGCCCACCTACAGGATGAGACTCTGGAGGAAGGAAACTACAAACCCTTCTGGGAATTATTATGCACAATGAGTTTTGAAAACCACCCACGCAGAGGAAACAGAGGTCAAAGTCAGAAGAAAAGAAATAATGGGCTTTCTTGAATCCCAGCTGTGGAGTGGAGCTCCCCGTGGGGCTGGCCAGATTGAAGGCTGGAGGAAGATCTGATCTGACTCAAGTCAGTCCCGGTTAGAAGAAATCTCGAGCAAGACCCTTCTGGGAGCGCTGAGCCATCTATTCAGCAAGAAATCCCTATCATGCTCCTAGTAACTGGACCTAGTTTGAACACACTGCTGGTTCAAGAGTCATGCTCTTGCCTCTGATGTTCTTATTTTCACGTCCTGTCTCTTCTGGGTACCTTCCTTCCTTAGGTGATCTCTTCCGTTCTTTCTGCTTTAAATACCTACCCTATGCTAAGCCCTTGCCAGTATCTATCTCCAGACTAAACCTCTTTTCTAACTCCAGACTATTGCCGGCTCAACACTTGCATTGAGATGTCTAGAAAGGCTTTTAAAAACTTAACATGTCTGAAACTGATCCCCAGATGTTCCTTCCCTAAACCTGCTTCTGCCACGGACTGACTTCTCCATCTCAGTTTAAGGCACCTTCAACCTTTGTTGGTCCAGGCCAAGGACCTTGGAGCCACACAGGACTCCCTTTTCGACCATCCAATCGCCCCATGGACCCTCTCAAACGTGTTTTCAGAACACACCCAGGATTTCATCACTTCTCACTCACTGCCCCTGTTACTCCTCTAGTTGAAGCGCCCCGAATCTCTGGCCTGGCATATTGCCGCAGCCACATAAAGCGCGTGTCTCTTTCTCCTCAAGTTCCCTTCGGACTCTCTCTCATCATGGCAGCCAACATGACCCCGGTGGCATCTTACAGCAGATCTAAAACGCTCCCCACAGCACTCACAGGAAAAATCAAAGTCCTAACAACGGCACGCAAGGCCTTGTATGATCTGGCCCCTCCTTTCCAACTTCGTTTCCTTCCATACTTCCCCTTATTGGTTCATTTCAGACACAGTGAACTTTTTAATTTCCTGCCATACATTGGTCCTGGTCCCTCCTTTGTAGCTGTTACTTCACCTACCTGGGCGGTTTTCCAGAGACATCTGCAGGCCATTCTTCAGGTCTTTGTTCAAAGGGCATCTTCTCAATGAGGATACAGCGCTAAGTGCTAAGGAGAATGAGAAGGGTTCTGGGTCACCTTGGTGGCTCCATTGGTTGAGCATCTGACTCTTGATTTGGGCTCAAGTCATGATCCCAGCATTGTGGGGTCGGGCTCCATGTTGAGTGTGGAGCCTGCCTAACATTCTCTCTCTCTCCCTCCCTCTCTCTCTCTCTCCCCCTCTGCCCCTCCCCTGCTCGAGTGCATGTTCTCTCTCTCTCTCTCTCATTCTCTGTCTCTCTCTCTCCCTCTCTCAAAAAAAGTATGAGAGGGGATAGAAGGTGCTGGATTGAGAGGATGGTGTTCTAATGGAGCTAGAATGTCACCCCCTCCCAATCTGGTACTTTATATCCCTCTCATTCTCCTCAGCACTAACACCCTGCGTATTTTTATTTATATCTTATGTATTACCTGCCCTCTACATTAGTTTCTAAAGGTTCATGGAAACAAGCTTTATTTTTCCAGTTTTGTACATTGACGTATCCCAGCATCTAGAACAGTGCCCAGCACATAGAATCATTCAATAAATATTTCTTGAAAGAAAGAATGAATATTTATCTTGTTTATTTAATTTTTTAAATGTTTATTTTTGAGACAGAGAGAGAGAGAGAGAGAGAGAGAGAGAGAGAGAGAGCGCAAGTGGGTGAGGGACACAGAAAGAGGGAGACACAGAATCTGAAGCAGACTCTAGGCTCTGAGCTGTCAGCACAGAGCTCGATGCGGGGCCTGAACTCACGAACCACGAGATCACGACCTCAGCCGAAGTCGGACACTTAACCGACTGGGCCATCCCGGCGCTCCTATACATTTCTCTTCTAATAATGCCCAGTCCTTGGTACCTACAGTTCTGATACCCATATTTTACTGCAGTTTTGTGACTGGCTGTTTGTCCTAGCTGCCTAGGCATCTTAAACTGAAACTTCCCACTCAAAATTGCTAAGTTGTCAAGAGTAAGTGCTAAGTGACAGAAAGTGGACATGATGAGCACAGCTTTGGCCCCCAAGAGTAGAAAATTCTATGAAAACAGGACAGAGTGAGGAGATAGGCAGTTTAGACAAATATGGAGGCATTTTCCGTGGCAGGTGGGCCTCTGAAAAGGTTTCCAACGATCCTTGCCTCCTGGTACTCACGAGAAATCTCTTTCCCTTCAATGTGGGCTGGACCTACTGACTCAGTTCCAACGAACAGGATGCTGCAAAAGTCACGGGGTGTCATTTCCAAGATTTGGCTACAAAAGGATTTAGTTTCTGTGTTTCTTAGGGTCTCTTGCTCTCTCTCATTTTCTCCCTCTGATAAAGCAAAATGCCACGTTAGGAGCGGCTGCAAGGGTCGGCCCATAGCCAGTCTGATTCAGCCTTCAGTCCCGCTGCTGTAAGAAGCTGAATCCTTCCAACAACCATAGCTGAGTTCAAAAGCATACACTTCCCGGGGCGCCTGGGTGGCTCAGTCGGTTAAGCGTCCGACTTCAGCTCAGGTCACGATCTCGCAGTCTGTGAGTTCGAGCCCCGCGTCGGGCTCTGGGCTGATGGCCCGGAGCCTGGAGCCTGTTTCCGATTCTGTGTCTCCCTCTCTCTCTCTCTGCCCCTCCCCCGTTCATACTCTGTCTCTCTCTCTGTCTCAAAATAAATAAACGTTAAAAAAAAAAAAAAAAAAAAAAAAGCATACACTTCCCTTTGGGAGCCCTGAGATGACTGGGGCCCTGGCCCATTCCTTGATTACAGCCTGAGAGACCCTGAGCCCAGAGCACTCTGCGAAGCCATTCTGGGTTTCCTGACCCACAGAAACTATGAGATAACTGATTTGCAGTTTTAAACTACTAACTTGGGGGGTAATTTGTTACTTAGCCATAAATAACGAATAGAGTAGTCATAGACCGAAATATATAACTACATACGAGAGTATCTTTTTAAGAGGATGTGAATTATTGGCGACAAATGAAGGATAATTCTGACCAAGAATGTATGTTCATAGTAGCATTTATCAAAATGGTTATAGTTATTCATCTATCCACAAATATTTTATAAAGAACTAATTCAGGGACAGGCAGAATTCAAGACGGAAAAGGTCTCCATTTTAATGGAGTTCAAAATCTAGTTTAGAGTGAAAGAGATGGGGACACAGATCACGTCCACAAACAAGTGATTAATAAATTCAGAAACAATAAAACTGAGTTATGCTGTATAGACAGACTTCCCATGCAGATGGGGCACCTCTTCTGAAAGCTCCTTGTAATCAGTAACCACTAAGTTGAATTCTGACTGGTGAGAAAAATCCAACGATGGGAATATCTGTGGGCAGAAGACTGCAGGCAGAAGGAATGGCCAGTGCTAAGCTGGAAACAAGGAGAGCGTGTAGACGGGGATGGGATCAGGTAGTGTGTTTGGATTTTATTCTAAAGGTAGTAGAAAGCCCTCGGAGAGTTTTGACAGGGAGTAGAACATCTCATTTAAATGTTTAAGTGGTGGGGTGCCTGGTGGCTCAGTTGGTTAAGGATCCAAGTTTTGATTTCCGCTCAGGTCATGATCTCGCGATTCTTGGGAGCACGAGCCCTGCATCAGGCTCTGCACTGACGGTGTGGAGCCTGGTTGGGATTCTCTGTCTTCCTCTCTCTCTTCCCCTCTTCCCTCCCCCCAGCCCCTCTTTCTCTCTCTCTCTCTCTCTCTCTCTCAAAAATAAACATTTTTTTTTAAAAAGCAGAGAATTTTACAAATTAAATGAATCAATCAATACATGTATGCATGCTTTAGTGGTCACTCTGGCTTCTGTATAAAGAATGGGTTGTGGTGGATGGGAGATGAGGAAAAGTTAGGAGACAGTATGGGGTTAATCTACTCAGTGGGGCTCACCCGTCACCCAGTCACTCTCATTGGCAGCAACGGCCCGGACTACCACATTCTTGCACGAGGGGGGATGGTGGAGACTGTGGCAGGCACCAGAGTGGTCTTACTGCCCCGTCAGTGTAAGCCCAACGACGGATTGGTTCGTGCCTGGGTGAGGGGGAGGCCGGGAAACCAAAAGATGTCACACTGGCAATCGACTCATTTGTTCTGACCGCAGGGTCAAGTTTACTTCTTCTATCCCTCAAAAGAACATTTAAAGATATGTCAAACTTAGCATTTCGGGCAAGGGACAACTCCTCACCGATCAAGAAGAAAACGCAACTTTGGTGTTCTTAACGCAGCTGGCAGCGTTTTCTTTTTGTGTTCGTAAGTAAGACTTGTGTGACCTTGAAGACTAGCTTCGCAACACTATAAACCAATTAAATGTGAAGCATAGTGTCTCTTAACCTTGGTAATAAGTATTCCACATAGAAATTCCTTTCCAACTCCCTTTATGCTAATTAGGACTCTAACTAAAAAACAAATTACAGGAAGAGGTACCCCGTGTTCTTTTGCCTTATCAACTGCCATGAAAAAGAAAACGATGAAATGTGTCATGGGATGGGAAAGTTGAGATGCTTACAGCTGTTACTTTGACGAACCACTAACTTGATGCAGTCTGTAGGGCCATGGAAAACCGGGACCAAACAGAGATGACGTAGGAAGTGGGTACAAACTTTCCCAATCACCACGGGCTCTTCAGGTATTATAAAAAAAATAAAGATCTGGTAACATCACGTTACTGCACGTTGAGCACTCAAGTGGGGGCCACTGAGAATAAAACAGTCCATTACGGTAAGTGCACCTTTGTCTGAATGTGTGTGTGTGAGCAGGGATGGTGTATTAGTTTCCTAAGGCTGCTCCGACAAATTACCATACACTTGGCCGTTTAAAGCAACAGAAACTGATTCGCAATGCTGGCGGTCCAAAGTCTGAAGTCAAAGCGTCAACAAGGTTGGCTCCTTCCGAAGGCTCTGAAGAAGAATCTGTTCCAGGCCTCTCTCACAGTTTCTCACGGCACGGATGATCCTTGGTGTTCTGTGGCTTACAGAAACGTCGCTCCCATGCCTGCCTCTGTCGACACATGACTTTCTTCCCCATGTCTAAGTCTTAAATCTCTCTCTCCTTTCTCAGATAAAGGCAACCACCCACTGGATTTTAGAGCAGGTTCTCAATCGAGGATGGCCTCATCTTGAGATCCCTCATTACATCAGCAAGGACTCTATTTCCAAATAAGGTTACATTCACGGGCACCGAAGATTAGGGCAGATGTATCTTTTGGGAGGATACAGTTCAATCCACTACAAATTGCATATTAAAATGGTTTAAGTTTGAGGAGCATGATATGGACTCATAATTTTTTTGGAATTGATAAAATAACCTTCTAGGGTAATAAAACAAGTTAATTTTCATGTTAGGAAACTCAGAAAATAGAAATATGAAGACGAAAACAAAATGTGTGCTCTCATTTTAAAAAGTTATTTCTGAGCCCAATGAAAACAAGCCACTTTTTATTTGACCACTAAAGGAACCATTTTAATGTTAGATTTTAAAATAAAAGTGTAACGTGCATAACAAAAGTCCATAATTTGTGTTTTTTCAAATTTTTTTTTCAATGTTTATTTATTTTTGAGACAGAGAGAGACAGAGCATGAACAGGGGAGGGGCAGAGAGAGAGGGAGACACAAAATCTGAAACAGGCTCCAGGCTCTGAGCGGTCAGCACAGAGCCCATCGCGGGGCTCGAACTCATGGGCTGTGAGATCATGACCTGAGCCGAAGCCGGACGCTTAACTGACCGAGCCACCCAGGTGCCCCAAAAGTCCATAATTTGTAGATGTACCACTTGATGAATATTCACAAAGTGGACACATCCAAGCAAACACCACCCATATGAAGAAATTGAGTATTCTCAGCACCCCAACACCATTCTTATGATCCTGGTCACTACCTGCATCCCCGAAGGTAACCACAATCCTGACTTCTAACACTCTATAGAATATTTCTTCTTGTATTTTGATTCTACACAAATTCGCCATATAGTATATTACTCTGTTGGGTCTGGCTTCTTTTATTCAATATCATAATTCATGTGTTGCTCACGGCAACACATTCTCATTGCTGTATAGTACTTTACTGCATGAATTTGTTAAACTATTCCATTGTTGCTAGGTATTTGAATTGCTTCCAGATTTAGCTAATATGAAGAGTGCTGCTATGGTCATTCTGGCACAGGTCTGTGGTAATATATGTTCGCATTTCTTTGGGGTGTATATGGGAGGGTAGCGGAGTTGGATCACAGGCTAGGTACACGCTCAGCTTTAACAGATATTGCTAAACTGTTTTCCAAAGTGGGTGTACGAATGAACACCCTTACCAGCAGGTTTGAGAATTCTAGTTGCTTCACACCCTGTACAGCAGTTGGTGCTGTTAGGCTTTCAAATTGTAGCCAATCTAGTAGGAAGCTAAAGAAAATTATGATCTGATTTGAAGCAAACGATGAACTATAAGAAACGAGACTACAGTTCACCTTGATAATAGGAACACTCCCCTTTAAGAGGCCCAGGGTTGATGACCTTCAATCCCTGGAAAAGTAAGTACTAGTTGATGCAAGAGTGAATGACATTTTCATCATGATAATAATGTTTCCCTTTTATAATCTTTAGATAAAGCATGAAATACATAAATATGACTGCAGACTGGAATGAAAGCTTTAGGAGCCTTGGCAATGTAAAATAAAGGGAAATGGGTAAAGGTGAGGTGTGGAAGGTGGACAGCAGCGAGATAACAGCTAAAAGCTGATAGGATGGGAAATAGAGTTTAATATGCATTATTTAAAGCTATAAAAGCAGGCAATAGAAAAAAATAATACTATAGTTGAGACAAATTAGAAGGAAGATATAAGGAAGGTGGATTTTAAGGATATTATTTAAAGTTACAAAGCAATCAATAGGAAATGCTAAAGTTAGCATAATTAAGAAAGAAGAAGTGAGGAATTGAGGTTAATTTTGTTTTTGGAAATTTACATTTTTCATATATGGTAGCAAATAGATACAATTTAAAGTTGGTAAAGCAAGAAATCAATGCATAAGCATGTTAAGCTATTTACAGTTACTAAGATAAACTTCCAAAGAACTAAAAAAGGTTAAAGAGGTGGTCCCTGGAGAAGCTGGGTGTGACCAGCTAGGCCTAGAGATGGTTCCTTTTCGTTGTAATCCCTTCTGTATTAATTATTTGCCACGTGTATGTGTTACTTTGATATAAAAGAATGAAGTTTTCAAAGTATGAATTATCGGAGGGGGGGTGATCAACGCTAATCCTCTTGGTGTGAGTGATTTCAGCTCCTACTGTGAAGAGAGGACAAAGAAAGGAAAGAAGCATAATTGAGGATAAAGATGCATTATGGGACCCCAAATCGGGATGCCAGAAAATAAAACTGGGGAAGATAACTTAAGACAAAAAAGAAGGATAACCACCAGGTTGAAAACAAACAGAAAATGAGAATCTCATTTTATTTATCCAGATTATTTCCACCAGAATTCCATCTCGTTTGAAATAGTTCATGGTCTGAGAACTTAGACAGGTGACACATCCAGAAGTTCTGGTGGAGAGGGCTGGCCTCCCAATTTCGCAACTTTTAAGGTCAATCCGTGGTTTACAGTGTTTCCAGATAAATCTCACTGTCAATCTGATATTCTCACTCCCTGCTTGAAATCTCCAATGATTCCTCATTGCCTGTTCCATTAAGTAGTAAATCCTCAGCTTGGCATTCTAGCCACTGAGTAACAGGGCGCCAACATATGGACTGACTATGATTACAGTGCTGCTAAGTATTAAGGTGGAAATCTGAACTAAGGCAGTGCTGCTTTTGAGGCCTGTGCTCCTGTGATCTACACCATACAGACTCAGGTGAAACTCGCATATGCCCATAGAGACACATAGAAGAATGGTCATTGCAGCATTGCCTGTAAGAGCAAACACGGGAAGGAACCTCGATGCCCACTAACAGGAAGAGGCATTAGCAAAGTGGGTAAGGTCATACCGTACAAGAATCAGAAATAATTAAAACAAATGAACTATGTGCATGTTTCAACATGAGTAAATCACCAAAGCAATATGTTGATTGAGAACAGCAACCTATAGAAGGTTCCATACAATATGATTCTGTTTATGTAATGCTTAATGGCATGCATATATTATAAAAAAGGAACCAAACGAGTATAAGGAAAAATATAGATTAAAATCTGGATGATGATTATCTCTATGGAGTGAGAAGAAAGACGAATTGAGAAGTGTGCAAAGTATGAACTCTTATCACACTGTATTTCTTAAAAAGAAAAGACCCAGAAAACAATGGAGCAAACAGTGAACAAGGGTTAATTGTAACTATAGTATTCTCTGTCTTCTCTGCATATTTAAAATATTGCATAAAACAAATTCAGAGGTAGAAAAAATATTCTAACTTCGTATCTCAGGGTAATGAGATTATGGCATGACTTCGTTCTTCTCTTCGCTTATTTTTCTTAATTTTCAAGAGTAAAAACTTTTTAAAAAATTTTTTAGCGTTTATTCATTTTTGAGAGACAGAGAGAGAGAGAGCATGGGCGAGGAAGGGGCAGAGAGAGAGGGAGACACAGAATCCAAAGAGGGTTCCAGGCTCTGAGTTGTCAGCACAGAGCCCGACTCAGGGCTCAAACTCACCAACTGCGAGATCATGACCTGAGCCAAAGTCGGACGCTCAACTGACGCAGCCACCCAGGCACCCCAAGAGTAAAAAAATTTTATTTCTGGTTTTTAGTCCAACATATCAAGACTTAGAAGTCCTCACTTCTATCTTCACAACCAGAAAACTACACTAGTGTAAATACACTAAAATTCAACAACTCTTCTTAGATCCATTACAGAGCTGAGGTCACAGGGCAAACTGTTGGCCTGGAAACTAAAAACATACAGGGTAAATAAAATCACAGTTTACCATGAACAGAAGCTCTTAGATGAACGCGGTAGTTGTTAAGTGCTCCTACTGAAAGAATATATAATGGCTCGAGATTGACTGGGGGCTAGATCAAGAGGTAAAATGCCTGGGGCCCAGTCTAATAGGGACCTCCATGATTTTATGAGTATTACCTCTAGGAGACTGATAGGATCTCAGGGTGAAGATCATAGACAAATCCCCTTATGCTACAGGTGGTGAGGGTATGAGAGTAATGACTTTGAAATGAGCCGAGAGCATTCTGTTTTCATTAACAACAGCCTGCCCTCAAGGGAAAATATTTTACCAGAGCCTAGCCCACTCAGATTCTACCACAGTCTAACTGATCTAGAGGAAGGGAAATACCCAACTTCAGGTCCCTCTAGCTTTCCTGTCTCACCGAAGGAGAAAGAGAAGGCTGAGAAGCACTTTTGAACGTCACAGGCTCACTGAAGATTGAACACTAATCATAAGATAATAGGACGTTTCCCCTTCCCACATTTTAACACCACATCAATTTGGCCTCTGTATACTAACAGGGGTTTACCGCTGAAAGAACTACAAGCCTCAGACCCAATTTAAGAAAGAATATCTAGGAAACCCAAAGGTACTACGGGGAACAAAACCAAGAACACTAGAAAACATTTTAGTCCCCGACTATACAACTATAGCCAAGAGTAAACAGCCTCATTCCTGGCCAGATACACATAAAACCTCAAACTAAAGGCACATTTATCTCAGTTTCTTTTACTCAACACATCACGTCTACCTTCCAATAACAAATTACAAGCATGCTGAAAAGCAAAAACAAAATGTGAAGAGCACAGAAAGCAACAGAAACAGACTCAGATATGGTAGAGACTTTAGAACATCAGACTAGAAACGTAAAATAATTGTGTTATACGCAGGACTGTGTCCCTCCAAAATTCATATGTCAAAGTCCTCACCCCTAGGACTCCAGAAAGTGAATGTATTTGGAGATAAGGCCTTTAAAGCTGTACTGATGTTAAAATGAGATCATTAGAGTGGGCCCTAAACTACTACAACTGGTAGGAGTTTACCAGTTCCAACTGGAAATGAGGACACAGACATGTATAGAGGGGAAGAGTATGTGAAGATACAAAATGAAGATGGCCATCTAGAAGCCTTAGAAGCAACCAACCCTGATGCCCTCTTGATTTCAGATTTTTTTTTTGAAGTTTCAAGTTTTTATTTAAGTTCTAGTTAGTTAACATACAGTGTAATACTAATTTCAGGAGTAGAATTTAGTGATTCATCACTTACATGTAACACCGAGTGCTCAACACAAGTGCCCTCCTTAGCTTATAGTTAAGAGTCTCTCTTATGGTTTTCCTCCCTATTTTTTTCTTTCCCCTATGTTCATCTGTTTGGTTTCTTAAATTCCACACGAGGGAAATCATATGGAATTTTCTTTCTCTGACTTATTTTGCTTAGCATAATACACTTGAGCTCCATTCGTGTTGCAAATGGCAAGATTTCATTCTTTTTGATGGCTGAGTAATATTCTATAATACACACACACACACACACACACACACACACCCCACAACTTCTTTATCCACTCATCAGTCAATGGAAATTGGGGCTCTCTCTATAGTTTGGCTGTGTTGATAATGCTGCTATTGACATCAGGGAGCATGTGCCCCTTCAAATCAGCATCCCTGTATCCCTTGGATAAATACCTAGTAGTACAATTGCTGGGTCATAGGGTAGCGCTATTCTTAATTTTTTGAGGAACCTCCACACTGTTTTCCAGAGCGGCTGCACCAGTTTGCATTCCCACCAACAGTGTAAGAGGGTTCCTGTTCTGATCCTCACCAACATCTGTTGTTTGCTGAGTTAATTTTAGCCATTCTGACAGGTGTGACATACTATCTCATTGTAGTTTTGTTCTCTATAGAGATTTATATTTCTCTATATAGATTTGTATTTCTCTGATGATGAGTGATGTTGAGCATCTTTTCATGTGTCTATTAGCCATCTGGATGTCTTTTTTGGAAAAATGTCTATTCATGTCTTCTGCCCACTTCTTAACTGGATTATTTGGTTTTGGGGTGTTGAGTTTTATTAGTTCTTTATATATTTTGGATACCAACCTTTTATCTGATATGTCATTTGCAAATATCTTCTCCCATCCTGAAGGCTGCCTTTTCGTTTTGTTGATTGTTTCCTCTGTTGTACAGAAGCATTTTATCTTGATGAGGTCCCAATAGTTCATTTTGCCTTTTGTTTCCCTTGCCTCAGAAGGTATGTCCAGTAAGTAGTTGCTAAGGCTGATGTCAAAGAGGTTGCTGCCTGCGTTCTCCTCTAGGATTTTGATTGGCTTCCTGTCTCATATTTAGGTATTTAATCCATTTTGAATTTATTTTTGTGTATGGAAAATTATATAGATCGGAAACATAGATCTATATACAGAAAGGAATATATGAAAGCAAAATAAAATCTTTAGTTTTTCTCAGTCTAATTTATCTAACAGTTAACACTGTGTTCAAAACAATAACAATAGCAACGTATTTGGGGAGTATAGCTTATGCATAAGTGAAATGAACAACAGCAGTGTAATAAGGGACAGGATGGAGACATTGCATATGCTTTTATAAAGTATCGCACTACCCGTGAAGTGAAATAGTGTTATTTGAAAGTGTATTAGATCAGTTACAAATGGATAATGCAAACTCTAGGGCTAAACACTAAAAGAATTTATAAAGAAGTATAATTGACATGCTATGAGAAGAGAGAAATGGAATCATATAAAATATTCAAAACCCAAGAATTCAGGAAAGAAGTAGAATACACACACACATACACACACACACACACACACACACACACACACACACAAAGACGATAAAAACAGTTAAAATATGGTAGATATTAGACTAACTATATCAATAATCACTTGAAATGTCAATGGTATAAATATACCAGTTAAAAGACAGAGACTGTCAGAATGGCTAAGAAAAACAAAGCCCAACTAGATGTTGTCTCCAAGAAACCCACTATAAATATAAAGACACAGATAGATTAAAAGCAAAGGGATGGAGAAAGATCTACAATGCCAACACTAATCAAGAGAAATCGGGAGTAGCTGTGTTAATTTCAAATGAAGCAGACTTCAGAGCAAGAAAATTTACCAGAGATAAACAGGGACATTATGTAACTGTAAAGGGGTCAATTCTCCAAGACATAACAATCCTTAATATGTATGTGCCTAACAACAAAGCATCAAAATACATGAGACAAAAAGTGATCAGACTACTAGGAATAATGAAAAAATTCATAATTATAGTTAGAGACTTCAACACTCCTCTATCACTAACTGACAGATCTAGCAAATGGAAAATCAGTAAGGGTATAATTGAACTGAACAGCACCATCAATCAACTGAATGTAACTGACATTTACAGAACACTTGACCCAACAACAGCAGAATACATGTCCTTCTCAATCTCACTTGGAACATTCACCAAGATAGATCACATTCTGTGCCATAAAATGAACTTAACAAATTTTAAAAGATAAAATCATCCAAAGTATGCTCTCAGACCACAGTGGAATTAACACTCAAAGTCAGTAATAGAAACATGGATGGAAAATCCCAAAATATTTGGAGACTTAAACAACACACTTCTAAAAATAAACATTCTCATTTTCCTAACAGGAAAGTGAATAATGCTATTTAAGTATATAAATGGTCCAATTCCTTAGGAATAAAACACATTTTCCTGTAGTGGTCAAGAAGTATTTTCCCCTTCTCCAGAGTAAGTTAAAAACTATCATTTAAGTATCTCCAGGCTTCTATTATAAAACACTATCTTCAGTTTCTCATAATTTTATGGAAATTCCTTCTTTGAGGCTTAGATACGCTCACTTGACCTTGGTCCAGAGACGATACACAATTTAGAAGTGTTCACATTTATTAGGGTAACACTAAATATTCATGTTCAAGCTTCTATGTAAATTGGTAAATTGGTTCTTTACAATGCGCTATGGTATTGACGCCAAATTAAATATCATCACACAATTACGTATTTTATTACTTAGCTCATATTTATGTATCACCATCTGCAGAGCATAGTATAGATGCTTTGACAGAGGAAGGAGAACTTTCCTCTTTTCATGAATTTGCACGTATAGATTCTGATTGAATCTTTATGGTGGCCCTTTGAGGTAGCTATAATTACCACTTACAGACAAGAAAATGGGCTCAATTAGGTTAACTAACCTGTCCCAAAAGCCAATAGCCATTAAAGATACAACTAGGGTTTAAACCCAGTTGACTCACCCCCCAAACCACGTGCTTTCCATCATATCACCCTGCTTAAATTGAATTGTGACTTCTAGGTATATGTGTTTTATTTTCATTTTTGTTGCCCTTATTTGTTTCACACAGGAAAAAAACATAGAAACTTCAAGTCATTTCATATTTATATTACTTACAAAATCAAACTACATCCATCAGTTATTTGTTGATTAATATAAACAAAGCAAGTTAGACGCAGAATCAATCATTTCAGCCTGAAAAATTCAATGCATAATTGTAAAATATAGCTCAGTCCGGTTCATCCTGGGTCTTGTCTTCTTCCTAACTTCTTTTTTGTTTTTGGCTATTTAATTTAAATTGTATTATTAATTTGTGAATTGTTAATACATTCACATCGTTCAAAATTCAAACTTTCCAAAAGGGCGTGCGATTAACTACCTCCCTTGCCATTTTGCTCTTCAACAATTCATTTCTTCTCTTCAGAGGAAATGTTTATTCCTCCCAGTGTGTCATATTTCCTTTCAGTGATATATTATGCAAACATACCCAGCTTCTGGAATGTCTTTGGAATTTCAAAGATGAGATCAGAGTGAGGCCAAAAGAAACACGGTGTGACTAATATTCCTGTCAACCCACTAGACAAAGTCACCCAAAGAGAAATAAATTCATATTTTACTTGATTTGGGACTTCTATGTTCTCCTACATTCTACATGCTACCTGCAGACTAATATTCCTAAATTGAATCTCCAGTCATGTCAATAACCACTCGTCTTCCAACGATCTCTCACTTATGTGCTCCACTGAATCCAGACATCTCAGTTTGGAATTCATTGCCCTATGTCCTTTGTCTTATTTATTTGTAGTTCTTTCTTTTTATTCTACCTTCCAACAGTCAGAGTTTTATTGGCATTTAACATAATTTAGTGTTACAATACCTAAAGGATTCCAGATTTTTAATGCAATCAATGGACTTTTTCACCTTGGATACCATCTAGGGGATGAAAATCCTCTCCCTTGCTAACAATTCACTGGTTGAAATTCTGGGAAGCAGACTGACCAACGGTACTGGTTTGCTTAGGCCTGAAGGGTTTTCCAGCATGTGGGGCTATCTTTGCTAAAAGCAGCCAACTCCTAAGCAAACCAGAACGAGTTGGCCACCCTATCAGGGACACTGGGTGTTTTCCAAGATACGAGGAGAGCATCATGAACTCTTCTTGTCCCCACCATCTGTGGAGACAAGGAGAGACACAGCAGTTGTAGTGAGTTATGCTCCTGGGGGAGATGACATCGCCATGCTTTCTGCATGAAAAGATATGGGGGCTTTGCGGCCAAGAGTGATGTTCTTACTCCTGATTGGATCCCCAAGGACCATCCGCTTTTCCAGAGCATTCTTTCTCTGTGGCACTAAGTGACATGAATGCTGTGTTGTCCTCTACTGGGCTACCTGGAGTCAGAGTTAGGCCAGCAGTGTAGGTGTGAATAACAGGGTCCAGTACATGCTGGGCCCCACGCATACTGCTTTCACTGGGCGGCGACACCCATTCCCTAGTCACTCTGAGAGTTCGCTGCAAATGGCCCACAGCTGCCCCCTTCTCTGCAGAATTGCCCTCATTGCTCTTTGCCTAGGGGGGCTGCCTTACTCAGGAAGTTACACATCCCCGCCAGGCACAACCACCGGCCAATGACTGGCTGACAAACGTTAAAGAAATGGGCTCTCTTGCCTCAAGATGGAACCAACCAATTCGTCTCTCAGAATCCCCCACAGACCAGGTCGAAACAATTCTCCAGCTGAGGCTACTTCCTGTCTCAGCTTTCTCGGCCAGCCTTAGGCTGCTCCCCTCGCTTCCTTTTGCCTGAAGATACCCCCTCACTATGTCACTTGATAAGGTGGCCAAATCATCCCGATTTGCCCAGGACTTTCCCAGTTCTAGCGCTGAAAGTCCCACATCCCAGGCAATCCCTTGGTCCAGAGCAAAGAGGGGCAGGTGGTTACTCTCTGTCTCAGGCTCTGCCTCTAAGGAATCGGATCTAAGACATCAGCTTACAACACACAGAAGCTGGGATTCTTTTGTGCTGTAACCTGCTAGATAGTGGGATTGCTGGTCTGGTGTAAAGAAATGGGCGAGATCCTATGAGTCTATACGGTAGTCTGGGGTGATTTAGAATAAGGCCCCCTCTGGTCTGAACACACCCCCGCTGGCATCTCAGTTAGTAAAATGTACTTGCCTGTTGTGGAAAAGAGGCACCCTTTCCTCCGGGGGAATACAATTCCAGGCGAAGCTTGGCGGCTTGGCAAGAGAATACATGCTGGATTTCTGGGCTCAGTACCTTTGTGTGGCGCAGGCCCTGTCTGGCCAGCCGGAGACGGCAGCCCTGGAGTAGAGCGAGGAGGACAGCCTGACCCGTGTTCCATCTTCTCCACATCTTCCCTCTCTCTGCCATGTAAATGACATCAGGGTGGCACGTTCAGATATGCTAGAATATTCAACTTTGCCTGCGCTCTGTTCTCCATAAAAGGTAAAGCAGAGATGTAGGCAATTCAGTAAGCCAGGAGAAACTAGTCTAGGAAAGTCAAGGCAACAGCGTGCTTGTTTTCTTTCTTTCTTTCTTTCTTTCTTTCTTTCTTTCTTTCTTTCTTTCAAAACAAGCAGCAGCTTGTGGATTTCTTTTTAGTTTTTTTTAAATTTTTATTTATTTGAGAGAGAGAGAGAGAGAGAGAGAGAGGAGAGAGAGACAGAGCATGAGTAGGGGAGGGGGTAGAAGGAGAGAGAGAGAGAATCTTAAGTAGGTTCCACATTCAGTGAGGAGCCTGATGTGAGGCTCGACACAGGGCTCGATCCCACGAACAGTGAGACCATGACCTGAGCCAAAATAAAAAGCCAGACACTCGACGGACTGAGTCACCCAGTCGCCCCCCAGTGTGCTTTCTACAGAGCATGAATTATATTCCTGGTTTTTCCAGGGCAGCTCAAAACTTATAAACTCTCCGTGCTCCATCTTCTAGAAAGGAATTGAGTTAGAACCACTTCTATGGCACATGATTACTCTGAATTGAACTGCCACCATCACTTGGAAGGGAGGCTTTTAAAAACCATAATCAACTCTAACATATTTGACATGAAATTGATACACAGAGTGACAAGCATTCTCAGACAATGTGTGGCTCGTGGGGAGAAATAAGAGATATTTTAAAATTATAGTTTTCAAGTACCGGGTAATCCTAACCCAGTTAGGCCTATAGATCACCCCTGGACCAGAATCAGTGAGAGAACCAATTTACTGTACCAGAACAACCTGTTTCAATAAATCTTTCCCTTCTCCATGAATTCTAGTAGAGGGCTCTAAGTTATGGAAAACAGTGATTCATTTCTCTTATATTTTTTGGTATGCTGCCTATAGGAGTAGAACAAACAAACAAACAGAAGAGACATCTTTGAAAGTAACAGAAGGCTTAACGACCCAGGAGTGAACAAAGCCACGGGACGAGCAAACTCTGCTTTATTTCCAGTTGGGCTTCACAGAAAAGAGTCTTTGCCAAATGCCTTTCACAAGCTTTGTGTTAAAACCATATCCAATAATACCGTAACTGGGTCATTACCCACACACTGCCAGGCCAGTGTTTCAAAAAGGACTGATACAATCTCATGGACAGTTAAAGTCAAAACTCCTCCCCTGACATCTTGAAAATCCATAGTAGCTGACAGGAGTTATTTAACTCGTGGAGGTGGAGGGAAGAACGCTGACTTAAGGAATCACCGTCCTGCGTGTCGGGAAACAGTGCAAAACCCAGACGTGCCGGAGAAAACTACACGAACTACAAAGGCCCCTGAACTTGGTAAACGGGGCACAGGAAGTCATAGGAAGTGCAGACACTACTTAAGCAACATTTAGGCGAACACTGGACGGACCGTTTCTCCCAACCTCTTGAGACTTTTTTTTTTTTTAATTTTAACGTTTATTTATTTTTGAGACAGAGCATGAACAGGGGAGGGGCAGAGAGAGAGGGAGACACAGAACCTGAAACAGGCTCCAGGCTCTGAGCTGTCAGCACAGAGCCCGATGCGGGGCTCGAACTCACGGACCACGAGATCATGACCTGAGCCGAAGTCGGACGCTTAACCGACCGAGCCACCCAGGCGCCCCTCTTGAGCCTTTTAATATTCCAAAATACGGGCCAAGGAAATAAACTCCAGGGAAGAACCGAAGCAAAGCAGAGCCGTCGTCATTTCCACTTCTCCCCTTGCTTTCTTGTTCATCCTCACTTGGTCTCCTTTCCTAGAAGAGGACCCTGTCCCTTTTCACAGAGACTTCCCGCTTGGTAAATATTTTCCAGAGTGATTTGGCTTGAGATCACTTTCTGTTTTTCTTTTTCCTTTTTTTTTTTTTTTTTTTTGAGGTCACTTTCTTCTGTATTTATTATCGATTGATTGATTCACTGATTTATTGATTTCGAGAGAGAGCACACATGAGCCCACAAGCGCCCAAGTGGGGGGAGGGGCAGAGAGAGAGAGGGAGCGAGAGAATCTCCAGCAGGCTCCTGCTCAGCATGGAGCTCCCCCCGGGGCTCCATCTCATGACGGTGAGATCATGACCTGGGCCGAAATCCAGAGTTGTAAGCCTAACCGACTGAGCCACCCAGGTGCTCCCCCCCACACACCCCCACACCCCCGCCCACCAGGTCACTTTGTTGATGAGAATTTACAAGCTGAGCCTGACCCTTATCTCCATTACCCTCGCTCCAGGAACAAAGAACCATCACTCGCCTGCCCCTGTTTCTTGTCTCATGAGTGAAGCAAGCCTCTCTTCCCAACAGGCCGGTCGTATTGTGGTTTACTTCAGCCGTCCCCACGTACCCAATGCAGGGCGCCCTCATTCAGGCCCTATCACCGCATACTGCAAAGGCAACTATCTCCAATCCTCAGTCTGCCGTGGTTCCAAGGATTATCAATCCGCTTCTGGTGTCTTTTAGGACAGGGCCTGAAACCAGAGCCGTGGTTCTGCTGATTTTTATAGGCTATTACCGTTTTTCAAGTTCTGAAGTTGTTTCACAGAGAAAGGCCTACAGTCGTAACATCCCAGGACCTCTGAAGTCAACACATCGGGATATAAATCCTGGCTCCGTCACTTTGGGCAATTCTTCAATCTCCTTGGGCTTCAGCTTCTTCAGATGTAAAACGGAGTCGCGCCATGTAAACGCTTACCTCCCCGCCTGACTTACAGCGAGGGCCGCAGGTATATTTTCCCAGAAGATCTTAATCATCATCTTCTATTGGCCAAATTTTACTGATCCTTCCTCAAGAAGCCCCGGGAAGGCATCTCTGACGCCCCTACTATGGTTAGTTCTGCTTCCGAAATGTCCATATTGCATCACGTGTTTAATTAGTTAAGCACATATTGACTGAGGGAGGATCTGCCTCGTGCCAGACCCCATACTGGGCACTAGGAACACAGCAGTCAACAAGTAGCCCTGTTCTCACAGAGCATACGGTCGAACGGGGGAGGCCACAATTAAATCACTAATTATAATTATACATTTAATTGCAAGGATAAGTTACTGTGGAAGAAGAGGAAAAGGAACCCGATATCTAACAGAAGGCCAGGGCCAGATTCCTTTGGGTATGGTGTTTTTGTGCAGACAAAATAGAATGGGGAGAGTACTACAGGTGAGGGAACACCCTGATATGGCAAGGAACACGTTCGAGAAACAGCCCAGGGTGATGGAGCCATGGAGAGATCAGTGTGAGATGGCGGTGGTGAGGTAGATGAAGGCCAGAAGATTCAAGGACAGTGGAATTGTTAAGGATTTTATTTTCCCCTGTGGAAAATGGGATGTCATCAAAGGGCATTCAATTAATAGAATACATAACCATATCTCTATTTTATTATTATTTTTAATGTTTCATTTTATTTTTGAGAAAGAGAGAGAGAGAGGCAGAGTGCGAGCAGGGGAGGGGCAGAGAGAGAGAGACAGGGACACAGAATCCGAAGCAGACTCCAGGCTCCGAGGTGTCAACATACAGCCTGATGTGGGGCTTGAACTCACGAACCATGAGATCCTGACCTGAGCCGAAGTCGGAAGCTCAACCGACTGAGCCAACCAGGAGCCTCTCCATATCTCTATTTTAAAAATGTCATTCCAGATGCGATTTGGGCTGCAGATAAAAAATATATTGGAACATAGATGGGGCAGCTAGTTTGGTAGCATTTGCCATGTGCTTGGAATAAAACGGAGGCCAAGATGGAGAGCACTGAAGGATCGGGGAAATATCGACAAGGGAAAATTGACAGGACTCCACAGGTGAGATGAGATAAGGAATGAGGAAAGGAGGGCGTTGAGAATGACTCGCCAACTTGAGACTTGCACAACTGTGTCGGGGGAATGGTGGTACCACTTTTTTGTGTTGAGAACACCAGAGGAGAGGCAGCTTTGTTGAGGGCCAAGTCTGAGTTCATTTTTGGACATGGTGACTTTGAGATGTTGGTGACACATCCAACTGAGATGTCAGGTAAGCAGTTGGGTAGACTTCCCTGGATCTTGGAGGAAGTGTTCCGGGGCAGGGACATACACTGAAAGGGGTCAACGTATAGATGGTAAAACCCCAGGCAAGACTGTCTGGGAGAAAGTGCCGAGAGAGGAGAGTTGCTCCAGAAGTCAGGAGACAGAGTTGTGAGTCTCTACTAAGCTTCTCCTCCCCACCAGATTGCAAGCCCCCCGAGGAACTTGAATTCTGTCTTTTATTTTTACACCCTTTGGGACTGATTTATCTTACATATGTGGAGGCAAATGATTTTCAGATTCCCAACATAACACTCCCACATAGCTCCTCTTGAGTTGCATTTTATGCAACTGTCAGAAAAATATCTTTCATATTTTGCAACTACCCAATGACCCTGAAAAGGCTCTTCCAAAAGGCAAGAAAAAGATATTTCCAAAGCTGGAAAATTAATCTGAGAAGCCCTTGATTATAGGCATGCTCATTCATTTCTCTGTATTTGTTAAGGTAAAATAAACCTATATGTTTATGGTTAACATATATGAACATATATACCCTAACAATACGTAAATACGGAAAACTCTGGCTTAACACAACAAAAAATTATTATATTTTCTTCCTTTCCACTCCAACGAGGGTTGATGAGAGGGAGGGGGTGGCTGTGTTCCATTCAAAGAGCAAAGCTCTCTCCATCTTATAGGTATGCTCTCCTTGAGTTCGTCAGAGTCCTCTCCATATAGCTTATGGACGGGGAAAGAGAAAGGAGCATGAGTGGAAGGTTTCTATGAGCCAGTCCTGGAAGAGTCACCTATCCTGTCTGCTTACGTTACGTTGACCATTCCTCAGACACACGCTCAAACCCAACTACAGTGGAGACAGGAAAACCCAGGTCTAGCTTACCACTCCCCTTCCCCCATCCCACCTCTGGCAACCACCTTTCTACTTCCTGTTTCTGTTATTTTGCCTAGTTCAGATACTTCGTATGAGTGGAATCCTATGGTATTTGTCCTTTTGTGACCAGCTTATTCCATTCTATTAGGCACTTGTGATTGTCTACCGAGCAACCATGAAGTCTAGCGAGAAGACAAATCATCAGAAAATCAAAATTAGACTTTGGGCAAAGTCTAATGGTTCGGGGGGAAGAGTTAAGAGGAGGAATTAACCTAAAACTGATAGGTCTTAATGCTTAGCACATAATCCGGCATTCAGTGGACGCTCAACAAACGCTTGGGGGAATAAATGAGAAAGATATTTTTGTTAAGACTGCTTACACATTTCTCCTCTCTCAGAATTTACAGTTTCCTCGTGGGGGCCACTTAACCTTAACCCCATATGTTGAAATGCTGTCTGCTAGAAAAGACGGGCTTATCCATTTTTAAATTTTCAATATCGTAAACATCTTTTTCATTAACAATCCCGGACAACTAAAACTAAAGGAGTAATCAAACTTGCATCCAAGCTCTAAATTTTAGCATATAGGAAAGAGAGTGCCAATTTTTAAAACATCGGGGAAGGAAATGAAAAGTAATTTTCAATTAAGTTATCACTTTTTATAACCCTTTTCAGCCCTTTAATCTTTTATTTCCTCAAATGCAAGGGAAGCCCCCAAAGGTACCTCTCTAAAACAGTCCTCTATCTGCACAGGAGGTATAACCAGCTAATGAACGACTTGGAGGAGAGTGAGTTTTCTTGTGTTTTTATCAGCAACAGTGGGGACAGGAGGCTGTGAAGTCCAGGGCCCAAACACCCGGATTCTGGAATTGAAGGGCCTGACCCTGAGTGCTGAAGTCACTGCCAGCTAGGTGCCCAATTCTAAAATAATTAAATGAGATAATGCAGGTAAAGTGTCAGTGCCCTACCTGGCACGCAGTACATGTGTGTTAATGCTGGGTACCACCATTATTATTAGTCATGCGAATCACAAAGAAAGAAAGTAGGACTATTTTGACCACGAGGTGATGACATCCCTGACAACAGAGGCAAATCTTTGAGGGTAACTTTGATTTCCAGGTGTGTTAGGACCCTTCAAGAAGCCACAGCTTGTGCAGTAGTAAAATAAGCAGCATGGTATAAAGCAAGCCCAGATAATTCATAATCTGAGCGATTACTACTTTCCACCTGTCTTTTCATTTTCATTTCCACCTAAGCGCTGTTTTCTTTCCATGCCAGTGTCTGAATAAACACTTAAATTAAAATAAATGAAAGAAATTCTCAGGGTAGCAACCACGTCCATGATTAATGCAGTAATGTGTTCCCCCTTTGACATAGGTGGAGACACCTGTGCAAGCCACGATTGATGGCTGCAAGGACCAGAAGATGCACTTCCATTCTACACGTTTCCCAAATGATCGGCTTTCCATGACCTTCATCGAAAACCCAAAGGTGTTTATTGGCCTCGCGCATGAGCACGCCTCAAGCTAAGGCAGCTGCCTTTGCTCGCAGTACCAGTGAAAGGCTTGAGATTAGGAAGCAGATGAGGTTAAATTGCTTCATTATTTACTCATTGGGGGAAAAATCAATTTCTGGAATATAATCCTATTGACCTGACTGGCACCGACCAGGAGCATAAGTAATCACACCCCTAAAATAAATATTCATTCATACTTGAAAAGACACGTATACTCACCATTTTCCTTTATGCATTAATAAGGGTATCAAATAACCATGCAAACCAGACTCAAGGCTAACGCACCTCTCTTTTGAACGTGTCACTAAAACGGGATGGTGAAAATTGTGCTCATTTTGTTCTGACCTTGTAAAATTCACACCTTGTATGAACAAGGCTGTGTCTTTCCTGTCCCTAGTTAAAATATTAAACGATGATGTTGCCACAGAACAGTGAAACAAGCAAACACCACTGAAACAAAAAAGTAACACAACATCCGGGCAGCAACAAATTACGGGGCGTACAGTAGGCGTAAGAAATGTTAACCCTAACTCCAGAGCCAGGATTCATAATGACCCAATCCTACTTTCTTTCTCACAGAAATCTGAAGACACTTTTCCTTCCAGGTTTGTCCTCTAGCAAGGATGTCCTAAGCTTCCATCATGTTGAATTTAGCCTTGCAAGGATTTTTAATTAACAGCGATGATCCACAAGCCATGATTTATATGCAAGAAAGATGCCCTATTTTATCTTCTTTCCCCAGGCTATGATATATGGATGCTTCTAATAAGCCAAAGATAAAAGTGGTTTGGACCAAAAAGCACCTATTTTCTCAAAGATGCACATTAAGACTGCAGCTGTCAGCAAGGGAATAAAGTAGAGACCAGGTGACAGAAAATATAAAGGAAGTAGAGAATGATCAAGGTTTAATTTATGTTTTTACTATTAGAGCCTATTTTTTTCTAGAGACACTTAATTTTTACTCCAAGTAAAGCACTCACTATATTTAAAAACTATAGTTTGGTGAGGGGTCATACGATGTATTTCTCAAGTTACGTGACTCTTTTATTATTTTTTACATTAACTATGTTAAAGAAGGACTCTTAAATTTGTTCAATTCAAGTTTGGGCTGCTGCTGAGGAAATGCACGTAGTGCAATGATGCTGCTTTAGGTGAAAATATGTTAGCATCTCTTTTCTGGTAACTCTCAGACAGTGGCATGTTCTTTTGAGTATACTTACTGTTGGAAAATCATAATTTGTAGATAGATTAAGAATCTGTAGTCCCATAGCTCTGCTGTAAATTAGCTGTTTGGCCTTGTGCTGTCACTTAATCTCTCTGGGTCACGGTTTACTTATATACATAAAGACGTTCTGTGTGTGTGTGTGTGTGTGTGTGTGTGTGTGTGTATACTTATATACCTAAAGCATATACATATATACTTCTATACATCAAGTATATACATACTTATATACATATCATTGCCAAGGGCCTTTTCAACTATATAAATATACAATTTTGTGACCTGATATTTGGAAATGGCTAGAAACCAGGGTTGAAATTGGGGCAATTTTACGTTTAGAAAGAGGATTTCTTATGAAGCCATTTATTCATTCAACAAATATTTTTTTAGTGTCCACAGCGTGCCAGGCACTCTCCTTAGTGCTGGAGATACACTGGTGAACAGAATAAAGAGCTCTGTCTTTGTGGAACTTAGATTCTAGATGGACAAGATATGAAACTCTTAAAATCATAGCAAGCATAATATTGAAATTGATAAATTGCAACCTAACTCAAAGTATATACAAAATTCTCTTTTTATTCTCATTTTCATCTCTAGGATGTTTTGAGTGACAGAGGATCCGCATGAGGTCAACAGTTAACATGAAATAGGTGAATTTGGAAATAATTTAGAGATAAGCAAAAATAATGATAAGAATGAGGTCCTGGGCAGGGGCGGGAAGGCAGCAGCACTGAATAGAGGGCTCAGAGATGACCTCATTTAAGAAGGTGAAGCTTCTAAAAAGACTCCAACGGAGCTGAGGGAGTTAATCAAGTGAGGTCTTGGGGAGGAATGGCTCAGACAACACGCACAGCTAAAACAAAGGCCCTGAGGCAGGATCACGCGTGTCTTGTTTGAAAAAGAACAGAGACGCCAGGGTGATTGGAGCTGACAGAGCCCAGGGCAAGTGGCAGGAGAGGAGGCGAGAGAGGAAACCACGTTGATTGTGGAGGGGCCTGGAGGGCCATTATAGGGACTTTGGCGTTTATTCCAAGGGAGGTGGGACACACATTTATAGAAGCTCACCCTGGCTGCTACGTTGACAATGTTTATAAGGGAACACAGGTGGAACACATGTCATTTTGGCTTATGTATTTTGTAAAGTAGATGCAGAGCCGATACCAAAAGGATTGCAAGGATTGTTTTGTAGAAAGCATGTTGGACAAATTAAATGGATTTCAAATACTATCTACGCTTGTAAATTCTGATGAGTCTGTTAACAAAATCAGTTGCAATAGATCTGTAGACTATTGCAGACTCTGTATTTCCAAGACATTCTGCTTGGGCTAGTGATAAAACTTCTAGAAGTGGAGATAATGATCACTGTTGAAAACTATTAATAGGTATACAGTCAAATCTTCAAGCTCATAGCATTTCAAGGGGCAGGAGGGCACAGGTTCATGATAGCTAACTGTCCCTTGTAGTCTCATGGCTTCCTGTCGTATCATCTTGTTCTTTTTATTACTATAAACTACCTTTCTCCAGCCTTGTTCAATAAGCATTAAGCCCACTACCATTCATTCCTGTCCTGGGAAGAAATTAGTAAGACCTCTGCATTGCCTATTAAAGCCACGGTTCTGACTTTAACAAACAATCGTTGCCCTATTTGTGGTTATGAGAGCATAACCTTGAACTCACAATTTCTCAGTAACTAACACAAGCTTCACTGAGACAGGCTTGTCTGAAAAAAATATTCAGTACGTTCTTTTCTATCAGCAACTGTTCCACAGAACTGTCTACAATGATGGAAATATTCTTTATCAATGCTGTCCAATATCATAGGGCCAGGCACAAATGGCCACTGAGAACTTGAAATGTGGCTAGTATAACTGAGGAACTGAGTTTTTAATGATCTTTAATTTTAATTAAATTAAATTAAATTAAATGTAAATTGTAAGTACCTTTGCACGGCTGATGGGTACCATACTGGACAGCTCAGGTTAAATCCTTATTCTATATTGTGTCAGACTAACTATGAGACATTCCTGCCCCATATGGTTTTAGTCTCTCCGAGAAATGCTTCTCTTGAATGTTCTTTGATATTATGTCACAGTCACTCGGTAAGGAAATTTAAAAGGAGCACCCCAGGAAAGCCATTGCTATGTTCACTGAAAGGAGGTTGCTGAGGGCACTGATAATTGTGTAATGTACCATCTTATTTCTCTGGCCTCAGTACTGGGAAAAGGTAGGGTTGTTCTAAAAAGCCTGACTGTGGTGATGTAATTTACTGCGTTACATCTTTGCCTTTGAAGCAGAGGAGCATAGGGCCAAATGGGTGGTCTACCTCTTGTGAGAATATACTATACAGAGCCTCTCGGGCTATATTCCACGTGCTTATTAGCTCACGTTTAACCTCTTTGTCTTAGTTTTTATTCTTCCCTTATGCACCATTTGCTGATTGTTTTGCTTATTTTATTTTTTAAATTAATTTATTTTGAGAGACAGTCCAAGTGGGGGGAGGGCAGAGAGAGGGAGGGAGGGAGAATCCCGACACAGGGCTTGAACTCACAAAGCCCTCAGATCATGACCTGAGCTGAAAACCAAGAGTCAGCCACTTAACTGACAGAGCCACCCAGGCACCCCTTGTTTTGCTTATTTTAAATGTTACCTGGTAGTATTATATTCATTTTCGTATACCACAACAAGCATAAAAATAAACTAAAACCCTGCCTTTGGCGGGGGGGGGGGGGGGGGGGGCGGAAACACACTCAATTTCTTTCTTAAAAGGACCGACTTCCCAAGACCTCATTCTTATTATTATTTTTGCTTGTCTCTAAATTATTTCCAAATTCACCTATTTCATGTTAGCTGTTGACCTCATGCAGATCCTCTGACACTCAAAACATCCTAGAGATGAAAATGAGAATAAAAAGAGAATTTTCTATATACTTCGAGTTAGGTTACAACTTACTAATTTCAGTATTATGCTTGCTATGATTATAAGAGTTTCCTATAAATTAACATTTATGAAAATTTTGAGTTATGCTAGAGAAGTTAGCATCTCCCACCAGGACTGAGATCATGGGTATTTGTTTTAGGAACAAACAAACATTTCAGAAACATACAGGGGGCACCAGGGTGGCTCAGTTGGTTAAGCATCCAACTCCGGTTCTCAGCTCAGGTCATGATCTTGTGGTTAGTGAGACCAAGCCCTATGTCGGGCTCCACGCTGGGCATGAAGCCTGCTTAATATTCTTTCTCCCCTTTTCTCTCTGCCCCACCTCAAAAAAAATAAATAAAACTTAAAGAAAATGTACAAAATTGGTTTTAAAAATATGCACATCTATGAGTCTGTGACTAAGTGATCATTTTTTTCTTTTCAGGTTAAAAAAAATTTGTTTAATGTTTATTTATTTTCGAGACAGAGAGAGACAGAGCATGAACGGGGGAGGGTCAGAGAGAGAGGGAGACACAGAATCTGAAACGGGCTCCAGGCTCTGAGCTGTCAGCGTAGAGCCCGACACGGGGCTCAAACTCACGGACCGCGAGATCATGACCTGAGCCAAAGTCGGACACTTAACCAACTGAGCCACCCAGGCGCCCCTCTTTTCAAATTTTTATTTAAATTCTAGCTAGTTAACATACAGTGCAATATTGGTTTCAGGAGCAGAACCCAGTGATTCATGACTTACATACAACGCCCGGTGCTCATCACAATAAGTGGCCTCCTTAATACCCATCACCCATCTAGCCCACCCCTGACCCACCTCCCTCCATCAACTCTGTTTGTCCTCTATCTTTAATAATCTCTTACGATCTGCTTCCCTCTCTCTGTCTTTTTCTTTCCCCCTTCCATAAGTTCATCTGTTTTATTTTTTTAATTCCACATATGAGTGAGATCATATGGTATTTGTCTTTCTCTGACTGACTTATTTGACTTAGCATAATACACAGTAGCTCAATCCACGTCATTGCAAATGGCAAGGTTTCCTTCTTTTTGATGGCTGAGTTACACACACACACACACACACACACACACACACACACGGACTCTCTCCGTAGTTTGGCTAATATTCATAATGCTTCTATACACATTAGGGTGTGTGTACCTCTTTGAATCAGTACTTTTGTATCCTTCGGATAAATACCTAGTCATGCAATTGCTGGATCATAGAGTAGTTCTAGTTTTAACTTTTTGAGGAACCTCCCTCCTGTTTTCCAGACTGGCTGCACCATTTTGCATTTCCACCAAGAGTGCAAGAGGGTTCCCCTTTCTCTGCATCCTCACCAACACCTGTTGTTTTTTCTGGTGTTCCTGTTAGCCATTCTGACAGGTGTGAGGTGGTATCTCATCGTGGTTTTGATTTGTATTTCCTTGACGATGAGGGATGTTGGGCATCTTGTCACGTGTCTATTACCACCTGGATTTCTTGTTTGGAAAAGTGTCTATTCATGTCTTCTGCCCATTTCTTCACTGGGTTGTTTTTTGGGGTGTTGAGTTAGATAAGTTCTTTATAGGCTTTGGATACTAACCCTTTGTCAGACGTGTCATTTGCAAATATCTTCTCCCATTCCTGAAGTTGCCTTTTAGTTTTGTTGATGTTTCCTTTGCTGTGCAGAATCTTTCTGTCTTGATGAAGTCCCAACAGTTCATTTTTGCTTTTGTTTCCCTTGACTCAGGAGACGTGTCTAGTAAGAAGATGCTATGGCCAAGGTCAAAGAGATTGCTGCCCGTGTTCTGTTCCAAGATTTTGATGGTTTCCTGCCTCACATTTAGGTCTTTCATCCATTTTACATTTATTTTTTTGCATGGTGTAAGAAAGTGGTCCAGTTTCATTCTCCTGCATGTCACAGTCCAGTTTTCCCAACACAATTTGTTGCAGAGACTACCTTTTTTTTCCACTGGATATTCTTTTCTGTTCTGTTGAAGATTAGTTGGCCATATGTTTATGGGTCCATTTCTGGGTTTTCTACTCTGTTCCATAATGTATGTGCCCGTTTTTGCGCCATTACCATACTGTCTTGATGATACCACTTTGTAATATCACTTGAAATCCAGAATCCTGATGCCTCCAGGGATCATTAATCATAGTTAACTATCATTTGCCTGTCCTGGGTTGAGTTTATTTTAAGATGTTTCTATTTTTTTTAAAAAATACATCTCTACTTAGTTTTGTCTTCAGAGCCAAACTGGAAACAACTTGATAGAGTTTATTATGTGGTTTCTGTCAGAGTTCCTGATGGTTTGCAAAAGTTTGAATCCATTACTCTATTCTTGGCCTTCGTGAAAATTCTCTTTATCACTGGGAATACTGTCTAATTCATAAGAGACTATTAGGCAAATTTACAAGAGATTGAGCCAGTGCTTGTTAAAGGGAGACACAATGCTTGCTGTTCTAGTGGGATTCTTGCTCTGGTCCCAGTTGGGCAGTTTGGGCAATGTTTTGTCATTACCCGCTAGTAAATCAAGAGTTAGATAATCTTGAGTAAAAGGGAAAAGAAGTCAACCTTTTAAATACAAAAACCATAATGCCTAATATCATACAGTAGAGTTGGCATATTTGGACAGGTAACATAGCCTCGTTGTTGATGGGAAAGAGGACTCTCTTTTCACCCCAGCTGCAAAAACACTTTATATTTACTGAGGGAACATAAAGTAGGAGACATCTCAATCTTTATAAATGCATGTGCTAGATGCAAATTACTACTCTAGTACATAACTTGCAAGTCGATTTGTCTAACATCAAAAAATTGGGGAAAGATAGTAATCAAATGGTAATCTAAATTCCTCATACTGGAAAACCAATGTTTTAAAAAATGAATTCAGTATCCTGTGATTTATTTTACATTTATGTGCAACAGATCCTTTTGTTATATGAACTCTGCAATTTTAACTAAAAAATGTACAACAAGTTACAGTCCTTCACTGTACACACACAAGGACAAAATTCAACTGAACAGTAACTCTTAAATAATTAAAGAGGAAAGTAGGTCAATGCCACGTATTAAATGACTAGCTCTGAAGATAGCTATATCAGCTATTGTGATTTTAGAGATGTCTCTCAAAGATGTAAAGTTATTAAGCTATCTTTGGAGCTAGTCTTTTGCTTCATTTAAATGTATGGAATTGACCTCAAAGATTATCCTCATATTGAATTAAATATTAACTTGGTTCTGCTTCATCATTTAATACACGACATTTATATTTCAAGATAGAAAATAACTTTTATTGATTTTAAAACTCTAATTACAATAGAGCTCCTTAACAATGTGTCCTTGGAACATGGTAATTATCTAGACACTCTTATCCACCGTAAACTATGTTACATTTGGACCCACTTAAAAAATCATCCATGTGAAGTCATGCCCCTCTTATTCCACCCCTTATGAAAGCGGACTAGCATGAAAGCGTTAGCCTCCACATTCTCACCTCCTACTGTCAGACTTGTATTCCCTCTACTCTGAACAGGTTTTTATTAAGGTCACCAGTAACCAACCTACTTAATAACAAGCCCTATGATCAATTTGCAGTCTCTACCTTACTTGACCTCCCAGTAACATTTGACACACTTGATGATACCCTTCCTTGAAACTCTCCCTTCACTTGGGATTCCAGATTTTCCCTGTACCTCACTGGCTTGCTCCTTCTCAGTTTCATTTGATAACCCACTCTCGTTTTCCTGACCTCTAAGTAATAGTGTCTAGGAACAGAGTCTTCGTCTCTCTTCTGTAACCACACCTTATCCCTTGGTGATCTCATCCAGTCCTGTGACTTTTAAATGCTCTCTAGGTGGTGACAACCCACAAATTTAGATATTCTGCCCTGATACCTTTCCTGAACACCACTCATTTGAGAAACCACCTTTTGGCCTAACACGTTATCCATCCTGGAGTATGCACCAGGTGCACTTAAGAGGAATGTGGATTCTGCTATTTTTTGGATGGAATGTTCTGTATTTGTTTATTAAGTCCATCTGGTCTACTGTGTTGTTCAAGCCAAATGTTTCCTTATTAATTTTATGTCTGGATGTTCTATCCATTGGTGTAAGTGAGAAAATGCTTCCAAGTTCGTCCAGTGAGGGCACCGTTACCTTGAAACCTAAACCAGACAAAGATAATACCAAAAAACAAAACAAAAACAAAAACAAAAAAGCAGGCCAATATCCCTGATAAACATAGATGCAAAAGTCCTCAACAAAATATTACCAAACTGAATTCAGTAATACATTAGAAGTATCAGGGGGTGCCGATTCATAGGGGCACATGTACCCCAATGTTTACAGCAGTACTTTCAACAATAGCCAAATTGTGGAAAGAGCCTAAATGTCCATCAACTGATGAATGGATAAAGAAGATATGGTTTATATATACAATGGAATACTACTTGGCAATGAGAAAGAATGAAATCCTGCCATTTGCAACAATGTGGATGGAACTGGAGGGTATCATGCTAAGTGAAATAAGTCAGTCAGAGAAAGACAGACATTATGTTTTCACTCATGTGTGGAACTTGAGAAACTTAACAGAAGACCATGGGGGAAGGGAAGGGGAAAAAAGAGTTTCAAACAGAGAGGGAGCCAAACCCCAAAAGACTCTTAAATACAAAGAACAAACTGAGGGTTGATGGGGGGGAAGGGGAGAGGGGAAAATAGGTGATGGGCATTGAGGAGGGCACTTGTTGGGATGAGCGCTGGGTGTTGTATGTTAGCGATGAACCCCAGAAATCTACACCCAAAACCAAGAGCACAGTGTATACACTGTATGTTAGCCAACTTGACAATAAATCATGTTAAATAAATAAATAAAACATATAAATAAATAAATAAATAAATAAATAAAAGAAGTATCATATACATAATTGAGTGGATTAAATCCAGGGATGCAAGGATGGTTCAACATCTGCAAATCAATAAGTGTGATACACTAAATTAACCAAATGAAGAATAAAAATCATACGATCACCTCAATAAATGCAGAAAAACCATTTGACAAAATTCAACATCCATTTATGATAAAAACTCTCAACAAAGTGGGTACAGGCAAAACATACCTTAACATAATAAAGGCTGCATGTGACAAGCCTACAGCTAACATCATACTCAGTGGTGACAAGCTGAAGCTTTTCCTTTAAGATCAAAAACAAGACAAGGATGTCCACTCCCACCACTTTTGTTCAACATACTATTGGAACTCTTAGCCACAGCAATTAGGCAGAAAAAGAAACAAAAGGCATCCAAACTGGAAAGGAAAAAGCAAAATTGTCACTATTCACACATAATATGATACTATATATATAAGCCCCTAAAGACTCCACCCAAAAACTATTAGAATTAGTTAATGAATTTAGTAAAGGTACAGGATAAAAAATTGATATACAGAAATCTTGCATTTTCATGTACTAATAATGAACTATCAGAAAGAAAAATTAAGAAAACAGCTCCATTTATAATTATATCAAAAAAATACCTAGAAATAAATTTAACCAAGGAGGTGAAAGACTTGTATTCTGAAAACTACAAGACTTTGATGAAAGAAATTGAAGTGACACAAACAAATTAAAAGATGCTGCATGCTCATGGATTGGAAGGCTTATTTTTTTATGTTTTTATTTATTTTTGAGACAGAGAGAGACAGAGCATGAGCAGGGGAGGGGCAGAGAAAGAGGGAGACACAGAATCCGAAGCAGGCTCCAGGCTCTGAGCTGTCAGCACAGAGCCCAACGCGGGGCTCGAACCCATGGATTGTGAGATCATGACCTGAGCTGAAGTCGGATGTTTAACCGACTGACCCACCCAGGCGCCCCTGAAAGACTTAATACTGATAAGATGTCCACAATATGCAAAGCAATCTACAGATTCAATGCAATCTCTATCAAAATACCAACAGCATTTTTCATAGAACTAGAAGAAATAATTCTAAAATTTGTATGTGACCACAAAAGACTTCAAATAGCCAAAGCAATCTTGAGAAAAAAAGAACAAAGTCAGAGGCACATGCTACTAGATTTCAAACTGTACTACAAAGCTATAGTAATCAAAACAGACACATCAGTCAATAGAACATGACAGCCCAGAAATAAATTCATCCTTTTATGGTTAATTAATCCATGACAAAGAAGGCAAGAATATACAACGTTGAAAAGACAGTCTCTTCAATGGTGTTGGGAAAACCGGACAGCAACATACCAAAGAATGAAAACAGACCACTTTCTTATACCATATCTAAAAATAAACTCAAAATGGATTATAGACCTAAATGTGACATGTGAAACCATAAGAATTCTGTAAGAGAGCACAGGCAGTGATTTCTCTGACATCGGCCACAGCAACATTTTTCTAGATCTGTCTCCTCAGGCAAGGGAAACAAAACCGAAAACAAACTATTGGGACTATATCAAACTAAAAAGCTTTGCACAGTAAAGGAAACCACCAACAAAATTAAAAGGCAACTTACTGAATGGGAGACAATAATCTCAAATGATATATCCTATAAAGGGTTACCATCCAAAATATATAAAGAACTCATAAAACTCCATAAACACACACACACACACACACACACAGAAAAATCTGATTTAAAAATGGGCAGAGGAAAATGAGCAGAAGACATGAACAAACATTTCTCCAGAGAAGACCTACAGATGGCCAACAGACACAGGAAAAGACGCTCAACATCACTCAGCATCAGGGAAATACAAATCAAAACCACAATGAATTATCACCTCACACCCATCAGGATGGCTAAAATCAACAACACAAGAAACAACAAGTGCTGGTGAAGATGTAGAGAAAAAGGAATCCCCTTGCAATGTTGGTGGGAACGCAAACTGTGCAACCACTGTGGAAACAGTATGGAGGGTTATGGCACTACTGATTTACCCAAACAGTACAAAAACACTAATTCAAAGGGATACATGCACCCTTATGTTTATTGCAGCATTGTTTACAAAAGCCAAATTATGAAAGTAGCCCATGTCCATCGATAGATGAATGGATAAAGAAGATGTGGTATACATATACAATACAGTATCATTCAGCTATGAAAAGGAAAGAAATCTTGCCATTTGCAAGGACATGGATGGCGCTAGAGACTATAATGTAAGGGAAATAAGTCAGTCAGAGAAAGGCAAATACTATATGATTTCAATCGTATGCAGAATTTAACAAACAAAACAAAGGAGCAAAGGGAAAAAAAAGAGAGAGACAAACCAAGAAACGGAGTCTTCACTACAGAGAACAAACTGATGGGTTACCAGAGGGGAGGTGGGTGGGGGGATGGGTGAAATAGGTGATGGGGATTCAGGACCGCACTGGTGATGAGCACTGGGCGAGGTATGGAAGTGTTGAATCACCATCCTGTACACCTGAAACTAATATAATATTGTATGTTAACTATACTGAAATTAAAATCTTATAAATAAAAAACAAATAGGGGCGCCTGGGTGGCACAATCGGTTAAGTGTCTGACTCTTGATTTTGGCTCAGGTCATGATCTCACAGTTCTCAAGATTGAGCCCTGCATGAATGAATGAATGCTGTTGGGAAAACTGGACAGCGACATGGCAAAGAATGAAAACAGATCACTCTCTTACACCATATACAAAAATAAACTCAAAATGGATTACAGACCTAAATGTGACATGTGAAACCATAAAAATTCTAGGAGAGAGCACAGGCAGTAATTTCACTGACATTGCCCATAGCAACATTTTTCTGTCAGTGCAGAGCCTGCCTGGGATTTTCTCTCTCTCTCTCTCTCTGTCTCTCTGTCTCTCTCTGCCCCTCCCCTGCTCACCCCTTTCTCTCTCTCTCTCTCTCTCTGTCTCTCAAAATAAATAAACATCTTATAAGTAAATAAATGAATAAATAAAAATGGGCAGAGGAAGGACCTGAATAGACATTTTCCCAAAGAAGACACATCAATGGCCAAAGACACAGGAAAAGATGTTCAGTATCACTGAACATCAGGAAATGCACATCAAAACCACAATAAGACATCACGCCACTCTGTCAAGAATGGCTAGGATTAAAGAAAAGATGACTAGTGTTGGTAAAAATGCGAGGAAAAGGAAAAATCCTTTCATTTTTATTTTTACTTACAAAACGTTTAAGTTTATTTACTTATTTTGAGAGACAGAGCAAGCAGGGGAGGGGCAGAGAGGGAGACAGAGAATCCCAAGCCAGACTCTGCACTGTCCGTGCGAAGCCTGATGTGGGGTTCGAACCCGCAAACCGTGAGCTCATGACCTGAGCCGAAACCAAGAGTCGGATGCTTAACCGACCGAGCCACTCAGGCGCCCCAGTAAAGGGAAGATTCTCTTGCAACGTTAGTGGGAATGTGAATTGGTACGGTCACTATGGAAACACAGTATGGAGGTTACTCAAAAAACTAAAAATAGAACTACTATCTATTATTCAACAATTCCGCTTCTGGGTATTTATCCAAAGAAAACAAAAACACTAATTTGACAAGACATATGTACCCCTATGTGCACCGCAGCATTTTTGTTTGTTTAAAAAAGCCAAGATGTGAAAGCAACCTAAATGTCCAACGGTAGACGAAATGAGAAGGACAATGTGGCATACATACACAATGGAGTATCACTCAGCCATAATAAAGAATGAAATCTTACCATTTGTGACAACACGGATCGACCTAGAGGGGATGATGCTAAGTGAAATAAGCCAGACGAAGACAAATACCATATGACTTCACTTACACGTGTAATGTAAAAAATGAAACAAATCCTCAAAAAAGATAAAACGGAAAGCAACACATAGATACAGAGAATGAATTGATGGTTACAAGAGGTCAGGGGGTCGGGGAGATGGATGAAAGAGGTGAAGATTAAAAGGTACAATCTTCCAGTTAAATAATAAGTAAGACACGGAGATGTAATGTACAGCATAACACGTACGGTCAAGAATATAATAACTTTGTGTGGTGACAGATGGGAGCTAGTTTGGGTGGCTTTTCGTAATGTTTATCAATACCAAAGCACTATGTTATTCACCCGAAGCTAACAGAATATTGCCTGTAAATCATTCTTCAATAAAAAACAACACACAGACAAGGCAGAGATCAAAGTATCTTTGACATTCTTGCCTGGTGTTTTCGGTCATATATCAAAACATTTGTTAATGACTGCATTTTCCATTTGGGGGAGTTTCAAAACTCTGGAGGGGAAAAAAGGAGCCAGCTAGAAACTAATACAATTAGAAAGGTTATTCAATATTCCTCAAGTGATGGGTATGGGACGGTTGGTGGAGTGAGGAGATTCAAGACCAGAACAAATGTTGATAATTCAGTCTAAGTGTGAAGACAGGACACAATGAGCATCTGTGGTGGATAGACTAAATTTCCGGACCTGAATAACATTTCTTTTCTGCAGGCTTACAGGACATACGATGTTCTTCCTTTTCCTGAGATCTCCTCATCAGAAGGCTACAGGAGAGTTAACATGTTTGTTGAACAACGTAATGTATCCTCATTAAAAGGCTGAAATGATACCAACGGGTTTTAGAAATGAGACGACTTAGATTCTGTTGCTCAGATTGAATTCTAGATACCATTTCTTCACACAATCGAGAGGAAAAAGGACTTGCTACCTAATGATTACTTGGGAGGCAGTGGATCCACTTTTCAATCATTTGACGGTTTTCTGGGCCCTCCAAGAGAACAGATAAAGAAGCCGTGAGAAATATGAGTGAATCCCTAGGGACTGTGGAATCCACTTCCAACCCCAATTGCCCTCAATGGCCCAGGTAATGAGCAGTTATCAGGGCTGCAACCCTATCACAACCAGAGTGATATGCTTTCTACCTCTTGTATATGTGGTGTTTCCTTACAAAATTTCATTCAAACAAGAGCTTTTTTTAAATGTGTATTTATTTATTTTTGAGAGGGAGAGAGAGAGAGAGAGAGAGAGAGAGAACACAAGTGAGGGAGAGGCATAGAGAGAGGGAGACGCAAGAATCCGAGGCAGGCTGCAAGTTCTGAGCTGTCAGCACGGAGCCCGGCAGGGGGCTCGAACCCACCAACTGTGAGATGATCACATGACCCAAATTCGGATGCTTCATGAACTGAGCCACTCAGGTGCCCTTAAGCAAGGGGTTTAATGGATAAACAAATTTGAAAATCATGGACATAAAGAAATTGGTAACAACTTACCCATTTGTAGTGAAAAACTCTCAGAGATTTTTCATGTATCTAAAAGTTTTTATACATGGAAACAACAGACAGTTGTTTAATTTTGGATATACTCGCTTTAAGCAAAACAAACAGAAGGATGAATCTGTTCTAGGACCTTCTTTACAAAATATAATCTATCTTGCTTTGGGGGCTATATCTAGTACAGAAACGAAAATATTTGTCGTGGAAATTTTTATTTTTTTGTATTAAGATGTCTATGTAACTTCCAAATCCTGTTAGAATAAGTGTACATTTGATGAAGAAACGAACGAGAAAATTATACGGTAGCATACAACGCGAAAACCGTAAAAGAAAATATACGTAACTATTGTGTTTAGGAGTACAGTAAAACCTTGGTTTGCGAGCATAATTCATTCTGGAAACATGCTTGTAATCCAAAGCACTTGTATATCAAAGCGAATTTCAAGAACCGTTGGCTCAGTTGTTATCATGTGATGTTCAGCGACATGTACTATTCATATTGCAAGACATCGCTTGTCTATCAAGTTCAAATTTGTTACAAATCTTTGCTCATCGTGCAGAACACTCGCAGAACAAGTTACTCACAATACAAACTTTTACTGTACTTTATTTTCTGTTTCTTGAGAAGAAAGTATTTGAGAAGAATGTCTTTGACATCAAAAGGACTATAGGTATTGTTGGTCCCAATTTAAACATTTCTCTAAGTTACCTCCACTCCCTAGTTATTGGGCTTTTGGGGGGGAATTCATGTTATCACAATGTAGTTGATTACACCTATTAATTTCTACTTTGTAGTAAGTTTTCTGAACACGTTGAATCAAATTTTGCATCTCTATTATTTGGCCCTACTTCTATACTGGTAACCAATGAGAATTATCGTCATTTTTATTCATTTACTTATTAATTCACTTATCTAACTTTCATTTATCTTTCATTTCCCACACACCAGGTCCTGCGCCAGGCGTCACGGATACGGTGCTGAACAAGACGGACACAGGTCCAACTCTTTGGAATTGACAGAAAGTCGGGAAAAACATCATTTGGAAACTCACCAGATACTAGCAAATAACAACTATGTCTCATGCCTCCCTCCACACTCCTCCTCTATCAACCTAGAAATTTGGAATCAGAAAGAATTCATTTGGGGCTGGTGCTACCCATTCGGAATCAGTGTGACGGAGCCATTCACAGATAATGTGGTGGATCCCGTTATATAAATCAAGTTCTAGAAGGATAAAATGCTGCTACGCTCCTTTATGTCACTAGTACTGTTTTGCTGGAAATAGTGTCATAGTAACAGGAAAGAAAATGCTTTCCTCCTAAGGTCCCTGCCCTTGCCCCCAGGGGGGCAGGAACAGTGTGCTTTCTTTGGTGAGAGAAGCTGTCTTCTAAGCGAAGTAGTGAGGTTCTTACGGGGCGGGGGGGGGGGGGGAATGCACGATTGAGGAGACAAGGGTGGGAACACCTGCCTCCATCACTCGTCTCGTGTAGGCAGAAGCACACGCCTAAAGTATGAGGTACCAAAGTAAGAGACACCAAAGGGCTGAGGCATATAACATTTTCCTCGTATGACGAACGGTTAAGCTTCCCCGGGATTCTGGGACAATTACAGAAAGATAGAGGCGGGGTTCGAAGGAGTATCCTTCAGACTTCTTCCTAATTAGGGAATGCAAGACTTTCTTTCATTCAGGCCGAGGGAGACTATACAGTAAGCACATTGTTTTGTTTCGTTTTGTTTTCTCGTGCCCAAGTGCTTAAGCCACTGGAATATTCCCTGCCGACGTAAGTAGGGAACAACTCCATCTCCAGTGATGGCAGTGGGACAACCCGTAACTGGGAACATAAGGCATGAGATGTTGAGAGACATCACCCTGGGGGGTCTCGAAGGTGTCAGTCACGACAGGAGGTGTTTAGCCACATACTATGGCTGTGCCGGAACTACTGACAGCTGTACCTCTAGTCAAAGAGGCATACGTGTGGCTCTTTTAACTGTGTGCGTGCGTGCGTGCGGAGAGAGACGCGCACAAGGCTCAAGGCAAGCATCCCTGTTGCGTGGGTCTAAGGGCAGTACTGCTCTGACGCCATCTGGCAAGCTTAGCATGCAGCCATCTGGCTAGCTCACAAAGCTCCGCCCAAGTGCGTAGCGTGCTTCTTCATAGTTGCCCTCACGGGCTGCCTCTCTACCGCCTTCTCTCACTCTTGATTCTCGAGATGGCATGCCTTCGTAGAGGATTAGCAATGCGCATTTGCCTTAGAATTTATTTTCTGTTGAGTCCAGCCTTTAACTTACTCTGCAAAAATTACTAGAAATACTTCTGGGATCACACTGGTAGATTGTTTTTCTTTTAGTTCCCTGGCGGGGGGGGGGGGGGGGGAACTTAGCTGGACTCAGTGAGAAGAATGAATTTAAATACCCTACTCTCACTTTTCCTATTTTGAAAATCAAACCAACTCTCATGGTGCTGCCCAGCCCTCCCTGCCAGTTGTCTATGGTTTTCAGTTCACAGTTACTGAGGGCTTAGGTAGGTAGTAGCCATCATGTGTTAAGTACTTTGCTTGCATTATCTCATTTAATCCAGATGACAACCTTAAGGGACAGACGCTATTTTCTTGTACAGATGATGATATTTAGGTGTGGCTAGGTCAAGTAATTTGCCCAAGGTCTCTTGTTTAGGGTCACACAGCTGGTAGACAATAGAAGTAAGAGTTAAACCCAACTTCTGAATCCACAGTCTGTTCCCTTAACCACTGTGCCATAGTCTAGGGTAGAAACTTCTCTCCCTTTCTTTAGCATTTGGATCACGGTGCTCTTCTCCACCTCTGCTCTCACTCTTTCACCAGCCACTGGTATCACAGATCCTTGCTTCACCTCATTTCCTCACAGCTTTAATGGACTCTGGAACAGTCACAAACCGAGGCTTCTCGTCACTCCGAACTGCCCTCATCCAAGAACGGAAAGGCTGAATTTCCTCTTCTGACCACAGCCTGCTCCTGCTCCTGCTCCACCCGTGTTCCTATCAGAGGTATATTTCTTTCTATCGCTGGCACCCAACCCGTCTTATTTCAAAACATCTGTTTTGGTTTTATATGCTGCACCATCCATTGGGCCCGCCCTGCAAATTATCAGCCTCTGGACGCACCTACCTACTTCTCTAACTGCCGAGCTTCTGAAGGTTGTACAGGTTGAAAAGCACAAATGTCTCATTAGCTCGGCTCAGAGGGCTTCCGACTCATGCATTTGCTTTCAAAACGTTTGTTTGGTTTGTTTTTACGACGATCAGGGCCGGATGTTAGATGTTGGAAATTCAGAGATAAAAGAAGAACGAACTCTGTCTTCAAGCAGCTCACAAATAAATGGTAAATTATATGTTTGGTTGTTGCGCCCTAGTCGTCTCTTAACGGCCATGACTCAGTGGGGTTCACAAAAATCTGAGGATTGGAAGCAGTGACTTTGCCACTGCATTTGGTTCCAAAAGTGTCTGCACGGACACTAAGCCTGACAGAGTGTTCTCCACCCTTTCACCACGGGTCATGCCAGTGTCACCCTCTTACCTCTTCCTTAATTAATATCTTTGTATGTGACTTCTCAATCACAAGCCGTAGAGAATGTGCATGGATTTAAAAAAAAAAAAAACAACTCATTTTCTTTCCACGATACGTGCTTTTCCCCTCACACTGGGCATGAAGATTCCCTCAGTAGGTGCTACCAGTTAATTGTACCAGCTCAGAAGCCGGGGGCAGAACAAGACCCACGGAGCAAGCTGGAAAAGAAAACTGTGTCCAAGAGAAAGAAGAAGCGTTCAGAGAAAAAGCATATGACACAGGAGGATACAGAAGCCTGGAAGTGAAAAACGTTCCGGAAGGAGGGAATGTCAACTGGAGTTTGCAACTAGGAGAGCATGAGAGATCTTTTCCCAAGCATGCTCAGTAGAGTGGGACAGGCTTGTAATCAACAGTATGCGGGAGTTAACTCATGAAAATATATGAAGTTTACAAGAGCGTCAAGATTGGGACCGTGGTGAAAACTAAGGTCGGAGGCAAGAGCGGAGGGAGTTAAGCCCGTAAAGGAAACTAACACAAAGCGGCCAGAGAAGCAAGGCAGTGATATCCCTGTGTGTGGTGGAGAAGAGGTTTCAAAGGCAGGTTCAGTGAAATTGTTAAATGTTGTAGGGAGGACAGCAAACAATTAGTGAAACACGTATTTAGTTTTGGCACCTGGAAGGTCCCTGGGAATCCCTGTAATCGTTCCAGTAAAGAAGAGTGTCCTAGGTCTACCTGTAATGTATTGAAAGAGTGAATTCAGGGAGTATAGGCCCACTCTTTTAACACTTTTTGCAGTAAAGGGAAGGAGGAAGGGTAATACGGCCTGGAGGAAAATATCAGACCAAAGAGATTATTGTTGGATTTTTTTTTCAAAGTAAACGGAGGGAAACGTGAGTGAATGAAGTAAGCTCACTGAGAAGAAAACCAAAGTATGGGGTCCATAGCAGGAGGACTTGGATTAGACTGGAGAAGGAGAGAAACATCTCATAAAGTGAAGCTGGAGGGGAAGAGGCTCTTCTGACAGAGATGCAGGATAAGCGGATGCATTTGTTGACAAAGATCACGAAGTTCCGAGTGGCCATACCTTTTAGGGTCAACGTCTTCGGTGGCAGCGGGGCGGGGGGCGGGGGGCAGGTTGGAAGAGGTGGTCTGCCTTGTCAACTTGCTTCAATTTCTTGATAGCAAGTGTTCTACACATTTTAACGTCACCTTTCCAAAAAAATCTCAAGTGTCACTCAGCTCTTCCAGAAAAGGGAGACATAGTGGATTCTTATTGCCTGATGAAAAAAAAAAATCAGGAGAAACACACCTTACGTTAGCTGTGAACCTGGAAGGAACTTAGGTGCACTGAGCGTGGAGGCTTCCTGCGGGGAGGGAGAGGCATGAACACCTTCAGGCTGGCAGGTTATGGACATCAGAAACGGCTGCCAAGAAAGCTTCAACCTTCGCACTCAAGTTCAGGTACTGGTCAGGGCTGGGGAAGCCTGGCAAAAATAGAGGATTTGGGTACTGGGAGTGTTATCAAGGCAGCAGGAAGCAGTTATCAGACTGGTGGAATTAGAGAGGTAATTTTTTTTTTCCAGGAAAAAGCAAAAACCCAGTTACTGGGACAAAGCCAGAATTAGAACTGATGACCGAATGTTGCATATGAAAGTGGAGCTTATTTCATACTTGATGACTATAACCCAGTCGTTCTCGAACATGGCTGCACCTCGCAATCATCCAGGGAGCTTTAAAAACCACTGAAGCCTGGATGTCACGCCTAGAGAGTCTGATTTAATTGGCCTGGGGAGAGGCCTGGACATCGGGATTTTTACAAGCCTCCTCAGATAATTCAAATGGGTAGCAAAATTGAGAACCATGACTCAAACCAGAGTCTGTCCCAGAGGTGGAAATGAGACTGGAGAGAGTCAGACAGGTCTTAATGTCCCTATAATTCTGAACTGACCGGACAAAACCTTATTTCAGAATTTCTCTGCACGCCCCCTAGCCGCACACTGTCTGGCTTTCTGTGAATCTCCTAATGAGCTAGGCTGAAACCAAGTTACCTACTTTCAATAGAAAGTTTCTAACTTCTTATTACTTCTCAGCCCCCTCTCTATCATAGGACCTTACAAATGATCATTTAACACGTTTCCTTGAAACCTTGCCCAGAATATTTCTTCTCTCCATTCCGGCTGTGACCCACTCTGCTTACACCACGTGTAATTCAAAACCCGATTAACTATTGCACAAATTGTATCAATAGTTCCACATCTGGCTGTCCTGCCTTCCAGTGTTTATCTTCCAAGCGATTCCTGATACACATGTCTTCACACTATTCCACTTCTCAATTAGCCTCAAGAGTTCCATCAACCATTGGAAAAGCCTCACCTTGGCGCACAAGGCCCTCGTGGTAGACTCTGTTGATGTCCCTCCCCAGATACTCAGCTCGCCTGAATTCACCTGCAAATGCACATGGAGACAGTTCCCACCCCGGTGTCAAACGTCACCTTGAGCTTCTGTGTTTGTCCTTCTCTGTCGGAAGGATTTCCCCAGCACCTAGGAGTTCGGCTAGCCGCCCGCAGCACCAAGCTAGAAGTGTGGTTGTGTAGTAACCCTTATTTCTTAACTCTCAACTGATAGGGAATGAGACTTCAAAGACAAATACCCCAGCTCCCCCTTCTGCCGGTGGAAGAATTCTGCGCTATGTCCCACACGGTTAACCAGCAAATTCCCTAAAGGGATCGGGCGCCAGGTGCCCACGGAGGTAACTTGATCATCAATGCACCATGTTTTTGGAGGGAGTGGGTGCTTTTCTCCCTTCACTTTCTCACTTGCTCATTTACTCTTCTTGAGAAGAATTCCCAAATATAAACCACCTGCACGCACCCAAGTCCTTGCCTCAGAATCAACTTTGAGGAGGATCCGCATCAAAATTGCCTTTCACCATAACTGACCCAAATTAATCTTAAAGCTTCCCCACACGAAACTGGAAGACCTGACGGTCCCAAAGGACGTTCTCATCTGCATCCATTATTCACATTAACCTCATTATTCTATGTATTGTGTGTGTGTGTGTGTGTGTGTGTGTGTGTGTGTGTGTGAGATTAGACAGTTTCCCAGTGGTGTGTTCAATGAGAGAGGAATATACAAAGAGATGTGAGAGCTCAGAGAATTCAGAGATCTCTTTGGTGATGGAAACACTGGGCATAATTTCATGGAGGCAGAATGCCTGTATACTGTGGATATATAGGATCAATTCAAAACAATTTCCCACTGTTTACATAAACAGGTTTGAAGGGAAAAAAAGGCTTTTTTTTAAAAAACAAATATAACAAAAGAAATACAAGCTATTACCTAATGTTCTGCAGATCACAGACACAGCTTCGCACAAGACAAAAAAAATAACAAGGTTGCCGTTATTACCAACAGACTTTATTGTGTTCAGGAATACCCGATGTTCCCAACAGAAATACCAAGTTAAAAGCTGAATATAGTTCTTGCGACTGTAATGCTTAGTATGCTAACTAAACTTGCGATAGACTGGTGGAAAACAAAACATGACTAAGACATGATTTGAAGGCATTCCATACAGGACAGGCCATTATTTCACTAAAGCTCGGTGGAAGTTCACCTTTTCTGTTGAAAGAAAGAGCGTGGTTTTGTCTCTCGAGATTGATTGTCCCTTAGCCTTTGGGAAAGCATTAAAATGACAAACACACTTCCAGGTACAGTTAAGATCAACATTTCTCTCTTTCTTGTCTTATAATACACTCAATCTTTTATGGAGTGCCCTCAAAGTTCTTTTCCAAACAGGATTCAACCCAACAAATATTTATTGAGAGTCACAGAGACAAGGCCTTGTGTTAAGCTGTGAGGGGGTACAAATGTGAGTAAAACAAGATCCTTGCCCTCAAACAGTGTGCAGATCTCCTGGGCCAGTTTATTTATGACCCAGCTTTGCATGAAACTAGCTCTTCACTAGTGTGAAGGATTTAAAAAAACCACAGCAGAGCTGCTGGAGGCCAGACTTGATTAACTCTCCTGTTTTAGGTCCCCTAAGCGTCAATGATCAAGACAGAGAAAAGGAGATCCTAGAGACGTTGACTTCCTAGCCATTTTTTTCAAGATAATTTAAATTTAACCAAAAGAATAGAAATTACTTTGTTATTATGCTTTTGTTCCAAAGAGTGCCCTTCAAGACTGAACGTCCTTTAAAACTACACAAGCTGTTAATTATACACGACGTCCAAGAGACGGCCAGAACATATACACTGAAAAGAGTAAAAATCTGTCTGAGACTGAAAAAAACTGTCTAGGATTAAAATAGAGAAAGCAGCTCTGTTGTCAACCACGCTGGGAGGGCAGACGCTGACAACAGGAGTTGCAAAATTAACAGGAAATACTGGTTCACTCAAGGCTACGCAACTACTCTTCCCACTCTCAAGTCTGCTTTGAGCAGTTACTACCTTCTTACAAACGACACTCCCAAGTACACTCCGCTCTTCCCATCTATTATTGGGGATACTCAATCGCTCAACTGCCCTTGAGCCACGACAACTCCCTAATCCCAAGTCAATCCCTGCTTCCCCTGATCCTGCCTCCGGAGCACTAACCAGTTTGGAAATGCCCCCACTTTGCTAAGACCTTCCACTGAATCGTTCAGCAGGCATCCAAACCTGACAAAACACGCCTCCATCTTTCTTCCTGTTGAGAGCAGCAATCCACAGACCCTCTGGGGTACACCTGTCCCACCTCGTTGACATCATAAATATGATTCTGTCACATTATAGGCCTGGCTCTGGTAATCTTTGGCTCATTAGGCTCTGAGAGCACACATGTACATACAGAATAACAAACATTTAGGGGCGCCTAGGTAGATCAGTTGGTTAAGCATCCAACTCTTGACTGCAGCTCAAGTCATGATCTCAAAGTTTGTGAGTTCAAGCCCCACATCGGGCTCCATGCTGATAGCACAGAGTCTGCTTGGACTTCTCTCTCTCCCTCTCTCTCTAACTTTCCTCTGCTAGTGCACTCTCTCTCAAAATAAATAAGCTTAAAAAACATTTAAATAATAACACCAACAACACACCTCAACATACTCTTCATAGTTGACCCGGGAGGTAAAACCTGTATTTAAATTATTCAAAAACTTTGTGTGATTTATCTCTTAGAAGTGATTTCAGGGATGAGAATTCTCTCATTTCTCTTTCCTCCCTCCTGACCTCCCTTTTTCCTTCCTTCCCTCATTTCTTCCTTCCTTTCAGTAGTTTTTGATGGTAAATACAATGACGATGGATCTCATTTTAGAAATAAGCAAATATTATTTGGAAACACAGGCTTTGTACCCCCTTCCATTCTTGTAGGTATTTGCTTAAAACTCATCCTGAATTTGTTAGGGAAAAAAACCTCTTAATGCGTATTTTTAAACATAATGCCTCTGTTAATCTTTCAAAGGTAATGGTTACCACTGTTTTTGCAAAAGCAAGTTACAGGAAGGTATAGAATTTCTCTCTACAGTAAAATGTGATAACGTATCCTTGCTCATAAATAATGTAGTGTTGCCCACCTGTTTTCCTATTTTTTCACAAATGTTTCCTCACTGATGTTCCACAATAGAAAATTCCAACCATTAAGTATTTAATTACTTATATTCTATGTATCATCTTCTCTCAACAAATAATTTGAGTTGACTACCATTTACTTAAACCATTTGGATTGTCCAGTCACCCATGAGTGAGATCAAAGGCATATTTCAAAAGGCTCTGTTAATCTGCTTACCTGAGCTTGTAGGAATCTCCTGTTTTCCTTTCAAATTATCTTTCCTTGAATTCCGAAGCCACTTAAAGAATCCTTTGATTTGGAATTACTTTTGCCAAGTTGCCTGGGCACTGTTTTGGATTTGCCTCTTCACACTGCTCCCTGCTTTTTCTCAGTTTATACTCGTATGAGAAGCATCCTTAAGGTTCCTTGTTCCCCCAGGTCCTAAAATCATGAGCCACCTCTCTATCATCTTGAATTTCTTGAGATTTTTTTTAAATGTTTATTTATTTATTTTTTTGAGAGAGAGCAAGAGAGAGAGACAGAGAGAGACAGTGAACGGGGGAGGGGCAGAGGGAGAGGGAGACATAGAATCCCAAGCAGGCTCCAGGCTCTGAGCTGTCAGCACAGAGCCCGATACAGGGTTCGAACCCACAAACTGTGAGATCATGGCCTGAGCCAAAGTCAGATGCGTAACCGACTGAACCACCCGGGCGCCCCTTGAATTTCTTGCATTTAAGTTAGTATTAAATGTGAACTAGACTGTTGTAAATTAAGACGTTAATTGTAATCCATCATGGAGAAACCAATTTAACAATATGTTGTAAAGGAAATAAGAGAATCAAAACAGTACCAGAAAAATGCTATTGAACATAGGAGAAGTCAGTAATGGATGAACCGAAGAACAAAAAAAAATATGACATACAGAAAAAAAAGCAGGATGGCAGAGGTAAGTCCGTCTTTATCAGTAATTACATTAAATGGAACTGTATTAATCTATTAGGATTAGTGAGTCAATCTATCAAGAAAGCAGAGCAATTATAAACATATATACACTCAACAATAGAGCTCCAAAATACATGAGGCAAAAACTGACGGAACTGGAGGGAGATATAGTTCAACAATAAGCGCTGGAGACTTCAATACTCCACTTTTTTTTTTTAAAGTAAAGAACAGAACAACTCGACAGATTGAAGATGCCTCAGCCCCTCTAGGCAACCTAGTAGTCTTTAAGCTTTAGCAAGCACCCTTAGCCAGTGTGATTGATTAACTACCTTTCTTTGTGTATCTATAGATCCTGCATTCTTTCCTAGAAGGAACAGAGTACTCTTGCACAACTCCCAGGCACTAAGGAACCAGACCCCCTTGCACAACCTCTGAGCACTGAGATAACGTCTGTAGCTGGCACCACTGGGCCTGCACATAATCAAGACATGTTACAGAACACCGTACTCCCTAAACTCTCTTAAAAACCCCTGGGCCAGATGGAAACACGGGAGTTGGCTTTGGACAAGAGTTCACCTTCTCCCCAGGTGATCAGCTTCCTGAATAAAATTCATATTCCTTCCCAATCAAAACTTGTCTCGAGTATTGGCCTTTGGAGCACCGGGCAGTTGAACTTGGGTTTTAGTAACAAGTTGTGGCAGGCAAGCCAGGAGCCAATGCCCCTGTGGCATCCGGTTCCCCCTGGGAATCCCAAGACGCCATGATAGTGCACCAGAGGCCTCCTGGTTCATTTTCCAGGATAGTAAGTTGGACAGATGCAGGAGGTTAGCTGCTGGGGGCTAGGTGGTCTCAAAGAGAGGGTCTGAGGGATCTCTCCTCAGTAGCTGTCCTGACTACTTCTGTCTTGGGGAAAACTCCCTGCTGATTCCCTATGCACACTAGCTGCCAATTTCGCTTTGCGGTTTGAGTGGAAAGGAGCATCTAGGGAAGCTGATGAGTGTGTGGAGTGGGTGAGTCCATCAGAGTGTAAGCCGATGCAAGTTTCTCATTTGTGGTTTTTGTTTTGTTGCCCATGCTTTCCCTGTTAGAAAGGTGTGGCTTTGGGAAGAAACTACAAGGGACTTGAATGATGGTCAACGTATTGGAAATTTGGAAGAGACCTGTTTTGGTGTGTGAGTGTGTGTGTGTGGAGGTTATGTTATGTTAAATTTGTGTGTGTATAATGAGAAGTTCCATCTCTATCCCGCCAAAGAGCTCACTGGGCTGAATTTTGAATAAGTGGAAGGAATATCGCCAAGAACCCATGACTAAGGAAAAAAGGATTTTTTTATGACCACCTTGCCATGCGTGTTGAGCTCAGAGGAAAGATGGCCACCGAATGGCTTTCTTGGATTCCTTCTTCCCATTTGGTTGCCTCCAAATAAAGGGTTTTGGCTTGGCTCTTTCAACTTGTCTAGGAAGCTGTTTGGTTTAGCTGGTGAAATTCCTACTTTGGGCAGGAAGTAGAAACTAGGGAGCTACTTGTTTAAATTGGTGAAGCCCCTCAACTTTGGAGGGACAACACATGCTAAGAGATGTGCTGTGGCCTTCATTTGGTTATGGTTCTGTTTCTTCTGTGTTCTTTGTGAACTTTTGCCCAGAAAGATAGGGAATACTCCTTCTCTTGCCAAAGAAAGCCCATTAGGACATATTTTAAATAAATGGTGCAGAGGACTGAAAAGCAATCAAAAGAAAAAATAACAACAATACTTGTTTTGCAGGAGGGAGAGACAGGATTAAAAAGTTTTAAAAAAGAAACGTCAGTCCAATCTGCCTCTGGCCTCTCTGGTGGCCCCGTTGTGCCCGTGCCCCCCACCTCACCCTGTTACTGCACTACCAGAGGCACAGTGTGCTTAACCGGCTCCTTTATCATCCCCAGGGCGTCCAGTGCCATTGGCTCCTGTTCCTCTTACCCGCACTGTCAAGGAGCAACGAGCACCCCACGCGGTTGGGCCACCTCCCTATAAGGTTCCAAATGGAACACCTCCCAAATCGACATGAAAGGAACCACAGACCCCCTTGGGCTTAAATCACCCACTTCAGATTTCTCTACAGGTGCCCCGGGGGAAAAAAATTGACAATGGCGAACACACTGATGAACTTTCGGTGGACACAGGTGGAGCATAATCTGTATTAAAGCTAATTTAAATGTGTTAGTTTCAGATAGACAAGTTGATAAAGCTACCGGCATTAAATATAACACTTGGATTCCACCAAGGTTTACTAGAGGTCAAATGAGTTCACGTTATCTCTGTTGCAATGTGTCAGCAAAAGGATTACTTTAAAAGATGGTTAATTTTGTCTGTCTCCTCAAGTTTTCATGGGTGATTGTTAAGAACAAGTAGTCTGAATAAATGAAAAGGTTTAGAGGCACAACTTTTAAATAGCTTTCAACATCTTTGGTAACCTGACACTTTGAAGTTTTGCTAAGTTAAATGAGAAACTGGATTGAATTCATCGGCTATCTCAGTCTTTCCCAAATAAAATACTAAAGCATTGGTTACGGAACACAGGTTTCTGCTTTTGGCTCCTTATTGCAGAGAAACTGAAGATACTTGGGTCTGTTGGGAAATATGCTTTATGGTTTATGGAAAAGCATATTTTTTTAGAAATTGTGAAATGTATTCATACATTTGCCAATCCAAAGAATTCTGGTGTAACATACGGTTCATAATTGGTTACTACTTAATTTTCACCGCAGACTAAGGTTTCTAAGAGTTAGAATTTGGCTAAATAGAATTCAGACTGACAAAAATAAGGAAAGCAACTTGGTATGTAGGAAAGTAGGAGATGTAAGAGAAAGGTATAAGGAATGGGAATACACCTTGTTGAGGGGAAAAAACCAAATTGGTTTTGTCCTAAAAAGAGACTGGTTATTCAGAGAGAAAAGTCTCAGGACAAAATCTGAATGAAAAGGAGTTGTAGGAGTGCCTGGGTGGCTCAGGAGGTGAGGTGTCAGACTCTTGACTTTGGCTCAGGTCATGAGCTCACAGTTCATGAGTTCCCAGTTCATGACTTTAAGTCCCAAGTTGGGCTCTGTGCTGACAGTGGAGAGCCAGCTTGGGATTCTCTCCCTCTATCCCTCTCTCTCTCTACCCCTCCCCCACTTGCTCGCACACACTCTCTCTCGCTCTCTCTCTCTTTCAAAAATAAATAAATAAGCTTAAAAAAAAGAAAAAGTTGTAGAAGGTTTGTGAATGGAATCTCTGGAGAATAATTTTATGTGTGGTCTGGACTAAAGTTGAAACGAATACATTTTTATTTAAAAAAAAATTTTTTTTAACGTTTATTTATTTTGAGACAGAGAGAGACAGAACATGAACGGGGGAGGGGCAGAGAGAGAGGGAGACACAGAATCGGAAACAGGCTCCAGGCTCTGAGCCATCAGCCCAGAGCCTGACGCGGGGCTCGAACTCACGGACCGCGAGATCGTGACCTGAGCCGAAGTCAGACGCTTAACCGACTGAGCCACCCAGGCACCCCGAAATGAATACATTTTTAAAGTATACTGATATAAGATTAAAATTCTGCTTTTCTTTCTGTTTAAAAAGTCAAAGTTTTCTTCGATTGTTGATCTGCTCTTCATAAGAAAGTTTTAGTTTTCATTTTCTTTAGCCACCCAGAAAACGAAAGCTTCTGTATTTTTTCCTCATCAGGTCTTTGATTACTCAAAACCTCTCAATATTAATGGAGCTAAGTTCTTTTAACAAGTATATAACTTCCTGTAGAATCCCTTATTGCCACCTTGATTACATATACATATTCCGTTCTGTAATAATCTGCAATCCCATTTAGGGATGTACTTTAAAAGCTTCTGAGATTTTTTAAAAAATTTTAAATGTTTTTATTATTTTTGAGAGAGAGACAGAGCATGAGCGGGGAAGGGTCAGAGACAAAAGGAGACACAGAATATGAAACCAGATCCAGGCGCTGAGCTGTCAGCACAGAGCCCAAGGCAGGGCTCGAACTCATGAACCACAAGATCATGACCTGAGCCAAAGTCAAATGTTTAACCGACTGAGCCACTCAGGCACTGCTGAGATTTTTTTTTAATTTATTTTTGAGAGAGAGGGAGGTAGAAAGAGAGAGAGCGCACGCGCACAGGTGGGGAAGGGGCAGAGAGAGGGTGACAGAGGAGCCCAAGCTGGCTCCATGCTGACAGCAGAGACCTCAATGTGGAGCTCGAACTCGTGAACTGTGAGATCACGACCTGAGCCAAAGTCAGACGCTTAAAGGAATGAGCCATGCTGGCACCCCAAACCTTCTGAGAGTTTTAACAAAATTCCCAAGATTCAAATTCTGAATGAATATCTTTTGACTGAGCAGTCTTGTTTATTTGGCATGTTAGGTTGTTACATGGGAAGCACTGTCAAACAAATGGTGATAAGTCTTAGGTTGTGTTATATGGGTAAATGCTAGAACCATTCTAGAAAATATATAAACTTCCTGACGTTCTGTCTTGTTATAAGTCCATCACTTGATATTCTGATTATTGAAATATCATGTGTTCCAAAAATAACAGATTTCCTTGTCAAGTGCATTATAATGAGCTCTCATCAGATCTCCAACCATGACGATTTTGGGAGTCTTTTGTCATCTATAGTTATTGTTCTTATCCTCTTACAAAATGTGTTTCATCTTCAAGGAGATTCCTGAGAAGGACTTTTGACAAACACAGGTTTCTGGTATCTTTAAGATCGTAAAACCAAGCTGAGTAGGACTTCCCAGGACTAATGGGAAAGGTGTATTCAGACAGGACCAGAATGACATGGGACTAAATGAATTGAGAAAGGTGATTAGAGTTTTTATGACTCTTTTGTGAAACAATACTGGTTCTCTAATGTGTGCTCTTGCAGATTAAGGAAGTTTTCTCTTAATATATCTATGACTTACAGAAATATGATAGAATATTCGTTTGGGAACAACTTGAAACATTTAACTTTTCTCTCTGCCTAAACCCTCCAGAGTTCAGAAACTCTCAAGTGGTTCTTCTTTCTTTCATGGCAATTACAGTTGGTTGCAAAAGTTCAATAAGAATCTGTTCTCTTTGTAATAGCACATCATTGGAAATGCTGGTTATATTACCAAGGCTTTGACTGGAAGATCATTATTTCAGAGAGACACGTATAGACTCAAATGTGACCAGAAAGCTTGAAGGAACTAAGGTTGACTTTCTGAAGCCAATACAGCCCCTTGGAAATGTTGGCTTGATACCTTGCTTAGAGTTGCCAGCAGCCTTATCAGGTGAGTCAAGAATCTCACTTCCTGGCAGGTGCAGGAAGCCTCTAGATATTTTGGAGATCCCCAAAAGAGGAATTCACTCAAATCTACAGGTATTGCAGGCAAGTCCGGTGGCAAGTGTTTGGCTTGGCTTCTGGTCACGAGAGGCTATTAAAGATTCCATCTAGAGATTCCTTAGGAAAAGTTCCAGGAAAGGAAGTTTTAAAGACTCTGTATGGTCAATCACTATTCTCGCCAAGCTTATGTAAATAATGAGGCCAAATTTGTTGAAGGCGGACCTGTTTTTCAAACGAATTAGTCCCAATTTGGCTATCTTTGGAAATGAGGGTGATTTTAGAGAGGAAAGTTATGTTTCAACAACACGTCTTGGTCAATGTTAAATCATAGTTCAGGCAAATTGCCACAACAGTTCACGTACAGACTATCTTCATGCTTGTTACTCTGTGGGGATAATAACAGGACCCTACGGGCACATGGTTTTGTGAACAATAAGACAAACTCCCTGACAACTGTGTAACTCAGCTATCACCTTACCAATTCTATGGGGCTGGGATGACAAAATGACTCCTTAAAAGCCAGAATATGCTCCATTCCATGGGGCTAGCTATGGACTTGTAGAAACAGCAGATGGTCCCGGTTTCCTGACGGAACGTGCAATTACAGGAAACTACAAATAGCCAAAATGAGTTGGAGATACAGGCTTCTGGTTATGGAATAAATGAGAGACATGAAGAAAAGGGACAGCAGCAGGAATACAGCCAATGACATTGTAATAGTGATGTATCGGGACAGATGGCAGCTACACTTGCGGCGAGCATAGCGTAAGGTATAAACTTGTCAAATCACCACGTTGCACACATGGAACTCATGTAACCCTGTGTATCAACTGTACCCCAATTTAAAAAAAAAGTACAAAGGTGGATGCCTTCACACTTCTTGATGTCAAACTTACTGCAGAGCTTTTAAAATCAAAACAATGTAGGGGCGCCTGGGTGGCTCAGTCGGTTGAGCGCCGACTTCGGCTCAAGTCACGATCTCGCGGTCCGTGAGTTTGAGCCCTGCGTCGGGCCCCTGTGCTGACAGCTCAGAGCTCAGAGCCCGGAGCCTGTTTCAATTCTGTGTCTCCCTCTCTCTGACCCTCCCCCATTCATGCTCTGTCTCAAAAATAAATAAACATTAAAAAAACTTTTTTTAAATCAAAACAATGTAGTGCTGACATAAGAACGGACATATAGATCAATGGAATCTGAGATTCTAGGAACAAACCCTTACACCTGTGGTCCATTGATTTCTGAGAAGGGGGCCAAGGCCATTCAGTGGGGAAAGGACAGCCTTTTGAGCAAACGGTATTGGGATAATGAAATATCCACATGCAAAAAAAAAAAATGGATTTGTACCTTTATCTCATACCATATACAAAAATTACTGCAGAAAGGATCAAATACTTAAAAGTTAGAGCTGAGACAATACAACTCTTTGAAGAAGACATAGATGTAAATCTTTACGACCATGGATTAGGCAGCGGTTTCTTACAAGTGACATCGGAAACACAAGCAACAAAAGGAAAAAAGGGATACATTTGACTCCACTGAAATTAAAAAAGCTTTTATGCATCAAAGCGCCTATCAAAAAAAGTGAAAGGATAATCTAGGAATATGAGACAATATTTGAAAGTCATATATTTGATAAGGATTAATGTCCAGATTAGACAAAGAACTCTTACTGCTCCGCTACGAAACTACAAACAACCCAATTAAAAACTTGGCACTCATAAAGCCATTTCTCCACAAAAGACAGACAAATGGTCAATAGGCACATGAAAAGATGCTCAGCGTCATTAATCATTAGAAAAATGCAAATCAAAACCACAATGAGATACTATTTCACACCCACTAGCATGCTACAATTAAAAAAATGAACAGAAAATAAGATGTGGAGAGTGGTGACCCTCATAAATTGCTGGTGGGGGATATAAACCAGTCCAGGCACTGTGAAAACCGTTTAGTGGTTTATCAAAAAGTTAAATATAGAATCGTCAGAAAACCAAGCGATTCCTCTCCTAGGTGTATACACAAGAGAAATAAAAACACGCATTCAAACAAAAAGTTGTATATGAATGGTTATCGCAGCGTTATTGAAAATCAGCCAAAAAGCAGGAAAAACCCAAGCGTCCACCATCTGATGAGTGGAGAGATGGTATGTAGTACAACCACACAATGGGATAAATTGGGCCATAAAAAAGGGACGTACGTATAGATCCTACAACATGGATGAACCTTGAAAACACCGTGCTAAATGAAATAAGCCAGACACAAAAGGCCACATACCTTAAGATTCCACCTCTAGGAAATGTGCAGTATAGGCAAATCCATACAGACGGAAAGCAGATTAGTGCTTGCGAGGGTTTGGTGGGAAGGAGGAATGTGGAGTGACTGCTTAACGGGTACATCTTTTGAAGACGATGAAAACGTTCTGGAATAAGAGAGTGATGATGGTCGCACAACGTTGTAAATATAGTAAAAGGCACTGAATTGTGCCGGAAAATGGTCGAAATGGGGAATTTTGTGTTACATGTCTATAAATTTTGCATCAATAAAATGAACCTCTTTGAATAACATTTTTGATAGACTGTGAATTGTTAGACCCAAATGAGAATCACTCTTACGTTTCGGGGCTCAGCATGAGAACTCTGGGTAAAAAAAGCACTATTTTCAAAACAGAGTAAACGCGTACCTTACACTTCTCTGGATGAGCCACATATTACAAAATCATACATGAGCTTGAGCATTTGTGGTAAAGCCTACAGACTGGGTAGTGTGCGGCAAGGGCAGGAGGCAAAAAGGATAGTTAAGACATAGAAAGGGCACATTTCGTCACACAGATTCGCTTATTTATTTTTGTATTTTGGACTATATTTTATTCTAGATTTGGATGTCTACTCCAAAGTCCATTTTCTCCCTCCTTTCTAGTAATAGAATCCCTGATTTCTACTGAGCACGTGACTGTGTAGAATAAATCTATAAATAAATAATCTATCCGGACCTTGCCTCATGTTCCTTCCTTGGGTATATCTTCTCTGAAAAACGTATTTTCCTTCACTTTAGATTTATATTAAACACTTCTGGAAGACTGGGAAATTGGTCTTCCCAGTCTTCCTTTCAACCAAGCGTGGCTTCGTGACTAATTTATGTGCAATGGTAGGTAAAGAAAATGGTGGTATGTTAGCTTCTTTATAAACATGTTCAAAGAGACATTTTGCCACTTATTCCTCTTCTCATTCATCTTCCCAATGGAATGTGGATTTGATGGCTGGACCTATGGCAGCCATGGCTGGACCTATGGACCTTATGGCCATAAGCTAACAGTCATGGTAGAGAAGGAAGATAGAAGGATGTTCATGATGGGTCCTTGAGGAACATGGAGAGGCCTTAACAGCCAAGAAGTTTCTACCCCTAGGCTAATAAATATAAATGACATAGAAATGAACTTCTATGTTGTTCAAGATACTATCATTTTGGATGGAATGACTGAGTGTCACAAACAGACAAACCTAACTTTATCCAACTAGGCCTTTAATAAGAGACATGGTAAGCACAGTGAAATGACTTGAACATTCCAAAAGTTTTAAATAAAAATCTTAAAGTGAAGGAAAATAAGTTTTTCAGAGAAGATATACCCAAGGAAGTAACATGAGGCAAGGTCCTGATAGATACCATGAGAACTAACTACCATGAGAAGAAGCAAAAGCTATCAAATGCTGTATTTTTAAAAAGTTTTTATTTAAATTCCAGGTAATATACAGTGTAGCATTAGTTTCAGGTGTACAAAATAGTGATTCAACCCTTCTACACAACACCCTGTGCTCATCACAACAAGTGCACGCCTTCATCCCCATCACCTGTTTCACCCATTCCCTCCCCTCTGGTAGCCATCAGTTTGTTTTCTATAGTTACGAGTCTATTTCTTGGTTTGCTTCTCTCTCCTTTCCGCCCCCCCGCCTTTGCGCATTTGTTTTCTTTCTAAATTCTACATATAAGTGAAATCATATAGTGTTTGTCTTTCTCGGACTGATTTATCCACTTAGCATAATACTCTCCAGCTCCATCCATGTTGCTGCAAATGACAAGATTTCATTCTTTTTTATGGCTGAGCAATATTCCATTACACACACACACACACACACACACACACACACACACACACCTCACATCTTCTTTATCCATGCATCAGTCAATGGGTACTTGGGATGTTTTCATAATTTGGCTATTGTAAATAATGCTGCTTTAAACAGAGGGATGCATCTATCCCTTTGAGTTAGTATTTTTGGGTAAATACCTAGTAGTGCAATTGCTGGATTGTAGAGAAGTTCCATTTTTAATTTTTCGCGGAACCTTCATACCGTTTTCCACACTGGCTGTACCAGTTTGCATTCCCACCGACAGTACAAGAGGGTTCCCCTTTCTCCACAGCCTCTCCAACACCTGTTGTTTCTTGTGTGGTTGATGTCAGCCGTTCTGATGGGTGTGAGGGGATAGCTCATTGTAGTTTTGATTTGCATTTCCCTGATGCTGAGTGATGTTGAGCATCTTTTCCTGTGTGTGTTGGCCATGCGTAGGTCTTTGGGAAAATGTCTATGTATGTCTTCTGTCCATTTTTAATTGGATTATTTGGATTTGGGGTGACTTTGATAAGTTACTTACACATTTTGGATACTAACCCTTTATCTGTCATGCCATTGACAAACATCTTTTTCCATTCTGTAGGTTGCTTTTTAGTTTTGTTAATTGTTCAAATGCTGTATTTGAACGTGAGACAACTATTTGAGTGCTTTCTTAAGTACACATTCTCACTGAAGTTAGGGGGAATTTTAAATTGTGTCAAACAATATTGTGATAGTAGAGTACTCCAAAAGATAGAAATCTGCTTTACTCGGATCAGATTTATTGCCTTTCAAAATGTGTGTGGGACTACTACCAACACAAAGAAACCCTCAAGAATCATTATATTGACATCAAGATAAAGCACAGAAAGAATCAACCCCCTCCCCCCCAAAAAAGATCACATACCTGCAGAATGTGTTCCTCAGTCTGACTGATAAAAATGTGGAAAACGTGGTGCATTCCATAATTCTGTTCTGCCAGACTGCTGCAGGATATTCGCTCTAAACTTTTATGTCTGTATATGTAGGAAAAAAGGGAGTGGGGGTTCCTTTTAAATAAATACAAAAATCGACACTCACAAATTAGATACAGAAAATGTGTATTAACTCAACATCCATAAATGGTGATGGCATTATCAACTTGCGGCCCACTTGTTCTCTCTCACGCTCTGTCCCAACCACCTTTGTCTCCTTTCAGTTCCTTGACCATGCCAAGAGGTTTCCCACCTGAGGGCTCTGGTCCACCTGTACCTTCCACCTGAAAGGCTCTCCCTTCCTCTAGTAAATCCCAAGCACTCTTCAGTGCCTGACTTAAATGCCACTTGGGAAAGAAAATATCCCCTTTGGAAATGTGTATATTAAGGCCCTCTGCCCACTTTTCAATTGAATTATTTACTTTTTGGGGGGTGTTGAGTTGTATAGGTTTTTTACATGTCTTGGATATTAACGTCTTATCAGATATACCATTTGCAAATATTCTCTCCTATCCAGTGGGTTGCCTTTTTATTTTCTTGATGTTTATTTGCCATTATTTTGTTGAAGAGCTTTGCTGTGAAAAACCTTTTAGTTTTGGTGTAGTGTTAATGGTTTATTTTTGCTTTTGTTTCCCTTGCCTGAGGATACATATCCACAAATATGTTGCTAAATCTGATGCCCAAGGGATTACTGACCAACGTTTTCTTTTAGGAGTTTTATGGCTTCGGGTCTCACATTTAGGTCTTTAATCCATTTTGAATATCTTTTTGTGTATGGTGAAAGAAAGTGGTCCAGGTTCATTCTTTTGAATGGAGCTGTCCAGTTTTCCCAGCAACATTTGTCGAAGAGACTGTCTCTTCCCTATTCTTGCCTCCTCTGTTGTAGATTAATTGACCACATAATCATGGGCTTACTTCTGGGGTTTCTCTCCTGTTCCACGGATCTATAGTTGTTGTTGTTGTTGTTGTTTTTTGTGCCGGTGCCATACTGTTTTGATTACTACAGTTTTGCAGTATACAGATGGCCAACAGACATGTGGAAAGATGCCCAACATCACTCATCATCAGGGAAATGCAAATCAAAACCGCAGTGATGTATTACCTCACACCGGTCTGAATGGCTAATATCAAAACGTCAAGAAATACCAGGTGCTGGCAAGGATGTGGAAAGAAAGTAACCGTCTGCACTACTGGTGGGAATGTAAATTGCTTCAGGCACTACGGAAACCAGCGTGGAGGTTCCTCAAAAAATTAAAAATAGAATTGCCGTATGATCCAGTAATCCCACTACTGGGTCTTCACTCAAAGAAAATGAAAACACTTAATTTGAAAAGAGATATGCACCCCTCTGTTTATCGCAGTCATTCTTTACAACAGCCAAGATGCGGAAGCAACCTATGTGTCCATTCATGACAGGATAAAGAAGGAGTGCTGCATATTCACAACGGAAAAAATGAGACCTTGCCCTGTGTGACAACATACATGAACCTAGAGGGTGTTATGCTAAGTGAAATAAGTCAGACTGAGAAAGGCAAATGCCGTACGATTTCACTTCTATTTGGAATCCAAAGCATACAACAAATGAACAAACAGAAACAGACCGATAAATACAGAGAACAAACGGGTCACTGCCAGAGGGGAGGGGAGACGGGTGAAATAGGCGAAGGGTTACAAACTTCTAGTTGTAAAATAAGTTAAGTCCTGAAGATGAAAAGGACAGCATGGGGAACACAGCCAATAATAATATGCTAATAGCGTAGGGTAACAGAAGACCACACTTACCGTGACGAGCACTGCGTGACGTATAGCGTTGTCCAAGCACCGTGTTGTACACCTGAAACTCAAAGAACAGCGTGTGTCACCTCTACTTCAATAAGAGACGATTTTTAAAAGAACTTCCTGAGCGTCTTGCACTGAGTGAAAGAAGCCACGGACAGTGCGTACCAGCACAGTACCCAGAACATAACAGGTGCTCCATAAAAATCTGTTGCTCGAAGACGGTCGTTGTTCAAAAACGCAAAAAAGGTCGGACATGAGGAGCATACTCGTTAACAGGAGTTTGGACGTTTCAGACATCTGCACCTGCGTAGCGTCTCAGTGGCTTCAAGAGAAATTTCAACATTTGGGTATAGGACATATTTTAATTGTCTTATTCTCGTTCATTGCTCGTATTTGGGCAAAAAGCCCTTTTCTAATTTATCTTCAGAACGATGGTGACAGAAAACTGTGTATCATCAGGGCATGTTTCAAAAGCACATCACACTACTTGTGGGAGTAACAAGGCACGTGTGGATGTGCACGGAACACTTGGGCGAGTAACGGGAGGTTGCGTGGTAATTAAACATACCTGCACTGCCCCCACATTAACTACAGTAAGAGTCACAGGGATGCACGTTTCCATGATATTAGCCTGTGAAGTACAAACAGTGTACGTTTGACAGGAAAAGTTCTTTTCTTCCTTTTCGGGAGCAGTTGTTAAACAGACTTTAGCCTTCTCGGACCAAGTTTTTACAAAAGCGTGACCACTCGGCAATAAAGCAGAGCCTTTAGTTGGCCGTCTAGTTTGGGAATTATGATTTGGGGGTGAATGTTTCAAGGTAAGAAATTCGAATTATTTCAGATTTCATGCTTCAAGGAAGATCTTATTAATCATTGGACAGTTACTCTTTCCAATGAACACACTGCAAGTTTGTGTGAAAAAAAGCAACTTCATCCCCCCGTCTCACTGACATCAGACTTGGCCATGGGACTTCAAGGGCTCACTCCTGCGGTAAAATTAGGTATCACAGCACTGCTGATATTAGAAGTAGCCACGCAACTCGCTGAGGCCAATGAAATATGGGTAGAAGTGACGCGTGTCAATTCCAGGCAGAAAATTTATAATCTCATGGATCACTTCATCTCTTTTCCTTCTGTTACAAAATCAGGTATGTCCCAGACGGAATTTGCTCTATCAGCCTGGGTCTTGGGGGGAAGATAGCATGAGAAAGAGCCACAACCTGCCCATGATATCACAAGCAAGAAACACACCTTTGCTGTGTGGAGGCCATCGAGATTTGGGAGGTTAATTGGTATAAAATATAAGTTAGTCCAAACTGACCGATACGGACCCCAAGACGAAGAAGAGGCCGTTTATAAAAATGAGTAACACATGATTTGCACCCTCAAGAACGTTTCACAATAGGGAGACAAATACATCAGAATAATTACAAAACAATAGATCAAAAGCTAATAAAACACGTGGAAAGTAGTATGATTACATGGAAGACGGAGGGGCAAACCCTAGAGAAAAAGTTCTGGAAAAGGTTCACGTAGAAATATCACCGAACTTGGAATGTGAAAGGCTATATATGAGTTCCTTTCTTAAAAGGGGACATTCTAGAAATAAAAAACCATGTTCAAAAGCATAGAAGGGTGAAAGAAGATTAACTTTTAAAGAAAGAGCAAGAAGCATGATGTGGTTGGGGGATGTGTAACGTCTATGCAGGCATCTAGAACCTGGGTGGGGGAAGAGTTGAGTGATGAATCCAGAAATGTTGTTAGATTATGAAGCGTCTTCAGCAGAAGACTAGAATTAGAAACAGAGGAAAGACCTTTTGTCCTAGTAAGAATTAAGTATGTGACCTTGAATCACATTAATGAGTTTCTAGGGCCCGAGGACTAGGCATCTATACTTTTTTAAAAAAAATTTTTCAATGTTTATTTATTTTTGACAGAGAGAGAGCGAGTGAGCATGATCAGGGAAGGGGCAGAAAGAGAGAGGGAGACGCAGAATCTGAAGCAGGCTCCAGGCTCTGAGCTGTCAGCACAGCGCCTGACGTGGGGTTAGAACGCACGAAGTGTGTGATCGTGACCTGAGCCAAAGTCGGATGCTCAACTGACTGAGCCACCCAGGCACCCCTAGGCATGTATTCTTTAGAAGTTTGTAGCATGTACGTCTTCAGGGCTGTGACTTTTATACTAATTACCAATATTGTAAGGTCATTCTGTATATGTATATTTTAAACCACGGACAAAAACTAGGGAGAAAATGTGCAATTTTGAGGGCTGCCTAATTTGCACTGGGTTAGGGAATATTTTCAACTTCTTGCTTCATACTCCCAAGTGTGGTGTCTTGATGAACTTGTTAGTGTTCTTTAATCAAGCAGATTTCCAATCCGTTAATTGCTCATTACTGACAAAAAAGCAGAAATACAAAACACCGGAAGGGCAAATAAACTGCCTTTTATAATAAACAGAAAAAAAGATTATGAAGGGTCTCGTACAGCACGCTGGGAAGGGTAGTGAAAGTACGGACAGATCGGGATTGTGATTTCTGTCTTTGCCATTAAATACTCTCCCCTTGGAAAAGAATATCAGAGGCACCTGGGTGGCTCAGTTGGCTGAGCATCCAACTTGGGCTCACGATTTGTGAGTTTGAGCCTCACATCGGGCTCGCTGCTGTCAGCGCAGAGCCCGCTTCAGATCCCCTGTCCTCCTTTCTCTCTGCCCCTCCCCCACTCTCCCCCAACAATACACATTAAAAAAAGGAAAAAGAATGTGAGTTTCTACACCTGTACAAGGGGATCGATAACACAGACCTCGCAGATTGGTTGTGAAGAACAAAAGAAACAAGTAACGCTCGTTAAATCTTAGTTCCTTCCCATTATGCTAAGGAGAAGTATCACGAAATGGGTTGTGTTCGGAGTAGTTTTTAAGCCAAGGGTTGATGGCATCAGAATCACACTTGAGAAAGATCACTCTGGGAGCATTTGGAAGACGGACGGGGTAGTGAGTGGGACGACGAGAGGCAGGGAGGCCAGATAGGAGCTCAGCGCTATAAAACCACCAAGAGAACACGAGGCTCTGAGCTAAGGCAGTGACAGTACCTGGCCTTTCCCCTTTTTTCTCATGGATTCCTTAGATGTCAGCGGCAGAGGTCAGCACTCTCAACAGGGCAGGGAAGCCACCTGTGATTTCCTGGGGGCTCAATTTTGCAAAGGTAAATTCGAGGCTGGCCGGGTGCCCACCACACTAATTTAGATACCGAACCTTCGCTATGGAAGACCCTGTATTTTGATGCTTTCTGGGGTCCAGCTGAGGATGCCTCCTCCCAAGCTTCAAGTCCTACCACTTCTGTCCCATCCTTTCCTCATTCTGCTAATCCGATACACTCATCACCATTAATGTGACAATGGGAGTTGCCATGTTTTCTTTCATCTGTGCTTTCTGAAGATTCATGATCTCAAAACATCACGAACACTGCTTATGATTATGACTGTTATTTTTACATAATGAATACTATGTCGGGTTTTATTGTTAAGAGCAGTGATTCTCAAACTTGGCTTCTCATAACAATGACCTGGGAGAATTTTTCCTACTCTCTACACCCGGGTCACAGCCCATACAAATCAAAGCAAAATCTCTGGGGATGGAATCCTACCGTCAGGAATTTTTCAGACTTGCAAGTTTGATACCAAAGAGCTGCCAAAGTTGAGGAGCAGAGATTTATGAAGTGATTTTCAAAGTTTAATGGGCAAATCGTCTGGGGATCTTGCTCATATGCAGATTCCGATTCAGCAGGTCTGGGGCAAGGCCTGCAATTCTGCATTCCTGACAAGCTCCCAGATGACACTGACGCTGCTGCTCTGAGAACCGTATGTTGTGCAGCCAGGACTCAGTGAACCATGACTATCTCTGGTATAAAATCACTGGAGGATATCTGAAAGAAAATGTTATTATTTGTGATTATCAAGGAACAATTTTCTTCTCCCCCCTTGCTGCCAGGGTGACGTGTGGATTCCGACTAAGCATGTCCATTGTCTAGCCATCCCTCCTACCTTACAAATATCTGATGGAGTGTTGATTAAAAAAAAAACCAAACGGAGTGAAACGCTGCATAATACAATCCACCCTTTTGTCAGGGCTCCATGGCCTCGCAATGGGAAACGCTATGCTATATTGGCCCTTAATCAAAGGCCTTTAAAAAGATACCAAAGAAATCAATGTACAATTGCAATTCAGAATGTTAAATTAACATTTAATATATGCCAAACAAGGTAAACACACTTAGAACGGCCTTTTCTGTTTGAAAAGGAGGTACTTCTAATGAGATTCAAGTTCATCGGGCAAATTAAGAGATGCCAGTAACACAAAAGTCACCTCTCTCACACTACATGCAGTTCCAGAATCAACAGAAACGTCAAATTACATTTTTATTGCATACAGTAAGTTACATGAGCGATAAACCAGGGCAGAGGAAAAGATGACCCAGAAAACACAGGAAAAAGCTACTGAGAAGGTCGGCATTTTCTACCTGGCAGAGAACAGGACCAGGCTGCTGGATAGGGCAGGCGATGAAGGAACCGTTCATGCAGGAGCTTGCTCAGACAGCAGGAGATCGAAAAGAAATCCCAGATAGGCAGTCAGGTCTGGGAAAGCTGGAGAATGACCAGTCCACAGTATTCATCACTTGCCATGTTCCAGGCACTGCTCCTGGTGCCCAGACACAGCCGTGAAGGCCTTAGTCTCTACTCTCATAGAATGCATCTTCTCATGGGAGAGGCAAACAGTAAACAGATGATCCAATAAATATATATGTTGAATGATAAGGGCCAAGAAGAAAAATAAAGCCGCTAACAAGCGTAAAAAGGGGCAGACGTGCTATTTTACGAAGAGAAGTCGGGCAGGGAGCACCTCTCTGAGGATGTGACATTTGAGCCAAGCCTTCGAGAAGTTAAAAGAACGAACCAAGGGATATTCTGAAGGAGGATGTTCAGCAATCCAGATGACAGAGGCTGCGGGTTTGAGGACTATCAAGGAGGCCGTGTAGGTAGGGCACTGTGAGCGATGAATGGGAGGCAGACAGACAGCCAGGGCCAGATCCTGTAAGATCTGAAAAGCAAGGGCCTCTAGCCCTAGACTTTTTAAAAGTGTGATGGAAAGGGACACAATCTCACCTGTCTTTAAGCAGCCCTCTTCATTTGGAGAACTAGCTGCAAGCGGAGAATGCATGGAAGCAGGAGACCAGCGAGGAGGTTATTCCAAGAGCTGAGGTCAGACAAGGTGTGGTTTGAGCCAGGGTGCAGTGATGACAGCGGTGGACAGGTGTTGAACCTGAGGTACCTTGTGAGAGTAAAGCTGATTAAACTGGCTACTAGGTTGGCTGCAGGATAGGAGCCAAGGGGAACTCACATTGAAAGAGAGGTTGGAAAGCTTCCAGAAACATGCCCCAGCAATGTAGTGTGAGTATCCGCGTCCAGCCATGCCTCAAGCCTCAAGAGGAGACCTGTGTGAAGATTCTGGTTTTGCTTAAACTTCTTTGAATAGATTGAGAAATTTAAGAACCTGGGGTTAATGTCAAAGTATTTAAAAACACCCAAACGATCTTACATATATGTTATCGATCGATCAATCGAGAAAAGAATGGCTGGTAACAGCACCGAATAAAGGCTCAGTCAGGACAAATCGGTATCCAATAGCAACTAAATGCTCTGGCCTGCTTCCCTGCTTAAGCCTTACCTACCTCAAGAATTGAACATCTTGGGACAAAATGGTAACAATCCTCCTCCTGGCTGGCATTGACCTCAGGGCAGCAAGTTAAGGATGGCAGGCTAGGAACTTCTCTCCCCGATGTCTTTGTTTCCCTGCCCTGTATCTTCTTTTCCATACCTCTGATCCAACTCCAAGCACAGGTCGGGGGTCAGTTCCATGCCGGCCGTGGCTGGTTTCACAGTGCTTTGCAACACCCCGGATATTGGCAGAAACCCGGTGGCACCATTCAACCTGGGGTGGGGAGGCTGGAAACTGACAGATAAACATCGCCACCGCCTCCTCTGGGTGGGCGATTCGGGGAGGACCTGGGGGAGTCACTTCTGTTGCTCATAGCAGTTACCTCACTAATGCACCTTGACGTGGGCCTTCCCTCATTCCCAGTTTCACTTTTCCAGTGCCCTGCTTCAAAGAAGTCAAGCCAAGGCAGCTTCATTGTAATAACTCAGCCACACCTGTCATGGCAAAGGCATCCGTTTGGAAATAAAAGTTTTGATTTTCTTCGTGACCAGCATTTGGCTCTGCTGCAAAGAAATTCACCTACATCCATTCACATATTTTTCATTCTTCGTATGTTTGTCATACGAAGCATGTTTGTCACAAAGCAATTAGGTTTATGGCACTATGAATGTTAAATGCATTTAACTGCAAACTTGAACGACTTATCATCAACTGTAGGATCCCTTATTTCAAATGCATTTGATACGTACATGCACAGAGAATTTCATCGCACAAATGTGACTTAGTTAGGCAATATATCACTTATTGTCATATAAGTGGGCATTATATGCACAGTCTGATGTTTCTCACCTAAATAAATTGCAATCTAACTGTAATAGCTCACATTTTTGAGGTACTGTTAATCATTTCTTACCTTCCACGACTTTGTAAATACTGATTATATATTTACTTTCATTTTTGAGATTATTAAACTAGTAATCAGAGTGGTTAAAACAGGTGACTGGTATTTGGTAAGACTGTTAAAACCCACACAGTCACAGCAAAGGAGAGCAGGTTGGGCAACCTAGTTAAGTTAAAAGAACTGTAGTTGTGGAAGAAACTTTTCATTCACTGTTTCATTAAGCAGGTGTTTCCTGAGTGCTTTTAATATGCCAGGCAATGTACAAGGCACTCTAGATACACACTAGTCGTGGGGAGGAACTTGCTAAGAAAAGTCAAGGAGGAGGGAAAAAGAAAGCAATTTCCTGGGAGGGAGATATTACAACAGTTCCAGACCCCAATACAAACAGAAGTCTAATAAAATTACCATCACCATTAGGGGGCATAGTTATGTGGGCCAACGGAGCGATGCTTCCCAAATTGACCAGTCAAATCAATTTTAATAGCCTGTCCAGTGAAGGGGCATTTTTCAACCTGCCAGTCAACTGTATTAATTAGATAATCGGATGATCCGGTCCTGGGCTGAATGCAAAATTGGTTGATGCAGTAAAATTAATTGATTGGATGAACATGTTTTCCTTAAATGGAGTGGTTGTTTGATTTGGAAAGTTGATTTTAGAACATTTCAGAATTGCTGTGAGTATAAGCAGCATTATTCTCCCTCAGTGGCTATGTGACCCTTAAGGCAGTGGATTGCCTTCTTCGCAGCTCATCTGGAGGAAATATATAATGATGAGTTGATCTTCTTTAGGGGTTTCATGACTCAGCAGCTGAAGCCTGTTAATTCTTCCATAGATAGAGCTTTAAACATTCTGGGTCTTGGAAAGGAAAAGGAAGGAGGCTATCTCTTGAATTTTATCAACCACTATTCTTCCACAATGGCATTTCCCAACATCTACCTTGAAGAACAAGGAAAACACTACTGTTACTCCCTGCCACCTATTTACTGAAGGAACTGAATCCTGAGGCATTTCAGCTCTCTTAAACCTGGACTGAAAATCCGTATCAGGTTTCAGATCATCATGCCTTCCTAGGTCAAGAGGAGCTTGCTGCGCAAAGGTCAGTTTTCCAATTGTACCCAGCTCTCTCCCCACCTGTACTACACTCCTCCGTCCTTTAGCAAGAAGTGCATTACTTTGAAGTCGAAGGTTGCATTCAAGCAGGCAGAGCAGCGTTACTCCCATCCTGAGTTGGAACAGATAATGGATTCCGCAGAGCAGGTGTCCAACTGACCAAGGTCACCGAACAATGACTCAGTGTAAATACCCAAATTGCAGTTGTGGACACACTCGGCACATGACAGGTGCAGCTGATGAGCGTCCTTTTGTCTAGCTGTCACAGTGGTCTGAGGACACAAAACAAATCCAATGAAGAAGCTCGTGCCTGCCTTGGAAGGTTATGTCTTCACTGATCCCGTAGCAACCAGCAGGCTGGCCTTACTTGGTGCAAATTTCTGCACTGGTGTGTTTGGACGATTTTGTTTCTCAGGAGCTATTTGTTCAGGGGAAAAAATGGAAAGTAGAATGATGAAGTCAGTCTCCTCCTGACATTTCTCAGGATGAAAACTTGTGAAGGACACGCAGGCCATCCCTCCTTAACAACAGTCAATCCAAAGAATCTAGAAAGTCCTTCAGAGTTGCAAATAGAAGACTGCAACTTCGAGAAGATCAGAAGACTCTGCTCCTGGGAGAGAACAGGGATTATAACCAACATGCCACAAGTTTGTGGTTCTCAGCGCTGAAGTGAAGCTTCAGTTTGAGACGTGCTTGAAAGGCAAAGTCAAAGGCATCAAATACGTGCAAGATGTGCATGATTAAAGTAACAAAAAATGGGCTTCAGTAACTCGGATTTAAAAAAATATAGCTGATAAGATGAAGAGTTTTATAAAAATAAACCCTTCAACCATATAGGGCTAGGGTACACATATTACAATAGCTTAAAGCACGTTTTCTGGTTTCATAGGTGAAAAGCCTGACATATGGTTAAATGCTCTGAAAGCAAATGAATATAAACGTAAGTTGCTTTACATTTTCAGTGTAATAATGAGGTCAGCAAACATTTCTCTCAAGGGCTACCTTGAGAGAAAAAATAAGAATAACCCTTGAAGGACCGAGAACAGGCTGTACCTGCTAACTAACAAAGGTTTAGAGAACTTGCCCCATTTCACAAGTGTGAAGGCTGAAATGTCTTGTTCAATGTTTTATCTTTAGAATGGGAGAACCCAAATTCAAAGCCATGTCTTTTGATTGTTCACTCAGTCCTCTTGTTACTTTCCCACAGGGCCTGTAACACTCTGAGCAGCAAAAAAGGCCTCCAGAAAGCTCAGTCCTATGGGGTTTGCTAATTTCTCCTCCCTCTAGGGTCGGTGCAGCAAGAATAGTGAGGGAATGCTTGCCCTGTGTTGAAACTACGAGCCTTCTCTTTTTCTAAAGGAAGAGTTGGGGGGCGCCTGGGTGGCTCAGTCGGTTGAGTGTCTGACTTCGGCTCAGGTCATGATCTCCAGGTTTGTGGGTTCGAGCCCCCACGTCGGGCTCTGTGTGACAGCTCGGGGCCTGGAGCCTGCTTCAGACTCTGTGTCTCCCTCTCTCTCCGCTCCTCCCCTGCTCACACTCTGTCTCTCTCTCTCAAAAATAAGTAAAGATTTAAAAAAATAAAAAAAAAAATAAAGGTACAGTTGGCCACCAAATATGTTGGAGTACCTACTGTCTGCCAGATTTTGTTCTAGTTGCTTGGATATAGAGTGACCGATTCCTTGCCTTCTAGAGACTTGTATACTACTAGGGGGAAACAATCAACAAGCATCGTATGAGATCAGTCAATCCTATCAGATTCTGATAAATGTTAGGAAGAAAATAATATAGGGCAACATAATAAAAAAAGTAACCATCGCTGGCAACTTAAGGTGGGGACTGGGGTAAGCTGGGTCTTTCAGCAAGGCTGACAGTAGGGGTTCATCAAGCAGGAAGACTACTGATGTAGCAATAGCAATATCCCAAACAGTAGCTTCAACATTGCAAATGGCAAATGATTAGATGGACAATGAGATAACATTTTCAATATCTATTATTGGTGCGGACCAGATGACCCATTCGGGCTTTTGAGTCTGGGCCAAGAAACGTGGACGTGCAGAGAAAAAGACCGCTTCTGGGTGGAGAGTGAGGGTGGGCTTCCCTAGGAGAGATGGAATAATGGCGGTGATGGTGTAGTATCATCTCCTATCCCTCAAGTTATCGCCCATTAGCTTAAAAAGGGGGGGAGGGAGAGAATGGTCGATACAGCCTACACTTACCATGTACCAGGCAAACACCTGACATAGAGTAACTCATGTATGAGGACTATCTCACAGAGACTACTGTCCACATTTCACAAATAAGGGAAGTGAGGCACAGGGGGCTTAAGGCTTTCCTGTGGAAAGCTAAATAAGGCCCCCCACCCCAATGATGTCCATATTGTAATACTCAGAACCTGTGAATATATTATCTCATACGGTAAAAGATTTTGGGATGAGATTATTCTGAACCATCTCGCTTTGCCCGTTGTAATAAGGGAGATGGAAGCAGAGGTAAGAGTGACGTGGCAAGGAGCCAAGGAATACAGGCAGCTTGTAGATGTTGGAAGAGGCAAGAAAACAGATCCTCCCCTGGAGCTTCCAGAAGGAATGTCACCTTGATTTTCGCCCAGTGAAAACTGATTTCAGACTGCCGGCCTCCAGAACTGTAACATAATAAATTTGAGTTGCCTTAAACCACTAGATTTGTGGTAATTTGTTACAGCAGCAGTGGGAAACCAATACATTGCCCAAGGCCACAGAACTACTAAGTGTCAGGGCCAGAATTAAAATTGAGGCAATCTGGTGCCAGGGTTGGAGATTTAACCTCTGTGTTATAGGGCCGCTCACAGACAGAATAAAGTTTCAGGTTGAATGCAAATATGTGTCTCCCAGGTTTTCCTTTTAGGCTCAGAATGCCAGGCTCCAGAGAAACTACACAAGGAAAAAGATAATCCTATACCAGCTGGTATACGCTAGTCTTCAGTCCTGGACCCTCGAAATCAATAAACAAACCTCCCATTTTAGAGAGGAGGAATTTGAGGACTAAAGGGCCGTAATTGTGAAGTTCCCCAGCTGGGTGGTGAAACAGTTAGTTACACAACAGGCAGGTGGTGATGTGGAGAGACCCACTGATCTCAGCGCCTGTGGAGAACTCAGGGAAGAAGCCTGCGTGGCAAGAGAGGATTAAAGGATCCAGGCTTCCTGAAACCTGTGTTTCTCATTATTCAGTTAGGAGGGGTGGAAGAAGAAATGTTAATTACACAACTATCCAAGGTAATACCTCTAGAAGAATCCAAAGTTCTCACTGTAGCAACATTTTAGCCCCATTTTGGCAATATTATAGCCCCAAACATTAGCCACTGTTACATCCTGGTCACTCTACCAGCTCTTTAACACAGCATCTATGACAGACTGGGTGCTGGTAAATATCAAATGGATTAAACAAAAACGCTTTTGACAGCATCCCTAGACCAGTGCTTTTCAAAATTTAAGGTGCATGCAAATCCCCCTGGGGCCCTCGTTAAAATGCAGATTCAGAGTCAGAAGGTATGGCTGGGGACTGAAATTGGGCATTTCTACCAAGTTACCATGTAATGCTGAGAGCGCTGGTCCAAAGTCTGTATTTTTCAAGTTCTCTGAAAATGAGACCTCCCTATACATATGCAAAACATAAGTTATGCAAACTTTGATCACTTAATGAAAGTATGCAAAGTTGGCACAGAAATAGATTTTCCCTCCTTTATTAGGCACCTCTGCCCTCCCAATAAAGAGAGCAAATTATATGCCCGGGTTCAAGGGAAAGAGTTCGAACAGTGCCCCCAAATACCTGCTCCCTGCTCTCTTCTCTGTCTTCCAGAGGCAGGGAACGGTGTAATGAGACGAAGGAAGGGTTCAGGAGCTCCCCTGCCTCCGTTCCTCCTCTATTCCCAGCTTTTAAGGAGCATCTGCCTCTTCGGAACCGCTGAGGTCAAGGGCGAACACACCAGAGCACAGAGCCGCGCCCCCCTCCGCGCCCTCGCCCTGGCGGAGACGGCCGATGCGCGTGCGTGCGCGCTTGACATAAATAGATCCCAGGCGGCCGCCACCGGACAGACCCGGGTTCCGGGCACCACGGGCCATGGCGGGCGAGGACCACCAGTGGCAGGACAGCATCCTCTACAACATGCTCATGAGCGCGAAGCAAGCGCACGCGGCTGCGGAGGCGCCCGAGGCGCGGCTGGGGGGCGCGTGCTGGGGCTGCTCGTGTGGCGCGGAGCCCCTGGTGGGCAGAGCGGAGCTGCCGCGGGGGCGGACAGGGGCGCTCATGTACCGCTGCTGCTTTTGCGGGGAAGACCACCCGCGGCAAGGCAGCATCCTCTACTGCATGCTCACAAGCGCAAAGGAGGCGCAAGCGGCTGCGGAGGCGCCCAAGGAGCGGCCGGGGGGCGCGTGCTGGGGCTGCTCGTGCGGCTCGGAGCCCCCGGTGGGCAGAGAGGAGCTGCCGGAGAGGCGGACCATGGCGCTCCTGTACCGCTGCTGCTTTTGCGGTGAAGACCACCCGCGGCAGGGCAGCATCCTCTACAGCTTGCTCACGAGTGCAAAGCAGACGCACGTGGCGCCGGAAGCGCCCGAAGCGCGGCTTAGGGGCGCGTGGTGGGATCGCTCCTACGGCGCCCAGGGCCTGGGGGGCAGAAATGCGCTGCCGGGTGGGCGGGCAGGGGCGCTCCTGTACCGCTGCAGCTTTTGCGGGGACGACCACCCGCAGCAGGACGGCATTCTCCACCACTTGCCCATGAGCGCAAAGCTGGCGCACGCCGCTCCCGAGACGCAGCTCGCGGCCCCTTTCTGGGACCCCCAGTGTGGCGCACAGCGGCGGGTGGCCCTCAAGAGTCCACAGGTGGTCTGCGAGGCTGCCTCGGCCGGCCTGTTGAAGACGATGCGCTTTGTCAAGTACTTACCCTGCTTCCAGGTGCTCCCTCTGGACCAGCAACTGGTGCTGGTGCGCAACTGCTGGGCGCCGCTGCTCATGCTCGAGCTGGCTCAGGACCGCTTGAACTTCGAGACGGTGGAGATCACGGAGCCCAGCCTGCTGCAGAGGATCCTCACCACCAGGCGGCGGGAGACCGCGGGCGACGAACCGCCGCCTCTGTCCCCGCTGCCGCCACACTTGGTACGGCCGCTGGAGGCCGGGCATTTGCCGTCTGCCGCTGAAGTCCAAGTCATCAAATGCTTCCTTGCCAAGTGCTGGAGCCTGGACATCAGTACCAAGGAGTACGCGTACCTCAAGGGGACCGTGCTCTTTAACCCAGGTAAGGGCGCAGCCTCGGCGCAGGCTTTTCTCTGTTCAGGAAAGCGCTGGGCAGTGCGTACCCGGGGCGCAGGCACTGAAGAGTTTTCTGTGGTCAGGGGAGTGTCGAGGCACCAGCGAAGAATCGCGAGTGACTCCGCAGAGTTGGGGGAGCTCCCGAAAGCACTCCTAGTGGGTGGGCTGCTGCCAGACACTCAGCAGAGAGCAGGGAGGTTGTTTGATGAGGTTTATTTTCTCTCTACCCCTTTCTGTTACTAAGAAAGAGTTTGTGCCTGCAAGAAACAGGGCTGTCCTTACGCTCTAGTTTTTTAAATCCAGTAGTATAGCTTTAAAAAAAAAAAAAAAAAGTTCGCGTTCACCGCAAATTCTGCAACGCGTCTTCCTGAAACGCAGTTCTGAAATTTACTAGAACTTTTTGTTCGAAGAAATGTACGGAGGCTGGCAAGAAAGTAAACATTACTTAAGGAGTTCTATACCATCCCCCGAGGGCACAGCCATTCGGGACACTGGACTTAGTGTTTCATGGTTCTGCCCCTGAATGATCATTTTTACGGTCCTAAACAGCTGGACTATCTCATCCTCTGAGTGTCTTTATCAGGGCACCAAGGGGGCAGGGAAAAAACACCAGCAGGGGCCCTGTCTCTTAGAGCTTGCAGAGACCTTAGGCACCTCTTAAGCCCCTCTACCGTTCATCCTTACTCCACCCCATTTGCAGGTTAGGTGGCCTAGTCCCACAATAACCGCCAGTGAGTCGTGGAGCGTGGGTCTCCTGGGCCCCACAGGATGTCTGCTGCAACACTTTCAGGTTGTTACGTGCTGGACACTCTGCCCCACACGGTGCAACCGAATCATGAGAGAATATCTCCCTGGACCGCCCAGCACCTTTTCTTGAGCATGTTATACTACGAGAATTGTGTTTGACCAGAGTCCCTCCAGAAAGGTCACAAGCGGTCACAAAGTTTCCAGGCAACTTGAGTTGGGATAGTTTTTATAGTGTTCCCTTAACACCTTTTTTTCCTAACAGCAAGAGTCTGTGGTTATGTCCTTGCCTCTTGCCCAGTAGTTTTTTGAAAGGGTATAGAGCAGTATTTAATAGGATAATATTTCATTCAGAACTCACATTTCCGTACCTAGAGATCTCTGCTCATCCCAGCCATCATAGTACATCACCTTTTGCCGCTATCATTCTTTTCCAAACTTGGCTGTGGATAAGGAATGCCACGGAGTGTGGGGAGAGGCTAGTTCAAAGTCTTACCAGGCTCTTGCCTAGAGGTTCTGACTTGGTAGCTGTGGTCCAGGGCCTGTGAATCTGCATTTGTAGTAAGTGCCCAAGGTGGTTCCTAAGATCATTTGTGAAATAGCGTTTTCTCACTCCTTCAGTCAGTGTTGTTAAACAGCAACCACATGCCTTGTTATGTTGGAATAAAGAAAGGCAGGGGCTCAGCTTCCGGAAGTTTGTATTCCACTAGTTCCCCTCTTGCCCTCCACCCTGTTTTGTATACTTTGGTCACACACACACACACACACACACACACACACACACACACACACACCCCATCTCTCTCATTCTCTCTCTGCTTTTCTGAATGCTCTCACTGAATTTAATCAGTTGAGTGTGTTTCAAACAAATGCACCTGCTAATAAGCGTGTGGCCTTTCTTTGATGTTTAGCCTTTTGTGTGTCCTGATCTTTGTGTTTAAACTTTTTTTTTTTAATTGTGGAGTCCATTTGTCTGCATTTTCTCTTTCCTGAATTTACTTTATAGGCATGTCTTTTGGGAGGGGACAGTGTAAAAGGAGGGTGAGTTCTGAAAGCAGAGGAAAGTGACAGGGAATTTACAAAATGAGGTTTTAAGGAGCCTGAATCTGGACCTAGAGGAGCTTCACATTGCTGGTGGTGGTTCAGGCAAGCCTCTTCTTGCCTACACCAGTGGAATTCAAACAATAATACGGGGTCTCAAGCCTGGCTAATGAGTGTAGGTACTAGGGGATGTTAATGTGTGTGGCCAGTATAGATGGAGTACAGATGTGGCTTTATTTAATTCTCAATATATCAGATACATTTGCTTATAATAGGAATGACTTGCCTATTAGTAATTTTTCAAAGAATGCTGGCTGGTCCTGCTAGTCTGTTGGTTACTAGGGTGTTATTGAAATAGTTAACTGCTGGATTTTGTAGGAAAGGGAAGGAAAATTGATTGTCTTCATCACTGAGAACTTTTAAACAGCATAATAAATTCGCAATTATTTAAATACAAGTTAAGGAACTTGACAGTAATATACCTGTCATGCAGCCTCAAAGAACTTTTACAGCAGCCTCCTCTTACCACCTTCTTGATAAAACTTGCAGGCGCGTTATCTTTCCTGCATTGTATTTCATTCAGTTTTACTGGGGTTTTCACACTATACTGCAAGGAGGTCAAGCATTCCCTGTCGGTAAAGTTACTTTTGAGCCATATGGTGATCCATGATGTTTGCATGTTTACTTTTTAACCTTTTAAAGACCTCTGACTTTAGTAGACCTCTTTAGTATTATTTTAAAAATGATTTTGCGTTAATCATTAGAATCAATTTTTTTAAACCTTCCCCAATACGGAAATCACAGTACAATGAGCTAAATGGCCAGTATCTCTTAAATTCCTAAAGGCCTGGAGACTAGAATCAGCCTGTAGGCAAACAGGATGCAACTCAAGAGTCACTGTGGCCGTGAGGTTTACCACCATCAGCTGGCTAATCACTGTATTGGTGGGAAATTCAAGGGAGGATGCTAAAATATTTGTCATCTGGCAAAACCTGTAGTCATTCTCCAATGGCCTGTTTCCCATAGGTAAAATGTAGAGTGCTCACTTCTGGAAACAATTTTAATGTCTTCCTATTTGCACAGTAAATGGGAGCCTTGATTCATTAAGTGATATTCTACTGTCCTATTGAATAAATGTGTATCTGTTGGCTCCGGCCTAGCAGTTTTCAAATGTGAGGCTACAAACACAGTAACTATTAAATAACTATGTGATAGTTCATTCTTGGAAGCATTGCTTCTGAAAACTTCGAACTGGTTTGGCATTTTATCCTTGTTCTAGAAAGCCCTTTGCAGTAGGAAGCTTGAACTCTTGTTTAATGTGGGAAGGGGCAGAAATGGGTATATTTAAAAAGCGAGCCAAGGATGCTGACTGAGCTATTTCCAATAAAGAGACTGTTCTCCCTTTTTCTCCTCCAGGCCTGCCAGGCCTGCAGTGCGTCACGTACATCCAGGGACTTCAGTGGGGAACTCAGCAGATACTCAGCGACCACATCAGGATGACGCACAGGGGGCACCACATCAGATTCGCCCAACTGAATAGCGCCCTCTTCCTACTGAGATACGTCAATGCCAATGTCCTTGCGGAACTGTTTTTCAGGCCCGTCATCGGTTCAGTCAGCATGGATGATATGATGCTGGAAATGCTCTGTGGGAAGTTATGAAGGTGTGGGGGCCACACGGGTGCAGTTGACAATGAGAGAAAGATAAGGAACCGGAGGCAGAACAGTGTAAAAAAAATAATGTAAAATAGACTTATTTTTCTATGCATATTTTTGTATTCGATTAAAGAAAAACTTGAGTTCTAGACCCTTAGAAAATCCTCTGATCCATACTGTTTCATCGTGAAGGAAAGCGTTTACCAGCAGGTAACACATCTCTGTCCATCTTTGAGAAGAGAGCAGGATGTTACTGTCATAACCTCTTTTCACACTTTTAGTGACTCTCTCCAGTGAACCTACTAAAATCAAATCTGTAAGTTATAATAAATGTTAAGGTGTTAACCATTAACTTGATTGCAAAAAAAAAAAAAAACCCAGAGCTTAAGCAAGGCTTCAAAAAATATCAAAAACCTAGCCAACAAAAACAAAAATAAAGTTACCTTTGGAGGTGGCACCATAACATTTAATGTGAAGACTCTCCTTGCACCAACTGGAGGTAAGTGGCAATCTGTGAGCACAGAGACACCTGAAAGTGAAGTCAGAGCTTTTCAGAGTTTTAGTTTAAGACTTTATGCAATAAAGTTCAACAAGAAACTTGTATTCTATACGGAGGAGCTACAGTTCTAGAAAGCTCAACATTGTTATAAACCCCAAATGGTATCTCATCTTTAAGATACATTACATACGTAACTGTCACCTTGAACAAGCATGGCATAAAATTATTAAGGGACTTGATTGTTGACTCTTGCTGCCCCTATGAATGTAATCTGTAGAACTAATTCTTCCTTATCCGTGGATAAAACTTAAGGCATTAAATGTTTATCCACTCATAGGTAAGAAATTGCCCATTAGTGATAAATACATCTAGCCCAGGCTACTGACCTGTTGCAAGAAGCCTTAAACTTAAGTGCAGACCCCTTTAGAGGTCTGGCGAATGCCTGGACATCACAGAATCAGGCTCTGAGAATATCGCAGCAAATAAAATACTTAGGATTGCAAAGGAAATGAATTGTGTCAAAATATAATAAAAATTGGGGCGCCTGGGTGGCTCAGTTGGTTAAGCGTCCAACTTCAGCTCAGGTCACGATCTCGCGGTCCGTGAGTTCGAGCCCCGCGTCGGGCTCTGGGCTGATGGCTCAGAGCCTGGAGCCTGCTTCCGATTCTGTGTCTCCCTCTCTCTCTGCCCCTCCCCCGTTCATGCTCTGTCTCTCTCTGTCTCAAAAATAAATAAAACGTTTAAAAAAATATATATAATAAAAATGTTAAATTTCAAAAGTATTTTAAAATGTATAATGTATATGCTTCTTTATCAACACATTAAATAACAAACTGGTGGCAGGTCTAATATCTACCTTCATTTCAAAGAATGGGCCAATATCATTGAAATTTCAAGATAATTCACAACATCTACAATATGATAAGAAAATATGACCCTTCCATTGGTGACTGACTGCATTGGGGGACCCCAAGATCACCAGCCCATTAAGATGTGCTAGAAGTTCTCATGGGACACTGCATACAGTTGTGTTCAGGGCCAAGGCTTAACACGGTGATGTGGGCAGGGTATACAGCCGGCTCACAAGGGGAAGAGGCACAGGCAGAGTACAGAGGAAACCATGTGTCCATATGCAAGTTTCCTCTTGCTTTTCGCTTCCCATGATGGGTCACACAGAGCACACTCTTCCCTAGCAGTGAGAATGGAACATGTATATGATATTTCTGCCCAGGGAAGCTCTTTGAGACTCAGAGTGTAGGCTTTTTGTTGGAGGCCACTCACATAGACATCTTTTACCTAGCGCGTACCAAAATTCCAAACACACAGAAAGCAAGCAAATGCTCAGTATAACCCTCACTGTTGGCACATTCTAGGCCCGGTGAGTCACTCTCAGGCTTGACAGAAGGGCAAGGAATGCTCCCAGACTGAAGTTCCCCCATGTCGGCCAAGGGTCAGCCTTGCAAGGAGGCTGAGGACAGTCTCACTCTTGCTATGTTTAACTCATCTGCATAACCCGCTCCCTTGGCCCACGGCCAAGGTGTCTTTACACAGTTATCATCAGTAGGACTCCACACAACAGGTTGAGGCCAGCCTCCAGCAGTGGTTGCCCATATGCCCTCTGGAGGTTCTGGACTTTGCCAGTTAAAACACAAACAGACCAGGAGCCACAAAGCTCTTAGAAACCCAGGTGGCTTCCTTCATAACTTCCTGTATGAACCCCTAAAAAAAAAAAACCTGGCCTGAGGAGTCGATTCTGGCCCAGCAAGGCCTGGTAGGTAAGATGAAGCTATCCCCAAGCCCTCCAAGGCTGAGGCAGTGTCACGATAGGGCACACATCCATCTGAGAGGTACAATCCCCCAGGGTACATGTGTCCCTGGAAGCAAAGGGCTTACAAAGTTCGGGCGCCCCACACAGGATGTGCACTGGTCATGCGGTACATGCTACTGGGGGGGCCCCCAAAGTGCATTCCCACCCCCTCCCCGTGCTGCCTCTCACCCCGGGGGTTCTCAGGTGCGCCTTTCAGAGGAAGTGCCCGATGTGACCAGCTCTGAAGAGTTCCATCAGCAACACTAGTCTGTCGCCTGCTGAGTGTAGAGGGCATGTGGGAGTGCTCTGCCGGTCCTCTGGAATCTGAAGCACTCACGGTCGGTCGCTGGCACAGGCGCCATGGTTTTCCTCCAGGAAGAGGGGAGAGCTTCCGGGAGCAGTTCTGGAATAAAAAAAGATCATTTATGGTCTGCCTCCACTGCCATGCCTCCCCGTATACCAAGGTTTCGTGGTTGTTTGAACATCAGTGTGCCCCACTCGCTGATCCTAAATTTACAGTCTCTCCTAATCATTTCTTTTTTTGCCCAGACATTTCGTTTGGAAGGGTTGTATGCAAGAGGGACACGAGCATTTGCACGGGATAACATTTCTATTCGACTTAACCGGAAAGACACATCATATTCAAGAACTGGCCAGGGTAAAGAAATGGTCAGGATGAAATCCTGATTTTTCAGTATTTTTTAAAAATGGGTTCACATCACCTCTCCTGTCCCCAGACCTCTCGTCCTGGTCATTTATCTGGTGAGCAGCCTAGAAAAGATCCAGCCCTTTTCTGGAGACAGCTGCACTGAATGATCCAACCGCCTAAGGTGGGTGCAGCAGGAGAAAGGTGAGGGGTTGAGTCAGACTATCAAGTCATTGTTGCAAAATGCAACTAATCTGGAAAGCAGAACATGGTCAACAGCAGTGACACATCCTGCCCCCAAGGGGTTCCAGAGTCAGTTCTGTCAGAGGTGGGTGGAGGGTCACACACACACACACACACACCCGCCCCCAGCTGGCAGCTTTCAAGAGGAATCACAGGTTAGGAATGCAGTCACTGTCCTCATCGGAAACACAGAGCCCTTCTGAAGCTTCATTATATACGGTCTCATTGGAGAACAAGCCCTTTCTTTAGGCATCCCCAAGTGACCCAGCTGGTCTCACCACCATCCATTTACATTTTCATAACTACGACCCAATAGAGGGGTGTCCTAAATTTCCAACAGTCCCAGAGTCTGACTTCTGATCCCTGAGCCTATATCTGCTTTCAGTTGAGCACAGCTCGGTGCTGGGCGAAACAGCCCAGGGCAGGCAGTATCAGGTTTCAATTTGGAAGTCAGGTCCAGAAAAATAGGATCTGGAAAGTCAATAAATCAAACATGCCAGCAGCTTTTCCTCCACAGTGGCAAAGCTGAGACACTGTAGAGCCAGGCACTTGTGTTCTAAGTCCAAGTGATGGGCGAGGCTTTCCCACGCACTTTTTACCTTGTCTGTCTTAGGATCCAAATTGCCCCATGCACGACTCTGCCCACCAGGGGCCAGAAAACCATCAGCTCCCAAGGGTCAAAATCGGATTTTACAAGAAGTCATTAGCAAAATTAAAAAATGCTGTATAAAATTCCCAAAGTGTATCTTCATCTGGACATTGGCTCCGTTTTTCCTGAGAGTCCAATAGCCAAAACCATAGCAAAAATCATCAGTTATGGAGACTTGTTTCCAATATTATGAGTTCAAATTTCAAACGTTAAAGGAAATTTAAATCACAGCTTTGCATTTTGTGGCTCTTGTATCTGGATAGATGATTTAAAAAAATAATGTAGAACGTTATGCTTTCAATTTCATAAATGCTAGAGGGGTCATCTCAACCAGGGATAGCTGCAAAAACTAAGTGTAAATGGGCCACAGCTCCCTTGCTTTTTGTCACAGATATATAAAACAATTACTCATAAACATAAGCAACCTTATTGATAAGAATGTGGTCATTGCAGGGGACTTTAACACCCCCCTTACAGAAATGGATAGATCATCTAGACACACAGTCAATAAAGAAACAAGGGCCCTGAATGATACATTGGATCAGATGGACTTGACAGATATATTTAGAACTCTGCATCCCAAAGCAACAGAATATACTTTCTTCTCGAGTGCACATGGAACATTCTCCAAGATAGATCATATACTGGGTCACAAAACAGCCCTTCATAAGTTTACAAGAATTGAAATTATACCATGCATACTTTCAGACCACAATGCTATGAAGCTTGAAATCAACCACAGGAAAAAGTCTGGAAAACCTCCAAAAGCATGGAGGTTAAAGAATATCCAGGTGGCCAAGACTACTTTTGGGTTTTGGCTGTGGGTAAGTCTGGTGGTTCGTCCGCTGGGGTTGTGTAGTTACAATGGATACGTTTTCCAAAACAGAAACTGGGACCCAAGGTTTGACGAAGAGAGTTTCAGGTTTGTACCCATGCCTACCTGAAAAATCTTCTGAAGATATAAAGTGTCCAATAGGTTTCATTGTATGGTTAACAACTCACCTTCATTGAAAAGAAAAATAAAGCCACACGAAATACGGTCCATGTGGGGGAAATACCAAACACATGGTTCTGTGAAACATACTTCTCTCCTTTGGGAGAGAAAAATCCAAAAAGCCAAATGCTTTTGGTGCTCTCAGGTCCAGGCTTTACCCTTGCTCATTTAGTCACAAACCTTGTTTAGCTAGGGACTTTGAAGCCATTTCACACTTCAATGCAGAAAGGTAATTAATGTTGGGATTTTGACATTTAAAAACACACGCAGAGGATTTAATAACATTGATGTAATTACAATGCTTTAAGTGGCTATTTCTTTTCTTACCTCCACAAAGTAATTGTAATAGAGTCTGATGCTACTATTATCACTGCTCTTTAAATTATAAACAAGGGAATTGCCAATGTGGAAAATGTATCCTAATTTAAATTAGGCATAACATGTAGAATAGCAAAATACAAGGAGCCTTGCTTCCTTCGTTTCCTTTCTTTCCAATACAAAATAAAAATGATTACTTTTAATTAGCCCCAAACCCACTCATACATATATCTGGTTAAATACTGTGAATTGTTTATTTGGCGGTCTTATAGCAGACAACATTTAAACAGTGGAAAAATGATAAGTCTTGTCTAATCAATTGCATGGTGGCATCTGTGGTTCCATGGCTAACCTGAGAATGGCATTTCTCATTGGCCATGCCAAAAAAAAAAAAAAATTGAAACTAAATCCTCTGGTTTATAGACAGTTTCATTATTTAGTTTTATAATTGCTAACACAGTATGAAGGGGTGTGTATGCAGACTACAGATGCTCACGTGCGAACTGGATCACTTTTTTAAAAATTTTTTTATGTTTATTCATTATTGAAAGACAGAGAGAGACAGAGCACAAGCAGGGGTAGGGCGGAGAGAGAGGGGGACACAGAATCCGAAGCAGGCTCGAGCTGTCAGTACAGAGCCTGATGTGGGGCTCGAACTTAGGAACTGCGAGATCATGACCTGAGCCAAAGTCGGACGCTCAACCGACTGAGCCACCCAGGCGCCCCTGGATCACTTTTAAGATGCAAGACATATTCCCTGCAGTGCGCACCACTGTCTCTCTCTCTCCAGATATATATATGCATATATATATACGTGCATATATATATATATATGCATATATACATATGTTCTACAGTTCTACATATATATATATGCATATATATATATGCACGTATATATGCATATATGTGTGTGTGTGTGTGTGTGTGTGTGTATCCTATCCTATTTTTATTCATTTGGGTTATCTTCTGGACTTCTAGGGATCATGTGAGTTTATTACTCTTGATTGAGATAATAAAAGAAACAGATACATGTTATATTGGCTATTATATTAAAAAATAAAACCTCGGACACCTAAGCTAGATAAATATGTATGCGTGCTCCAATTATTCATTTCTTGACTCTTAGCCCCCAATCGTCCATTTTTTGCCTTGCTTTGTGATATCCGAGGCACACCCCATAAACACTCCTCTTTGCCAGTGGTGCAATGCATGTTGGTTTCAACAATAGAAAAAATTTAAGAGTCGCTGCCAGGCAATAGCACAGAAGACACTTTCCTTCCGGGTTCCGGTCCCCCTTTCTTATTACTCAGCAAAGGAGCCCCACCAGTCCTCATAGATCAGCGCCAGCCAGCCATACCTTCAGGCCACACCCTCCCCACCAGTTGTAATCTGTGTCCTCTGGCAAGCTTCTTTGATCCTGGAGGATGACCGTTCCCGCTATCTTTGAAGAGGTCTGAAGTTCAGTCTTCGGGGGACCCTCTGCTAAGTTATTGCACTTTCTCTGCCAACTCTCCTCAGCCTAGATATTGTGGTTGTATTAGAACTTGCTATCCGTAGACCCTCAGAGTCTTCTTTAACCCATTTAGTGTTTAATTCCCTTTCATTCATTATGAATTCTTTATGTTAATCTTCTCTATTCAAATTATAGTGCTGTTTCTGTTTCCTCAACAGACCCAGACTGATACCATGAGCAACTGAGGTCTAGAGAATTTTATTCTAGATAAAAGACACCAAAAACTCTTAGACACAAGGTTAACAAAGTGTTCCAGGAAAAAGAAATTGAAGCGTGATCTACTGTATGCCAAGTTTCAGTCCTATGTACACAAAGGTCTACTTCTTTGAATGTTGTTTAATATCAGCACACTGTCATAAGTGCTAATGGCAATAGCTGTCTTTCTCATCGAGAGGAAGCTGAGAAACAGGGACATGAATTTTCAGCCTAAGATATCTGAAGTTCGGCTAAGGAAGAATTTGAAGAAAAATCAACCTCCAGGGGATACACGTAAGGCTTAGAGAAAGTCACGTAGTTGGGGCCCTTCCCTCCGTTATCATCTAATCCACGTGCCAACAAAATGTCAGGAAATTACACTGAGATGCATCGGGTATCCTTTGTTCTCAGAACATTTTCTTCTCTTTGTATATAGTTGAGGATTTGCAGATCAATAATCATTTTGATTTCAGCATGCAATTACATTCTCTGCTTGAGTTCCTCTGAGTTATGCACAGGGCTTTGGGCTCTGATGCCACTGTGTATTTGTTCTTCTGCTGTGGTTTCAGCGCATGCTGATGGCAAGTTAAATTATGAAAACCCTCAGCCTTTAATTCCATCAAGATGTGAATGTCAAAGAAAGGCAAAGTTACAAATTAGGTGGTACTAGGAAACTTGAGCCTGGCTCTACACGAGAGTACCCCCATACTTTTCATTTGGGGAGGGCATCGAGGGAGAAGTTGAACGTATGCTACAAGGACACCTGTAACCCAGCCCTGTAACCCAACTCATCTGCTGACAGGTCACATGAAGACTTGCCTAGAAAATTTCCATTAATAAGACCAAAGATATAAACAAAATTTAACAGACAGTAAAATTGCTCTCCATATTGAGAGAGCCATTTATATGAGGTATGTCCTCCCTCAAAATGGTAGGGGTTGTGGCCTCTCAGGCAAGGGTTTGCAGTGAGCAAGTAATTAGAGCAAGTAGATTTAGAGTTCAATTCCATCCAAGTAATACACACCCTGAATCTCTGTAACGTGCAACCTACTATGCCTTCAAGAGGCTTAACACAGAAGAAACAGATGGTTGACCCTGAAGTATTCCACTATTAATGCTTCACACCTAAACAGTAACCCCAGCTCCTGCATTTTGACTGTGGTTGGGATAGAAATAAACCCGTTCCTTTATGCCGCCATTATTCTTCCCTCTGCAGTGCACCTCCCATTTTTGTCAGTGATTTTACTCTAGCTAAGGGCAAAGCAAAGCAGGAAGTGGAATAATTCTGAAATCGTGTAAACAAAAGTTTGACTCTTTGTTTCAAAATATTTAGGTAATTGTCTCGTACCCATCTTTGTTGCTCTAGTAGATGCCCTTCATGAACAGGAAACTGGCAAACCTGTGAAAGGCGCACTCGTCAGTGCCGAGCCATTTAGGCAGAATAATTTTGACCGTGCTGTGTGGATGGCGTTTGCACCATCATCAGCTCCTTCCTCATAGAGGACATCTATTTATTTAATAAACATTTACTTTCCACATCTGCCGAACATATCAATAAAACGAAAGCTAGACCATTTGCCCAAATCTGAGGAGGCAAAATCCTGTGAGAGGCCTTTCTGCTAGTTAATCTCTCTCTCAAAATACAGATTTGCAAAAGGTTAAGTGAAGGTGCCCTGTACTGCTCCCACATTATTCCAAAGGTATTCATTTTAATTTTTTTAATGTTTATTTTTGACAGAGAGAGAGAGAGAGACAGGCAGAGGGAGAGGGGGACACAGAACCCGAAGCAGGCTCCAGGCCCCGAGCTGTCAGCCCAGAGCCCAATGCAGGGCTCGAACCTACAAACCGCGATTTCATGACCTGAGCTGAAGTCCGACGCCTCACCGACTAAGCCACCCAGGCGCCCCTCAAAGGTATTCATTTCATTTAACAAATTAAAATATAAATTAGAGGCCTTTAGCGTTTTAGGGACTTTAGGAATGGCAAGGTATTAAGGTCTCTTCTTCTGGAAATGTATGAGCCACCAATTCAGATCTTAAGAAAAAAAGCCTGCCTTCACTTTAGCGATCTGAACCCAATCAAAGAAAGAAGTGAGTCTCATACTCTGTCTGCTGAGCTAGCCAGACAACTGTCCATCAACAGATGAACGGATAAAGAGGTAGTATATACATACAATGGAATTCTATTAGGCCTTAAAAATGGAAATCCTGCCATTTGTTATTACGGGTATAAACCTGGAGGACATTATGCTAAGTGAAATAAGCCAGTCACAGAAGGACAATTACTGCATGATCCTACTTACAGGTACCCAAAATAGTCGACTGCTAGGAGCAGAGAGTACCATAATGGTTACCAGGAACCGGGGAGAGGAGGTAAGAAGGAGTTGTTGTTTAGTTGGCATAAAGATTCAGTTATGTGAAATGAATTAGTTCTAGAGGGCCTGCTGTACAGCTACGGCCAATAATACTGTATTGGGCACTTAAAACTGTATCAAGAGGATAGATCTCAAGCTACGTGTTCTTACCACAAAAAACAAAACAGACCAGAAAAACCCCCAAAGGGACACAGGAAAACTTTGGGAGGTGATGGATATGTCTCTTACCTTGATTTGGGTAATGGTTTCACAGGTGTAGGCATATGCCTGGACTCATCAAACCATGTACATTGAAAATGTATAAACTAAAAATTAATGTATAAATTAAATTAATAATGTATACATTAAAAATTAAAAAAATGGGGACACCTGGTGGCTCAGTCAGTTAGGTATTCGACTCTTGGTTTTGGCTTAGGTCATGATCTTCTGGTTCATGGGTTCAAGTTCCATGTCAGGCACACAGCCTGCTTGGGATTCTCTCTCTCTCCCTCCCTCTGCCCCTCCCCTGCTCATGTGTGGGCTTTCTCTCTCTCAAAATAAATACATAAAACTTAAAAAACAAAACAAAACAAAAACATGCAGTTTTTTGTCTACAAAAAAACCACTAAGTCAAAACACAAATCAGCCAACGTCTGCAACCATTTGCCATTTGTGGCAGGTGAGTTCACTTTTTTGAAATATTTTTTTTTTAACGTTGATTTATTTTTGAGAGAGAGAGAGAGAGAGCGCGAGCCTGAGCGGGGGAGGGGCAGAGACAGGGAGACACAGAATGTGAGGCAGGCTCCAGGCTCTGAGCTTTCAGCACAGAGCCCAACGCGGGGCTCGAACTCACCAACCGCAAGATCATGACATGAGCCAAAGTTGGATGCTTAACCAACGGAGCCACCCAGGCGCCACCGAGTTTGCTGGAATATTTTAAAAGATCTAGCACTGTTCTCAAGAACCATCATACCTGAGTCTTTTCTCATGTTGCCTCCATCTTCCTAAAGTTCCACCTGAGAGTTTTAAAATCCTGTCTACTTTTCAAAGCCATTCCAATCCTTTCTCCAGGAAACTATTTTATCTGTCAAACCAGTATAATCTCTTCTCCACAATACTTCCTTAACGTTTGGGTTTTTTTTTTTTTTTAAGTTTTATAACATCAAAGAATACCATAAGAGTGAAAAACCTCATTCCTCTATGATGTTTTGTTTTTATTAGTGTGTCAGGAAGATATCATATTGTTTTATTTTCATTAATGTGAGGGGGCAGGAAGATTACTCGAATTACACTTCCTAAAAGACAAATATAGTTTTCCGGTTAAATTACTCCAATACTAAGGCCCAAACTAACTTCACCATTGGAAAATTACAAAAGGAAAGTGAAAAACCTCAAAGATTTCCATGCAAAATATCGCCCTGCCTCCAGCCCTGCTTGAGTACCTGTGTCTGGAATCCCGACTCAGAATGTGAATAGGTGCTCCTGCAATCCTCGCTGCTTCTGAATAGTGGCTGCTTCGGGAAACCTCTTTCCGAGTCTCTTCAGAGCCCCAGGGCAGGCAGCAGCTGAAAGCAGTTCGGTGGGGACATTTCCTTGCTTTGGGAGACAGCACAGTTAGCCTCATCGGCTGGAAAGCGAAAGCGGTGGCTGTGGTGGGCGAACAGAGGTTCTCTGATGTTCTTCTTCAAGTTCAAGATGACATCTCTGCAAAGTGGGGTGGTTTTCCTCCTCTCTAGGGGCCCCTGCAGTAACTCCTCTCAACTTCCTATCGAAACTCAAGGGCCTGGAAGAGGTTCTCCACCCCCGAATTTATGTAATTTTCTTTTCTCCAAGTATGAAGATTTACAGTAAAAGTTAAGTTACCTCATGGAGAACAGAAGGAAACTTTCAGCCTATTAGGACGTTGACGGCAGGAGGAGGAATTAAGTAAATGATGATTTAGTAAAATTTCTTCTGTGAAAAAAAATCCTATGGTTGGAGCAGGAATGGGTCAGGTTTGCAGGCCAGCATCCACTTACTTTCCCTAAAAACACTCACCAGCTGGCTTTGAGGAATTACTTCTTCCTTGACGGCAGTCTGGTGGGTTGTCAACACAGGCTCCGTCCTATCCCAGCTAAGAGGGTAGCAAGTGACCCGATCCAAACCCGTGTAAATCTTGGCCAGAGAAAGAAAGATTGACAGTGGTTGGAATTTCATTCCTCCCTCGGGTGGGAGATCGAGGGAGGGCTGTTCTGACTGTCCCAACTGCTGATTCCTGCTTGGCAGCTTGTAAGACAACCTTTGGGCCTGGCCCAATGAAAAACCTAGCCTCTGATAGTTTTCCACACTATTCTGTTTGACTATATAATGGTATAACTGAGAAAAATTAGCGATAGAACGACAACTGGTATCTCAGGTGTCTTGGGCCCTTATTACCTGCTCCGTGGTTTGCCTGACAGCGTAAGGAGAGTAAGCACCAAGTGTATCAACATTAAGCATGGAAGGGGATCTGCGTGATTCTGTGCGCTTCGCGGAAAAAAATGTGTAGCTTATGAAAATATTCTGGACGCTTCAAAGAGAGCTGACAAACAGTGCTTTGGAGAGGTTCTAAACCTCAGGCGTCGACAAACTGAATGATGAAAACATGAATTCCTCCTCATCTCTTTTACATAAGATTGCTTGCAGTACATCGGGGATGTAGTCAACTGTACATTGTCTGAATGGAAAGCCAGAACAATTTGTTCCCATGTAAAATTTATACCATTAGTTGGAGAATTTGTAGTGCTGTGAAAAGATCATTTCTTTTAAAACATTTATACGTGATAAAACAATATAAGCCAGCAATTCTGGACTGATTCACTTATTAACGTACTTTGTCATGCAGAAGTTTCAATGCCAGTGTGTTTCTCTATAAGAGGTTCTAGTGCTTTAGGACTGAAGTTTCTCTGTTTCAACAAAAGAGAAAAAAAAACAATAAATAAACCATGTTGAGGATATGGTGGCATCACAACATAAGCCCACACAATGGAAGGCGACTATATTAAATGTTACCCTCAGAGATTCTTGAGGGAAGGTGCCCTTCGGAGATCATCATGGCATGCCTGTGACCACAGGCTCATGTTTGGCAAAAAATAAAAAACGGCTTTTATAAAACGGCGGGACCACATCCATTGAGGCAAGATGATCCCACTGTCAGAACGACTGGGATGCGACCGTGAGAGAGATCCACCTGTCTCATCTCAGGCTACCTCCCAGGGTTAACGGAGCTAGAATTTTCCACACATTGAGTGCTGGGCCAGCTGACTTCTCAAAAGCCACACATACGGTAGACAAGACTCTACTATAGACGAGTGACTAATCCTTAAGACAGACATTAACTCAACGAAAGCCCGTTTTATGGTGCTTTACTGTGGTTTATAACTCCATCTTGTGGTTTATTTTATTAGCTGGTAATCAGCTGGTAATTTGACTGCCATCCAAAGTTGGTTAGTTAACCAATAATAGTAGATAATGTGCAAGGTTCTTAACGAACTTGATCAAATGTAATCCTGAAAAGTGGGTATTATCTCCGTTACATAGACTCTTTTTAAAAGTCTGGGCTTTTCTTTTCCCAGACAGTATTGCCCCTACCCTTTGCCCCTACCCTTTACGTACAATTTTTGTTGCCAATCATATTTCCTCAAACTCAGTAACATCAATATGATACTCATTATCTTTTGCTGTCCTGGGATAAGTGTCTCTTTAACATGCCTTTCCAAATCTTTGTGCTTGGAGGACAATCCTTCCTATGGAACAGGTATGAATCTCAACCTATAATGTAGTTGTTTGAGAGATACCAGTTGTTTATTTCTTTAAATCAAATCAAACTGACCCTAACAGTAAATCCGCAGGGCCAGCGCGATATTCAACCCTAATCATTCTTCAGACTTCCCCTCTCCCTGCCTCGGCCCCCAATCCTGGGTCTAATGATGACCCCTGAGCTGCTCGTGGTCCTAACGTCCCTCCCTGTAACTCCTTGCCATGCCTGAAACACAGGAATCTCCAGCCAAGCTGGCAACCGTGTAGTTCAAGTCTGGCGTCATCTGCGACCTTGCCAAATCCTGGAAAACTGCTGCCAAATAGTGTCCTGATCCTACATGCCAGTGAGAGAATTCTGAACGTTTGAAAAAGTCAAAAATAGAGAGAGAGTCTGCGCTCTGGCTACTCTCCAAATAGCAGCAATTTCTCACTCCTTTTGAGAGAGATAAGAAACATGTTAGACCCCAGCAGGACTTCATGGTTTCTGTAGATCAGTGACTGCTGGGTGTTTTTCATTCTTCTCTCTTCTGAATGAAAGTTTTTATGGTATTTATCCTGTACCTGATTTATCATCGCGTATCCAACGTATATCTGGGACCACAAAAGGAACATCTGATCTTCCAAACAAGGATGCAGATCACCCCGAGCTCCTGGACGTTCAGCTGTATTCAGTGACTGGGTTGCTCTTGGGGTTATCTTGCTTGAGGACGGGAGTTAATGTTTTCCCTATGTGAAAGAGCAAAATGGATATTCGGTGACCGGAAGGATCAACACTGGAAGAGGCTGGCTGGCTGCTCTAATTGAGGTCTTTTTCTTCCTGGACTCGCAGATAGACTACACCACTGAGTATAATTTCTTACCTTACAGCGAGGTGTGGGCATGTGATGGGGTTCTAGCCAGTGAGATGTAGACAGAGGTGATATGTGCCATTTCTAAGCTGATGCCTGCATACCGTATCCTTGGCATCCTCTATGCTTTTTCTCCTTCTGCTAGCTTGATGCAGATGCAATTGTCATGGAAGCCAATTCTGGAAGATGGAAATTAAAATCAGTCGAGGATGCAGATATGTGCAACTTGAGGATTCTGAGCAGTTTCTGACTAACGTCCGTGTGTGGTAGATAAGAACCTTATTCAACAAGCCTAGATGTATAAGAAATATTCAGTTGGTACCTTATTTAAATAAAAGTAAACCTGAATCCAAACCCAAGCTCTATCCCACCAGGCTGCTTTTATTAAGGCTTCTACATAGTCTCTTTGAGTCTGGCAATTCTGCTTCCCGGTCATGTTTGGGGCTCACCTAATGAGTCTCAAAGCCCGTTTGCATGACACCCAGTCTCCTTGAGCCAATCAAAAGCCATGTCTCTAAGGGCAGTCATGTCCCTGTGGGGCTGTCTCTGAATTATGTGTGCGTCCTTGCTTTCCCCAGGACCCTCAGCTTCTGGTCTCCCCAATCACAGTGCCAACCTTAATTCTTCTCTCTCACCTTTTCTCCCCCTCTTCAAAAGCCATCTCCCTCTCTCCTCATGTGAGTTTTGGGACAGGCAAAATGTCACGTAAGGGGCAGGGAGAGCCAATGACTTTAGCCATTCTGTCTCTATGTGCTCTGTGAAAATCCATTAGGCAAATCACAAAATGTGACCAACTGTTTGAAATGAAGGAAAAGTATGTGGAAAACATTACTATTTCAAAAGAACCATCATGATACACCTGTATCAAACATTCTGGATTCTTTCCTCAAGGTGTAGCAGGGGCTAGTTTTCTTAGGCACACTCCAGCTAATGCTCACTAAATGGTCGCATAAAACACCAACCTTTAATTGACAAATGTTTCTACTAACCCAGGACTGATTGGTTCTGACTGTTCACATGACCTGAATAGAATTCTGTATATTAGCTTAATCAGACAATTTATATAGGTTCTTGGATGTTTATCCAAAGGTTGACAAGTTTTAGGAAGTATAATAATGACTGACCTTTGTGTAAGAATTCTGTGAAACCTGAAGAATACTGTTAAATGACATAGGAAAAGAGAAATCCAATAAACTGTGAGCTCAAAATCCACTCTGAAAATCAAGATGGGCAAAGAGCATTAAAGAAAAAAAGGTCATGAGGAACTAGAAAAAAAAACAAGGAGATGAGCCAAACAAATGCCTATAGCCAAAGTCCGTAATCACTGTGGATGAGCAAATGGTGAGGATGTGACAACCGTGAGTGGTCAGATGCAGACTCTTGGGTGTGGGAATTACACACAAAGAGCAAACACTCAGAATCCTGTGAGGAAGGAAAAGCCTTCACTTCAGTCGATGTCTGAGACAGCTACTCTGTAATGAAAGCTGCTGCCTGGGAGACACAGGGAAACAAAACTCCACAAAGAAGATAAATGATCATACAATTCAGCAATGGCTGAATGGGTCCCTAGATCAAATCTGTGCCTGGAAATGGTTTCTTGTTCTTTGAATGCTCAGTCAGACAGATCAAGCGTGTTGCTGTTTTATTAATAATTCTTAAAACATGCTGAAATGCATGCCAAGGCAGGACACCAAGGTTTTCTTCCGAGTTCTCAGCAGATAAGTTAGTCTTACTTACAGCATCCTACCCCGATGAGATAGAGGAAACCATTAGATAACGACACAATACACTATATCATTTAGCTAGAGTACAAGGTATTATTTATTAAGAATTTTTGTTTAATTTCAATTCAATCATTATTTAGTAATTGCTGGCCATGCAAAAACTATAAAAACAGTGGATATTGGAGTGGGATCTTCATATCTGAGAATTGGGCCCACCAGGATGGCTTTTCAGAAAAAGTAGACCTTGGTGGGGGTCTGGAAGATTCTGCAGAATATGGGACTATGGGAAGTAAAGGAAGATATACTAGAACCCTAGGAAGCATTTTGAGTGTGATTTGGATTTGTTATTCTACATAACACCATTCATAAACTTTTAAGTTTTTATTATTACTGGAAAGGAGGAGAGTTTTCTGGAGCATGCTAAGGGCCTCTTGTAATCCTCATGCAATTTAATAATAATATATGAGATACTACAACCAATTATTACATTTCCCTGGAATTCCTTATTTGGTGCATCTCCTTTTGGGTAACAACAAACATTAGCCAAAGTATGATATTCAATTTATGTAGATTTTGATGCAAGACTTGCTAAGTATCAATAATAAAATGCATCTCATGGTCTTTGAAGCAATGCATCAAGTTATGTGAATCCTCAAAAGTGAAAAGTGGGGGCAAAAAAAAAAAAATACTAAATACCAGAATCAGTTCAAGAGGAAATGAAATGGCTATACTAATTTGGCAGAAACTTGCAAAATACAACAGCCCATAGAGACCATGTTTGACATTTTGATGCCCTGATAGAAACTGAGTGTGAGGCAAATATTCAGAAAGCAGACTGAATTCAAAGTATTTCAAGACACATACACTACCACTGTTTTGGAGACCTACTTACCTTAAAATTATGAGATATGAGGAAAATGAGTAGGTTTCAATGACTAAGTAAATGTGTATGATCAAAATTGTAGCAATGGTACATTGAAAATTACAAATACAATTTTAACTTTGCATAGCAGAGATGACCTACAATGATGATAACCAACCCACCAAACCAACTTATTTATATTAAAAAATATAACCAGAGTACACAAAAATAACTACAGCATCTTAGAACTAGCAGAGAAGAAATATTTACGGCTTATTTCCTACCCCCATCCAATGTAAGACTTGTTTTTGCTGTATCACTCACAGATGGCCAGACACCTTCTGCTTGAACAGGTGTAGTATCTTACTGTTTCTGTAAGAAGTCTATTTTGTACAGCTGTAATTCATAGGAAGCTTTGCCTTCTGCTTAACTAGACTGTACCTCCCTGTGACTTATTTTTTGATCTAAGTTTTGCTCTCTGAAGCTTCAAAGGAATAGTTTAATTCAAATCAGTTCAATTAGTAAGTATCATAGAGTAGCTCTGTCAGGGACTGAGGTAGGTGCTGGCATACAAAGATGAATAAGTCACATTTCTTTACCTCTCTCTTCTGACTTGACAGCTATTCAAATTCCAGAACACACATATTACATCCTCCTTGATTCTTCCTTCTGAATCAACGATCTCCAGGTCTCTGAACCACATTAAGATCCTTCACACTCCCAATCACTCAATTTCTACATTTGCACGATTAGATTAAAGGACTAATCTAATTAACATTTTAATAGAACACTATTAGATGGGGATTTTCCTGCTCTAATATTTAGCTTCTGAGAAGAGACCCTCTTTATAGGACTTGCTGGGAAACTGGGTGCGAAAAAAGGGTCTCATGGTCCCTTAGCTGATCTCCCCTCTCCAGGATACAGAAGAAGTGAGAGAAGACAGTCAGTGGGGCTCAGGGACCATAAATCTCAGAGAAATTCTGAAGAACATACACCCCGAATTCAGGGATGAGATTCTTGATTTTAGTAGTTTTTACCTAACATATTTTGAAGATAGAAGCTAGCTTTTTAAAGTTGACACTTTTAAGAGACATTGAAACTTCTAAATAAGACACAAAGCCAGAGCCTAACTTCAAAAATAAAGTATACTTTTAATTATAACGATCTTCAGAATAAGCGGATAAAATTAATTTCATCACTTCAAGATTTCTGTGTGAACTTAATGCAACTGGTAGAATGGTATTCAGTTACTGGAGCACATTATTTCATTTCCACGGGCATGGAATTTTTTTGTAAATTGCTCCGGTGTGTCGTTATTTTTTCCCTGTTTTAGTATCAGACATACTTAAATGTAGAACAGAATGACTTTAAACTATCAATTACTCTACACTATCATCTCTCCACAATTGAGTGCTTAATAGAGAGAAAAATCAAGAATAAATATATATTAACTTGCTAAAAGGGTTATGAAATATAAAGTATAGCCTACACTTAAATATCAAACTTCACTAAGCTAATGTTGTTACAGGAAAAATGTCAGTTCATTCATTGTAAAAATGACCATTTCTTAAGCCTCATCATGGTTATCACATTTATTTGTAATTTTTCTCCCTTCATACATTACCCCACCGTTGTTAAAGTAAATGTACTGTCCTAAAGGCCTCCTTCTTTTCTACATTCTTCTTCCTCGTTGAAATGGATGCGATAGAGGTATCTGTAATGGAATACATAGCTCCTTTCCCAGGAAGATGAATGTTTAAATTAACATTAAATTAAATTACATTCAATTTGACTCGATCCCATTTTATAACTTTATTACATTCCTTAAACCCGGCTATCTTCCCAGTTCTGTGGGTTATCATCAACAGCCAGAAGGAGATACATTGGTTTCTTGATCCTTTATTTCTTGGGCCAAAGATAAAGAAATAGAAAATTATATTCTAAATGCTTACACAGTGTTGAAACCGGGTGAATCTTCTCTTATTTGGTTTTATACAGAGAATGTGGGAGAATTAGGGAGAGCATAACTGGGCACTATTGTTTGCAAACGGTAGGCAGTGGCCAATGATGACCTTTCCAGAGGAGTATATACACCTGCATGGGATTACTGATTCCCATATTGACTCGAAACTCTAATTCATGTTGCCATCAACTGCCATAGCACTGCGGTTTGGCTCAAAGAATAATATAAGTTGCTAAAAATTAAGTCCCCCTTTTAGAATTAAATACAGTGAGGAGGAAGCGAGGTATTATTTGAGCACACATAATAGGGAAGTACAGGTATTGAGGGAGAGTGGAGTGTCAATGTTAAGGGCTTGACCTGAAATGGACAGAGTCCAAATCCTAGCCCAGCTACATGCTAGCTGGGTCACCTTCAGCAGTTCCCCTAAACTGTATAATCCTTACTTTTTTATCATTAAAGTGGAAGTAATAAGTGTACTGCTGGGTAAGCCTACAGGGAGAAGTAGAAGTGATAATACATATTAAGGGCTTAGCATAGTGCCTGGTATATAGTAAGCAGTCAACAAATATTTGCTATCATCATTGTTCTTACAAAGAATCCTTAGATCTATAAAGACTCTGCATTGAGATTCACATGGAGTCCAAATTTCAGTGTTTAATTCCCCCTAACATGGCCCGATGCTGTCTTTGTTTTCCCTGTCATCTCTTATGTCGTTATGTCTATGTAGCTTGCTAATCACTACCTCTGCATGTTGCTGGGGTCCATCTATTTTGATGAGAATTCTTTATTTTCTGCCTATTTAAATACTGCAGGGTTTAGCTCATCCTTCACCTCTTACACAAAGCTTTCTCCTAACATGGAATCATAGAATGTTAACAGAAACCCCAGGACTGAGGGATATCCTGGGACATGGGACTTTCAGTGTTAAAACTGGGGCAATCCCAGGCAAAATGAGACACGTCAGTCACTCAAGAGCTAGAAAAGACCCTAGAAATTATCTAGATCAACTTTCTCAATTTGCTGACCTCAAAACAGAACATCTTGGTGACTAAAAGTAAGTTATAAATAGGTAAGTGGTTTCCTGATAGAGCTAGAATTGGAGTGTAGGTTTTCTGAGTGCCCATGACTTCTAGTTTCCCCCAATTGTACCATATATATATATATATATATATATATATATATATATATATAACAATTAACATACAGTGTTATATTAGCTTCAGATGTACTGAATAGCCAAAGTAATTGTGAAAAAGAACAAAACGAAGCTGGAGGTATCACAATTACAGATTTCAAGATAAACTACAAAGCTGTAGTCATCAAAACAATATGGCACTGGCCCCAAAACAGACACATAGATCAATGGAAGAGAATAGAGAGCCCCAAAATAAACCTACACTAATATGGTTAATCAATTACAGATGAGGAAAAAATATACAATGGAGGAAAAGACAGTCTCTTCAATAAATGGTGTTGGGAAAACTGGACAGTTACATGCAAAAGAATGAAACTGGACCACTCTTTCACACCACACACAAAAATAAACTCAAAACGGATTATAGACCTAAATGTGATACCTGAAACCACAAAAGTCCTAGAAGAAAAAATTGGTAGCAATTCCTCTGACATTAGCTGTAGAAACATTTTTTCTAGATATGTCTGCTCAGGTAAGGGAAGCAAAAGCAAAATTAAACTACTGAGACTACACCAAGCTAAAAAGCTTTTGCATGGTGAAGGAAACCATCAACAAAACAAAAAGACAACCTACTGAATGGGAGAAAGTATTTGGAAAATACATCAGATAAGGGGTTAATATCCAAATTATATAAATAAATTATAGAAGCCAACAGCAAAAACACCCCCCCCCCAATAATCCAATTAAAAATGGGTAGAGGACCTGAACAGACATTTATCCAAAGGAAACACACAGATGGCCAACACATGAAAAAATGCTCAACATCACTTACCATCAGGGAAATGCAAATCAAAACCACGACGAGTTATCACCTCTTGCCTGTCAGAATGGCAAAAACCAAAAACAAGAAATAACAAGTGTTGGTGAGGATGTGGAGAACAAGGAACCCTCATAGATAGACCTTTGGTGGGAATGCAAACTAGGGTGGCACTGTGGAAATCAGTACAGAGGTTCCCCAGAAAACTGAAAATAGAATTAAATAGGATCTAATAATTACAGTATGTTTTAAAAGGAAGCACATAAGCAGAAGAAAGCATGGAGATAAATATGGAGAACAAACTGAGGATTACTGGAGGTGTTGTGGGAGGGGGGATGGGCTAAATGGGTAAGGGGCAGTAAGGAATCTACTCCTGAAATCATTGTGGCACTATATGCTAACTAAATTGGATGTAAATTTTAAAAAATAAAAAATAAAATTAAAAAAAGAAAGCATGGAGAATTGCAAGTAAAAATATCTTAGTGTGAATACAGGCCCTCCTATTTACTAGTATGTAAACTTGGACAACTGATTAAATCTCTTTAAACCTCAGTTTTCTCCATCTGTAAAATGGAACAAGGCCTACTTGAGAAGTTCTTATGGAGACTAACCAGAATTGTATATATTTGTATATTATATATCATAAATATATTTTATACATAAAATGTATGCTTTTATATATATAAAGTATAAAATTTCTAAAATATATAAACTGATATATACATATTACTGATGACAGCTCTTGGAAACAGTAAGTAATCAATGCATGTTTATTGTTATTATTACAATCTCATCTAACATTTCCCTTCATACTTTTTCATTCTTTCTTCCCTTTCAATGCTATTTATATAGAACTTTACTCTTTCTAAAGCCTGTCTACGTACATTTGATGTGAACTTCTGAACAACCGTTTGAAACAAGCTATTGCCTAGTTTTATGGATGAAAACATAGGGTTCCAAGAAGTCAAGTAACTTGCCTTAGATTCGCTTGGTGTAATCAGCATCAGGGCACAAATCAGAATCTTCTGATTAATAGCCACATACCTTTTAATTTTATGGTCTCCCTCTAGCTTCCTTTCTTGTCATAGGTATGACTCATGTTTCCACCACTACTGGGGCAAGGGCCTTTAATGGCAGAACAACCCACTGACTGTATCAGTGTGGTCGGGTGGGTCTTTGACTTTGACAGTGTGTTCAGAGCTCTCAACCACAAGTGCCAGAGAAATCTCTGCCCCACTAACCTGTGCAGAGAAATTATGAGGATGCACGGAAAATATAAACATGCATGTGCTTTTGTCCTTACTTAAATGCTTCACAAATATAGGGCATCTCACCCACAGCTGGCATTCAATCAATTCTTGCTGATTGACACGGTTTTTAGTTAGGAATGGAGAAACGAGAGGGGAGTCAGACTATTTTTATATCTTTGCTTTGGTTTTAAGAAATAAATGACACCTTTCATCGTTCATCTATCCTCTTCTGCAATATTAAATTCTAACTGCAGAAAAATTCCCACAAGCCCCAAAAGTGCAATATAAGCATAGGGGAAACAAAGGAATAAAGAATTCTCTTTTGGCACCAGGTGCAAGCCCTTCGCTCTGAGATCAGTCATTTCACAAGTGCGGTGTACTGCCTTAGACAGTTAGGTGTGGTTGTATTTGCACACGTGTTTTCTCTCAGGGTAAACTGAAACCCCCCTGAGGTTAGGACAAAGTGTTTATTTCTATCTTTCCTATTACCCATCATACAGCCTTGCGATTCCTAAGGAACTGATTTTATTATTGTTGGTCTTGTTGATTGTGGTCTACTTGTGAATTTCACACAGGGAAGTTGAACTAGACTCTGCTTATGTTTTGAGCCTCACAGCCTAGAAATTTGCTTTCTGCCTCTTTACCTGTCCTTTTGCCAACATCCCACACATTGATTTGGTCCAGCACGCCCACACTGCACTATAGGTGCTTCATTGCATACCTCTGTAGGCTCCCCCACCCGGGAGAATGGCAAGAATAGGCAGAGGGATTTATTTGGATTTGTAGCAGGACAGAGTGAGAAGCTGTTCAGATGCTTCCTGAATGTTGCCGCACAGGCAGATACCGATTTTCCTCATGCCTAAGGCTAACTCTTCTTGTTAGGGTGAAACTTCTCATTTTTAATAAGCAGGGGATGCTGTTTGCACTTATTTATCTCGGAAAACTTCACCTGGACAAAAAAATGTGCTCATGTCACCTGTGAAGCTGATGATTTCTCCAATAATGTGTGCGGGTAGTTTTCCCCTCTGCCTGAGAAAAATCAGAGAGGATTTTTCAGCCGCAGCCTGGCTATGGGTACCTGGCAACTCCCATAGGCATCACTGATGAAAGAAACGTAAACGTGCTGCGGGTAACTACATTCAAACTACATTCTTTATGTATATCTTGGAGCTTCAAGTTCATCACCAATGAAAAAATGGGAGTGGTAACTATTATTCCTCCTTGGAATAATAGGGTTTCTTTTTTATTAGGGTCAGATAAGATGATGTGTGACAGAGCCCTAGAGAAACACAGAACACATCCTCCACCTTCGAGGACATGTCAGATAGGACCTAGAAATAATTTACTAAAATATTTCCCTCTCTAAAGCTGCCCTGCAATCCTTGGTCCATGGGGGGTGTGAAGCAGCATAAGATGGGGGAAAATCCAGTATTTCCAGTTTTAAAGATCTCTTGTCCACAAGATACAGCATCTGTCTGAATAATGGATTTCAGTACAATCCCAGGAGCAATCTTGCACATTATAGTCGGATCCACTTCATTACCCAGTTATTTTGTACCTTTCCAGGCTGTTAGTCAAATCACCCTGCTGCCTAGCAAGTTTCTGATTAATCTAGATTTCAACTAATTACCCTGCAGCCACATGGATTGAACTGGACCGCTTTACATGTTCTTTTGCTATAAGTTTCAAATCGTTTTCAAAAATCTGTTGCAACGGCACTATAATTGTTTGGCTGACAATGAGTCTTTCTGTAGGAAGGACAACTGGGAACTGTATTTTAATTCTTCTTCATATCATCTTTCTTTTAGACAAATATTTTTCGTCCAGGGAATCAGAGGGGTGCTAAAAAAAATAAAGATACTTGAAAGAAGTAAGGAATCAAGCTTGTGTTGCTGCTCCAGTGACATGACTGGGGAGAATTAAGTTGCAGGTAGATTGGATCCACCCGAATAATGAAATAAATGCCAAGGGTCAAGCCCTAAACCCAGTTCCAAACCTAGAAACCTCTGAGGACTATCTTCCAAGAAGCAACACTGCCACCTGGCTGTGAAAGACCAAGAAATGATGCTGATGCTTTCTTTCCTTTTCTAACCAAATCCTCCAGACATTCAATCTACTTCCAGATTTCAGGATTCTCGAAGTAGATTTCTGGAATTCTGAAGATTCCTATCATGTCCTCAATAATACAGAGTGCTAGGGCACAAAACATGAATGGGATAATTGGAAACTATCTCAAGGATCATCCACACCACCACTCACAATTCATGCAAATGAAGCCCAAAATTGCATCACAGGAGTGGTGCTGTAATGCAGGTATTAAAGCTTGAGGAAGAAAGAATTGTAAAGGATGCATAAAAAGCAGATGCAGGGAAATCAGTAGTGAGAAGGCAGACGAAGAAATCAAAGACAGATGAGGGTGAGGAAGTTTAGTGAAGCTGAAGAGACTTTAGAAGACTGTAACTAATGTTTAACAGTAGAATCAACAGGCCTAGATTCTTGATTATAGTTTGGGAGGGTAATGAGGAAGAGAATGATGCCTAGGTTTCTGACATCAGCAACCGGGTAGACAGTAGGCACATCTACTGAAGGCCTCTGGTTTGGGGGAGAGCCCCCATAAGTTCTTTTTGACATAATGGGTTTGAAGTGCATATAGTGTGTATGGTGGGGTATTAGGGTTCTCCAAGAAACAGAACCAATAAGAGATACATACAGTAGGGCAAGTCAGTAAATATATATATATATATATTATATATATATATATATATATATATAATATATATATTATATATATATATATTTATTTTTATAATATATATAAATTATATAAAATCTATATATTATATATATAAATTATATATATATATAAATTTATACATTATATATATATAAAATATACAAATTATATTTATATATATATATATTTCTGTTCCTGGCAAATCAGAAATCCATAGGGCAAGCCAGTAGCCTAGAAACTCAGATGTTACAGTCTTGAGTCTGAAATTCGTAGAGCAGGGCAGGCAGTCTGGAAATTCGGAAAGTGTTTCTGTGTTGCAGTCTTGAAGCTTGGGAAACATCAGTCTTTGCTCTTGGGGCCTTCAACTGATTAGGTGAGGCCCACCCACACTATGCATGGTAATCTGCTTTACTCAAAGCCTACTGATTTAAATATTAGTCATATCTAAAAAATACCTTCACAGTGACATCTAGAATGATGTTTGGCCAAACAGCTGGGAACCACAGTCTAGCCAAGTTGGCATATAAATTTTTTTTAACGTTTATTTATTTTTGAAACAGAGACAGAGCATGAACGGGGGAGGGGCAGAGAGAGAGGGAGACACAGAATCGGAAGCAGGCTCCAGGCTCTGAGCCATCAGCCCAGAGCCCGACGCGGGGCTCAAACTCACGGACCGCGAGATCATGACCTGAGCTGAAGTCGGACGCTTAACCGACTGAGCCACCCAGGCGTCCCCCAAGTTGGCATATAAAATTAAGAGGTGGGAATGATAGGGAGGAATCTAGACTCGGGAAATATGGTGCTGCCAGGACCTGGGACAAAGAATATAGGAAGAGGACAAAAGAGTTTTGGGAGAAAATAATGAGTTTATATTTTTTTTCACACTGAAAATGAGATCTCTCTGAACCAATCATAGTAGATCTGTGTTAAAGGCTTTGTGTGCAGGTCAGAGCTTGGGATAATAGATCTGGAAGTTAGCATCACATAGTTGGTAGTTAGAACTGCCATAGTAAATGAAATTACCTGTGGATAGTATTGGGGAGACAAGAAATAGTGAACTCAAAATGGTAATGCAAGGAACACCAATGTGTAAGTAGTGATGTGGAGAAGGAGAAGTCCACTGAACACATGGAGAAAAAAAGTCTGAGAGGTAGAAGGAACAAGGACAGGGTAGTGTCTTGAAAACTCTAGCAGACAATGCTATGCTCACCAAATCCAATTCCGTATTTTTCTTTCTTAGGCACCCAGAAAGCCCCATTTTTCGGACCTTTTGAGGCTGACCAAGGACATATGCCTAGTTTCAGCCAATGGAATGGGAAAGGAAATAATAGGTTTGCCTGAATCAGAGAAAAGCCCTTTAGCAACTTTCTGGCCACTCTTCCCTGCCTCAATGAAGAGACAAGCGCCAGGACAAACCATTAATATGCTTTCCTCCCTCATACCCACTGAACGTGTAGCAACCTCGGGAAATACACCTTTGTTGTGGGAAAACACTGAACTTTCAGTATTACTTTGACCCTCTAACATAGCTTATTGTGACTAATACAAAAGCCAAGGCAGTAGCATATTTGGCAAAGGAGAGAATGGTCACAACAGCGTCATATGCATCAGAGATCCAGAAAAGAGACCTTTCCTTAGATTTCCGGATGTAGAATTATTGAGCCAGCAAGCTCAAACACTTTAGAGGATGTGAGTTATAATAGTCTGACAGAGATTCTGCAGTGTCTTTCGGCTTTAGCTAAGACATGTGTTTGTCAGATTAATAAAGCCAATAGATACCATAATTGGAAACTGATATCACAATACAAATACACATCACAGTATATTATACTTGCAGTTTGGCTTGAAATATTGAGATAATGACATAAATGCTGATTGAATTGTCTTTGCCTGACTTCTCCATTTATGTTTTGCAAGAATAGTGGTCTTAATGTTTTCCCCTTAGTACAAGAGATCTCAATTTATAAACAACTTTTATCCTATATATTTAGTTCTTACGTTAATTGTTTAGAATTCTGGCCGCTCTTTCCCGACTGGAAAGAAATAACAAAGGGTGATTAGTTTCTCAGGCCAGATCCCACAGCCTATTTAACCTGCAATGTGGCTAGACAAGAAATATGTATTATTCTATGACATAAATATGACTTACATTAATTACATAAGGCACAATAATAGAGTCAAGCAGGAAGCTGTGCCAGGTATTTATGCTTTTTATTAGAAAAGGGAGAATGCCAGAAAATTGGAGAAATTCCAAGAGAATTGGAAAAAGGAAATTCCAGAAGTGCATTGATGCAAAATAAAAGAAGTCCACCTGACCCAAATGCACACATCTAATCAAAGATTCCAAATATTTGTATAAATAAAAATGAAATATCTTATGAGGCTAATAATCATGACATAAAATGTTCCAGCTGGTAAGTTTAAAAATCACTTAAAAATATACACTATGCATGGGGGTGCCTGGGTGGCTCACTGGTTAAGCAACTGACTCTGATTTTGTCTCAGGTCATGATCTCAGTCGTGAGATCGAGCTCCATGTTGGGCTCCATGCTGAGCATGGAACCTGCTTAAGATTCTCTCTCTCCTCTGTTAAAAACTGAGAACAAACTGAGGGTTGATGGGGGGTGGGAGGGAGGGCAGGGTGGGTGATGGGTATTGAGGAGGGCACCTTTTGGGATGAGCACTGGGTGTTGTATGGAAACCAATTTGACAGTAAATTTCATATATTAAAAAAAAAAAAAAAAAAAAAAAAAAAGATTCTCTCTCTCCTTTTCCCTTTGCCCTTCCCTTGCTCTCTCTAATATATATGTGTATATATATAGATATATATAGATATATATATCTATATATATACACATACATATATATGTATATATATACATATATATTATATATATCTAGTATATATATAGATATATATATCTAGTATATGTATATACTATGATATATATATATAGTATACTATATATACTACATATATATTACATAGTATATATACTACATATATATTACATAATATATATTACATATACATATAATATGCATGAAAACAATGCTCTGAGTATGTAGGATTTCCAATGTATTCCAGTTCTTCTTTCATATTACTCTCAGATGGGACCACCAGAAACTTCTCAGATTTGTAAAAGACACATTAAGAGGTATCCTTGGAAATAAAAGGCATCCAAATCGGCAAGGAGGAAGTCAAACTTTCACTCTTTGAAGACGACACGATACTCTATATAGAATACCCAAAAGATTCCACCAGAAAATTGCTAGAACTGATTCATAAATTCAGCAAAGTCGCAGGATATAAAATCAATGCACAGAAATCAGTTGCATTCCTATACACCAATGATGAAACAACAGGAAGAGAAATCCAGGAATCGATCCTATTCACAGCTGCACCAAAACCCATAAAATATCTAGGAATAAACCTAACCAAAGAGGTGAAAAGTCTAAATACTGAAAACAATAGAAAGCTTATGAAAGAAATTGAAGAAGACACAAAAAAATGGAAAAATATTCCGTGCTCATGGATTGGAAGAAAAAATATTGTTAAAATGTCAACACTACAGAAAGCAATCTACAGATTCAATGCAATCCCCATCAAAATAACACCAGCATTCTTCACAGAGCTAGAACAAACAATCCTAAAATTAGTACAGAACCAGAAAAGAACCTGAATATCCAAAGAAATCCTGAAAAAGAAAATCAAAGCTGTAGGCATCACAATTCCAGACCAGACTTCAAGCTGTATTACAAAGCTGTCATCATCAAGACAGTATGGTACTGACACAAAAACAGACATTTAGATCAATGGAACAGAATAGAGAACCCAGAAATGGACCTACAAACATATGGCCAACTAATCTTTGATAAAGCAGGAAAGAATATCCAATGCAAAAAAGACAGTCTCTTCAACAAATGGTGCTGGGAAAACTGGACAGCAACATGCAGAAAAATGAACCTAGATGACTTTCTTACACCATACACAAAAATTAACTCAAAACCACAATATAAGACAGGAAGCCATCAAAATCCTAGAGGAGAAAGCAGGCCTCAGCCTTTGACGTCAGCCACAGCAACTTCTTCCTCAACACATCTCCAGAGGCAAGAAAAACAAAAGCAGAAATGAGCTACTGGGACCTCATCAAAAAATAAAGAGCTTCTGCATAGCAAAAGAAACAATCAACAAAACTAAAAGGCAATCGACAGAACGAGAGAAGATACTTGCAAATGACATATCAGATAAAGGGTTAGTATCCAAAATCTATAAAGAACCTATCAAACTCAAGACCCAAAAAACAAATAATCCAGTGAAGAAATGGGCAAAAGACATGAATAGACACGTCTCCAAAGAAGACGTGCAGATGGCTAACTGACACATGAAAAAATGCTCAGTATCACTCACCATCAGGAAAATACAAATTAAAACCACAATGAGATATCACCTCACAGCCGTCATAATAGCTAAAATAAACAACTCAGGCAACAACAGATGTTGGTGAGGATGCAGAGAAAGAGGATCTCTTTTGCACTGCTGGTGGGAATGCAAACTGATGCAGCCACTCTGGAAAACAGTATGGAGGTTCCTCAAAAAATTAAAAATAGAAGTACCCTCTGACCCAGCAATTGCACTACCAGGTATTAATCCAAGAGATACAGGTATGCTGTTTCAAAGGGGCACATGCACCCCAATGTTTATAGCAGTGCTATTGACAGTGGCCAAAATACGCAAAGAGCCCAAATGTCCATCGATGGATGAATAAAGAAGGTGTGGTATACCTATACAATGGAATATTACTCTGCAATCAAAAAGAACGAAATCTTTCATTTGCAACGACGTGGATGGAACTAGAGGGTATTATGCTAAGTGAAATGAGCCAGTCAGAGAAAGACAAAAATGATATGACTTCACTCATAGGAGGACTTTAAGATACAAAACAGATGAACATAAGGGAAGGGAAACAAAAATAATAGAAAAAGAAGGAGGACAAAACATGAGACTCTCAAATACAAAGAACAAACTGAGGGTTGCTGGAGGGGTTGTGGGTGCAGGGATGGGCTAAATGGGTAAGGGGCATCAGGGAACACACTTGTTGGGATGAGCACTGGGTGTTATACAGGGGGGATGAATCAGTGGAATCTATTCCTGAAATCATTATAGCACTATATGCTAACTAACTTGGATGTGAATTAAAAAAGAAAAAAAAAGACTAGATTAAAGCAAGATTGGGCTGAAAAAAAAAGAGGTATCCTTGGATACCAAACTCTCCTTAAGTCTTAGTCCAAGATGTGGTCAAAGCCAAGTTCCTCAGTTCTTCTTTAAGTAGCTATTTACTAATGACAGAAAATAAAGCACCTCATTTATCCTATATAAATGAGGAATGAAGTACTAAGGTTAATACATTTTTCTGATAACCGTGGCTAGTATTTAAACATTATAAAATAATTTTTTATCAACTTAATATTAATGAGAATTCTCCTATAGTGTTTTAGGGGCTACAGACATGACAGTTCTCAGAGGTTATATTTCTACTTTTTTTTGTAAGTTTATTTGTTTTGAGAGAGAGAGAGAGAGAGAGAGAGAGAGAGAATATCCCAAGGAGGTTCCATGCTGACAGTCCGGAGCCTGACGTGGGGCTTGAACCCACAAACCCTAAGATCATGACATGAGCCGAAACCAAGAGTTGGACACTTAACCAACTGAGCCACCCAGGTGCCTCTCTACACTTTGGTTTGTTGTTAAGGTTATCTATAGGGTTCATATTTTTACTGTATTAGAGGTTAGTTAACACACAAGATCAAAATTCAGCAAAAAGCTTTGATAATAAAATAATAGTTAATGCATATATAATGCTTATGAATTTGTGGGCTCGGCTATGAATGCCTTATGTTTAATCCTCAATATCATTTCGTAGTTAGGTACCCAATTTTACAGATGAGAAAAGAGGCACAGAGGGGCTAAGTAATTTATCCAAGATCACACAGCTAATAAATGGTAGAGCTGGGATTCAAACACCAAATGTCTAGCTCCAGAATCCCATGCTCCTAAGTACTGCGTGTTGTCTTTCTAGATAGTGTGAGATAAATATGCCCCATGAACTAAGTAGAAAGCCATGAACCATCAGGAATTTATCCTCTGATACAAATTTTCTGTTAATCTGCCATCTTGAGAGAGAACAGTTTATGAGTTCAAAATACATTTTTTGTATTTTATAGGTGAAATTATTACAGATCATTTACTTCTTCCTTTATAAATTATTTTTCCCATTTTAAAGGTTTCCCTAATATCTATAATTGGCATTTCTCATGCCTTTTAAAGCTTTTCTTAACCTTTTTTTAAATGTTTATTCATTTTTAAAAAAAAAATTTTTTTAACGTTTATTTATTTTTGAGACAGAGAGAGACAGAGCATGAATGGGGGAGGGGCAGAGAGAGAGGGAGACACAGAATCGGAAGCAGGCTCCCGGCTCTGAGCCATCAGCCCAGAGCCCGATGCGGGGCTCGAACTCGAGGACTGCGAGATCGTGACCTGAGCTGAAGTCGGACGCTTAACCGACTGAGCCACCCAGGCACCCCAATGTTTATTCATTTTTGAGAGAGAGAGAGAGAGAGAGAGAGAGAGCGTGAAAAGGTGAGGGGCAGAGAGAGAGGGAGACACAGAATGTGAAGCAGGCTCCAGGCTCTGAGCTGTCAGCACAGAGCCCGACGCAGAGCTTGAACCCATGGATTATGAGATCATGACCTAAGCCGAAGTCAGATGCCCAACCAACTGAACCACCCAGGCGCCCCTAAAATATTTTTAAGAGTTCTATGTGCTACCTGTGGAATACAAAGATGAAAAATTCAAATCTGAATTGCTTGTAAGCATTGCTAATCCTTAACGTACATATTAGTAAACGCCTTGTGCCTGATGAATAGCCGCACAACTCAGCATCTTAACACAGAGGCCCTGAGTTCTCAGGGACCTATAGGCTGGTTGAGGTGGCTCTGCTTCATGCTGTAAGTTGCCAGAACCAGAGAGAGGGATGGTTGGGACTTTTTCTAACGGTGATGGCAGTTATAAAAAGTGAGACAGATCTCATGTGAGCTGTCACGGAAAGATCCTGCGTTCACTTCATTAAGTCAGAAGGGCAAGTTACAGAACAATATGCACACTGTTGCCTATGCATGCCTAAAAACGCTATCTTCTTATGGCACATCTATGTATGAAAAAGCCTCAAATCAGTTTTAAAATGACACACATCAGACTGTTCATTGTGGTTACTTTTGAAAAGGGGGTTGAATTTTGGGGGAATGTTATGGGGGGGAGACTCTGATTGACCTGTGTTAGAATTTTTTATAACAAGAATATATAAACTACTATTAGCTTTGCCATTAAAATGTTTAAATGAGGCTAACAACAGAAATACCAGTTGCACATGACTCAGATGAAGTTATTGCTAACTGATGCAATAGAGGAAACCTGAAAGCTGAATGGCTTAATGCAATCAGCACTTATTTCTTGCGTACATACTACCTGATGGGGGTTGGCAAGAGACTCACTGCTATGAGGCGACCCAGAGATCCAGGCTGTATCCATCACGTGGCTCCACATGTCAACACGGGCTCCCCATGATTGCTGCTGAATGGAAGAGAGAGCCTGGAGGTGGCATACTGGCTCTAATGTGCTTTGGCCTGGAGGTGATAAACATGCTTCTGCTCATAGGTCAGTGGTAGGGGTTAGTCACATGACCCTCCCAACTATGAGTGGGATGGCAATTGATGGCTTCTGCATTGTAGGTACTCAATCAGGAGCAACTGTTGCAATTGGTTATAACAACAACCTTCTTCCCTTTTTCAAAAATGTTTACTGTTTTGAGGAGGGGAGGGGCAGAGGGAGAGGGAGGGAGATAATCCCTAGCAGGCTTTGCCAATGTCAGCACAGAGCCAGATGTGGGGCTTGACTCAACAAACCATGAGATCATGACATGAACTGAAATCAAGAGTTGGATGCTCAACCGACTGACCCAGCCAAGTACCCTCAACCTTCTTGAGGAAGTTGGAGGAGTTTCTGAGAAGGCCAAATTTACCTTGAAATTCATCAATTATTCTTCTCTTGCGTAAAATGTAACTGACGTTTTCAAATATAGAATTACCATCTAATTTTCAAAAGGGTCCTGTAAATCTCAGCAGGGAGGGCTTACCCCTTGTCCCTCAACAGCACCTTCCTGCATGGCCATTTGCAATAACCTGTATAATCTCAGTAGGCTGAGAATCTTCCCCTACTTTTTTAGGTGCGTGGTCAAAATCATGGCTACCCACCACCTGATGTGAACAGGTGCCATTAAGTACAGTGTGAAAACAACATTTTCCCTGGGACAGATACAGACAAGATTCACTGGAAGAACAGTGAATCCTTTTTCCTTTTTATTGAAACTTAGCATGTCTGCCAAGATGAGTTTTTGGGAATTGAGCCTCAGCAGACATTTGCTTACACAGTGGTTTCCTGGGTCCTTCCTCATCTACCACTTAGGCAGGAGGCTTTGGTTCTTGACCACATAGTTAAGTTCACTCATCAGTGTACAGATTCAATGACCACATTCAAATAAGACACTTCATTAAAATTCTACTGCAAATATCAAGTTGTTTCCAAAAAAGTCTTCTCCAGCCTCAGAGTTACAAACAAAGGCCCTGGAGATTCGATGTCAAATCAGAGTGTACTTACCAGCTGATTTGGCAACAAACCTTTTAGAGTGAGGTGGAGGCACCCAGGGGAGATGAGGAGGTGTCTAGACCTGTCAGAATTACACAGAAGGGCAGTTGCTGTCAGAGGGGGGCCAGGGTGCGGGATGGGAGTTGCAGGGAGTTGGAATGCTCTAAATCAGGGGAGGGTGAGGCCTGAGAGCTGTCTGTTCCCCCAGGAGCAGGGTGCAGCCTCCAGGGGAGGACCCAGGAGAGAGCTGGCCTGAAGGTCAGGTCCAGGTATGGACATGAGGGCCCACTGGGGAAGCCCCAGGGGAGGGAGCCGTCATGCAGGAAAGTGCCAGGACTGGACATTTGTGCTGAGACCAGGGCAGAGCCAGCTGTCCGGGGACCCTGGGGCGAGGGGCCAGGAGATCCTAGGGACATGAACCCCAGGGACAATCCCCAAATTGTGCCCGATTCTCATTTTTATCTTTCTTCTTTTGGCCACAGGGTCCTTCTTTCATTGCCTGAGAGACATCATGGCATAGCAAGAGAAGGTAATCAAGGAACAGGTAGGCCTCAGGCTGGGAGGAGTGGCACAGTGTGGGCTCCAGAGCAATCAGACTGAGCTCTATTCCTGGTTCTGTCACTTCACCAGCCATATGAACTTGGGAATATTTCAAGTTCTTCATCTGCCAAGTGTTGGATAAACCCTGTCCTGCAGGAGTGCTAGAACATATGTAATGTATGTGAAGTATCTCGCACAGTGACTGGCAAATACTGGGTCTTTAATAAATGGTAGTTATTATTATGCTTGTTTTCACACCAGAAGAAACTTCCCTCATCTCTGGGAATTTTTTTGTTTTTGTTCAGGAGATTTCAGAGACTGTAGTACTCTAGGACAAAGAAAACCATGTCGGCCTAACTGCTGCTTAGCAAGTAACACTAAGTGAAATTTCCCCATTATAGAGTATGTTCTTTAATTTGGATGCAGGGATTTCACCGGGATTCAACCCAAAGCTTGTATAATTTGTCAAGCACCAAGAATTCCCCTCCCTCCCAACTGCCCTCCCAACAAAAACAATGCTATTTTCATTTGCCTCACCACCACCAAAATCCAGTCCTATTTTGACATTTTGTCAAGTTACATTCAACATAACCTATTTAGCAGAGTAGGGTCTGGTTCCCCCAGTTCAAAGAGTGCCAGCACAGCGCTTCTTGGCATCCTGCTAAGGGAATATCGCCCTTATCTCTGAGAAATTCCCAGAGACAACGTTCATAAAACACTGTGCGCACCAAACTTACCCGCACCTGCACAAAAGCACCAACCACCTTCTAGTCCTTCCCCAGTTGGTGATGCTCTGTGGTTTACCTACAATCTCAAAGTAACTGTTAAGGACAGGGTCTCACTCCAGAGTTGTCTCTCAACCCTGAGGGCCCCCATCCGAAGGTCTGGCCCCTGCTCACGACAATCACAGCCCCACCTAGCCCAGCAAGCAGCTCACTTAAAATTACTTTGCGGCAAGGAATCTCCAAAGCCCCAGACCCCAAAGTGTCCTGGCTCAGAGAATTTACACTTTAGTACTTTCACCTGACCCCCTTCCTCATTGTTTTTTTTTTTAACTTGTCTTTTATGTATTAGAATTCATCACACCATCTTCCTTATATAGTAGCTGCCGTTAAAAATCTATGCCAGGTGCAGGGTCTTCTTTATCGTCAGCATCATCGCTACTAATATATAACCTTCCAAAGAGCAGACACTCAATTAATGGTGAGAATAAACTGGGCACTGAGTGAGGAACGTAATTTATTATTTTTAGTTTTCTCCGAACTCTTCAATAAATTAAGGACATTGAGGTATATATCCTTAAATTTCACAAAGAGACAGACAAAAATAAGACAAACCAAGATGTAACTACATTTTACTTTGTTTCTATTTTAAAACTAGAGCTATATTTTTGCTGGTTCTTTCCTATTTCTGAAAAAAATCCCCATTCCAAAGCCATATTATCTTGTTCTGGAACTCGAAGAAGACACAAGGATTCTCAAGCTACATTACACAATACCAAAACTCTTACTCTTAAATCTTATCCTTAAACCTTACTCTTAAACCTGATAAACGTCAATATGCGATCCATGTCATTTATAAACTTGGATTCTGAATCTTATTAGATTCTTCTGAAACATTCTTTTTAAAGGAACATTTGTAAGCTACTCAATGCACAACAGGAAAACAAAGAAGATATATTATGGTCTCTCCAACCCCACCTTAACCTCTCACTACTTAAAAGGTTGGCAGACCTCATCAAACACAAAGCGAAGAATCTGCCTCAGCCCTCTCTAAGGAGGAGCAGAGCGGCCAGATGCGGCCCGGGAACGAGCACTAGCTCTGGCAGTAGAGGCTGCGCCGGCTGCGGCTTGGACTCGGGCTCTCTCTTCCTCATCTCGCAGAGCCTCTGCATAATGGTACGGGAAGGCACTGGGGACGGTGTCGTGGACCTTGGCCAAAAACTCGAGGATCTTCATCTTGCTGGTTTCAGCATGGGCTCTCTGGCCCCACAGGAACTCATAGCGTGGAGGATTGCTGTCGGGCACCTGGCGGTACTCCAGGTACTTTTCCTGCACCAAATCTTGGGTGATGAGCTTCCTGGGATCCCCGAAGATTGAATGCTTCCTTCCATCATAGACGCCCAAGATATTCAGGAATTCCCAGACGTCTTCTTCAGAGGCTTGATTGCCACTCAAGAAGATGACACCCAAGAGAGGAATGAGCAGCCCGCTCTTAGGTAAGCCAGAGCCAATGCTCACACTGCCGTCATCGGTGGTATCTAGGATGCTGACGAGGGTGTAGGCGAGACCGTTGGGCTTGACTTCCTTTAACTCGAGGCCAAACACCAGCTCCAAGTGCTCAGAAGCTCTCTTGAGGATCTCAGGGAAGTGCTCCTTAAACCTTCTGGTGACAATCTTCAGCATACTTGCCCTCATAATGGGCTCTTTCATGTTATGCTTCTCTAGCAGGAATTCCATCAGCATGCCCACCTTCCTGGTTAGAGGATCGTTTGGAGCTTTCTCAGCAGAAGTTGAGGCCTGGGACGAATTTTTACTTTCCTTAACCTGGCTCTTGGCACCTGCCTTAGATCTTCGCCGTGAAACACGCCCAGCAGGCTTGGTGGTGGCTTGGCCTTTTTGAGGCTCCTGGGAAGTGCCAGCAGCAGGGGAGCTCAGGGGAGCAGCCCCAGAAACAGGAGAGGAGGTGGACTCTTCACCCTCTGTTGCGGCAGCCTGAGCGCCCGCGAGACCCTGCGATCCACTTCGGGCCTGGCGGCGTTTCTCGCGGGCACGGAGCTTACTCTTATGGCCCCGCGGCATGGCTGGCTCAGGGACAGCAGGCAGTGTGGGCAGGAGCTACCGACACCTGGAGCAGGGAAGATGAGAGTGTGAGCCCCTCAGCAGGGAGAGACCACCTCTGCAGGTTTTCTGAGAGGCACGGCTCTGGGACCCCCCAGGGCTCTTGCACTCGGTCAGCCTGTCCCCTGTGAACCCAGTGGAGGAAGCCAGATTAAGTGAGCCCCAGGTTCCAGCTTGCCAGCCCCGCCTGTGGCTCACTGAGGTGACAAGTGGGACTGGTAGCATGTACCTTCTCTGTGTTCAAGGATAATCTATGATTATCACATCAACTCTTGGTAGGGCCCGGGACCTCTTTCCTGTGCTTCCATAAAATTGACATGTCGAAGCTCCCTGGGACCCACAAGCAGGAACTGAGAAGTGCTGACAGCACTGTGGGGCCCTCTCGGTGCGGGACTTGTTGGTCCTCAGTCCTCACTCAGTCCTCATCTTTTCTACGCCTAGAGTTTGGGACCCTCCCTTCTACTGACAGGTGTTGCACCCTCAACACAGGATCTCACCTCCCTTAGACTTGATGCAAAGAAATGAGAAGGAGTCTCAGCCTAATAATCCAGCTTTGGGCCTTCAGGGGCTGAGCATGGGGACTTGGAAAGATTCTGTTCCCCCTACTCGGTGGAGGGCAGTGGTGGTGGTAGCTTCAGCTGTTGTTCATGGTCCTCACTTTGCCTCTTGGGAGGATCTGGGACTCCCCCTCTCATGACCTGAGGAATTCTCCTCATAATAAAGTCCACAACTCACTGAGACCCAGTGGTAGAAGTGAGGGGTGGCCGTATTTGGCCACGGTGCTCATAGTCTCTAGAGGCTGAAAGCTATAGCAGGTGGGCTGAGGCCCTATTATGTGTAGTCCTCACTTTTTACGCAAAAGATGGCCTGGGATTCTTCCTGCTACTGACCCATCAGATCGATCTTCTCACTCCCCTGTTATCTCTGAGTGGGACCTGATGGGCACCTCTAATGAACAACTATTCCTGGAGACTCCTGGGACTGACGATAAGGAGAGAGATCACTGGGGGGGGGGGGGGGGGCGGGCACCCTGCTGGTATGGGGTGGAGTTGCACACAGTCCTCAAGGCCCTCTCCGTGAGTCCTGGTGAAACCTGGAGATCCTTCCTTTGTTGACCTGAGCTCCCTCAGGTGGTATTAAGATTCTCGCCATCCTGAAAACCCCAGGATGAAAGAAACAGTGAGCCACTTCCAGTCACCCTATCCATGGACTCCCTGGATTGGTAGCAGGGCTAGATTCCACGGACTTCGCCCTTCTGACATCACTGACCTCTTTAGTCTTAATTTGGACACAGGATCTAGGTTCCTCCCTCAGCCCACCTGGGTCTTCTAGGTTTGGACCAAGGCCCTTATCTCCCTGAGGCTTATGATGTGGAAGCGAGGGCTGACACATCTGGCTACCTCTACCTGAGGTTTCCGAGGGCTGGAAGGGGGCAGAACTTCGTGGGGCCCAGAGCTTTGGGTGGGTGCTCATCTCAGTCATCCATCAGTGCCTTCATCCTCACCTCAGGAAGGACCTGGAAATCTTTTGTGTCTTGGCTTAAGGACTATCCCATCATTCTAAGGCCCCTGCCTCCCTGAGACCCCCTAGACAGAAGTAAAGTTTCCTGATCTAGCTACAGCTGTGTGTGGACTTCCAAGGCTGACAGGAAGGGATTCTGTTGCCCTCAATGCTGTGGTGTAGGTGGTCCCCTCAATTCTTAGGTCTTTTCCTTGGGTCCTGGCAGTACCTGAAAATCTTCTATACACTGACTTGATGCTTCCCCCACCAATAAGATTCCTCACTTTCCTGAGATTCCCTGGAAGAAGTGAGTGACACTTATCATGTCACTATGTCTGAGTCTCCCAGGTCTGAGAAGGCTCTATGTGGTTCACCTTTTTCTGGGAACGGTCCGCTCATCTGTAATCAGTGTCACTACCTTGACTCCTATTAGGAACCAGGTCTCCTTCCTTTGCTGAATGGGGCCTCTCCAATTAGACCAAACGTTTCCTTAAAGGAAATGAGGGGGTACTTCAGCCAGAGAGGTCTAAACCGGGCTCCCTGAGGCTGACTGCACAGGTGGAATTTCTGTGGCCTCCTCTGTTCTGGGGTAGTTGTCTCATTTCTACAAGATTTGTACCCTGACAAATGGCATGACACGGGACTCCTCTTCCTCTGCTAAACTGGGCAGCCAACCCTTAAACTATGGCTCACGCCTGAGACATGCTTCAGAGGAGACTGTGCCTTTGTGTAACCGGCTCACCAGGAACCAAACATTTAAAAAGTACAAATGACATCACAAGGGCACTAACAATAACAACAAAAACAATAAATATACCAGTAAAAGATGGAGTCTTTTGGGATTCCTCCCTCTATGTGAGTCTACAAGCCTCAAAGCAAAGGCCTCACGTCCGTGAGTAGCTAGAAGAAAAGTTAGTGTGCTGCACATCTGGGTGCCTTATCTGGACACTTCCGTATCTGAGAGTGGGGGTGCAGTTCTGTGCATTTCCCTATTTTTTAAAAAAATATTTATTTTTGAGCCACAGAAACAGAGCGCGGGAGCTGGGGAGGGGCAGAAAGAGAGGGAGGGAGAGAATCCCCAGCGGGCTCCACGCTGTCAGCTGCGGAGCCGGATGCGGGGCTCGAACTCACCAGCCATGAGATCGTGACCTGAACAGAAATCAAGCGTCAGCCGCTCACCCAACTGAGGCATGCAGGCGCGCCCGCGGTTCCGTGTTTTGAGGACAGGTCCCCTCGTTCGTACGGGCGGTCCCACCCTCACTCCTTTTAGGGCCAAGCCTCCTCCCTCCGCCAACCAGGCCGCCTTCCTTAGGGAAGGCCTTTCCCTCCCTGAGCCACCCCCTAGGCAAAACCGGGGGGTTCTCTTAGCCGAGCTACTCTAGGGCATTCCAAAACTGCCAGCAGGAGTGGGGGTCTGCGCAGTCACCCGGAGGGGCGTACCCTCATGAGTTCCAAGGGTCCCGCCTCGTCCCCTGCGAGGTCCCAGACCACCCCCTTTGCCTAAAGAAGTCGTTCCCTTTAGACAAAGGCCCTCCCGTCCCTGAAGCCGTCCCGGTGGCTACGAGGACCAAGGCTACGGGACTGCTAGGCCTCACATTCCGCCGGGACCTCCCGGAGCCGGGGCCAAACGGGCCCATGGCGGGGAGGGGTCCCCTCTGTCACAGGGGCGCGGGGAGTCGTCCCCTCGGGTCCCACTCGGCGTCCTCACCTCACTTTCAGCCCGGTCCCGGGAAACCGGCCGCCGCCGAACAAACGCCGCGCGCCCTGCGCCTTGAGGTCCGGGCCCGAAAGGAAGTCGGCACAGCCGCATCCGGCCCTCGGCGGCGGCCGCCCGGGGTCTCCGAGGGCCGAAAGCAGGGGTGGGGCGCTCTAGGACCCCGCCGCCGAGAACTCGGAGGTCCCCGCGCGTCCTGGCCCAGGGTCCTCCCCACGTGCGTCAGGGCCTGGGGCTCCGCCCCCTGCCGGCCTCCAAAGCTCCACTCTCCTGACTTGCCAGAGGGGAATCTCTGGTCCCGCGGCGCGTGGCTACCCCTTCCTGGGCTGCACAAGTCTGGCGAGAGGCGCGGCGCTCTACGAGCCTCCTTCTTTCGGGAGAGATTCACTTGCATTCAAGGGCCACACCCTGACTCCACTTACGACCTGTGAGACAAGGCTATTCCTTCCCTGAGACTCACGAGGTAGAATGAGGCGACTCCTCAGTTGGAGCTCTTCTGGGTTCCCCAGTGCTAAGAAAGGCGCGGGACTCTATTTAGTCCCCTCTGCTTTGGGGGTCCCCTCAGAACACTCATGGTCTTCACGTGAATTCTTGTTACGGTCCAGGTCCCTCTCTCTGCAACAGCGAGGCATCTTCCATTAAACGGAGGCCCTCACTTCCCTGAGACCTTCGAGGCTAAAATCAGACTGACCTCTCTGCCCGGGGCTTCCCAGGGTCGGCATCAGAGGAGATATTTGGGGCCTCTGTTTGTGCGGTGGGTGCTGCTCTTAGTCCACATTTGGGTCCTCACCTTGATGGAAGACCCATCCAGGTAACTTCACTCTCTGCTTTCCTGTAGCTGCTCATGTTACATCAAGGTCCTCCTTTCCTGAGAATTCCAAGTTGGAAGTGAGGGTGATCCTGGCCTGAGCATGGTCCTTCAGTGCCTCCAAGAACAGACAGTAGGGATGCGATGCTAACCACTTCTGGCTGGGGTCTCTCATCATTTCTCATTCATGGTCCTCATAGTATCTTTCAGAGACTGGGATTCTTTCCACTGAGCTCAACTCACCATCTTTAAGTCTTTGGATGACCCCAATATGTTGGGAGAGCTGTTTCTTCAGTACTCATTCCTGGGGGTTCTCATCTTTGCCTGTCTCTTAATTAAAGGCTTCCTGGGAAACGACATGTACCTGTAAACACTTGACTAGTTTCTCTATTGCAAATCTTGCAGAACATGAGCCTGGGTCCCAAGAGTGCTGCAAGATAAGGAAAGTGCAGCATACATCAGGGAGCCCAGGACAGGTGTATGCTGAGGAAAGAAACAAAAAAACCACCGCTGATATATTCCTTCTCTTCCCCAACCACACTTAGGGTGGCTCTAAAAGATTTACTCTTTACAGAGAAGGATGGAACCAGATGATCTTGTGAGCCCCTGATCTTTTGAGGATATCTGATTTTTCACAGGTAGATGATCATATTGCCACTGTCTCTCTCCTTTATTCATATCTCTTATTTATTTTGATATTCTTATTGCTCTGGTTATGTATTCCAATCCAGTATTTTGGTCACAGCGTTTTTCTTTTCCTCACTTGAGAAACATTTTGGAGTTGAAGAAAGTGAAGTCAGTGATCCAGGGCCAGCCTCAGGCTGGGAGAAGCGGAAAAGTGTGAGCTCTGGACAAATTCAGACCAAGGGTCTAGTCCTAGCCCCATCACTTATTAGCTCTGTGAATCAGGTGCATCACGAAGTTCTGTGAGCCTCAGGCCCTGCGTCTGTGAAGTGGGTTTGTTAAATCCTGTCTCACAGGCTGGTGGAACATGGTTAATGTATGCAAAGTACCTGGAAAGATGCCCAGAATGCATTGAGACTTTACACAATGCCCGTTATTACAATGATTCGGATTATTTTGACCCCAGAGGATACCACCCCCACCCTGATGGAATATTTGTTTTAGTCTAGGAGATATCAGAGAATATATGCCTTTTAGGACATGGAACACTAAATCAGTTCAAAATGCTGCTTCTAAAGACACTTTAAGTAAATCCCCCCCCCCCCAATAAATCATATTTCATATGTGGGGGAATCTTTTCTAGTTGAATGCAACTCAAATTTCTAGAATTGGATTCAAAGACTAATTCCTTCCTCTCAGCTGCCCATTTACCCAGCCACCCCGATCTTCATGAATTTCGCCATCACCTAAAATCCATACCTCCCTTCAAGTTTGCAGAATTAGAAGCAAAATAAAAACAAAACAAAACCAAAAACACTGAATTTGAGTGCTTTTAATAAAATGGGCTCTGACTCCCCAACTTACAGCAAAGAGTGCCCTCCCATTGGCTTCTGAGTTTCCAACCTCAAAAGAGCACCACCCTTATGTCTCAGAAACTCCCTGAAGATGATTTACATAAAACGCCTGGTTTGTGCTCTATTCACCTGCACTGGGGTCAGAAGCACCGACACATTCCATCCCTGCCTGGGGTGGAGATCCCCTCTGGTTTACTCACAATCCCAAAGGAACTGCTAAAGGGTTTTCCATTCCAGACTTAAATCTCTCCACTTGGAGCCCCATCACCTGGCTCCTGTTCCCCAGGTACACAGCCGCATTTAGCCCATCGTACAGCTATAACTTCAAATTACTTCCCATCATAGGGCTTTTAGCTGCCCAAAGTCCAAAGCTGCCTTGGCTCAGGGCATTTTACACTAGTACTCTTCATCTGGAGCCCCTCCCTCCTTTCTACCCTTTATTTTTACTAGTCCTTTCCATCTTAGGAAATAACTCACCACCTACTTTCTATGAGAGCTGCTCTTAGACTCCACAGTTTTAGAGGCACGGGTTGGGTCTATTTTTCTTATCATCCCCGGTACTAGCCAGGAGCCTTCCAAAGAGCAGGTGCTAAATTAACATTTGAGCAATTAAAGAGCAAGTGTGCAAGTCAAATTTGTTATGATTTAATTTCATTTTGACTAAGCTAAGCAAATCCAGGTACATATACTTCAATTTTATAAAGACTAAAAGGAAGAAAACAAACCAAGAAGCAACTACATTTCACTTTTTTTTTTTTTTCTGGATCTCATGATCACACAGACTTTACTGTGGAGTAGTTTCTTTTTTCACAAAAAAATCCATACTCCAACATCACGGCACCTAGTTCTATGTGACAAGAAATGTTTCAAGGGTTTCAATTTGTTTTACAAAATACCCAAATTCTTATTTTTCAACCTGATAAACTCCAATAAATGTATGATCCATGTCATTCACAAACTTGGATTCTGAAGCTAAATAAAACTTTAATTGAAAGGAAAGACATTTGAAACTAGGAAGAAAAAGCTAAATCTCCAATTTAAACAAAATGTACAAAAACACGAATGTATTACACTGTGTTCTCATGAGCCGCACCAGGGCCCTCCGCTAGTTACAAGATCAACTGCTTTCCTTAACCACGAATAATCTGCCTCAGCTGTCCCTAGGGAGGAGAGTAGCTGCTGGACATGGCCCGGGAACGTGCACTGGCCTTGGCAGTGGAGGCCGCCCTGGCTGCGGCTCGGGCTCTCTCTTCCTCATCTCGCAGCCTCTTCCTAATGGCATGGGAAGGCCGTGATGTTGGCAAAAATGCCAACACTTTTTTGTTTTGTTTTTACTTTCCTTTTTTATTTCTTTAATTTATCCAAGTTAGTTAACATATAGTGTAATAATAATTTCAGGAATAGAATTTAGTGATTCATCACTTACACGTAACACCCAGTGGTCATCCCAACAAGTGTCCTCCTTAATGCCCATCACCCATTTAGCCCATCCCCCGACCCAACACCCCTCTGGCAACCCTCAATTTGTTCTCTGTATTTAATAGTCTCTTATGGTTTGTCTCCCTCTCTGTTTTTATATTATTTTTGCTTCCCTTCCTGTATGTTCATCCATTTTGTATCTTAAATTCCCCATATAAGTGAAATCATATATTTGTTCTGACTTATTTTGCTTAGCATAATACTCTCTAGTTCGAACCATCCACTTGTTGCAAATGGCAAGATTTTGACTACCGAGTAATATTCCATTGTATATACATACCACATCTTTTTTATCCATTCATCAGTCGATAGACATTTGGGCTCTTTCCATACTTGAGCTATTGTTCGTAGTGCTACTACAAACATTAGGGTGCACATGCCCCTTCGAATCGGCATTTTTGTATCCTTTGGATTAATACCTAGTAGCACAATTGCTGGGTTGTATGGTAGTTCTAAGTTTCTGAGAAACCTCCATACTGTTTCCAGAGTGGCTGCATCAGTTTGTATTCCCACCAGCAGTGCAAAAGTGTTCCTCTTTTGCCGCACCCTCGCCAACATCTGTTGTTTTGTGGGTTGTTCATTTTAGCCATTCTGACAGCTGTGAGGTGGTATCTCATTGTGGTTTTGATTTGTATTTGCCTGATGATGGGTGATGTTGAGCATTTTCTCATGTGTCTGTTAGCCACCTGGATGTCTTCTTTGGAAAAGTGTCTAGTCATGTCTTTTTGCCCATTTATTCACTGGATTTTTGTTTTTTGGGTGTGGAGTTTGAAAAGTTCTTTACAGATTTTGGATACTAACCCTTCATCTGATATGTCATTTGCAAATATCCTGTCCCATTCCGTCGGTTGCCTTTTAGTTTTGCTGATTGTTTCCTTCGCTGTGCAGAAGGCTTTTATCTTAATGAGGTCCCTCCTGATAGTTCATTTCTGCTTTTGTTTCCTTGTCTCTGGAGACATGTCAAGTAACACTTTGCTGTGGCTGAGGTCAAAGAGGTTGTTGCCTATTTTCTCCTCTCGGATTTTGATGGCTTCCTGCCCTACATTTAGGTCTTTCATCCATTGTGAGTTTAGTTTTGTGTATGATGTTAAGAATGTGGTCTAAGTTCATTCTTCTGCATGTCGCTGTCCAGTTTTCCCAGCACCATCTGCTGAAGAGGCTGTCTTTTTTCCATTGGATTTCCTCCTTTGTCAAAGATTAGTTGGCCAAACATTTGTGGGTCCATTTCTGGGCTCTCTATTCTGTTCCATTGATCTGAGTGTCTGTTTTTGTGCCAGTACCATACTGTCTTGATGATTACAGATTTATAGTATAGCTTGAAGTCTGGGATGTGATGCCTCCTGCTTTAGTTTTCTTTTTCAAGATTGCTTTGGCTATTCGGGGTCTTTTCTGGTTCCATACAAATTTTAAGATTCTTTGTTCTAGCTCTGTGAAGAATGCTGGTGTTATTCTGATGTGGACTGCATTGAATATGTCGACTGCTTAAAACTCCAGCACTTTCATCTTGCTGGGTTCAGCGTGGGTTCTTGGGCCCGACAGGAATTTATAGCGTGGAGGATCACTGTTGGGCACCTGTCTGTACTCCAGGTACCTTTCCTGCTCTCAATTTTCTGTGATGAGCTCCCTGGGCTCTCCAAAGATTAAATGCTTCATCTCAACACAGATTCTCAAAGACATTTAGGAATCTCCAGATGTCCTCCTCATTGTCATACCTGCCATTCAAGAAGATGACAGCCAGGAGAGGCATGAGAAGCCCATTCTTAGGAAAGCCTCAGCCAGTGTTCACACTTCCATCGTTGGTGAGGTCTAGTTGGCTGGAAAGGGTGTAGGAGTGGCCACTGGGTTTGACTTCCTTCAATTCGAGGCCAAAGACCAGCTCCAAGTGCTCAGAGGTCCTCTTGAGGATCGCAGGGAAGTGCCCCTTATACTTTTTGTTCACAACCTTCAGCAGTGCTGCCTGCATCATGGGCTCCCTCCCTGCATGCTTCCCCAGTAGAAAGTGCATCAACATGCTCACCTTCCTGGTTAGGGAATATTTCCGTGAGTTCTCAGTGGAGAATGGGGCTTCAGAGCAGTTTGAACTTTCTCATCTTGGCTCTTGACACCTTGTTCAGACCTCGTGCATGAAATGACTGCAGAAGTAATGCTGGTGGATAGAGTTCTCTGAGGCTCCTAGGAATGCCAGCAATAAGAAAATCTGAGGGAGCATCCCCAAAACAGGAGAGGAGAAGGGGGACCCTTTTCTGTTGTGGTGGCCTGAGCCCCCTTGAGATCCTCAGGCCTGGTGGCATTTCTCATGTTGATGAACCTCCTCTTCTGATACTGAGGAATGATGACTCTGTGGTCATCAACAGCAGGCAGAACAGTAAGTACTGTGGGCCCCTGGAGGAGGGACAATGAGATGCACCTTCAGCAGGGATATTCCACCTTGGTGTTAAACAAAGCCACTTCTGCAGGTTTTATTGAGGACACTCTCTAACTTATGAGGCTATTGTTCTCCTAGTCAGCCTGTCTCTGAGAACCTACTGGAGACAGAGTGAGCCTTAGGCTATAGCCTGTCAGCCCTTTTACTGACTAGTGTGACAGCATGGCTGGCAGTGGGGCCACATGTTCCAACATGGCAAGGGATCCTCTACGTTTACCTTCAAAATTATCATGATGACTTTCGGTAAAGCTGCAAAACCCTCCTCTCAATTACACTGCAATTGATACCTCAAGGTTCCCTGGGACTCATAAAAAAAAAAAAATAAGTGAGAAAGGCACCTTAGTTAACCACCCTTACCAGGAGGCACTCAGTGCTTATAGCTCTGTGGGAACCTCTTTGTATTGGGCTTGCTAGGTCCTAAATATCCACTCAGGGTCCTCATTTGGACACCACACAGGGCTGTGGACTCCTCCCCTACCCCGCCTTCTGATGACTGGCCACTGGACCTTCAGACCAAGAATCTCTAGATCTGATATAAAAAGTGATGGGAATCCATGAAAGAAATAATTGATAAGCTAGCCTTCAGTATAATTAAAGCTTTTGCCCTGCAAAAAAACATCACGAGAACAAGAAGATGAGCCACATACTGGGAGAAAATGTTTACAAAAAAAAATACCGATGAATGCTGTTATCCAAAATAACAAAAGAACACTTAAAACTCAAAACAAAGAACACTTAAAACTCAAGAAGAAAACCAACAACCCAATCAAAAAACGGGCAAAATATATGAACAGATACCTCATCAAGGAAGATATGTAGATGGCAAATAATCATATGAAAACATGATTAGCATCATCTGTCATTAGAAAGTGGCACATTAAAATAAAAATGAGGGGCGCCTCAGTGTCTGAGTTGGTTAAACGTCTGACTCTTGATTTCAGCTCAGGTCATGATCTCATGGGTTCATGACTTTGAGCCCCACATCCAGCTCTGCTCTGACAGTGCCGAGCTTGCTTGGGATTCTCTCTCTCTCCCTCACTCTCTCCTCTTCCCCTGTTTGCACAATCGCTTTCTCTCTCTCTCTCTCAAAATAAATAAACTTGAAAAAATAGAAATGAATTGCCACTGCATGCCTTTGAGAGTGGCCAAAATTCAAAGCACTGACAACAGCAAATGCTGGTGAGGATATGGAGCAAGAAGAACTCTCATTCACTGTTGGTGGGGATGCAAAATGGCACAGCCACTCTGCAAGACGGTTTGGAAATTTCTTACTGCACCAAACGTATCTACACTGTTGGTGGGAATGTAAATTGGTACAGCCACTTGGAAAACAGTATGGAGGTTCACCAAAAAATTAAAAATAGAACTACCATATGATTCAGCAATCCTACTTCTGGTCATATATCCAAAGGGACTGAAATGAGGATTTTGAAGATATATCTGCACTCCTATGTTCATTGCAGTGTTACTCACAACAGCTAGGATATAGAAACAGTCTAAATGTCTATTGATGGACAAATGGATAAAGAAAATATGAAACATACATACAAAGAAATATCATTCACCCTTAGAAAGGAGGAAACCTTGCCAGTTGCAACGGTATAGATGAACCTGGAGGGCATTATGCTAAATGAAATAAGGCTGACACAAAAGGACAGATACCACTTATATGAGGAATCTAAAATAGACTGACAGAAGCAGAGAGTGGAATGGTGCTTGCCAGGGTCTGGGAGAAGGGTGAAATGGGGAAATATTAATCAAAGGTTACAAAGTTTCAGTTATAGAAGATACATAAATCCTAGAGATCTACTGGACAGCATAGAGCCTATAGTTAACAATACTGCATTGTACACTTAAAATTTAGCTAAGAGGATAGATCTTGTAAGGACTGTTCTTAGAATACATAAATAAATAAGGTGGGAGGAAACCTTTGTAGGTGATGGATATTTTTATAACAAATTGTGGAGGCACTTTCATGAGTACGTACTTATCTGCAAATTCATCAATTGGTACACATTAAATTTGCACAGCTTTTTGTCTATCATACCTCAAGAGTGTTCCTCTAAATAAAACAACAACTAAACATACTACACCACCTAGCAATCATGCTTCTTGGTATTTACCCAAATGAGTTGAAAGCTTACATCCTCAAAAAAAACCAAAAACAAAACCTGCACATGGATGTTTATAGCAGCATTATTCATAGTTGCCAAAACTTGAAAGCAACCAAGACGTCTTTCAGCAGATAAATGGATAAACTATGGTACATCCCAACAATGGAATACAAGCATACCTTGTTTTATTGTGCTTCACTTTACTGCACTTTGCACATATTGCATTTATTAAATTGAAGGTTTGTGGCAAGCCTGTACCGAGCAATTCTCTTGGCACCATTTTTCCAAAAGCATGTGCTCACTTTGTTATCTCTGTGCCACATTTTGGTAAAACTTGCAGTATCTCAAACTTTTTCATTGTTATTTGTTACCGTGATCTGTGATCAGTGATGTCACTCTTGCAATTGTTTTGGGGCGCCACAAATCACACCCATATATGAGGGTGAATTTAGTTGATAACTGATTGCTCCACTGACCAGCCATTCCCCATACGTTTCCCTCTCCTCAGGCCTCCTTATTGCCTAAGGCACAAAGATGTTGAAATTTGGCCAATTAATAACCAACCCTACTCTGGCCTCTCAACATTCAAGTGATAGGAAGAGTCATACATCTCCCACTTTAAATCAAACGCTAGAAATGATTAATTAAGCTTAGTGAGGAAGGCGTGTCCAAAGTCGAGAAAGCCAAAAGCTAGGCCTCTTGCACTGAAGTTATCTAGGTTGTGAATGCAAAGTAAAAGTTCTTGAAAGAAATTCAAAGTGCTATTCCAGTGAGCACACAAATGATAAGAAAGCACAACAGCCTTCTTGTGGATATGGAGAAAGTTCGAGTGGTCCGGATAGAAGATCAAAACCAGCCCTGACATTCTTTTAAGCCAAAGCCTAATCCAGAGCTTTAGGCTCTCTCAATTCTGTGAAGGCTGAGAGAGGTGAGGCAGCCACGTAAGCAAAGTGTGAAGCCGGCAGAGGTTGGTTCATGAGGTTTAAGGAGAAAGTTCTTCCCGTAACATGAGCACGCGAGGTGAAGCAGCACGTGCTGATGGACAAGCTGCGGCACGTTACCCAGAAGATCTAGCTAAGAGCATTCGTGAAGGTGGCTGCACTAAACAGATTTTCAGTGTAAATAAAACAGCTTGATGCTGCAAGAAGATGCCACGTAGGGCTTTCATAACTAGATAGGAGAAGTCAATGCCCAGCTTCAAAGCTTCAAAGGACAGGCTGACTCTCTTGTTAGGGGTTAATGCAGTTGGAGACTTAAAGTTGAAGCCAAAGCTCATTTACCAAATGAGTGGAGAGAACTGGAATTAGCAAGAGAACTAGAATTATGATTGGAGCCTAAAGATGGGACTGCACTGATGCAATCTCATAATAAAAGAGATGAGGAGTTTAATGGATGAGAAGTTGCTTCTAATGGATGAGCAAAAAAAAAAAAAAAAAAAAAAAAAAAAAAAAAAAAAAAAAAAGGTAGTTTCTTGAGCTAAAAACTATTCTTGGTGAAAACGCTTGAAAGATTGTTGAAATGACAACAAAGGATTTAGAATATTACATAAACCTAGCTGATAAATCAGCAGCAGAGTTTGAGACGATTGACTCCAACGTGAAAGAAGTTCTGGGGTGGGTAAAAAAAACTATCAAACAGCATCACACGCTACGGAGAAATTATCTGTGTGAGGAAGAGTCGATCAAGGTGGCGAACTTCAGTATTGCCCTATTTTAAGAAATTGCCGCAGCCACCCCAACCTTCAGTAACCACCACCTTGATCAGTCGGCAGCCCTCAACATCAAGGCAAGGCCCTCCACCAGCAAAGAGATGATTTTCTGAAAGCTCAGACGATGGCTAACACTTTTTTAGCAATGAAGCATTTTAAAATTAACGTATGCATGTTGTTTTTTGTTTACACATAATACTATAGCACACTTAATAGACTACGGTAGAGTATAAACATAACCTTCATATGCACCGAGAAACCAGAACATTCATTTGACTCACTTTATTGTGATACTCACTCTATTGCTGTGGTCTGGAACCAAACCTGCGTATCACTGAGGTATGTCTGTATTGTTCGGTGTGAAAAGAAATGAGCTAATCAAGCCACAGAAAGACAGGGAAAAACTTTAGATGCGTAGTACTCGGTGAAAGAAGCCAATCTGAAAAGGCTACATGCAGCATGATTCCAACTGTAGAACATTCTGGAAAAGGCAAAACTGCTGGAAAAGTAATAAGATCAGTGGTTGCCAAGGGTTATGGGTGGGGGAGGGAGGGACGATCGGGACAGAACGTACAACAGCAAGACTAAAGCCTGATGTAACTATGGGCTTTGCCGAGCTAATGACGTGGTGGTGCGAGCTCACAGGTTGCGCCACAGGTAGCACTCTGGGGCAGGACGCGGAAAGTAGGGGAGGCTGTGTGCGTCAGGAAGAGGGTACCTGGGAGTTCTCTGTACTTTCTGCTCAGTTTTGCTGTGAATGTAAAATTGCTCTAGAAAATGAGGTCGCTGTTTGAAAAATAAGTGATGTTGGGGGCGCTCAGGTTCACACCCTGCCCTGGGGATTTAAGTCTGGAGTGCAAGGGCAGGGCCACCTGGTTTGTTTTCCCGTTTTCAGGGATGGGTGGTCCATCCGTTCTCACTCAGTTTCCTTGACCTGACTCCTGGCAGGGCCCGAGGTTCCTCTCTTTCCTGATCTGAGGGCATTTCCTCAGAGGAAGGCTTATAATACCTTATTTGGCCACATGTGCCATGGTGTCCCGCAGGTGACGGCTATGGCAGGCACCTATGATATGGTGCCCCCACTCAGGTTTCGAAGTCAGTGTCCTAAATCTGCCTTATGTGATGTCCCAAGACTCCTCTCTCTGCTGACCTGGGACCTCCCAACTTTTCTATTAGCCCTGAGAAGGATAGGAAGCCATCTCTGACTGACAATTATGCCTGGATCTCTCATGACAGTAGGAAGGATTCTGTGAGGTCTCCACTGATACACAGTGGTCCCTGACCTCTTCAGGATACTGGCCTTCCTCCTGGCACACCTTGGGAATCCTACCTCTCCTGACCGGAGTCAACCAAGCTCAGGCCGAGCTCTTCACCTTCTCGGCCTGTTACGTGGAAACCAGTTTCAGCCACGTCCTTCCAAGGCTGTTCGGGGACCCTGAGGGCTGACAGCAGGGGACAGGCATCTATGGGCCACACTGTTCTGGGTGGGTGCTTGTGTCATTCCTCATTCAGGGTCCTCAATCTCATACGCGTCAGCGACTCTAGTGACCTGAGGCCACCCTCCTATGGCAGGACTCACCTGTCCTTGGGAACCCTGAGGACTAAGTGAGGGGATGCTCACGCTTGGCCTAGCAGGAGCATCCCCTCACGTACGGCTCCTGTTTCTTGACGCAAGGCTTCCTGTGAAAGGTCACATCCCTGCAAACTCTGGACTATTTCCCTATAGCAAATCGTTCAGAGATTGGGTCCGTGTCCCAGGAGTGATGCGAGGTAGGAAGCGATAGCACAAGGCAGAGACCCCAGAACAGATGTGCTGTCAAAGAAAAAAAAAATACTTTAATCCACTTCTTGAGCAATCACACTTAGCGTTTTATGTATTTATGTAAGTTCTGTTTGAATGAATGTAACTTTCTTTATGGGACGGGTTGTCCAAAATGATTTTGTGAGCTCCTGATCTTCGAGGCTGACTTTGAATATATAGATGATCCTATTGTCACTGAATATTATCTCTTTCTCTCCCTTATTCACACTTCTCAATTATTTTGATATGGTAATTGCTATGGTTATGTATTCCACTCCAGTGTCTTGGGCAAAAAGAGTCCTTTTTAGTACCCGAGATACTTTCTGTAGTAGTGAGAAAAAAAGGGAGTTAAGGACCACGACATCAGCCTCAGGTGCAGAGCAGTGGAAGTGTGGGCAGAAGACTAATTCAGGCCAAGGGTCTAGTTCCAACCCTGTCACTTAGCAGCCACGTGAAATTGGGAGTGATACCAGACTCTGTGAGGCTGTCTTTTCATCTGTGAAATGGGTTTGATGAGCTCTGTTTGGGGACTGGTAGGATGTCCATAATACATGTAAAGTGCATGGCACATTGTGTGGCCTGTGTTGAGCTTTAAAGGATGCCAGTTCTTACTAGGATTAATTGGTCCCCTGGAGTTTCAACCCATTACAATGATCTCAATTAAATCATTTTTAATTCAGGGGATGTCAGAAACCATGCAGTGCTCCAGAACAAAGACAACTCTATCATACAAAATTGTGCTTGGCAAGGAACACTAAGTAGTATCTCTCCCATTAAAGTATGTCATTCAATGTTGGCATAAGGTAGACTTCCTTAGTAGATGCAACACAGAGCCCCTAGAATGTGTTTCAAGGCCCCAAAACTTACCTTCCTCTCAGCTGCCATTTGTTTGTTTATTTATTTATTTACTTATTTATTTAGAGACAGAGACCGTGCAAGTGGGGAAGGGGCAGAGAGCGAGCGAGAGTGAGAGAATCCCAAGCAGGCTCTGCACTGTCAGCGCAAAGCGCGTCGCGGGGCTTGAACCCACAAAACTGTGAGACCATGACCTGAGCCGAAACCAAGAGTTGGACGCTTAACGGACTGAGCCACCCAGGCGCCCCTCAGCCACCCTTCTTCCTAAACCACCCTGGCTTTCATTCTTTCACCCGCCAACAAAAATCTAGACCTTGCCTGGAGTTTGCCAAATGCCATACAAGGTGACCTAATGTGGATGATGCTTTAGTGGCGTGTGCTTTGGCTCCCCCAACCCAGGGCAACGCGTGCCAGTCCAAGGGATTCTGGGCACCCATGACAAGAGAGCATGCTCTTATTTCGCAGAAACTCTGTGGACATGTTATAAATAAAACCTCCAATCTGCACACTGCGTTCACCTGCACTGGCAGAAGAGCACAGGACGCACTTGATCCCTGCTTGGGGTGATTTCCCTCTGCTTTCTGCACAATCCCAAAGTAAGTGTTAAGGGCAGTTTGCCATTCTGGGCTTAGTCTTTCAATTCTGAAGCCCGCCACGGGAGGGTCTGGGCCCAGCTCCCTCTGATCACAGCCTCCTGGAGCCCCCCATGCAGCTAACTTAGAATTACCTCCCCCTGAGGGAACTGCAGTCTCTGAAGACCCAGCACTGCCCTGCTTCAGGCACTGACACTTAACTCCTCTCATCTGGAACCACCTCTCTCCTGTTTTCTCCTGTCTTGTCATGTGTCCTTCTGGTCTGAGAGTGCAGATCACCATTCTTCCTTATATGACAGATGCTTCTCGCCTCTGTGATTTCATGGTCAGTGTCTTGATCTTTCTGTCAGCTCTCCCAGGGCTAACATGAAGCCTTCTAAGAGCGTACGCTCCATCAATGTTTGGGGAATAAACGAGCCTGTGAGCAGTGAGTCTAATTCATTAAAATGTGATGCTACATTCTTCCATTAGTCAAACACATGCTGTTATTTAGAATGTTACAAAATACAGAGTGAAAGGAATTAGGAAACCAAATACAGACCATCTTACTCTTCTCCTCCACTTCTTGACTCCATATATTTCACTGCTTAAGTCCTTTTACATTTTCAAGGAAATGCATATTTCAATGCCATGCTACTTTGTACCAGAACACTAAATAAGATGGGCAATTTCCCAGTTTGTTTTATGAAACAGCAACACTCTCGCTTTTAAACTGATAACAAGTGAGGCCAAAATAATCCATAAATTTACACTATAAGGCTAGGTAAGATTTCATTTCAAAATAGCAACATTTGAAAAGTAGCAAAAACTCAAACTGCTAAAAAAAAAAAAAAAAAAAAAAAAAAATTAAAAAAAAAAAAAAAAAGAAAGAGGGGCGCCTGGGTGGCGCAGTCGGTTGAGCGTCCGACTTCAGCCAGGTCACGATCTCGCGGTCCGTGAGTTCGAGCCCGGCGTCAGGCTCTGGGCTGATGGCTCGGAGCCTGGAGCCTGTTTCCGATTCTGTGTCTCCCTCTCTCTCTGCCCCTCCCCCGTTCATGCTCTGTCTCTCTCTGTCCCAAAAATAAATAAAAAATGTTGAAAAAAAAAAAAAATTAAAAAAAAAACACAAAACCTCATACTGCTGATAAATCTCCAAATTACCCATACAGAACAGGAGCACCAAGGATTACGTGCTGTTCCCTCAGTCACACCCAGGCCTCCACTACTTAGAACACTGACTGCTCTCTTCAGTCACAACGTGAAGGATCGGGCTCGACCTCACTAGGTGTGGGAGGAGCTGCTGGACATGCCCCGGAACATGCACTGGCCGTAGCATCGGTCTCAGCCTGGAGTGTGACTGTGGCTTCGGCTCTTCCTTGCTCATCTCTCAAAGCCTCTTCATACCAAGGGTGGAAGGCGCTTGGGACCGTTTGGTTAATCTTGGCCCAAAACTCGAGCACTCTCATCTTGTTGGTCTCGGCGTGGGCTCTGGGGCCCCACAGGAACTCATAGCGCGGAGGGTCGCTGTTGGGCACCTGCCGGTACTCCAGGTACTTGAGCTTCACCAAATCTTGGGTGATGAGCTTCTTGGGCTCCCCAAATATGAAGTGCCTCTTCCCCGCATAGACTCTCATTTTATTCAGGAACTCCCAGATCTTCTCTTCGGCGGCACAGTTGCCCTTCAGGAAGATCACGCCCAGGAGATTCATCAGGAGGCCGGTCTTGGGAAAACCCCAGCCACGGTTTATAGTCCCGTTGTTGGGGAGGTTCATTTTGCTGACCAGGACATAGGAATGCTTGGTAGGATCGACTTCTTTTAAGTCAACACCAAAAACCACTTCCAAGCTGAAAGAGGCTCTTTTGAGGATCTCAACGAAGCGATGTTTATGCTTTTTATTGATGAACTTCAGCATATCAGCTTTCATAATGGGCCTTTTCATTCTGCTCATGTGCAACAGGAACTGTACCAAAACACTCGCTGTTTTGTTTACAGGGTCCCCCTGAGACTGCACAATGGAGAGTGGGGACTGGACGGAACTTTGCTTTTTCTCGACTTGGCAGTCGGCTCCTTTGTATGATCTTGTGTGAGAAACACCTGCAGACTTTGTGGTGGCGGACAGGGCCCTCTGAGACCTCTTGGGAGCGCTACGTGACCCGGCAGCAGGATTTCTCTGAGTAAGAACTTCAAAGGGAGGAGAGGCCGAGGAAGGGAACGCTTGTTCCGTGGCCGCGGGGGCCTGAACACCCCTCTGAGGCTGGGTCCCACCTTGGGCTTGGTGGCACTTCTCACCGGTGCAGAGCTTACTCTTCTGTGCCCGAGGCATGATGACTGTGGTCAGGGACAGCAGGTGATCTGGGCATGAGAGAAGAGAGGATGAGAAGGAGCACCTTCAGCCGGGAGAGACCACCTTGGCTTTAACCAAAGCTGCCTCTCAGGTTCCGTGAGGGCACTGCCCTAGGAAACCAACCACAGGGCTCCTGTTACAACCAACCTGTCCTCTGAGAACCACATGGAAGTAATTAAAGTGAGCCTCAGGCTGCAGCCTGCCAGCCCTGCTTGGTGCTTACTGGGGCTGAGAGCGGTGCCGGGTAGGCCGAGTCCTTGCGGAATCTCCTCTGGTCTGGAGAATGGGGATCCTCCCAGTTCACATTCAGGACCGTGATAACGGCTTTGGGCAGGGCCGGGCCCCCCTCCTCGGTGCTGCTCTAAATTGACATCTCAAACCCAGGTCCTCATCGTCTTGAGACCCCTCAAGGGGAACTAAAGGGGCATCTCAGCCCACTACTGTGACCCACTGCTGACAGTTCTGAGGGAATCTGCTCTGGGGTCATTGGGGTCCTCAGTCCGCATTCACTTTCCTCACCTTGGCTCTAGGTAGGGCCTGGGACACCTTCTTCTGCTGATCTGATGTTTCTCCCCTCAAACAAAGGCTCTCACCCACCTGATGACATAAGAAATAAAGTTGGGTTCACATACATTTGACTTCCACACCTGGGCTCCTCAGTGCTACAAGCAAGGGGGGCTCTCTATTGTCTCTTTTTGGGGGGGGGTTGAGTGGAACCATCACTCTTTATTCCTCACTCTGACTCCTGTGGAGCCCTGGGTCTCCGCCCTCTGCAGAACTGAGGCCAATAAGTCCAACATGCTCACCTCTCTGGGACTCTCCAGACAGAAATGAGGCGGGGGGGGGGGGGGGCGGGTTCCTCAGCCTAACAAATATTCAGGGTTTCCCCAGGGCTGAGGGAAGGGCCAGAATTTTTATTTCATTTCATTTTATTTTATTTATTTTATTTTGTTTTATTAAATGTACATCCAAGTTAGTTACCATATAGTGTAATAATAATTTCAGGAATATAATTTAGTGATTCATCAGTTACATACAATACCCAGTGCTCACCCCAGCAAGTGCCCTCCTTAATTCCATCACCCATTTAGCCATTTGCCCCACCCACTTCCCCTCCAGCAACCCTCAGTTTGTTCTCTGTATTTAAGAGTCTCTTATGGTTTGTCTCCATGTTTTTATATTTTTGCTTCCTTTCTCTTACTTTCATCTGTTTTGTATCTTAAATTCCACATGAGTGAAATCACATGATATGTGTCTTTCTCTGACTCATTTCACTTAGCATAATACTCTCTAGTTCCATCCATGTCGTTGCAAATGGCCAGATTACATTCTTTTTTATCAGAGAAGGGCCAGAATTTGTGAGACCCCCTTTTTAGAGTTGGTGTTCCCTTTAGCCCTCCCTTAGGTCTCTGACCTTAACTACAGGTTGGATTTAGGCCACTGGCCGCCAATATGCTGGTAGGACTTAGGCCTCCTGCCTTACAGAAAATCCCTCAATTCCCTGTGCCCCTAGGGGGGAAATTCAGGGACCTCCATATAGGATTACCCTTACCAAGAGCCTTCCAGAAACAAGCTATAGGGATGCTGCTTTCCCTAAATGGGGAGAGGTCCCCTCATTAGCACTCCAGGGCTTCACCTTCACGGCACTTAGGGCCTAGGCCTCCTCCATCTGCAGGACCCAGGCTACTCCCTTAGATGAAGGCCCTCCTTATCTGAGAGTTTCCAGGCAGAAAGTCTGATAGGTCTGCCAGGCCTCCCAGGGCCAAGGGCAGCAGCGGGACCTAGGAGAGCACCCTGTGTTATGGGTCAGGGTGGTCCCCTCAGTCCCCACTCAAGGTCCTCACCTTGGCTCCAGGCCAGTACTGGGACTCCACCCTCAGCTGGCCAGTGGCCTTACCACCCCCACTCCCACTCCCCCACAAATGACCTCACTTCCTGGAAACTCTGGAGAGGACAGAAGGATGAGTCAGAACTGGCCACAACCGTTCAGGGTCCCCAAGGGCTAAAAGCAGGAAAAGGGCTCCATGGGATCCCAGTGTTCTGGAGTCGGTGATCCCTACGTCCTGACTCAGGGTCTTCACTTTGATATCAGGGCCTGGGACTCCTCCCTCTACTAAATTCAGTAACCAAAATCCAAATTTATTTGGCTTTAGCCTTTACTTCTTGGAGCCGAGAGAGAGAGAGAGAGAGAGAGAGAGAGAGAGAGAGAGAGAGAGGAGTGTGTGTGTCCGCATGCGCGCGCTCGCGGTTAGGGGTGGGGGATGGCGGGAGTAGTGGGCGGGGCGGCGGTAGTCAGAGCCTACCAAATAAAACTGCCCCTGCCTGGAGCCTCCCAGAACCAAAGCAGGCGTACCGGTTTCTATCGCCATCTCTACCGGGAAAAGATCCCCTCATTAGCTACTCAGGACCCTCCTCTTGACTCTACTTAGGGCTTAGGTTTCCTTGATCATCAGAACCAGGGCTACTATCTTAGACCGACGCCTTCCTCCCTGAGACTTTCCAGACAAAACTCGGCCTAACGGTCCTGTCAGGACATTCCATTTCAGACCCCAGGGGCAGTACTTTGTGGCGCCACCTTTGTTACAGGAAGCGGGGGGGAGGGGGGGTGGTGTGGTCCCTTCATTTTACATTCAGGTCCTCACCTTGACTTCAAAGAACTCCTGGGAAGTAATCTTACGTTCCTTGGCAGAATAAATGCTGCGAACACTGGGCGAGGTCCGCGGTTCCAAAGCGGAAGTTCAGATACATCATATTCGGCCATGGCCACGTGGGGTTCTGAGGGCTGACAGCAAGGACATGGTTCCATCCGATCGCAGTGTTCTGAAGTCAGTGGTCTTTAGGTTGTCATTCAGTGTCCTCACCTTGGTGTTTATTCCTCCCCCTACTGACACAAGTCTGCCAGCCCCCAAAGCGAACCCTCACCTTTCCGAGTCCCTGGCGAGGAGTCAGGATGCCCCGTTTCCGACTACCTCTGCCTGGGGCCCCATAGGCTTGAAAAGAGGGCAGGACTCTGTGAACCTCCCTCACTCCAGTTACGGCCAAGACGTCTCCCTCTGCAGAACTGGGGCCTGCACCCTGTTAGACAAGGCTCTCATCCTGAGACTCACCAGGCAGAAATGAGGCTTCTCAGGCTCATAGCTCCACCTGAGGCCTCTCCATGGTTAAGATGGGTGCAGGGGTTTGTAAAGCTCTCTCATTTGTGGGTCTAGTGATGTCCTTCCTCTTTGCTCACTCAGGGACCCGACATTGCTCCTGTTCAATCGTGTGACTCCATCTTCCCTGACATGAGGTTACTCTGCTCAGATCAAGGACTGCTCCTTCTTGAGACCTCCCAGGTGGAAGAGTGAGCCACACTAGGCCAAGGATGTTTGGGTCCTGAGAGGCATACAGCAGATTTGAGTCTCCGTGGAATACCACTGCTCTGGAGTCAGTGGTCTCTACATTCATCATCTAGGGTCCTCAACTTGATATCTATCGATACAACCCAGGAGCCTCCCTCTACTGAAGTGTGGCCCCTTTCTTAGGCTAAGACTTTGACCTTGCTAAGAAATATGAGGAGTGAAAGAAGAATGTCCACCCTGATTGCCCTGCCTGGGCATTCTAGGCCTCACAGCTGGTTTGGCAGGTCTCTGAAGAACCCCCTATAAAGTAGGGTGGTTATCTCCCCAATCTTCATTAATGGGGGTCCTGTATAACTAAAGGATTCCTGGGAAACTCCACATCCATGCAAACTTGAGCAGTGTCCCTAATGCAAACTTTGCAGGTTCCAGTGCCTGACTTCATGTTAAATGGGGAAACTGCAACATAAGGCAGGGGATTCAGGACAGAGATGGGGTGTCGAAGAAAAATGACACTGATCTATCCCTCTTCACAGTAGTCAGAGTGAGCCTCTTATGTGATTTGTTTTAAATGATTTACTTCCTAATGGGAAGGAGCCGTCCAGGATGGTTTTGTGATTCCACAATCTTGAGGTCATTTGACAATGCATATGTAGATAATCATACTGTCACTGGACATTTTCTGCTTCTCCTCTTTGTTCATGCCTTTGATTTACTGTGGTATTCTTTTTTTTTTTTTTTTTATTTATTTATTTTTGGGACAGAGAGAGACAGAGCATGAACGGGGGAGGGGCAGAGAGAGAGGGAGACACAGAATCGGAAACAGGCTCCAGGCTCCGAGCCATCAGCCCAGAGCCTGACGCGGGGCTCGAACTCACAGACCGCGAGATCGTGAGATCGTGACCTGGCTGAAGTCGGTCGCTTAACCGACTGCGCCACCCAGGCGCCCCTACTGTGGTATTCTTAACTGCTTTGGTTATGTATTCCAATCCAGTTCTTTGGACACAGAATCCTTATTTTTACCCCCTGAGAGACATTTTGGAGTATTACGGAACATAACGGTTTGCTTTAGGCAGAGAAGAGTGGAATGATCAGCATGTGTTCTAGATGAATTCAGACCAGGAGTCTAGTCCCAGCCCTGTCACTTAGTAGCCCTGTGAACTTGAGCGCATTACCAAACTCTACACAAAGAACTCACAACCAATATGCTGCTTAGCAACGCTAGTTATGTAATGTATCCTCATTCAAAGTTATAATATACAGTGTGTTTGTGGGAGAGTCTTTCCCCATTGGATACAACTCAAAGTTCTCAAAATTTTTGTCAATGACCAATATTTTCCCTAACTTCCAGCTACCCTTCAATCTAAATCACCATTATTTTCACTCATTTAACCATCAGCAAAAATCTAGACCTTGCCTAGAATTTGCCATATTACATGCAAGATGAAGTAACTGAGTAAAAGAGACCCTTTTAATAGAGTGGTCTGTGGCTCCCCCAACCCAGAGTGAAAAGCGCAGTCCAGTGGGTTCTGAACACTCCACCTCAAAGAAGTATAATCCTTATTACTCAGAAACTCCCTGATGATGTTGTACATAGACCATCTAGTCTGTGCATCGTGTTCAGCTGCCCTGGGCAAGAGCACAGACACCTTTCATTCCTACACCACCTGGAGATTTTCTTTGGTTTAGCCACAATCCCAAAGGCCATGTTAAGGACAAATTTCCATCGCAGCCTTAGTCTTTCATCTCCGAGGCCCTCCATCTGAGGATCTGGCCCCTGCTCACCACTCCCACAGCGTCATCTAGCCCACGAGGCATTCCTACTTAAAGTTATCCCTCACTGAAGGGTTTGCAGTTTCCTAAGGCTCCACACTGCCTGGCCCAAGAACTTTGACACCTGACTGCGTACAACTCAAACCACCTTCCCTCTTCAACCCCCTCCCCCCCTTTTTTTTACTTGTTCTTTAGGTCACAGTGAATATATCACCATCTCTTTTTACATGATAGCAGCATCCAGACTCTAAAATTCAATGGGCAGGGGACAGAACTTATTGTTGCTGTTTTGAGGGTTTGTTTTAAAAGCATCCCCAGGGGGCACATGGATGGCTCAGTCAGTTAAGTGTCCAACTTCAGCTCAGGTCACGATTTCACAGCTCATGAGTTTGAGCCCTGCATCAGGCTTTCTGCTATCAGTGCAGAGACCGCTTTGGATTCTCTGTCTCCCTCTCTGCCCCTCCCCTACACTTTCTCTCTCTCTCTCTCTCTCTCAAAAAGACACAAACATTTAAAAACAAAAACAAATAAAAGCATCCCCAGTAATAACCTGAAGGCTTCTAAAGAGCTCATTCTCAATTAATGACTGGAAATAAACAAGAGAGTGAGCTCGTCAACATTTAATTTCTCTTTTAAATACTTGAATAATCTAAAGAAATCCAGGTATATAATTTTACTTTTATAAAAAGAAACAGTAGAAGGAATTAGGCAAACCAAGAATTGACAATCTTTTTCTTATTTATATTTTTTCTCTTATTGATTAAATATTTACAAATTGCCTACTGTATACTAGACACTGCGCTGAGACTACAACTCCAAATAAGACAAAACATCTGCTTCTTCAAAAACTACTATAGTGAGGTATGATTGACACACCAAAAGCTGTACACATGTAATGTATACAAGCTTGGAGATAAGTACACACCTGCGAACTACCATAACAATCTATGCCATAAACATATCCGTGACCTCCAATAGTCTTCTCCTGTCCTCTTTATTATTTTTTAGGAGTACAATAACAATTAACATAACATTTACCCTCTCAGCAGCTTTTTAAATATCCACTATGACATTGTTAACTATAGGCTCTCTGCTATACATTTCTAGGACTTATTCGCCTTATAGAACTCAAACCGTGTACACTTTGACCAACACCTCTCCAATACCTCTCCTCCCAGCATCTGGCAACCACCATACTATTCTGCTTCTATCAGTTTGACTATTTTAGATTCCTTATATAACATGTATCTGTCCTTTTGTGTCTGGCTTATTCCACTTAACATAATGTCTTTCAGGTTCATCTCTGTTGTTGCAAATGGCAAGGTTTCCTTCTTTTTCAGGTTGAATAATATCTCATTGTACGCATATACCATATTTTCTGTATCCATTCATTCATCAATGAACATTTAGGTTGCATCCATGTCTTGGCTATTATGAATAATGCTACAATGAACTGCAAATAGCTCTTCAAGATCCTGATTTCAATTCCTTTTGATATATACACAGAAATAGAATTGCTGGATCATTTGATACCTCTATTTTTAATTTTTTGAGGAACCACCATACTGCTCCATAATGGCTACACCAATTTACATTCCCATCAAGGGTGTAAAAGCAAGGTCTTTCCCAAATACTTGTACTTAATCAGCTTACTCTCTACTTGGGGAGACAGAAAGACAACACACAATTTAATTGGTGTGCTACGAACACAATATGAGAACTACTCTCTTAACAATTTTTAAAAAATCTTTTAAATATAATCTATTGCCAAATTGGCTTACATACAGCACCCAGTGCTCATCCCAATAAGTGCCCCTCCTCCCTGCCCATCACCCACTTTGCCCCTCCCCCATCCCCCATCAACCCTCAGTTTGTTCTCTGTATTTAGGAGTCTCTTATGGTTTGCCTCCCTCCCTCTAACTATTTTTTCCCCCTTCCCCCATGATCTTCTGTAAAGTTTAGCAAGATCCACATATGAGTGAAAATATATGATATCTGTAAGTGTACAAACAATAAAGCATTGTTACATATAGGCACAATGCTTTACAGCAGATCTCTCTCTGGAACCTATTCATCTTGCACAACTGAAACTATACCACTTCAACAACTTCTTATTTTCCCTATTCCCCAACCCCTGGCCACCACCATTCTACTCTGTGTTTCTATGTGTTTGACTATTTTGGGTAACTCATACAAATAGAATCATGCAGTATTTATCCTTCTGTGACTGATTTATTTCATTTAGAATAATGTTCCCCAGATTCATCCATGTTGTCCCATGTAATAGGACTTCCTTCATTTTTAAGGCTAAATAATATTCCATTGTATGTATACACCACATTTTCTTTATCCTTTTATCTACTGATGGACATTTGCGTTGTTTCCGTATCTTTGATATTGTGAATAATGGTGTAATGAACATAGGAGTGCAAGTATCTCTTTAAGATACTGGTTTCATTTCCTTTGGGTATACACTCACAAGTGGGATCGCTGAATCATGCAGTTCTAATTTTACTTTTCTAAGGAAACTCCAAACAGTTTCTCCATAATGGCTCTACCAATTTACATTCCCACCAACAGCACAAGGGCTCCCTTTTCTCCTTACTCTCACCAACACTTGTTATTTTTTGTCTTTTTAATAGTAGCCATCCTAACAAGTATGAAGTGATATCGTGGTTTTGATTTGCATTTCCCTGGGGATTAATGGTGTTGAGCACCTTTCATATACCTATTGGCCATTTGTGTGTCTTCTTCAGAAAAATATTCAAGTTCTTTACTCATTTTTAAAATTCAGTTATTTGTTTGCTATTGAGTTGTATGAATTCCTTATATAATGTGGATATTAGTCCCTTAGATACATGGTTTGCTAATACTTTCTCCCTCTCCACAGACTGCCTTTTCATTTTTCCACTGCTGTATAGATGCCTTTCAGTTTGATGTAGTTCCACTTGCTCACCATTTTTACTTTTCTTGCCTATGTTTCTGTTGTCATATTCAAAAAAATCTTTGCCAAGATGAAGGTCAAGGAGCTTTTCCCCTATGCTTTTTTTTCTAGGAGTTTTATGGCTTTCAATCTCATTTTTAAGTCTTTAATCCATTTTTCACTAATTTTTGAGTGTAAGTAACATCTAATTTAATTCTTTTGCATGTGGATATTCAGTTTTTCCAACACCATTTACTGAAGAGACTATCCTTTCCCGATCGTGTATTTTTTGGTGGACTTGTCAAAGATCACTTGACAATTTATGCATGGGTTTATTTCTGGGCTCTATTTTGTTCCATTGGTCTGTGTGTCCGTTTTTTGTACTAGTATAACACCATTATGGTGAATATGGTTTTGCAATATATTTCAAACTCAAGAAGTGTGATGCCTCCATCTCTGTTCCTCTTTCTCAACATTACTTTAGTATTCAGGGCTTCTTGTGGTTTCAGATGAATTTCCAGGCTTTTTTTCTATTTCTGTGAAAACTTCCATTGGAATTATGATAGGTATTGCACTGAATCTGTAGATCATTTTGACTAGTAAGAATATTTTTAAAAATATTAATTCTTTCAATCAGTGAACATTGGATATTTTTCCTTTTATTTATTATTCTTCAATTTCTTCCATCAATGTCTCACTGTTTTCAGTGTATAGATCTTTCCCCTCCTTGGTTAAATTTATTCCTATTTTATTTTTGACACTTTTATTTATTTTTTTATTTTTAGAGAGTGTGTGTGTGAGTGAGGGAGAGAGGGAGAGAGGGAGGGAGGGAGGGAGGGAGGGAGGGAGGGAGAGGGAAGGAGAGGGAATCTCAAATAGGATCCACACTGCAAGGAGCTCACCGCAGGGCTTGATCCCACAACCCTGGGATCATAACCTGAGCCAAAATCAGGAGTCTGGCCAGTCAACCAACTGAGTCACCCAGGCATCCCAACTATTTTAAATAGAATTTTCTTAATTATTTTCCAATAGTTTCTTGTTAGTGTGTAGAAACACAACTGATTTTTGTGTGTTGACTTTACATCCTGCAATTGAATACATTTATTAGCTTTAATAGTTTTTTGGGTACATGGGATTTTCACCCTAATCTCCCCTACCCGTAACACAGAGAGGAGTCACAATCTCTCTTAGGGCTAAATTGTGTCAACTTGAGGGAGAGGCTGATGCCAGTAAAGTCTAATTACTTTTCTTATCCATTTCAAGAGCAGCTGATCTCAGTTTTATGCTCACATATAGTATTGCAACTTATTAATTAGATTCTGGACCTTTCATAAAGGTATTTTATTACTTATGTTATTGTCAGTTCTGTGCTTCTGTGGGCAAATAAGGGCTGGAAATTCTGATGCTGCTATGTTGCTGATGCCACTCAGACAAAACCTTTTCTTTTATCTCTTGATCCCAACAATTCTACCACAGGGTTCATTCACATTTGCAAGACAACCCCTGCTCATGTGACAAGTTATCTTGCTCTGGACCAAGAGAAGAGCGGCAAGGATTTTTTAATTTGTTGTATAAAATACCAAAGCGTTTATACTTCTACTGATCAACAGCAACATGTGTGTGATACATATTATTCATAAACACAGATACTGAAATCAAATAAACCTTCTATTACAAGGAACAGTATTTTAAAAGTGCCAAAAAGAACCCCCAGGATAAAAACAGATAAATCTCCCACTCAAGCAAAGCAAGGACAAAAAGAAGACTTATAATGTGTCCCCTCCACGTCCACTTAGGTGCTTCACTACTTAAAATGCTGACCTCTCATTTCCATCACAAGATGACCAATCTCCCCGCCCCAGACTTCACTATATGTGGGAGGCACTGCCGGTTCATGGCCCTGGCACACACCTTGGCCACGGCAGCAGGTTCTCTTCTTCTCACCTCTCAAAGCCTCTTTCCTTCCTTCCTTCCTTCCTTCCTTCCTCCCTCCCTCCCTCCCTTTCTTTTCTTTTCCTTCCCTTTCTTGCTTTCTTTGTGTGAGAGACAGAGACAGAGAGAGAGAGAAAGAGGGAAAGTCCAAGAGCATGCATAGGAGGGGCAGACAGAAACGTAGACATCGGATCCCAAGAAGACTCCACACAGTCAGCACAGAGCTGGACGTGGGTCTCAATCCCACGAGCCGTGGGATCATGACCTGAGCTGAAACGAAGAGTCAGACACCCAGGTGCCGCTCAAAGCCTCTTTATACTTCATCATGCTATGGAATTCAGGACCTCCAAGAGCTGCTGGCAGGAACTGGACTCTATGAGCACCAGTGTTCCGGGTAGATGCTTCCTTCGCTCCTTTTAAGAAAACTCACATTTGTATCTGACAACTCTCTCTACTGACCTGAGATAGTCTTCCTCAGACTAAAGTCTCAAATCCTTGACAAGTGTGATGAAAAAGTGAGGAGATTCTTGGCCTGCCAGCTCTGCCTGGGGCCTTCTAGGCCTGAGAGAAGGCAGGGGCTGGTCCCTCTGGAACAGCCGACACTCTGGAACGCTGCTTTCCCCTTTCCCCAGTCCTGACTCATGGGTATCTTCCCAAAGGCCCTTGTCACTTCCAATAAGGGCTTCTTGGGAAACGCCACATCCTGGAAAACTCTCGAGCAGTTTCCCTACTCCAAACCTTGCAAAGAATGGGACCTTGTCCTTCTCTTTCCTGTACAGGCTTAAGGTCTCATGTAACCACTGTTCTCATAGATTTGCTTTTTGTAGGGAAGATCCTGAGTCAAATGATTTTTTGAGTCCCTGATCTTTTAAGGTTATCTGAAATCACATATGCAGATGATCCTATTGCCTGCAAAAATCATCTTTTTTCCCCTTATTCATGCTCCACATTGATTTTAATACTATTATTGTTCTCGTATGTCATAATATACCTGGTATGGAGTAGTTGGTTGCCCCATTCCTCATACGGAGTTCTCTCACCTTGACACCGTCACGGCTGGGATTCCACTTAATAGCCAGCCTATAAAACCAAGGCCCTCGTTTCCTTGATTCCCTCCAGGCAGAAGGCGGAGGTAGGGGGCACGTGAGCGTGGCAGCTCTCGCCTGTGCCTCCTAGGCTAGCAGCAGAGAAGGGGTTAGGTGCAGCCCTGTCAGATGTGGGTGGGGTGACCCCCATGTCCCCACACAGCATCTTCACTCTGACCCTGTATCCTTCCTGGAACCCCACCCTCTCTGCTAATTTGAAGATACAGCCATCAGACAAAGGTCTCAACTTTCTGGGACCGGAGTTGAAAAATCAATGTTAGCCACAAGCAGCCACGACTCTTCTGGACTCACAGAGCTGACAGTGGGACAGGATTTTATGGGATCCTACTGTTCTGGCTAGGTCCTTCCACTACCCTCATTCAGGTTTATCTCCATTACATCTATGAGAGACCAATACCCCTTCTCTAGTGATAGGAGAACTTGGGTCTCAGACCAAGGTTTTTACGCCAGTGAAAAGCCTGCAGAATAAGGGAGGGTATGCTCAGTCTAACAAATGTGTCTGAGACCTTGTATGTTCAAGAACAGATGGGACCGAAGTCCCTGGCATTCCCTGTATTCTGGGGCAGTGGTCTCCCCAGTCCTCCTACATGGGGCCCTTGCCTCGGTTTCTGTCTCTTGGATTTAAGGCTTCCTGGGAAACTGCACATCTCTGCAAACCCTGGAGCAGTTGCTGCTTTACAATCCTCACAGAGAATGCGACTCTGTCCTGGGAGTGATGTGAAATGGGCAAGCGCTAGCACAAGGCAGGAGTCCCAGGACAGGTGATGGGGTGTCAGGGGAAAACACACATTGATCTATTCCTTCTGTTTATCAGCCTGATGAAGATTCTCATGTAACTTCAGTTCTGCTAGATTTCCTTTCTACCGGTAAGAGATTGTCCAGGCTAATTTTGAGAGCCACTGATCTTTTGAGATTATTTAGCATTGCAAATGTAATCATACTGTCACCTAATAGTGTCCTTTATTTATTTATCCCTCTCAACTATTCTGGCATTCTTTTTGCTCTGGCTATATATTCCAGTCCAGCAGTTTGGACACAAGGCCATTCTTTTTTAGCACCTGAGACGAATTTTGAAGTACTGAAAAGAAAACTGAAATAAACACAGGGTGTGTCTCAGGGTGCGAGGAGTAAAACAATGTAGCCTCTGTAGTAATTCTGACCAGGAGCCTAGGCCCAGCCTTGTCATTTACTAGCCCTATGCCTTTTGGCACGCTGCCAAACTCTAATTCTATGAGCCTCAGGCTTCCCCTGTGAAGTAAGTTTGATAAACCCTATCTTTTAGGACGGTATAATGTACAGAAAGCATCTATACTGAGACATTTGGGAATGGCAGGTATTACTATGATTATCTTGACCTTAGACATTACCATCTGTGCAGCTGAATTTTGTTTTGTTTCATTTTACATCTAAGACATGTCAGAAAATATGCAGTGCTCTGGCCAAGAAAAACCTCCCCATCAGCCAAAATTCTGCTTAGGAATGAAAACTAAGTAGTATGTTCTCTCGGCCCCCTATTTACCAAGATTTTCACTTGTTCTTTTTTTTTTAAATGTTTATTTTTGAGAGAGAGCAAGCGAGCACGTGAGATAGAGAGAGAGCCAGTGGGGGAGGGGCAGAGAGAGAGGGAGACACGGAAATCCAAAGCAGGCTCCAGGCTCTGAGCTGTGAGCATAGAGACCAATGTGGGGATCGAACCCACGAACTGCAAGATCATGACCTGAGCCGAAGTCAAATGCTTAACTGACTGAGCCACGCAGGTACCCCTTCCCTTGTTCTTTATGGAGTACTACTATCTCACCTTCTTCCATAGTGACAGGTGCTCCTATAATCTATAATCGCAGGGGCAGGGGCTGGGTCTTCTTTGACTAAACACCCCCAGTACAAGGATGAAGACTTCCCAAGAGCAGATGCTCAATGTTTGTGTAAAATAAGAGACATGTATAAAGAGGTTTGATTCATTATGATCATATATTATCAAACATTCTTAACAAACATAAACAAATGCAGGTATATGTCTTTTAAATTTAGAAAAAGAATAGAGTAAGGCAAACAAAGAATTAACCAATTGTTACTATATCAATGTACCTATCTGCGTATCTATGTAATCTATGTATCTGTATACCTATGTACCTATCCATCTATCTACGAATCTAGGTTTCTATGTATCTAGTTATCTATCTATCTATCTATCTATCTATCTATCTATCTATCTATCTTCTCATCCTAAGTATTTTAGTGTGGAATTCTTTCACATTTCCAAGGATATCCTATCTTAAAGCCATCTTATCTTGCTCTGGATCAAAAAGTGATTTAACAATTTCTGATCTATATTTCAAAAAAATAAACTCTTACACCTAAAACTGATAAACAGCAATAAATGTGTGATCTGTGTCATCCAAAAACTTATATTCTGAATCTACATAAACTTTCTATTGAAAGGAACAGTGCCTGAAGAATATATTTAAAAAAAGGTAATCAACAAATTATTTGCACCCATGACAAACACTACTTAACAGGCCTTCCCATGACAAAGCGAAGAATCTGACTCAGCCCTCTCTAGGGAGGAGAAGAGCTGCCAGATGTGGCCTGGGAACATGCAGTGGCCTTGGCAGTAGAGGCATGCTTGGTTGCAGCTCTGGCTTGGGCTCTCTCTTCCTCATCTCGCAGAGCCTCTTCATAATGGGGCAGGAAGGCACTGGGGATGGTATTGTGGACCTTGGCCAAAAACTCAAGGACTTTCATCTTGCTGGTTTCAGCATGGGCTCTGGGGCCCCAAAGGAACTGATAGCGTGGAGGATTGCTGTCAGGCACCTGGCGGTACTCCAGGTACTTTTCCTGCACCAAATCTTGGGTGATGAGCTTCCTGGGCTCCCCGAAGATGAAGTGCCTCCTTCCATCATAGACGCCCAAAATATTCAGGAATTCCCAGATCTGCTCCTCAGAGGTGCAGTTGCCATTCAAGAAGATGACACCCAGGAGAGGCATGAGAAGCCCATTCTTCGGAAAGCCCCAGAGATTATCCATAGTGCCATCGTCGGTGAGGTCTAGGTTGCTGGTGAGGGTGTAGGAGTTACTGCCAGGCTTGACTTCCTTTAATTTGAGGCCAAAGACCAGATCCATGCGCTCAGTGGCTCTCCTGAGGATCTCAGCGAACTGCTCCCTGTTCCTTTTGTGGACGATCTTCATCATGTCTATCTTCTTAATGGGCTCCTTCAATTTATACTTATACAGCAGAAACTGTACCAACATCCCCACCTTCCTGGTTAGAGGATCGTTTTGAGCTTTCCCGGTGGAAGTTGAGGCCAGAGAGGAATTTTTACTTTCCTCAACCTGGCTCTTGGCACCTGCCTTAGATCTTCGCCGTGAACCACGTGCAGCAGCCTTGGTGGTGGCTCGGGCTTTTTGAGGCTCCTGGGAAGTGCCAGCAATAGGGGAGCTTGAGGAAGCACCCCCAAGAACAGGAGAGGAGGAAGGAGTAGCCTCTTCTTCCTCTGCTGTAGTTGCCTGAGCACTCTTAAGACCTTGGGTCTCGGCTCTGTTAAGGCGGCGTTTCTCACGAGCACGGAGCTTACTCTTCTGACCACGAGGCATAATGGCTGTGCTCAGAGATAGCAGGCAAGGGTGTGAGCCAGTGGACAGGTGATATGGGCAACTGCAGAAGCGAGAATAAGATGATGTTATCACCTTCAACAGGTAGATTCCACTTTGGATTTATCAAAGGTGACCTCGGCAGGATACTTGAGGATACTGCTCTAGGACCCGACAAAGGCTCCTGTTCTCTTGGTCATCCTATCCCCTAAGAATCTTACAGACAACCACAGAATCCTCACAGTGAGTCTTATTTGCATCCTACTAGCCCTGCCTCGGGTTTACTGAGGTGAGAGCAGATGTTTGCAGTAGAGGCCTCTGTGTTCTGGCATGTTGGGCCCTCTCCATTTATCTTTAGTGTTATCATACCAAGTCTTGGCAGAGACGGGGCACCCTTCCCTCTGCTACCTGTTATTTCACACCACAAAGCTCCCAGGGACCCAGGAGAAGGAAGTGAAGGGGCACCTCAGTCTACTTCCCTGCCCAGTGCTGAGAGCTCAGCAGGGTCCGTTCTGTCCTGAGTTCACTGGGATTCTCAGCCTCATTTAAGGTCTTCACTTTGGTTCCTTAAAAGGCTCAGAACCACTCTCCCTTGTTAACTTTGGTTTAACCTTCAGACTAAGAATATCACCTCCTTTAGACCTGATATAAAGAAGTCAGGGGATGCTCAACCTGAAGGCTCTCCCCTGAGGCTTCTTGGGCTAAAATCAAAGGGTTAAGATGGATGCTTTGATGTCCCCTCTATTCAGGATTGGATGATCCCTAGAGTCCTCACATTAAGGGCATAAGTTCCAAGAGAAGAAGCGAAGACAACCTTAACTGACCAAACGTGGTCTCTCAAGAGTAAAAGCTACTGCAGGCAGGTTGATGTTCTATGGCAGGTGGTCCTCCATAGGATCCCAACTCAAGGTCTAAATCTGGCTCACAACAGGGTCTAAGATTTCTGCCTCTGCTGATCTAGAACCACTCCCCTTGGACCAAGACTCTCACTTTCCTGTTACCATGGAGTGGAAACTGATGAGCACTTCATATGGCATCTACCTTGGAGGTCTCCCAGAGATAATACTAGGCAGGACTTTATTTATTGCTTTTGCAAGAGTGAGGAAGAAGGAGGGGGGAGGGGCAGAGAGAAAGAATCCAAGCAGGCTCTGGGCCATGAGTGCAGAGATGCACGCAGGACTCCAACTCATGAACCATGACACGTGGCATGACCCCATATCCTCCCTCTGCTGGCCTGAGGCTGCCCCCTTCAACCTGGTTCTTCACTTCCCTGAGATGTTCTGGGAAGAAGTGAGTGTAATGTATCATGTCACCATGCCCAAGTTTCCCAAATGTGAAAATAAGGTTTGGGCTTCATGCGGCCCCCTTCTTTCCTGGAGGGATTCCCCCATCATCACTCAGTATCACAACACTGATTCCTGTTTAGGGACTGGGATCCTTTCGCTGAATGGGGCTTATGCCATTAGATACAGGCCGTCACTTCCCTGAGATCACCACCTCGAGAGAAAATGAGGGGGCACCTCAGCTTGCCAGCTCTGCCCCGGGCCTCCTGGGCTGAGTATGCGAGCTGTCGGTATAACCCTGAATCCCCTTAGCTGCTAGAGAAGAACGTAGCTCCCTCGGCATCTGTCTACCCGGCATGGAGCCTCCTAGAGCTGAGTGCAGGGGTGCTTCCCAGAGTAGCCCCCTCTATTGGGTCAAGGTCCGCTCGTTAGCACTCCGGGCCCTCATCTTGAATCTAGTTAGGACCGCCTCCCTCGGTAGTATCGGGACTACTCCCGAGACGGAGGCCTGGTCTCTGAGAACTTCTAGGCCGAATTCCGCCTCACATTCCGCCGGGACCTCCCGGAGCCGGGGCCAAACGGGCCCATGGCGGGGAGGGGTCCCCTCTGTCACGGGGGCGCGGGGAGTCGTCTCCTCGGGTCCCACTCGGCGTCCTCACCTCACTTTCAGCCCGGTCCCGGGAATCCCGCCGCCGCCGAACTAACGCCGCGCGCCCTGCGCCTTGAGGTCCGGGCCCGAAAGGAAGTCGGCGCAGCCGCATCCGGCCCTCGGCGGCGGCCGCCCGGGGTCTCCGAGGGCCGAAAGCAGGAGTGGGGCGCTCTAGGACCCCGCCGCCGAGAACTCGGTGGTCCCCGCGCGTCCTGGCCCAGGGTCCTCCCCACGTGCGTCAGGGCCTGGGGCTCCGCCCCCTGCCGGCCTCCAAAGCTCCACTCTCCTGACTTGCCAGAGGGGAATCTCTGGTCCCGCGGCGCGTGGCTACCCCTTCCTGGGCTGCACAAGCCTGGAAGCACGAACAGGGCCCTGGGAAGCTTTTTCTAAGGGAGTTTTTCCCTCATCAGCTGACGCAGGGTCCTCATCTTCAATTAAGGCCAGGACTCCTCCTGTGGCCAAACTGGGGCTGACGAAGAACTGATAGCTCTTCTGGGGCCTCCCGGGGCTAAGAATAGGGTGGAGATCTGTTTGACAGCCTCTGCTGGTAGGAGGATCCCTGCCTAATAGTCAGGGTCCTTACCATGACTCCTAAGGCCTGGGTTTTCTCTCTCTGCACATCTAGGGCTGTCCCCGCTAGCCCAAGATCCTCACCTGTATGAGACACTCCAGGGAGAATGAGGGGGTTCTTCCACCTCACAATTCTGTCCTGGGCATCCCAGGACAGCACTGGGGGCATTTGTGGGGATATTCTGTTCTGGGGTGAGTCCCTCATTCTGATTCAGAGTCCTCACCCTGACACCTGACCGGTTGGAACTCCTTGTTGCACTGAGGCTGCTCCCATGAAGTCCAAGTATTTACCTCCTGGGGACCTCTGGCGTGGAAGTCGGAATAAGCCACATCCAGACATGCTGTTCTGGATTTCCTACAGTTGAGGACCTAAGCCAGGCTTCATGGAAGCCCACTGTTCTGGCTGAGTCCTTCCATCATTCCTCATTTGGGGTCCTCACGTCCGTACCTGCCATAGGCCGGGACTCCTCCTTCTACTGACCTGGGACTGTCTGTCTTGGGCCAAAATTCTTAAGTCCTTGAGTGGCCTGAAGAGTAAGTGAGGGGTATGCTCAGCCTGCCAGCTCTGTCTGAGGCCTCTACGTCTGAGAGCAGGTGACAGCCTACTGTGATCCCCCACGTTCTGGGGTATTGGTCTCTCAGGCCCTCTAACCTCGGGCTATTCCTCTTGGCCCCGGCATCTTCGGTTAAAGGCTTTCCGGGAAATGGCACATCCTTGCCAGCCCATGAGCAGTTTTCGCTCTGCAAACCTCAGTTCCTGTCCTGGGAGTGACAGCAGTCCCAGGAAGGCGATGGTCTGTGAGGGGTGAAATATGCTGTTATTTTCCTTCTCTTCATCAGCAAGATTGAGTCTCATGTACATTCTGTTCATATAGATTTATACTCTCCAGGGAAGGGGCTGTCCAGGATGACTTTGAAAGCCCCTCATCTTTTAAGGCCATCTGAAACTTCATGTATAGATGATCATGCTGTCACTATGTATTCTTTTTTTTTTTTTTTTTAATTTTTTTTAACGTTTATTTATTTTTGAGACAGAGAGAGACAGAGCATGAACGGGGGAGGGGCAGAGAGAGAGGGAGACACAGAATCTGAAAAAGGCTCCAGGCTCTGAGCCATCAGCACAGAGCCTGACGCGGGGCTGGAACTCACGGACCATGAGATCATGACCTGAGCCGAAGTCGGACGCTCAACCGACTGAGCCACCCAGGCGCCCCTCTCACTATGTATTCTTTTCTTTATTCATGCCTCTCATTTACTTGGGTATTCATACTACTCTGGGAATGTATTCCAACCGGGTGGTATGAGCACAGAGTCCTTCTTCTGGCCGCCTGAGATACATTTTTAAGAAGAAAGGGGCAAACCGAATTAAGAGACACAAGGTGGACCTCAGGGTAGAAGTAGAACAGTGTGGACTCTAGACTAGTCCAGACTAGAGGTCTAGTTTCAAGCCTGTCCCTTAACAGCTGCGCGAATCCAGGCACATGACTAACCTTGGAGAGCATCAGACTCTGAATCTGTGAAGTGGGTTGGATAAGCTCTGTCTTACAGGATGGTGGACTGTAGTTCGTATGTGTGAAGTGCCTGGCACAGTGCATGGCCTACTGACAATTCTACATGGTATTTATTAGTATGATTAATTTGAACCCTAATAATACCACCCCACCCTGCTGGGATTTTTTTTTTAATCCAGCAGCTGTCAGCAAATATGTACCATTCTAGAACAAATAAAATCAAATCAGCCAAAATGTTGATTAGCAAGGAAAACTAAGTAATATTTCCCTATTACACGATAAATCATTCAACACAGGTATAAGGTATAGTTCCCCAGTTAGATGCAACACAAAGCTCCAAAAATGTGCGTCAAGGATCAATAACTTTCTGCCCTCCCAGGGGCCCTTCCATCTAAGCCACCCTTGTTTTCATTAATTTAACCTGCACTAAAAACCTAGAACTCACTATAAGTTAATTTGAACGCCTTAAATTTTTTTTGTCAGTTTTTATTTATTTTTGAGAGAAAGAGGAGACAGACAGACACACAGACAGAGTGAGGGCGGAGGAGGAGCAGAGACAGAGGGAGACACAGAACCCAAAGCAGGCTCCAGGCTCTGAGCCGTCTGCACAGAGCCCGATGTGGGGCTCGAACTCATGGACTGCAAGATCACAACCTGAGCCGAAGTCAGATACTTAGCCTACTGACCCACCCAGGCATCCCTAAAAATATTTTTTCATGTTTATTTATTTTTGACAGAAAGGGAGAGCATGAGTGGGGGAGAGGCAGTGAGACAGAGAGAGGGAGACAGAAACAGAGAGAGGGAGACAGAGGATCTGAAGTGGGCCCTGTGCTGACAGCAAGGAGCTCAAGAACGATGAACCGGTTCGAACTCAAGAACCGTGAAATTGTGACCCAAGATGAAATCGTGCGCTTAACCAACTGAGCCACGCAGGCACCCCGAATGCCCTTTTTATGGAGTGGGCTCTGACAATCCAGGCCAGGTACAAAGAGTGCCTAGTGGCTTCTTAACATCTCACCTCGACAGAATCACCTTTATGTCTCAGAAACTGCCCAGAGACAATGTGGTTAAAACAGAGAATTTGGACACTGCTTTTACCCGCAGTCACAGAAGAGCACACGACACATTGCATCCCCACACTGGGGGATTTCTCGCTGGTTTCCCCACAACCCCAAAGTAACTTTAAGGGCAGTTCGCCATTCTAGGCCTCACTCAGGGCCTTCACCACGACTCCTGGCAACTCCTAGGACACTGGCTGTCCTTGCCTGCGGCCATCTCCCTTCACACCAAGGCCTTTGCCCTCTCTGAGACCCTTATGGGGAAGCGAGGGGACATCTCACATCACTGTCCTTGCGTGAGACCTCCTAGAGTTGATGGCAAGACCCCTCCCTCCTGCAGTGGGTGGTCTCCTCACCACTCATTCTGATTCCTTACCTTGACTCCTAGCAGAGTCTGGACTTCCTCCCTCTGCCAAACTGGGATCACTTCTTTCAGACAAAGGACCTCACCTCCATGAGTCCCCTGAGGAGAAAATAACACAAGACAAAGTAATATAGGACTGTTTATACACACGCACACGCGCGCACACACACACACACCTGGCAAAACTACATTGAGGGGGAAATAAAGGTCCTTTGCAATTCTGCCTGAACCTCCCGGGTCTCACAGCATGGGTGGGACAGGACCCTGAGGTCCCTGTCTTCTGGAGTTATATTATTCTTCTCCACTCATATGGGAGGTCCTCTGCGAAATCATTGTACTCAGAGAAAGTCAAGTTCGAGGGCCTGCAAGGGACCTGTTGCCGAGGCGGTGACAGTAATGAAGGGTGGAACAGCAGACCACAGCTGCACCTGCGCATCTTGCTGAGACACTGTTCCAGGGAATCAAATATACCTCCCGGTCAGTGCTGCAGGAGTGTTTCCATCAGCACTGCCAAAAATAGGACGTGTGAGGTAATATTAGGTGCCACTAAAAAAAAAGTGAAATCATTTTAGAGTAAGCTGGCTTTTACAAAGTTGAGTAGGTTTTAGTTTCTGGTTTTGTTTTCACTGCAAGACTTCCCAGAGCCCTCAATATACTAGTATGTACTGAGAAACTCCAAGGGGGATAATATAGCATAATGAGTTTTCTTAATATATTTGACTGTGGAAAATGTGCCCTCCTACCATTTTTTCCCTCACATTGAACCTCAAGATTTCAACAAAGAATATTTTGGAGATGCTGTCTATCATGCTCCTGGAAGACCCTCAGCTTATTTTCTTGGATGTTTTTGGTCAAAGTGCAGCGGCCCTTGGGTAGGGCAAGAATATAGGCCAGGGACATTTTCAAAATAAAATAATCTGCTTTAGTGCCTATAAGGATGATATCTAAAGCACACGGCCATCTCTCAGTAAGTGACACAAAATATGAGCTCTTCGGGTACTTTTCTGAATTTTAACTTAGAGTTAACAGGAGCTAGAGTTAACCACATTCACAGCTTGCTTGAGATGCCTGACCACTGACAGACACAGTCTAAGGTTTGCGTTAAATATAGGTCACCCTCAGTTTCCCAGGCAACGATACTGTATTAGGGCTACTAAAAGGAGAGTGGATGCACATTTCCCCGGCCCCCAAGCCTCCAAGGAGGGAAATCGGCTAGAGCCGGCCACCTGTAAGGGACCTCATCAAAAACGGGCCTAAGTACAGGGTACACGTTCAGCCTCAGCGGTGAATGGGAATGTCTGGAAACCACAAGGGAAAATCCCATCTTATGAAGTGGCTTTACACAGCGTGAGCAGAATAGGAATGTGGGAATGTGGAAAGCTACGCAAGCGTCTACAGTGCATCCAAGTGGTACTGGATACCGCATCCTTCGAGAGACGTAATTCTGGGCCTCTCTGGATGCTGGGACTGAGGTTATTGATATTCTTTCCGCTACTCTGATACTGATTAGCTCTGAAACCAGAGCAAGCCACACTCCTTAGAGGACATATATGGTAGATGTACCTGAGAAAGACCAAGGCATGGAATGGAGACGGGGTCAGAGCAATGACCCAGAGATGCCTGCAGAAGTCTAGATGCGTACTCCCAAAACACACATCCACTTTCCTCTTTACAGTTCAAATACATTTTCAAACTAAAGCAATTTCCTAGGCAAAAATGGAAAACAAATTCGGCCCTTATCTTGGGATTTGGACTTAATGGACACAGGTAATTCGAAATGTACTGATGTGACCAAGTTAATTTCTTAAATCCTGTATTTCAAGCATGTTCAAAAAAAAGAGACACAAGGTGGTGGCTCAAGATAAGTGACATTCGAAAAATAGCATATGAGTAACATATTTAGAGCTATATTTATCGCATCTCCTGGGTAATTTTAGTTTTCATTAGTGCCTTCAACTCCCAGTGGAACAAAACTCATGAGTGTCATTAATATACTGTTTAGTCACATACAGGCTAATTAATAAAGATATTAGATATAACCATGTCTAAAACCTGTGCCTCCGGCATATATTTTAGCAATAGCTCTTCAATGAGACTTTAGTGTTTACGTATTTCCCTCTATATGTGGACAGGTGTATGATTTTATATTATAAAATTCTTTATCAGGGAATTGGAGCAGGGCTGTGGGGCTTTACGAAAAACCTTTTCAGTTGAAAACATGCCCTTCGAGGAGCCAGCACTAGTGAAAGATGACTTCAGGTTTTATAATTCTGTGCTACCACATACCACTCTTTTATTGTAGAGCAAGAAACCCAGAACAAAATAAAAACATCTTCATCAATGCTGAAGTGGGTTTAACCAGACTACCAGACTTTCGAAGTGCAAGTTTTGTTTTAGAGAATCACTCTTATGTTCCTTCTAACTGGTTTGTCCATTTTATTATGAAGCCTATTTAAAAGTATTAACGTGTAATCTTTAAAAGGGTCATTGTCAAGAGGTAGGAAAATAGCAAAGGCGTGGGGGAAAACAACAATAACAATATCATCTCCACTACTCAGGGACATCTGCTGCTATCAAACTATTTTCTTACTTGTTCTTAGGCAACTGTGGAAGGATCTGAAAAACAAATCTCAGCTTGGCATACCCCAACCACCTAGCGAACAATGGCAGAATCCTACCACCCAGTTAGTTCTTTTCAGTTTGCAGATGGGTAAAGAAGCTCAGCCCCAAGAAAAGAATGCTGCTTTTTAAATGATTCCTCCCTACTTTTCTTCCTCCAGTGACTCTATACTGCTTTGATTACCGCAGGGCTTTGCTTACGCTGTTGACAATGATTTTTCCTTTAAAAAAGAACCCCGGGGAGAAAATAGCTTAAAAACTGCATAGGATATTCAGAGAGCAGGAATAAAGGGAGACAAAGATCCACCATCAGGATGTGAACTTTAGGCCTTGTCAGTGATTGACAGACAACACCTAACAGAGAATGACACTTTCCCCCAAACTTCAGTCTACTAAACATTCAATCACCAGGTGGCCTACATATGTTATGTATTTCTTTAATGAGTTGGATTTGATGTGGTACTTGTGACTGAAAGCTAGAGGTCTAGATCAAGTGTCTGTGACAGAGAGATGGGGCCTGAAGTTCTTCAATTATCTCAAATGTGTTTCCAAGTCCACATCGGTAGAACTAAGATTTCCCTGGCTTCCAGTTCCTGACTGAAGATGACACAGGTATACTATGGGGAGAATAAAATGGACTCCACACTAAGAGTGATCAAGACCATCTCTTTTGCTTTTGTTGAGGTTGAGAGAGAGAGAGAGAGAGAGAGAAACAGAGTGCATGAGTGGGGTAGCGAGAGACAGAGACACAGAGAGACAGAGACAGAGAGAGAGAAAATTAATCTTAAGCCGGCTCCATGCTCAGCAGGGAGCCCAACATGGGGCCCCATCTCACAGTGCTGGGATCATGACCTGAGCTGAAATCAAGAGTCAGACACTCAACCGACTGAGCCACACAGGTGCCCCAAGACCATCTTTCTTTAATGACAAAAACCACTAAGTACTTAAAATCCAGAACAACATCAGTCAACAAAAGGTACAAAAGCTATTACAGTATAAGTTAATAACTAAGTGCTGGTGAACTTAAAAGAGCTCTATTTAAATCAGGGGAGATCCGTGTTAAATTCAGAGTCCATTCATGTATCTGGAGTACACAATAATGCCGCAGAGAGGCCCACAAATGACGCAGGGGAAAAGTGAATGCATGTAGTAAATTGTGTCTATTTTCGCTGAGGGAGAGCAATGGACAAAAGAACTCGTGAGTTCTTCAAAAGCAGTGGGCTCCATTCCCCGTGGTAAGAAAAATCACTTGGGGACTTTAGGAAGAATACAGATTTCCAGGCCCGCTGCACCCCCCTCCCCCCCCCCCCCCAGAATCAAGAGGAACGTTGTAATGCAGCTTTTAAAAAAAGAAGCCTCAGTGATTCTGATGAGAAGCCAAATTTGGAACCACATTGTTACCCACACTGATGTCTTGCTAGCACTTCATTACAAAGTGTTAAACTCTTGGAAAATAAGGCTTTTTCAGAAAATAAAAAAAAGTGTTTTCTATTTAAATACAAAAATACTAATTGAAGTCCATCGATACCTTCGAACTTCTATGAAAATGTTTGCTGATCATTTTCAACTGCTGAGTCATTCCTTCAGTAACGAGCATTTTTCTTAGCTGACTGTGGACATCTATTCAAATATAGGCCTCAAACTGTCCAGAATGTATCAGGACGGATAAAATAAGAACAGCTCAAAATGTTACTTGAGACCTTGCTAAGGCACCATTAGTATTTTGAAATTTTTTTTTTTGTAGGTAAGAATAAAAACAGAGTTTAGGTCACATATAATTTTCTTTTTCCATTCCCTTTTAAGACTTCTCCATGTATTTATTAACTTCTTTTCATTTCTATACTTAGAATTCTTCATAGCCTTAGATTTACAACTGAAAGTAGCCTTACAGTTGAAAGTCGGTCTACAGCTTGTATAAAGGTCACATTTCAGGTGTTGATTAACTGTTCAATAAGCATTTTTCTTCTCTGTCAAATGAATTTCCAAGAGGAGGACCACATATTCTTCTTCTTTAATATCCAGAATATTCAGAGTTATCTGAATATCTATATCTATATATTTTATATATATCTATATATATTTATATATATTTATATGTATTAAATATATTTATATATAATATACAATATATAATTATATGATATATAATATAATATATAATATATATTTATATATATCTATATCTATTGATATGATCATATTATTATTTTCTTCTTTAGCCTGTTGATATAAGGGGTTGTATTAATTGATTGTCATAGGTGGAACTACACCTTGCATCCCTGAAATAAATCACATTTGGTTGGGGTATATAATCCTTTGTATACATTGTTGGATTTGATTTGCAAATATTTTGCTGAGAATTTTCACATCTATCATCCTGAGACATATTGGTTGGTAGTTTTTCTTTCTTGTAATTTCTTTGCCTGTTTGGGTATTAGAGTAATGCTGGCCTCCGAGAATGAGTTAGGAGGTTTCTATTTGACTTCTACTTTTTGGAACAGATTGGAGAGAATTAGTGTGATTTGTTCCTTAGATTCTTGGTAAAATTCACTAATGAAACCACTTGGTCCTGGTGCTTTCTGCTTTAAAAAGTTATGAATTACTGGTTTCAATTTCTTTAACAGTTATGGGCTTATTCAGATTATTTCTCCCTGTATGGGTTTTAGAAGATATGCCTTTCAAAGAATTGGTCCATTTCATCTAAGTTATCAACTTAGTTTTGAGATTTTCAAAGTGCCAAGTTTTGTTTTCATTGACTTTTTGCTATTGATTTCCTTTTTTATAATTAAAATTTTTTTTAATGTTTATTTATTTTTGAAGAAGAGAGGGACAGAGTGTGAACAGGGGAGGGGCAGAGAGAGAGGGAGACACAGAATCCAAAGCAGGCTCCAGGCTCTGAACTGTCAGCACAGAGCCCGACGTGGGGCTTGAACTCACAAGCTGTGAGATCATGATCTGAGCCAAAGTTATACGTGTAACTGACTGGCTCACCCAGGCACCCCTCCTTTTTTCCAATGTCAATGATTTTTTGCTTTTAATTCTGTATTTTTTTCTTGCTCACCTTGAATTTAATGTGTCCTCCTTTTTCTAGTTTTCCTAAGATGGAATATACATTATTGATTTTAGATCAATCTTCTAATACATGCATTCAATGCTACAAATTTCCCTCTAACAGTGGGTTTGCCACATCCCATTAATTTTGACAGATTTTCTTTTTCATTTAAACATATTTTTCATTTTTCTTGAGTTCTTTATGTGTAATTTAGAATTGTATTGTTTAATCTCTAAATATCTTATGATTTCCCAGCTATCAATTACTGATTTCTATTTTAAATCCATTGTGGTCTGAGAGCATACTTTTATGGTGTCTATTCTTTCATACTTGTTAAAGTGTGTTTTATGGCCCAGAATGTGATCTACCTTGGTGAATGTTTCATGTGAGCTGGAGAGGAATGCATATTCTATCACTGTTGGACCAAGTGTTCTATAAATGTCAATTAGATCCAGTTGATTGATGGTACTATTCAGTTCAGCTAAGTCCTTACTGATTTTCTGCCTGCTGGATCTGTCAACCACTGATAGGTGTTGAAGTCTCCAGTTATAACAGGAGATTTATCTATTTTTCCCTGCATTTATCACTTTCTGTCTCATGTATTTTGATGCTCTTTTATTAAGTACACATTAAAGATTGTCATGTTTTATTAGAAAATCAACCCTTTTATCATTATGTAATGCACCTCTTTATCAGTGATCATCTTCCTTGCTATGAGGCTGCTTTGCCTAAAATTACTACAGCTACTCCACCCTTCTTTTGATGAGTGCCTGCCAGATGTATCTTTCTCTGTCCTTTTACATTAAATTCATCTGTCTTTATGTTTAATGTGGGTTTCTTGCAGGCATCTAGTTTGGCCTTGTTTTTATTCACTCTTAAAGTCTCTTTTAATTAGTCTATTTGGAGCATTCACATTGAAAGTGATTACTGACTTATCTGGATTAATAATATCTACTGTATTTGTAACTGTTGTCTATTCATTGCCCTGGTTTTTTTGTGTCTGTTTTTGTCTTCCACTCTTTTTCTGTCTTTTCTGGTTCTGACTGTTTTACATGACTCCATTTTCTCTGCTATCTTAGCTTATCAATTATACCTTTAAAAAGAAAACCTTTTTAGCAGTCGTCCTCAAGTTTGAAATATACATTTACAACAAATCTAAGTCCACATTCAAATAATATTATATGGTTTCACAGGTAGTGCATGTAACTTACAACAGAGTATTCCCAACTCCTTCTTCCACCCCTTATTACATAGCTATCATTCATTTCACTTATAAACTACATTCATTGGAAACACTGTTGCTATTATTATTTTGAACAAATTATGCTAGATCAATTAAGAATAAGAAAAATAAAAGGCTCTATTTTACTTGTATTAATTCCTTCTCTAACACTTTCTTTGTGTGTTTCTGACCTCCATCATTTACCTCCTGTCTGAAGAACTTCTAACATTTCTTGCAAGTAGGTCAACTGGTGAAAAGTTCCTCAACTTTTGTTTGTCCGAGAAAGTCTTTTTTCTCCTTTACTTTTGAAGGAGTTTTGCTAGATATGGAATTCTAGGATAGTGGTTGGTTTTTTCATTACTTTAAATATTTCATTTCATTCTGTTTTTGCTTGTATGGTTTCTGAAGAGAAGTACAACTTAATTCTTGTCCTTGTTCCTCTACAGGGAAGGCAGTTTCTTCCACTGGCTTACTTCGGGATTTTCTCTGTTTTTGAATTTTATGCAGTTTGGATATGCCTACATGTTGATTTTTTTAAAATATATTTATCCTGCTTCTGCTCTGAGCTTTCTGGACCTACGGTTTGGTGTCTGTGTTTAATTCTGGAAAACTGTCAGCCATTAAAGCTTCACATACTTCTATTCCTCTCCTTCCTCTACTTCTGACTGCGATATTACATATATGTTACACCTTCTGTAATTGTCCCAGCGTTCTTGAATACTCTGTTCAGTCTTTTTCATCCTTTTTTTCTCTTCGTATTTCAGTCTTGGAAGTTTCTACTGATATATCCTCAAGCTCATTGCTTCTTTCCTTGGCTGGGTATAGTCTACAAATAAATCCGTGAAAGACATTTTTCATTTCTGTTGGTGTTTCTGATTTCTAGAATTTTCTTTTAATTCTTTCTTAGAGTTTACATCCCCCTGCTTATATTACCTATGTTTTCTTGCATGTTGTTCACTTTTTCTATGATAGTCCTCAGAATATTAATCATAATTATTTTAAATTCCCAGTCTGATAATTACACAATCTTTGTTATATATGACTCTAATTCTGATGCTACTTTGTCCATTCAGATTGTGCTTCTTTGCCTTTTAGAATGCCTTACAGTCTTTTTGCTGAAAGCCAAACATGATATACCAGATAAAAGGAACTGAGATAGTGAGAGTTTTAGGTTTATCTGCCTGGTACTTAGACTATGTTTACTGCTTGCTGTAATTGCGGTGTCAGAGGCTGTAATTTCCTTTAGTGTCCTTGTTTTTTCTCCCCCTATTGCCTTTGAGTTTTCCTAGCAACTTCTTAAATAGGGTCTGAGGGCATCTAGTTCTTTTAACTGTTATCTCCTTTATTATACATGAGCCCTACTGACGTGGTGGTAAGGTGTGGGGGAGGGGGAGCATTCTATAGTTCTACGGCTAGGTCTTAGTCTTGTTTTTTAATGTTTATTTTTGAGAGAGTGTGGGTGGGGGAGGGGCACAGGGAGAGGGAAACAGAATCCAAAGCGGGCCCTGCGCTGACAGCATAAAGCCTGATGTGGGGCTCGAACCCATGAACCATGAGATAGTGACCTGAGCCGAAGTCGGTAAGCCACCCAGGAACCCTGAGTTCTTAGTCTTTCAGTGAGCCTAAGTGGGTATTTCCCTTCCACCATATGGAAGGCTAGAGAGAGCTGGGTTGAGTACTCTTCCCCCGTGTCACTTAGGCTTTGGTAAAACTCTAGTTGACAGTGCTCTCGTAAAGTAATTTCCCTTGAGGAAAGGTCTACTTAAGGAGAACAGAGGACTCTGCGGGTGTTTCTAAAGTGTTACTTCCCCCTTCCTCTCCCTAAAGTATGAAGGGATTTTTCTCTGATCTTTATACTGACAACTTGATGGGGCTCCTGAAGGCAAAACACAGGAAAGGATTGGGGTGGGGGTGCTCCTAACATTGGGCCCCCTGGGAGTTTTGAACTCTCAAGCTTGTAGACACTGAGCCTGCAGCAATTCATCAGTTTCAATGTAAAGTTTTCTGCTATTCTGGTTCTAGTTGTGGGCTTCTGCTCATAATCAAGACCTAATGAAGGCCTCAGAGTTCTTGCTTCCATTTGAAATTGCAGTGCTCTGACCTTGGCACAGAACAGAAAGTTATTTTCTAGCCTGCTTTTCTCCATCCTGTCATATCTTGAAACGGGTGTGCCACATGTCAACGGGTCCTAACTATGAGCTGAACTGTGCCTAACATTCATATGTTGAAATCCTAACCCCCAGGTGACTATACTGGAGATAAATCCTCGAGAAAGGTAATTAAGGTCAAATGAGGTCATAAGGGTGGAACTCTCATCTGACAGAACTGGTGTCCTTATAAAAGAGGAAGAAATACCAAAGATCCGTTTTTTCCTTCCCCCTTGCCCTCTCCCTTTCCCTCTTTCTCTTCACCATGTGGGGACTCAGAAAGTCCTAACATCTCTCAGCAGAAACTGAACCCTACTAGAACCTTGATCTTGGACTTTCTAGCCTCTACAAGTGTAAGGAAATCAATTTCTGGTCTTTAACCCACCCAGTCTTTGGTATTTTGTTATGGCAGCCCTAGGAGACAGCGCCAATCCTTTGTTGAGTAATGTAACTTGGTTTCTGGAGAAGTCCTAGTTTGCTGGTATCGAAAGATAAAGTGACTACAGTGTTTCCCATTACTGTCTTCTCTCATGCATTGTTGTATTTCCCTTTCCAGTACTGCAATATGATCTTCTGAAGATTCCATAGCTTTGTGGCTACTTTTGGCTATTAAAATTTAGTTCAAATTAAAGCATTGATTTCAAACTTGTTTTAAACTTCATCTTTTTTTCCTTATCCTCAGGTCAGGTTTGAGTGGCAGTCCTGACTGCTGGATCTGAGCTGGATGGTGCGGGCAGGGTCTGGCTGTGAGACAATGCTTTCCTCTCTCTCTGAAGCTTAACCTCTCTGAGGCTATTCTTGCTTCTGTAGTATCGACAGGCTTAAGAGGCAATCTGTGTGGCAGTGCCCAAATTACTCATCTTTTCATGGGACACACATAGAATTCTTCATAGGTCTCCGAGGAGCCTCTCTAATATGCTGTTCCCTGGACAGTACAGGCCTCCATGTAGCAGAACATCCTCCAGGCTCTTGCTGATGAGGTGTCTCAGCTAGGAGCCAGCCTCCCTGATTGGGCTATTAGCAAAATTGCTCTAGCCAGGTAATCTTGGCAGGGATCACTGGAAATTCATACATTTTCCCCATGCCCAAAGGAGGGAATTCAGATTTTTCCACTGCTTCCCTCTCTCTGCAATCATCCCTATCTGTTTAACCCTATTCCTCCTTCTCAGATATGCACACAGGTGAAATCCTACACTGTGTTTACCATTTTAATTTATGTCAAAAGAGCAGGTCTTTAGAAATAAAATGGACTCCTTAAAACAAGAACTAATGACCTTGAGAACTCACCTTTGTAAATCTTATTCTCTAATTCTTGAATTGTTGTTCAATTTCCATGGGATGAATCTTTGACTTCATTCAACAAGCATTTACTGAGCACCCAAAGTATACAGGGCACATAAATAAAATTTTCCAGAATTCTCTCTGCCCTCAGATACTTCAGGAGAGCTAATATAGCTACATAGTTTTTTAATGTTTATTTCTGATAGAGAGACAGAAAGACAGAGCATGAGCGCGGGAGGGGCAGAGAGAGGGAGATACAGAATCTGAAGCAGGCTCCAGGCTCTGAGCTCTCAGCACGGACCCCGACGCGGGGCTTAAACCCACGAACTGTGAGATCATGACCTGGGCCAAAGTTGGATGCCCAACCAACTAAGCCACCCAGGCGCCCCTAAATATTTTTAATATCAAGAAGGTAAAAGATGACAGGTGACATAAGAGAGTGTTGTGAGAATTCAAAAAGGAAGAAAAACTCTATTTGACTCACCCAGGAAAGACTTAGAGGACAGGACACTTGGGCTGGGTAGGACTTATGTATCAGACAAAGAAAAGATATTCTACATTACAAAACAACGGCACAGAAATGGAAAATCACTTGAAATTGTTGGGGAAAAGATACCTTCTTAAGGTATCTCTCTTTGATGTTAATACTGGAAGCAGAAACATACAGGGAAAGGAAGACATGAAGGAGTAGAAAGAATTAATTAAGCAGCTGGATTTTTCCACTTTTAAGTAGGTCTGTGTAACACTTTGCACAAACTGGATACTGATAAATATGTCTCAGCAGCTTGACTGCTAAATCCCAATTATGCTGAAACTTCTCATTCTTTTCTACTAAATCCATAGATATTAAAGAGTTCTGTAAAGCAAATTTACATCTTTTTAATTTTTTTCTAATTGGTCAGTCATTCACTGTGTATATCTAGCCACCATGAGAAATACAAAAGTTTTAACATTCTCACCCCACAAGGAGCTTAAATTTTATTTTCCTTTCCCTGATTTGTTCTTTTTACCCAGACAGGAAAATAACTGATGCTCATGAGCCTGATTTGATTATAGTTGAATCATTCAACCCCAACCCCCAACACACACTTCTGTTCTTTCCAGTCCTGTCATTAAGAGAATGTAGGAATACCTCCTGACATACTGCTAACCTAAGTTATTACTACTGGTTACTACTGGAATAGAATGGTTGTATTTTGGCTCTTTCTCATCGAGAGCCAAAAATGAATTTGTGAGTTTTTAATTGGCATATTCTTTCTCTGTGATTTCCATGAGGTTTCAGTGACTGCTTTTACCAGGTATCTATGTATGCCTTACACAGCTTTTCGAAATGAAATGCCAATCAAACTGCTATTCACATTTCAAAAATGAAGATAATCTATGTATAAGAAACAAGGTAAAAAAGCAAAGCTCGTTATTACAGGAATTTTAATTTTAGCAAGATCTCTTAACTCAGCCCTTCCAACGTGACTGGTCTAATCTCTGCTGTTGATTACCATAGGCAAGGTATATTTGAATGAATGTAAAGCAGAGAGGCTTGTTAGAACAGTCCATTCCTCAGCTGATCATAATCACATCCTTTTTAACAATATACATGCTACCTGTAGATGTCACTATACCCTTATAATTCTTCTCAGTGACCTAAACTCCACATCAAGCCCCTACAACAGTCAGAGAAATATTTGAAGGAATGGTGAAATTCTGTTTTCCAAACAGAAAACTAAAAGGTAAGGTTTCCCAGAATATAAAATATAAAATCGCAAATCAGTAACACACAGACCAGGAGTGCTTTCAAAGGTAGATAATTATATTTACCACCTTTGTTTCATTAGCCAACTTGATAACCTTTCAGGTTAAAAACAAGATCCAACCAAGAATGTGGCTATTACTTCTCGTTTGTTGTATATTTTCATTTAAAAAAATTTTTTTAATGTTTATTTTTGAAAGAGAGAGAGTGAGTGAGAGACAGACAGAGCACAAGCGGGGGAGGGGAAGAGGGAAGGGAGGCACAGAATCTGAAGTGGGCTCCAGGCTCTGAGCTGTCAGCACAGAACCCGACGCGGGGCTGGAACCCACGAACCATTGAGATCATGACCTGAGCTGAAGTCAGATGCCTAACCGACTAAGCCACCCAGGTGCCCCTTGTTGTATATTTTTAAATGATCTGTAAAGTCTTAGCCTAAAATTAACAGAATCATGTTTCAATGACCGTTTTCTCACAAGATATTAGAGGAGTTGAATAAAATGGATTTCTTGTTTAAAAAAAAGATTGTGAAAATGATGCTTTCGTGGATTACTTAATGGCAGAAGAAATACAGACAAATATGCCTGGTTTTAAGAATAGGTTCTTGGTTTGGCAGCCTTTTGCCTGAGACCTGGAATTGGCAAAAGCTCAAAAACTAGGCATGAGTGATTCCTTGTCCTCTCTCCATTCAATTGCATGACACAGCAGTTAACACACAGGATGGCATGCTGTATAAAACATTCATGACAGGAGTACAGGAATTTGGGCAAGCCGAGCACTCAATTACGATACGTGAAGTAGACTATGGATGTTGAAAGAACAAGTAATCACAGGCATGGGTGCTACGGTTTCGGCAGTTTTCCTCCTTGCGCTGGACTACCTAACACGGGGCCCAGTTTTTTGTTCGTTGCACCGTCATGTCCCTTTTGTTAATGTGGGCGTATGGAGTACTTTATCGCAGCGTGTAGCATACCAAAGTGTTTCAGGTGGGAAGAGAAGGACACTCAGAAGTGACTTAGGTACCTTATGAGGCCTAGAAGGTCAAACTCGGCCTAAGTTGAAAAGACAGAGACCTTCCCCAGGGAGAGAAGCACAGCCAAAGCTAAGGCAGTAAAGGATCTCAGCTTTTCAGAGGCAAAGAGGGATGGAGAAAAGGAGCTCCAGTTAATTAAAATCAGCTTCTCAAGTAGGGAAGCCCATGTCCAGGCTCTCCTCTGGTTGATGCTGACTGTCAAAGGGCACGGTTCACAAAAAACTCCACTGGATCAACAGGAGGATTGCGGAGTCATATCCTTCTACACCACCGGCCAGAAGAGAGAAAAAAATCAAATGATGTAATTTGAAAGGACCAGGAGTCAAAAATAAAAATAAAGTAAGGTATGTAGAATGCAAAAATCTGAAATAAACCCCATACATGGGTATGGATTTGGGCAAGGGTCACTGATGGAAAGGCTTAGTTGAGGCATACTGAAGCCAGGGACGGCCACTGCCAACGCTAGCGAGGCCTCGCATTATGGCGATTTGTAAATATTCTTCACACTCCCTGTTAGAAAGCAACTTCTTAGAGGGATAAACCAGAGTCTCATTCATCTTGGTTCCCCCATGGCATCAAGAAAATCATCTGGCACCTAGTTGACTCTCAAAAATCATTTGTTTATTTTAGTTTTTGTTTTTTGAGAGGGGGAGAGGGAGAAAGAGAGAGAACCCCAAGCAGGCTCCACACCCAGCACAGAGACTGAAGCAGCGTTCAGTGTCGTGACCGTGAGATCATGACCTGAGCTGAAATCAAGAGTCGGACAATGCAACCGACTGAGCCACCGAAGTGCCCCATAAAAATCCTTTGTTTATTAAAGAGACAAATGGAAGTAAATGATATACAGTGAGAAAAAACAAACAGTTCTTGGGTGCTGTCACTGAAAAAGAATGGGAGGCCAGCAAACAGTCTGAATGTTTAAATTTGGAGACTGAAAAGTTGGCGCTGCTGTCAGACACAGAGAACACAGACGGAAGATTCAACGCCTTTGGGGATATACGGAGATGGTCCGTATTTAATGGAAGAGTATCTAATAAGCTGGGCTTAAATCTGACTGGGTGGAAATAAGATATTAGGAAAGGGGGCAGGAAAGGCAGATTTGGGATTCCTTGGTAGAGAGAACACATGTAAATTTTCAGAATGGATGAACCCCTGAGAGAATGTATATAATGTACTATGTATATGAAGAAGGTTGAGAACTCAACATGTTGGGATATCTGGAATTAACAGGTGGGAAAAGAGAGAGAAGAAAGAGCCAGCTGAAGGTAGAAGAGTGTTATACTAGCTGAGAAAAGACAATTAGGGGGGAAAAAAGGCAACCATGCTATAAGAATGAACAATATATAACAAAGGAAATTAGATGGAGAAATAAAACTAGCAAACAACAACAAAAAACCCTTTACTCTTTTTTCCAAGAGGTCTTTAGTCGCCTAAGAGAGTTGCCTTACTGTGACATGGTACACTGATAAGTTAGACTTTTGACAGTTCAGGAAGAAGTTGGAAGGGGTGAGGGGGGAGGTCAGTGGGATAAGTGGTAGGGAAATGGACACCACATATATAGGAAAAATGTAAAAAAGAAGATGTCTTAACAGAACAATTATGTAAGCTCAAGGTGCATGCAATCATTTTTTTTTTTTTCACTCCATGGCACTTTGCCTTCTCCATGGATGGGTGAACTAGAACTGAAACTAGACTAATCTCCCGTGTGGAGAGGTGTGAGAAATAATAAGGAGGACACACCACTGAAACATTTATCTATGATTTTTATATTAAGAGAAAACAAGTATTTATTTAGTTTAGAAGTTTTTACACCTCGTTTTTTGGGGCAGAAGGTGTATGGGCTATTCTGAATCTTTTGAGAACTATGCTCCCCCCCAGAGGGAACATGCACACTGAAATTTACCTGAAATTACAAGAAGATCTAGGAATCCCTTCCAAAGATCCCAGTGTTAAGGACCCCTAATTTAGGAAATAGCCCGCAAATTCACTGCCGTGACTCTTAAAGGGAGAAGAATACAGTAGGAGCCAGGAGTCCTGAGACCCAGCTGCACTTCTCCCAGCTCAGCTGTGTCACCATGAAAAGATACCACAATCTCTCAGAAGACCACTTCCTTCTTTACAAAATGAGGACATGACTAAATTATCTCTTAGGCCCCTTTTAGTAAAACACATTACATGTTATGTTTCTACTCAAAAAGCCAATAGAGAATATTATCACTGAGTAATTCTTCTCCATTTGTACGATTATATTTCTACTCGCAAAAAGCAACCGGCCGTTTTACAGCTTATGAGATACACACTTCAATATATGCTTAGTAGATACTTAGAAGAGAGGTATTAATTGTATTTCAAACCCCTGTGGGAACAGTAGTTGTTCTGAAATAACTTAGTCTCAGTACAACTTTTGGGTCTATTACTACTACTACTACTACTACTACTACTACTACTACTACTACTATTACTACTACTACTACCACCACCACCAACTTTGAACTCTCTTCTATGGGAGATACCCTAGCAGATTGGAATACACTCACAGCAGGTCACTTTCACCAGTGGGATGATCAAATGTAACTTCTTAGGTAAGTTAGACCACTGTTTCTTTTGAACATTTCGAAGTTCTTCTGCAAAGAAGGATTGACGAAGTCAGACAAGCTTTTGCCCAGAAAGCAAGAGCCTGGTAACACAGAGAGTGGCAGGGTCAAACAGAGGTGCTCAAGATAACAGAGGAAGAGAGAAGGGATGAAGGACTCAGAAGTGAAAAGAGGTGGTGAGCACTGAGTGAGGTACAGACGTGTAGGGTCACTGTGTTGAATGTCTGAAACGAATGTACCAATGAAGGTCAAGTAGACTTAAGTAATCAAAAATAATTTTAAAAATTTAAGTTTTAAGAAAGAAGCAAAAGCAGAATAAGGAGAGGACAAGTGAGCTGAATTTCTACTCCGATTGCTACCGTAACAGATGAGTTGATCAGGAGTGGCTTCTGAACGACAAACTCGAGGCATGTATATCTCCAGTCGAGAGTACTGAAACTTCACACTTTGGGAACCCAAATTCTGATTACTGGGGAGAAGGAAAAAGGAGTTATCTGGTTGTTCCCAACCTAAGTGATTCCTGTAGAGTCATTAGGCAAAATTTTAGAAAAGCATCCGTCTTGTGAACCAACACTTTCCTAGAACCTTGTGAAAAGGCATTTGGGGCAAATACAGTTTATGGAACTTAGCGGGATAGGGTGATTATCTGTATAGCTAACCTCTGTGATGGGAATACTTAGGTTATTAGAGTTAATTCTAACAGGCAGCCAGAATTTTTAGACTGCATTTCAAAAAAGGGACAAAATATTTGAATACCTAACCCTCAACAGAACACTCTTAATCCTAAATACTCTTTAGGAAGCCCAGAGGAATCACAACAATGGATTCGACGATAATAAGGCATGAACTCCAATTGCTGGAGAGAACCAGGAGAACTGCACCCCTGCACTGCTACTTGATTTTAAAACTTGCCATAATTGCTTGCAAAGAGCTGAGGCAGCAATCACATAACAGCACTGCAGGGACAGCAAATAATAACCTTCTAGATGATTTTTTAAAAACCAAACATTACCAGAACTGGATCCAACCAGCATTTAAAAGCCCAAGTTCTCGATACAGGAAATACTCAGTTCTTTCTGGTACGTCTTACAAGACGCTCTGGAAGGTACAGCTGTTTCTGACCCCAAGGAGCTCTACCTTAGCATGGTGGACAGGAGACAGGCTGGCCAAATTTGCAAAGTCAGGAGCTTTGGACAAGAAAACAAAACTGGAGCTTGTGACCTTAGGTGATTCTCTCACCTTCACTTGGGAGTTTCAGAATTTGACCTCAACAGTGTATGATCCTTAGTAGTTTAAACAGAAAAGCATACATAAGGATTTCAAAGAAATTCTTCCTTCTCTGTCCTTTGTTCAGTGTATTCATTCATTCAGTTACCAAACATTTACCGAGGAGCAACTATGTGCCCAAAATTAAAGTGGACACTTTGGATATAAAGACAATTAGACAAAATCCTACATTCACAAAGCTCAGACTTGAGTCCAGGAGACAGACCAATAAAGAACTACAGGATTATGTGATGAATTCTAAGGTAGTCACAAGCAGAAAGAATGGGACTCAGCCTGGGTGGGCTGAGCTGAGTCAAAACCGATCATTAGTTTCCTAACTCAAAAGAGCAGGATGCAAATGGAAGACAAAGTTAGTTATTACAAAACTTTGGTGTTTTTACTTCTTGCCCTTGTTTCATTTATGGTAACTTCAACATTGTATTAGAATTATTTTTTTCATGTCTATCCGATTCCTTACTAGATTATGAGGCCTTAATGGAAGTTCTGATCTATCATCTTTTATTCCTGGGGTCCACTCCAGTAGTAAGGTCTCAATGAATTATTATAGAATAAATGACCAACAAAGTAGAAAGAGATTATTATAACCGATGCTATAAATTATCTGCCTACCTACCTATCTGTGGGAACCTGTTTCTGACTAGACAGTCATGATTTTTCCTTTTAGCATTTTAAAAATTACGTGAGGGGTGCCTGGGTGGCTCAGTCGGTTAAGCATTCGACTTCAGCTCAAGTCATGATCTCTCGGTCCGTGAGTTCGAGCCCCATGTCAGGCTCTGTACTGACAGCTCAGAGCCTGGAGCCTGCTTCAGATTCTGGGTCTCCCTCTGTCTCTGCCTCTCCCTCACTCACACTCTCTCAAAAATGAATAAATGAATGAATAAATGAATGAATAAATGTTCATTTTTTAAAATTCCATGATACATTTCATCATGGAACAGTTCTTTTCTTCCTGTATACCATCAGAGAGGATCTCTATGTGTTATAATAGAGAATGATGTATAACGGAAAAATGATCACTGAATCCTATGTAGTATGCACAGAAACTTTAAAAAATATGGATACATTTTAGATGAAATTCATGAATTTTGAACATATATTTTTTTTCAATTTCGGGATGTTTCCTAACAATGGAAATATTCTATTTATAAGACAGATTCCAACTGTGAAACAGAAGGCATGGGTGACAGATTTCGGTACGCTGAGATATTGATGATGCAACTGCATGGAGAACGTCAGGAACATCAGAAAAAGAGACCGAGTTTTACAATTTTAATTAGCAAGGACAAAGGCAATTTCTCTTTCCTGAGTGGAACCACTACAGTGGAATAGATAATATGATTTAGGCAGAAGCACTTGGCGGCGAGTCTTCGAATGAAAGATGAGGCAAGTGGCCACCTAGGCATCTCTGGTTACTAGGGTCGAAGGCAGTCTGATTTGCAACCCAGGAGAAGCTACTATAGATCGGAAGAGACAGCGGATACCCCAACATCAGCCAGAGATGGTGAAAAGGTGCTGCGGTGGTACAGGACGGGTGGCTACGAGCCTGCCTCAGGACTGGGGCACTCTGTGGCAAGAACTCTAGGCTGTGGCAGCTGCCCTGGCAGCAGCAGCAGAGATGTCAGCCATGAGAGGGTCATGCGGGGTGTGTCAACACCATTCCAGGCTGAGACCAGAAGGCACTCTGGTTACTGCCGTAAGTTAGGATGCTATTTACTACAGAAAGGAACTTCTGAGGCCAACCTCTCTTGGCACTGAGCCAGGCACCAGAAGCAATACGGCAGTGTAGGGGAGCGGGGAATAAAGTCACTAAAATAGTAGGAGTTCCGGTAGCCAGTCAAGTAGACACTGTGGAAGTCCTGGATGTCAGCCATCTTATGGCCATCAATAATTAGCAAACCCCGCCCTGGGGCTGTGTGACCGTGTCTATTTCCAAAGGAACGGCTTATTTGTCAACGGCGGCTACTGTTCTTCTAGCCATTTAGCTCATAGAAACTACTGCACCTGATGATTCGACCAGAAAAAATGTAGGGGTTCACTGAGGACTGGGGGTCAGACGCTGTTGGTGGCGACACACAGATTCCTCCCCTAATCCTTGATCTGTGTGCCCCTATGGCCCATCTTCTGGGTGCTGTGTTTTTACTGGCTCCCATCTGAGATCTTCCAAGCACCGGCTGAAGAGAGCTGGAAGCGCCTGCACATTTATGCCACATCCCACCCCCTTGGCCAATGACTGACTGATGGGGTAGTGTGAAAGCCCAGCTTCTTCACCTGATGGAATTACAAACTCGGGAGTACAAAATATGCTCCGGAGCTCCCCATGGGATCAGACCGAGAGGGGGCCTTCACCTGGAATCACACCTTTGTTTGGCTTTGTCCGTTCTGGTCTCCCTCTTATCCTTTCCAGTTTCACCCAGGAGCACTTCCTAAATAAATGAGTTGCACCTCAATCCTTATCTTAGGGTTTGCACTTAGAAAACTTCACTTAAGACCATTGACTTAGTAGCTACTGGAGAGAGAGTTGCCTATACCCCGTTACAATGCTGTTTCCCTTCCAAAAACTATTTTTAATTGTTACGTTGTTTTTCCTTAAAAAAATCCAGTTGGCTAACATACAGTGTTATGTTAGTTTCAGGTGTACAATACAATGATTCAACACTCCCATACGTCACCCGGTGCTCATCACAAGCGCACTCCTGAATCCCCATAACCTATTTCACCCATCCCCTTACCCCTCTTCCCTCTGGCAACTATCAGTTCATTCTCTATAGTTAAGGGTCTGTTTCTTGGTTTGTCTATTTTTCCCTTTGCTCATTTGTTTTGTTCCTTAAATTCCACTTATAAATGCAATCATATGGTATTTGCCTTTCTCTGCCTTATTATGCCTCGCTCCATCCGCGTTGCTGCAAATGGCAAGACTGCATGATTTTTTTATGACTGAATAATACTCCACTGCATATATACACTGCATCTTCGTTATCCATTCATCAATCGATGGGACATTTGGACTGCTTCCGTATATGTTTTTCCTTCACAATTCTAACATATAATTAGGAACAAAGTACTACGGGCATAAGAAAAGGGCACCTAAGTCTTCCTGGGGAATCAAAGAAACACAGGAAAGGTGATGTGAAAGATGAGTTTTTAAATATTTGAAGGAGTTTACCAAGATGAAATGGGAAAGATCTTTTGTCTTTAAACCAATCTATTCAACAATGGTAAAAATAATAACTAATATCTATCTGCAGTGGGTAATTCAGTTCTTGGTGCTGTACCAATAGTACCTTTTTATCTTCTTCTTTAAAACGAACGTGAGGAATGTACAATCTTGATGCTTTTTCACATATGAAGAATCCCAAAATCCAAAAGGCCTAGTAATTTGCTCAAATCCTACAGCAGGTCACCAGAAGATGTGGGGTTTGACTCTAGAACTCACTTGACTTTTGATCACTTTGCTATGCTGACTTCTGGGTAAACAACATTAAAATAAGAATTGTCTTCAATCTCATTTCCGCTCCAGTGTCAAGGTTGTGTTTTTCTTTTTCTTGCTGATCCCTTTTAAACCCAGTCGTGATGAAAATAATGTTTAATTCATGTGTGGTTCTCTGTGTTAATATTTAGAATGCTATGGAAAGAAAAAAGGAAAATAAAAATGTGTCTGACTTTTTAGGAGCCTGTTGTCTGTAACAGAAGTAGAAAGAGAGAGTCTTTAAATTTTTTAAGGGGAATCATATTTTAGGACAGGATCAACGTGAAAGACCGTTGTAAAGATGGAGAGTGAGGATCTCTGAACTTGGAAGGCCAGAGTTCTTACACTAAAATATGAGCTAAGATGATACAAGAGGCAGAATACTGACAGGTCAATACAAGCCTTGAAAGACTTTTTATTATTACTACTGCTGTGAAGTCAGGCTCTTTTCCTGTCTTTCTCGATGATTGTTTCAAAGTAACACAAATTAATTCCTGTTTTTAAAGCCAATAAGCATTGATAAGTACATTGTCTGGAATATCCTTTTTATCTTAGTTCTCTATAATTGAAGAAGCTTAATAATAGACCTGTATTCATATTACAGGCACCTCCCTCACCCCTTATTTATAAAGCCCAATTTGACTCCTAACCTCCATCACCTTTCATCCCTTGATCCTGGGACATTTTCCTTTAGTTACCTAACGCCATATTCTGTTTTTTATTGCTGTGTTTATATCTGTCTTCCCCATCAGAATGGAAACTCAATAAGAAGAGGGAGCCTATCTTGTTCATCATCATGTCTCTAGCACCTTGAGAAAGGCCTCATATATATTGGACGCTCAATAAAGATTTGGCGAATCAAAGAATAAATGAATCATAACGCAAAACACCTGGAGAGGAATTGCTATGCCCCTCTACAATTTACCCTAAATCCTGAAACCACTGTGCAGTAATGGTAGACTGGGAAGAATTAAGACATAATGGAGTAAACGCTTTCCCATTTTTAACTGGTTAAAATCCTACGTTAAAATCCTGGCTTTGAAATTTATTAACTCTTTAGTCCTAAGGAAATATTTAGTATTTCTGACCTAAACGTTCTCATCTGTAATGGGAATATGAAAGACTGCCTCATAACCTTTATGTATTACATAGTTGTCACTCATTAAATTTTAGTTCCCTCTTGTTATTTGAAGATGCAGAGACAAAACTTTTAGAAAAGAAGTTTACTCGCAAAGAATTCTGAAAAGTGTTCCGAGGTTAGAAGGACTGATTCATCTAATTAAAAACACAACAGGCTTCCAGAAAAACAAAAAAATATTCTATGGTTACCAAGGTTACAGTTGGTCTGTTCATAGTTAAATAACATCTTTCTCATATAATTATCATATCTTCAAAAGTTTTCACATACTCTGTGATATTAACATAAGTCAAGGAACATGTGTTTGGTTGTTTTCCATTTTTATTATTTTGTGAGGAGTCAACAGCATATAGCAAAAGCTAAAGGTGACTTATATTCTGGCAGCGATTAGTGGGGGGCATGACATGCAATTTAGCCAAAATGGCAGTAAGGCAAGGCATTACTTTGCTTCCGTAAGGATCAGAGTCAGTTTACCTTGGATGCTTACTCTTAAAGCCTCTCTATGAACGATGCAGTTCTATGTCGAGTTGAGGTTCTTTCCTGTTGTAGCCTATTAACCATGTGTTTACAGACAGCAATAAGCTTAGATGATGATGCCTTCGAAGATTGGAAATTATAGTATGGTCATGTAGTACTTTTATGTAGAGATAGGTTGGTGACAGTTATCTTCAGTTGGTTCTTTGCTACTGGAAATATGACGTACAAGTTTTTTAAAAAACTGAATACCAATTGGAATTTAACTAGTAAATCTGCATTTTTGCTTTAACTGAAGCTCGTTTTAAGAATATTTTTGTCACGTATATGCAGAAACGTGGTGATTCAGTCAAACCTAAACTAAGTAAGTCATCAAATGAAATAACCTCTATGAACACAATTTGTAAATTTGAAAGCTCAATGTCAATAATAAAATTTTGAAAGGCTTAAATCTATTTACCTCACCCTGAAGGGATTAGGCTACATAAGGTATGGTGAATATTTGCTTTTGAAAGCAAGTGATTCTTCCTGCTTATTACTTTGCCATATGACCAAATATTGAGTATCTACATTGTACTGTCTGATTGTGTCAGACATCTTTTCCTATTCATTTGTGTGTTCATTCATTCAGTTGTTCATCACTCAACAAAAATCTGGGAGTCCCTACTGTGTGTCAGGTATTACATGAAGCACAAAAGACACATTGTAAGTAGGATGTGGTCCGGGCCCTCCAGGAGGCCACATTCTAGGGGCAGAGGCAGGCGCTTCAACAACTGACCACAGTGAGACAACTATCTGAAAGGCTGTGGTGTACTGGTGTTGAATCTACTTAGTGAAGTTAAAACTATGTTTCTCAGAATCTCCTTCTCTGTGTAGGTCCAGGTTAATGTGGATCATAAGAGGTGTATGTGAGATTTAGAAGGCAGAACTAAAGTACCTGCTAGCTTTGTTTCATGATTTTTAAATTTTTTTTCATTTCATATAATTTATTGTCAAATTGGCTTCCACACAATACCCAGTGCTCATCCCAACAAGTGCCCTCCTCAATGCCCATCACCCACTTTCCCCTCTCCCTCACCCCCCTTAAACCTTCAGTTTGTTCTCTGTATTTAAGAGTCTCTTAGGGTTTGCCTCCCTCCCTCTCTGTTTGTAACTATTTTTTTCCACTTCCCTTCCCTGATGGTCTTCTATTAATTTTCTCAAGATCCACATATGAGTGACAACATATAGTATCTTTCTCTGGCTGACATATTTCACTTAGCATAATATCCTCCAGTTCTGCAAATATCCACGTTGCTGCAAATGGCCAGATTTCATTCTTTCTCATTGCCAAGTAGTATGCCATTGTATATATAAACCACATCTTCTTTATCCATTCATCAGTTGATGGAAATTTAAGCTCTTTCCCTAATTTGGCTATTGTTGAGAGTGCTGCTATAAACATTGGGGTACAAGTGCCCCTATGCATCAGCACTCCTGTATCCCTTGGGTAAATTCCTAGCGGTGCCATTGCTGGGTGATAGGGTAGCTCTATTTTTAATTTTTTCAGGAACCTCCACACTGTTTTCCAGAGTGGCTGCACCAGTTTGCATTGCCACTAACAGTGCGAGAGGGTTCCCGTTTCTCCACATCCTCGCCAGCATCTATAGTCTCCTGATTTGTTCATTTTAGCCACTCTGACTGGAATGAGGTGGTATCTCAGTGTGGCTTCATCTGTGATTCCCTGATGACGAGCGACGTTGAGCATGGTTTCATGTGTCTGTGGCCGTCTGAATATCTTCTTTGGAGAAGTGACTATGCATGTCTTCCACCCATTTCTTCATTGGATTATTTTTCAGGTTTGGAGTTTTGATGAATTCTTTATAGATTTTGGATACTAGCCCTTTGTCTGATATGTCATTTCCAAATATCTTTTCCCATTCCGTCAGTTGCCTTTTAGTTTTGTTGATTGCTTCCTTTGCAGTCAGAAGCTTTTTATCTTGATAAGGTCCCAATAGTGCATTTTTGCCTTTAATTCTCTTGCCTTTGGAGATGTGTTGAGTTGGAAATTGCTGTGGCTGAAGTCACAGAGGTTGTTGCCTGCTTTCTCCTGTAGGGTTTTGATGATTTCCTGTCTCACTTTCAGGTCCTTCAACCATTTTGAGTTTATTTTTGTGAATGGTGTAAGAAAGTGGTCTAGTTTCATTCTCCTCCAAGTTGCTGTCGCATTCTCCCAGCACCATTTGTTAAAGAGACTGTCTTTTTTCCACTGGATACTTTTTTCTGCTTTGTCAAAGATTAGTTGGCCATACATTTGTGGGTCCAATTCTGGGATCTCTATCTTATTCCATTGGTCTATGTGTCTGTTTTTGTGCCAGTACTGTACTGTCTTGATGATCACAGATTTGTAGGAGAAGCTAAAGTTTGGGATTGTGATGCCTCCCTCTTTGGTTTTCTTCTTCATTATTACTTTGGCTATCCAGGGTCTTTTGTGGTTCCATACAAATTTTAGGATTGTTTGTTCTAGCTTTGAGAAGAATGCTGGTGCAATTTTGATTGGGATTGCACTGAATGTGTAGATTTCTTTGGGTAGTATTGACATTTTAACAACATTTATTCTTCCAATCCACGAGCATGGAATGTTTTTTCATTTCTTTGTGTCTTTTTCAATTTCCATCATAAGCTTTCTATAGTTTTCAGCATACAGATCTTTGACATCTTTGGTTAGGTTTATTCCTAGGTATTTTATGGTTCTCAGTACAATTGTAAATGGAATCAGTTTCTTTATTTCTCTTTCTGTTGCTTCATTATTGGTGTATAAAAATGCAACCGATTTCTGTACATTGATTTTGTACCCTGCGACTTTGCTGAATTTATGTATCAGTTCTAGCAGACTTTTAGTGGAGTCTGTCGGGTTTTCCATGCAGAGTATCATGTCTCTGAAAAGTCAAAGATTGACTTCTTCTTTGTCAATTTTGATGGCTTTTATTTCATTTTGTTGTCTGACTGCTGAGGCTAGGACTTCCAACACTAAAGCAGCAGAATATACTTTCTTCTTGCGTGCACACGGAACATTCTCCAAGATAGATCACATACTGGGTCACAAAACAGCCTTCAATAAATGTAAAAGAACTGAGACCACACCATGCACACTTTCAGATCACAATGCTATGGAACTTGAAATCAACCACAGGAAAAAGTTTGGAAAACCTCCAAATGCATGGAGGTTACAGAACATCCTACTAAAGAACGAATGGGTCACCAGGCAATTACAGAAGAAATTTAAAAATATATGGAAACAGGGAGGGATCCAAGATGGCAGAACAGCATGGAAGTTTTTTGTGTGTCTCACGTCCATGAAATACAGCCAGACCAACACTAAACCATACTGCACACCTAGAAAAATGATCTGAGGATTAACACAACAATCTGCACAACCTGAACCACAGAATTCAGCAGGTACATGGTGCAGAGAGGTGAACTTGGGGACAGAGAAGCTGCAGAGGGCATGAAGCTGCTTTTGCGGGAGGAGAGAGGATGGAGGCTGGGGGATGAATATGAGAAAAGCAACCCTCCCCAAAAGCAGCTGGAGAGAAAGTAGAAAATTGGAAACAGCCGCAGGGACTAAACTAAAAAGGGAGAAGGGAGAAGGGAGAAAGGAGAAGGGAGAAGGGAGAAGGCAGAAGGGAGAAGGCAGAAGGCAGAAGGGAGAAGGGAGAAGGGAGAAGGGAGAAGGGAGAAGGGAGAAGGGAGAAGGGAGAAGGGAGAAGGGAGAAGGGAGAAGGGAGAAGGGAGAAGGGAGAAGGGAGAAGGGAGAAGGGAGAAGGGAGAAGGGAGAAGGGAGAAGGGAGAAGGGAGAAGGGAGAAAGGAGAAAGGAGAAAGGAGAAAGGAGAAAGGAGAAAGGAGAAAGGAGAAAGGAGAAAGGAGAAAGGAGAAAGGAGAAAGGAGAAAGGAGAAAGGAGAAAGGAGAAAGGAGAAAGGAAAAAGGAGAGGGTTTAAATTCCATTAAGACTGTAAAATAGGGGGAGCACAGAGCGCCTGCAACTCTGCAGCTCGATACCTGGCAGTGCTCTGGTGGGAAGGGCGAATCCCCAGGAGCAGAGTGGGGTCCAGGAGGTTCTTGGGCCACACGGGGAGAAGTGGTTCCAATGCTGGAAGGACATTTGGTAGAGACTGTTGAAGCCACCTGACCCCAGCAGACCCCAGAGAACGGCCACATTCGCTGGTGCTGGAACAAGGTCGTTAAGGGTGAAGCCCGATGACAGATGTGTGTTGTAAGTTTCCATAATCCCTGAAATGCTCCTGCTACACTATCTCACGCACTTTTTCTGGGGCAGGCTGGCACCTGGCTGCGGTCTCTGGGCACCGGCAACAGCATGGTCTCATGAACTTTCCTTGGTGCAGCCAGCATTCGGTCACTGCTCAATGAGACCCTCCGCAGAGAGGCAGAACGGGTCAAAGTCACAGTCCCTCAGAAGTAAGGGGCTGGGGAAAACAGCTGCATGTGAGACAAAACTCGGGAGAGAGGTACTACCTGGGGCTTGGTCATGGACAGTGAAAAAGTGGGGAGTGGACGAAAGCTGAAGACAAAGGACGGGTGCACAATTGCTGATCGGGGAGAACAGAGTTCTGATACTAGAGATTGGGTAGCTGGGTGATGCCATTTCACCCCTCCCACACGTGAGCATATGCACCTACAAGTGCCACAACAATCCACCCCAGCAGGCTAGCAGCGCCATCTAGTGGAGAACAGAGCCATTACAGTAACCCTGCCCACCTGGGCCAACCTCATTCTTCAGGAACCCAAGTCTCACCACCTACTTAGTTTATGGACTATAAAGCTTTTCATAGTCTGACCTTCTAGGGGAAAACGAAGTAATTTCAGTCATATTTCAATCTGTTAGCAGGTCCATCTATTCAATTTTTTTTCTTTTTTTTCTTTATTCTCTTTTTAGTTACTTTTCTTTTTCTTGAATACAGAAAGAGAAAAATTCATTTTTATGTTCAATTTTTATTAAAAATATTTTTATTTAATTTTTTACTCTATGTTTTACTTTTGTGTAATTTTTTTTCAAATTCTATTTTACTTCATTTTATTTTAGTGTAATTCAATGTATTCACTTTTTCAAATTTTCAAATGATTTCCTTTTTTTCTCTTTTTCGTTTCTTTTCTTTTTCTTGAATACAGAAAGAAAAATTCATTTTTATTTTCACTTATTAAAATTTTTTTCATTAATTGTTTTCACTATATTTTTTACTTTTATGTATTTTTTTTCGAATTCTCTTTTATTTCCATTTTAGTTTAGTCTACTACAGTGTATTCACTATTCCAAATTTTCAAACGATTTCCTTTTTTTCTTTTTCATTTCTTTTCTTCTTCTTGAATAAAGAGAAAAAATTCATTTTTATTTTTAATTTTTATTAAAAATATTTTTCTTTAATTTTTTTCTACTATATTTTTTACTTTTGTGTAAATTTTTTCAAATTCTATTTTACTTCCATCATTTCATTTTAGTCTACTTCAGTGTATTCCTTTTTTCAAATTCTGAATTTCCTTTTCCCCCCGCTTTTTTCTCTCATCTATCAAGCCAGTTTCAACACCCAGACCAAAACACACCTAGGATCTAGCATCATTTATTCGATTTTTTGTGTGTTTTTATTTTTTTAATTTTAATTTTTTCTACTGCATTAATTCCTTTTCTCCCTTCAAAATGACAAAAGGAAGGAATTCACCCCAAAAGAAAGAGCAGGGAGAAACAACAGCAGGGATTTAACCAACACAGACACAAGCAAGATGTCTGAACCAGAATTTAGAATCACGATAATAAGAATACTAGCTGCAGTCGAAAATAGATTAGAATCCCTTTCTGCGGAGATAAAAGAAGTAAAAACGAGTCAGGATGAAATAAAAAATGTTGTAACTGAGCTGCAATCATGGATGGATGCCGTGGCAGCAAGGATGGATGAGGCAGAACAGAGAATCAATGATACAGAAGACAAACTTATGGAGAATAATGAAGCAGAAAAAAAGAGTGAGATTAAGGCAAAAGAGCACGATTTAAGAATCAGAGAAATCTGTGGCTCATTACAAAGGAACAACATCATAATCATAGGGGTCCCAGAAGAGGAAGAGAGAGAGATAGGGGTAGAAGGGTTATATGAGCAAATCATAGCAGAAAACTTTCCTAACCTGGGGAAAGACACAGACATCAAAATCCAGGAAGCACAGAGGAACCCCATTAGATTCAACAAAAACTGACCATCAACAAGGTATATCAGAGTCAAAATCACAAAATACTCAGGCAAGGAGAGAATCATGAAAGCAGCAAGGGAAAAAAAGTCCCTAACATACATGGGAAGACAGATCAGGTTTGCAGTAGACCTATCCACAGAATCTTGGAAGGCCAGAAAGGAATGGCAGGATATATTCAATGTACTGATTCAGAAAAACATGGAGCCAAGAATTCTTTATCCAGAAAGGCTGTCATTCAAAATAGAAGGAGAGATAAAAAGTTTCCCAGACAAACAAAAAGTAAAGGAGTTTGTGACCACTAAACCAGCCCTGCAAGATATTGTAAGGGGGAGTCTCTGAGGGGAGAAAAGATGAAAATATAAATAAATAAAGAAGGAAAGAACAAAAGCAACAAAGATTAGAAAGGACCAGAGACCACCACCAGAAACTCCAACTCTACAAGCAACGTAATGGCAATAAATTCATATCTTTCAGTACTCACTCTAAACGTCAATAGACTCAATGCTCCAATCAAAAGACATAGGGTAAGAGAATGGATAAGAAAACAAGATCCATCTATATGCTGTTTACAAGAGACCCACTTTAGACCTAAAGACACCTTCAGATTGAAAGTAAGGGGATGGAGAACCATCTATCATGCTAATGGTCAACAAAAGAAAGCTGGAGTAGCCATACTTCTATCAGACAACCTAGACTTTAAAATAAAGACTGTATCAAGAGATGCAGAAGGGCATTATAACATAATCAAGGGGTCTATCCACCAATAAGTCCTAACAATTGTAAACATTTATGCGCCAAATGTGAAAGCACCCAAATATATAAATCAATTCATCACAAACATAAAGAAACTCATCAATAGTAATACCATAACAGGAGACTTCAACACCCCACTCACAGCAATGGACAGATCATCTAATCAAAAAATCAACAAGGAAACAATGGCTTTGAATGACACACTGGACCAGATGGACTTAAACAGATATATTCAGAACATTTCATCCTAAAGCAGCAGAATATACATTCTTCTCCAGAGCACATGGGATGTTCTCCAGAATACACCACATACTGGGACACAAATCAGTCCTCAGCAAGTACAAAAAGATCGAGATCATACATCTCGATCAATATCTGCATATTTTCAGATCACAATGCTATGAAACTCGAAATCAACCACAAGAAAAAATTTGGAAAGGTAACAAACACTCGGAGACTGAAGAACATCCTACTAAAGAATAAATGGGCCAAACAAGAAGTTAAAGAGGAAATTAAAAAGTACATGGAAGCCAATGAAAATGATAACACCACAACCCAAATCCTCTGGAACGAAGCAAAGGCAGTCCTAAGAGGAAAGTACATAGCAATCCCAGGCCTTCCTAAAGAAGGAAGAAAGATCTCAGATACACAACCTAACCTTACGCCTTAAAGAGCTGGAAAAAGAACAGCAAATAAAACCCAAACCAGCAGAAGACAGGAAATAATAAAGATTAGAGCACAAATTAACACTATCGAAACCAAAAAAAACACTACAACAGATCAATGAAACCAGAATATGGTTCTTTGAAAGAGTTAACAAAATTGATAAACCACTAGCCAGTTTGATCAAAAAGAAAAAGGACCCAAATAAATAAAATCAAGAATGAAAGAGGAGAGATCACAACCAACACAGCAGAAATAAAAACAATAAGAGAATATTATGAGCAATTATATGCCAACAAAATGGGCAATCTGGAAGAAATGGACAAATTCCTAGAAACATATACACTACCAAAACTGAAACAGGAAGAAACAGAAAATTTGAACAGACCCATAACCAGTAAGGAAATCGAATTAATAATCAAAAATCTCCCAAAAAACAGGAGTCCAGGGCCAGATGGCCTTCCAGAGGAATTCTACCAAACATTTAAGGAAGAGTTAACACCTATTCTCTTGAAGCTGTTCCAAAAAGTAGAAATGGAAGGAAAACTTCCAAACTCATTCTATGAAGCCAGCATTACCTTGAATCCAAAACCAGACAGAGACCCCCACTAAAAAGGAGAACTACAGAACAATTTCTCTGATGAACATGGATGGAAAAATCCTCAAGAAGATAGTAGCCAACTGAATCCAACAATACATTAAAAAAATTATTCACCACGACCAAGCGGGATTTATATCTGGCATGCAGGGCTGGTTTCATATCTGCAAAAACAATTAGCGTGATTCATCACATTAATAAAAGAAAGGGCAAGAACCATATGATCCTCTCACTAGATGCAGAGAAAGCATTTGACAAAATACAGCATCCTTTCTTGATAAAAACTCTCAAGAAAGTAGGGATAGAAGGAGCATACCTCGAGATCATAAAAGCCATATATGAACGACCCAATGCTAATATCATCCTCAAAGGGGGAAAGCTCTCAGGTCAAGAACAAGACAGGGATGTCCACTGTCACCATAGTATTGGAAGTCTTAGCCTCTGCAATCAGACAACACAAAGAAATAAAAGGCATCCGAATCAGCCAGTAGGAGGTCAAACTTTCACTCTTCACAGATGGCATGATACCCTATATGGAAAACCCAAAAGATTCCACCAAAAACTGCTAGAACTGATTCATGAATTCAGCAAAGTTGCAGGATATAAAATCAATGCACAGAAATTGGTTGTATTCCTATACACCAACCATGAAGCAAGAGAAAGAGAAATCAAGGAATCTGTCCCACTTACAAATGTACCAAAAACCATAAAATACCTAGGAATAAATCTAACCAAAGAGGTGAAAAATCTATACACTGAAAACTGTAGAAAGCTTATGAAAGAAATGGAAGCAGACACAAAAAAATGGAAAAAGATTCCATGTTCCTGGATAGGAAGAACAAATATTCTTAAAATGTCTATACTACTCAAAGGAATCTACACACTCAATGCAATCCCTATCAAAATAACACCAGCATTCTTCACAGAACTAGAACAAATGATCCCAAAATTTGTATGGGACCATAAAAGACCCTGAATAGCCAAAGCAATCTTGAAAAAGAAAACCAAAGCAGGAGGCATCACAATCCCAGACTTCAAGCTATAGTACAAAGCTATAATCAAGACAGTATGGTAGTGGCACAAGAACACACACTCAGATCAATGAAACAGAACAGACAACCCAGAAATGGACCCACAAACGTATGGGCAACTAATCTTTGACAAAGCAGGAAAGAATATCCAGTGGAATAAAGACAGTCTCTTCAGCAAGTGGTGCTACAAAAACTGGACAGCAACATGCAGAACAATGAACCTGGGCCACTTTCTTACACCATACACAAAAATAAACTCAAAATGGATGAAAGACCTCAATGTAAGACAGGAAGCCATCAAAATCCTCGAGGAGAAAGCAGGCAAAAACCTCTTTGATCTTGGCCACAGCAACTTCTTACTCAACACGTCTCCGGAGGCAAGGGAAACAAAAGCAAAAATGAACTACTGGGACCTCATCAAAATAAAAAGCTTCTGCACAGCAGAGGAAACAATCAGCAAAACCAAAAGGCAACTGATGGAATGGGAGAAGATATTTGCAAACGACATATCAGATAAAGGGTTAGTATCCAAAATCTAGAAAGAATTTATCAAACTCAACACCCAAAAAACAAATAATTCAGTGAAGAAATGGGCAAAAGATATGAATAGACACTTCTCCAAAGAAAATATCCAGATGGCCAACTGACACATGAAAAAATGCTCAACTTCACTCTTCATCAGGGAAATACAAATCAAAACCACAATGAGATACCACCTTACACCTGTCAGAACGGCTAACATTAACAACTCAGGCAAAAACAGATGTTGGCCAGGATGCCTACAAACAGGATGTCTTTGGCATTGCTGGTGGGAATGCAAGCTGGTGCAGCCACTCTGGAAAACAGTATGGAGGTTCCTCAAAAAACTAAAAATAGAACTACCCTATGACCCAGCAATGGCTCTACTAGGTATTTATCCAAGGGATACAGGTGTGCTCTTTCGAAGGGACACATGCATCCCCATGTTTATAGCAGCACTATCAACAAGAGCTAAAGTATGGAAAGAGCCCAAATGTCCATCAATGGATGAATGGATAAAGAAGATGTGGTATATATACAGTGGAGTATTCCTTGGCAATCACAAAGAATGACATCTTGCCATTTGCAACTATGTGGATGGAACTGGAGGGTATTATGCTGGGTGAAATTAGTCAGAGAAAGACAAATATCCTATGACTTCACCCATATGAGGACTTTAAGAGACAAAACAGATGAACACAGGGGAAGGGAAACAAAAATAATATAAAAACAGGGAGGGGGACACAACATAAGAGACTCATAAATATGGAGAACAAACAGAGGGGTACTGGAGAGGGTGTTGGAGGGGGGATGGGCTAAATGGGTAAGGGGCACTAAGGAATCTACTCCTGAAATCATTGTTGCACTACATGCTAATTTAATTGAATGTAAATTAAAAAAAAATTAAATTAAAAATTAAAAAAATCAATAAAAAAAAATGGAAAAACAAATGAAAAGGAAAACACAACAATCCAAACCCTTTGGGATGCAGCAAAGGCAGTCCTAAGAGGAAAATACATGGCAATCCAAGCCTGTCTCAAGAAACAAGAAAAATCCCAAATACAAAATCTAACAGCACACCTAAAGGAAATAGAAGCAGAGCAACAAAGACACCCCAAACCCAGCAGAACGAGAGAAATAATAAAGATCAGAGCAGAAATAAACAATATAGTATCCAAAAAACCAGTAGAACAGATCAGTGAAACTAAGAGTTGGTTTTTTGAAAAAATAAACAAAACTGATAAACCTCTAGCCAGGCTTCTGAAAAAGAAAAGAGAGAGGACCCACACAGATAAAATCACGAATGAAAATGGATATATTTTAACTGATCCCTCAGAAATACAAGCAATTATCAGGGAATACTATGAAAAATGATATGCCAACAAATTGGACAACATGGAAGAAATGGACAAATTCCTAAACACCCACACACTACCAAAACTCAAACGGGAAGAAATAGAAAATTTGAACAGTACCATAACTAGTGAAGAAATTGAATCAGTTATCAAAAATGTCGCAACAAATAAGAGTCCTGGACCAGAGGGCTTCCCTGGGGAATTCTACCAGACATTTAAAGCAGAGAAAATACCTATCCTTGTCAAGCTGTCCCAAAAAATAGAAATGAAAGGAAAACATCCAGACTCATTCTACAAAGCCAGCATTACTTTGATTCCCAAACCAGAGACCCAACAAAAAAGAAGAACTACAGGCCAATATCCCTGATGGACATGGATGCAAAAATTCTCAACAAGATACTAGCAAACCGAACAGCACATAAAAAGAATTATTCATCATGACCAAGTGGGATTCATTTCTGGGCTGCAGGGCTGGTTAAATATTCACAAATCAATCAATGTGATACATCACATTAATAAAAGAAAGGATAAGAACCATATGATCCTGTCAATAGATGCAGAAAAAGCATTTGACAAAATTCAGCATCCTTTCTTAATAAAAACCCTCGAGAAAGTCGGGATGGAAGGAACATACTTAAACATCATCAAAGCCATTTATGAAAACCCCACAGAAAATATCATCCTCAATGGGGAAAAACTGAGAGCTTTCCCCCTGAGATCAGGAACACGACAGGGATGTCCACTCTCACCACTGTTGTTTCATGCTTTAAAGACTGCTGTAGGGCAGGAGACCCTGCTGCAGCTCATGCAAACTTCTGTGAGCTGCCAGGGTTGGTGTGGGAGCCAGCTGGGACCACAGCTCTTCAAGCTTCTCCTTCAACTTCTCTGGCTCTCCGGCCAGATGAATAGTTAGCTGCATGATGACGGGAACCACTTCTCCTGCAAGACGCTCCCATTGTCACAGGTGGAAGCTTGAGGGAGTGAGAGATCAATCTAGGTTCTAGAAAGTTCCCATTGGTTCAGACTCAGTTTTGCAGATCCCACTTTGGCCTTGCTTTCCAATTGTCCTCTCTTCTGACTGACTTCTCTGCAGACTTCAAGCTCCAGACACAGAAATAACTACTTTACACAGAGTGTTTAACCCAGTCCCGCAACAATCATGGGAAGTCAAATCCCTTTATGAAATCCCATGTCTGTCTGTCTATCATCTTTCTATACCTCACTGTGGGCAGCTGAGAGGCAGGGGGAGAGAAGTCGCATCAGAAAGAGACAGAGGATGAGCTGGAAAAAGAAAGGGAACCCAAACAGTGAAGGACTCCATGGCAGAGATATAGGGGACACAGTAACAAAGTTCACTGAGAAAATGATACAATCACATCACATTTATATAAACTACTTGGTCAAATACAATAAATTTGTTGAGGAACATCTAATTGTTTGCCTCCCTCATCATCCTTTACATTCAATAAAGTTTCAATAAATGTTTTATGATGATGTAACTCCTTACATTTACTCATTCAAATACCATTGCCCAGCCTCCTGTTCAATAAACGCACTCTGAAAGGTAGAAAGTGGTATTTAGATCTATACAGCAACCTGTCCTTAATGAACACATATTTGAAATCACTGCAAACATACAGGAAATGGTATAGGGCTGTGGTTCCCCAACTGTGTGCCAAGGTGTCACGGGGGTGTCAGAGCAAACTTATGGGAGCATCACAGGAAAGTTTAAGTTTTCAAGGTAAAGTCATTGACACCTGTGGGATGCTGGGTGGGTTACATCCATTTTGATGATGCCATGTCTTTGCCAAGTTGGCATTCTGGTAGTTGTGATAAAAAAGCAGATGGTATTCAAAAATCAATGTGGAACAGGGTCCAATCTGATTGCAAGGTTTGGGACATATAGTGACTAACAGATACATATATCCCATTGGTAAATAATTGTGATAATTTTAAGTTAATTTTTTACATGTGTAAGTACCATAAAGTACAAATATAGATATTATTTCAAACAGCTACTAAGTCGTTGGCATATAAATACTTATTAAGTTGTCTGGACCTAACTACCTAAAAGAACAGAACTATTAAGTATTTGTTTTGGCCTAGGGATCCATGAAAAAATTACTGAGAAACTAAGGGCGCCACGAACCAAGAAAATTTGAGCTTCTGTTAGAAAAGCTACAGAACCGCAAAATATATGTGGTATAAGACCAACTTGGGGCAAACGTTTCGAACTGATCCTTGTAGGACTCAACATTTGCCCTGAAGTTGCTATTGTAGTCCATAATTGCGGCATCCCATAGGACCATGAATATTTCTCTGCTTGCCTAGCTTTTGATAGTAACTCTAGCTGTGAACCCCTTCTGCCACACTTTCCTCAGAGCAGAAGCCGTGTGGAGAAAGAATACAGAGGATTTCAACAATTCAATGCACCAAATGTTGACACTGGCCAAGTGGAGCGCTTGCCTGAACAACTGCAAGGAACTCCAGCAGCTGCTCCGCTCTCCACGTGCTGCAAGAGGCAATGATTAAGGTGGCCTTCGCTCTTCCACGTGGCCATTTCCGACAGCCGCAAATCATTCTCACCTTTCCATTCTTTTGCCATCTTAGGACCACGAACCTTTTGTCCATCATGCTTGGAATTGCAGATGTCTGTCCTTTTCTATAAAGCTATTGGCATCTAGGTGAATAATGATTCTCATTTGCACTAGTTTTGCTTCTGCTTGCATTTCTTGATTGTGTCCACTTGAAGAAGGCGGAGGGAAGCTGTTAATTTTTAATGATATCATGCTATAATAAAAGTGAATACCTGTTCACTTTCTACGTGCCAGGTGCTTTTCCACGCATTTTATAAACACAGGCATTTAATCCTTATTGCAACACTGCGGTGTGGGTATTTTTTTTAAATCCCAGTTTCATGGATAAGGAAACTGAGGCAGAGAAAGTTTAAGACATTTTACCAAGGTGACTCACCTAGATGATAGAATCAGAGTCTAATCCCACAGGTGATGGATGCCTGGACCACTTTATTAACCACTGTGCTCAAATCATTTCCCGCCATGCTAGAATTTGGTAATCATCTTAGGAAAGTCATGTGGTTTAAATCTCACAATATTCCAGAGGTTCAGAGGCACTAAGTCAAGTCTCAAAAGCTTCATGGATACCTAAATTGTGGAATCTAAGTTCTGTCTCCCAACTGTATGCTCTTTTGGCTATTATCAACAGCCTCTGAAATGGGACGAATTAAATCGACCCATATGCAATTGCCAATCTTTGATCACTTTTACATAAAATTACAATCTTATATGGCTCAACTTTCAACAACATAATCCACTGAAGTCAGTAGAAAATATTAGAAATCCTATGAAAGCTTATTTTAACTTAAAATGGGTAAGTTAAGGGGGCGCCTGGTGGCTCAGTCGGTTAAGCGTCCAACTTCAGCTCAGGTCACGATCTCATGATTGGTGGGTTTGAGCCCCGCGTTGGGCTCTGCACTGACAGCTCAGAGCCTGGAGCCTGCTTCGGATTCTGTGTCTCCCTCCCTCTCTGCCCCTCCCCCACTTGTACTCTGTGTCCCTCTGTCTCTTGAAAATAAATAAATGTTAAAAAAAATTTTTTTTTTTCAACGTTTTTTTATTTTTATTTTTGGGACAGAGAGAGACAGAGCATGAACGGGGGAGGGGCAGAGAGAGAGGGAGACACAGAATCGGAAACAGGCTCCAGGCTCCGAGCCATCAGCCCAGAGCCTGACGCGGGGCTCAAACTCACGGACCGCGAGATCGTGACCTGGCTGAAGTCGGACGCTTAACCGACTGCGCCACCCAGGCGCCCCAAAAAAAATTTTTAAAAAATGAGTAAGTTAAGCTTTATGGAGTTTTTATTTATTTATTTTTAAAAATGTTTACTGATTTCTTTTGAGAGTGTATGCATGCACACATATGGCGGGGGGTGGGGGGGAGGACAGAAAAAGAGGGAGAGAGAAAATCCCAAGCAAGCTCCAGGACGTCAGCTCAGAGCCTGACACAGGCCTCAAACTCACAAACTGGGAGATCATGACCTGAGGCAAAAGCAAGAGTGGGATGCTTAACTGACTGAGCTACCCAGGTGCCCCTTGGTGGAAAATGAAATAGAGAATGACCATGAAAGTTATTAATTCCTTTTCCATAAATATGGAGAGGCTAGGTTATTCAAACCATCCTCCCACTGAAAACAAACTACAGATATCAAAGGGCTGTTAAGAGGATACAAAATTACCACACAAAAATCTAAAGGATCTTTTTGACTTCCCCTTACCAACATTTTTCTAGCTATGTCTCCTCAGGCAAGGGAAACAAAATCAAAAATAAAGATTAAGACTACACCAAAATAAGAAGTTTTTCCATAGTGGAGGAAACCATCAACCAAACGAAAAGGTAACTGAGTGAATGAGGGAAGAGATTTGTAAATCTAATAAGGGATTCACATCCAAAATATATGGAGAATTTATACAACTCAATACCAAAAAAACCAAACGATCACATTAAAAAATGGGCCAAGGGCCTGAAAAGACATTTTTCTAAAGATGACATACAGATGGCCAACAGACACATCGAAAGATCCTCAACATCGCTCATTATCAGGGAAATATACATCAAAACCACAATGAGCTATCCCCTCACAGCTGTCAGAATGGCTACTATGTACAAGACAAGAAATACCAAGTGCTGGTGAGGATGCGGAGGAAAGGGAAGCTTTGTGTACCGTTAGTGGGAATGTAAAAGAGAGAAGCTACTGTGGAACACAGCATGGAGGTTCCTCAAAAAGTTCAAAATAGACATACCATATAAGCCAGTAATTCCACTGCTGGATATTCACCTAAAGAATATAAGAAAATTAATTCAAAAAATATATGCACCATTATGTTTATTCCAACATTATTTATTTATTATTTTAAAAGTTTATTTCTTTATTTTGAGAGTGAGAGAGAGCAGGTGAGCACGAGCACCAGGGATGGGCACAGAGAGAGGGAGAAAGAATCCCAAGCACAGAGCACTGAGCCTGACATGGGGCTTGAAGCCACAAACCGTGAGATCATGACGTGAGCTGAAATCAAGAGCCAGATGCATAACCGACCGAGCCACTCAGGCACCCCTACTGTAGCATTATTTCTAACAGCCAAGATAAAGAAGCAGCCCAAGTGTCCACTGATTAATGAATGGATAAAGAAGATGTGATAGGCATGCATGTGCAGCCATAAAAAAGAGTGATATTTGTAACGACATGGATGGAGCTAGAGGGTATAATGCTAAGTGAAATAAGTCAGAGAAAAACAAATACTGCTTAATTTCACCTATATATGGCTTCTAAAAAAACAAAACAAATGAACAAACACACAAATAAAAAAGTAAAAACAAATCCCTAAATGCAGAGAACTGATGACTGTCAGAGGGGAAGGAAGTGAGAGAATGAACAAAATGGGTGAAAGGGAGCAGGAAGTACCAGAAAAAAAAAAATCTAAAGAAACAAGGGATATCCAGAGAGCCAATCACAGCACTGAATTTCCTTTTGGCGCTTATCAGTATAGTACCACTTGCGAGTACAGGCTAACTTCAGCTTTCCTTTTAATAACTAAATAGGGAAAAGGGGACAAAACCCACAAAATTTGGTGCTCACCATAGGTCAGAATTAAAAAAGACATTTTCTCTATGTTGAACTGAGACCATTTTACTCAGGGTAAGAGTAAGCTGGTTCCCCTCATTGCAATCCCACAATGGTTGACCTTTTAAAAGTTTGTTCTGCTGGGGGTGCCTGGGTGGCTCAGTCAGTTAAGTGTCTGACTTTGGCTCAGGTCATGATCTCACGGCTTGTGGGTTCGAGCCCTGCGTGGGGCTCTGTGCTGACAGCTCAGAGCCTGGAGCCTGCTTCCGATTCTGTGTCTCCCTCTCTCTCTGCCCCTCCCCCACTCACACTCTGTCTCTCTCTCTCTCTCTCTCTCTCTCAAAAAATACATAAACATTAAAAAAAATTTTTTTTTAAAGTTTGTTGTTCTGCAGTATTTTAAGGACAGAGATACACTATATTCTGGCTTGTACTGTTTTATGAAGAATCATCTATCATTATCTTTGTTCATCTATACTTTTTTCTGTGGCTGCTTTAAGATTTTAATCTTCATTTCTAGTTTTGAATAATGTAACTATCATGAGCCTTGGTATTTTAATAATTCTTGTCTCTGGGGTTCATAGAGATTTTTGGATCTGTGGTTTCTAAGTTTTTCTTTTGTTAATTAAAATTTGGAAAAATTTTGGCCATTAGTTTCTAAAATATTTCTCCCACCCACCTTCCAGTCCTTTGGGGAATCTAATTACACACATATTTGGCGACTTGAAGTTATCCATAGTTCACCGATGCTCTATTTTTTTTTAAGTCTTTTTTTTGTCTGTGTGTTTAATTCTGGATAATTTCTGTTGCTAGGTCTTCAAGATCACTAACTTTTACTTCTGCATTGAGTGCCTAATCTGCTGTTGATTCCATTTAATATATTTTTCATCTCAAAAACTGTTTTTTCAATTTATAAAAAATAAGGTTCAATTTTGACCTTTAAAAAATATATTCCATTTTAGTTTTGATTTGCAATCCCCTGCTGGTAACTGATGATGAACATCTTTTTTATGCGTCTGTTGGCCATATGTATGTCTTCTTTGGGGAAAGTGTTCATGTCTCCTACCCATTTTTCAACTGGATTGGTTTTATAAGTCCTATATATATCTTGGATACTAACCCTTCAGCAGATATCACCTCACACCTGTCTGAAAAGCTAAAAGCAGTCACAGAATTAACAACAGGTGCTGGTGAGAATGTGAAGAAAAAGGAACATCACGCAGGTAGTGGGAAACACTGGACCTGATGTTTCCCACTGCGGAAAATTGTACAGGGGCTCTGCAAAAGTTAAAAATAGAACTACCCTAATGTTCAGCAATTACACTATTGGGTATTTACCCAAAGGATACAAAAGCACTAATTCAAAGAATAGATGCACCCCTATGTTTAAACCAGCATTATTTACAACAGCCAAATTATGGAAATAACCCAAGTGTCCAATGATTGATGAACGGATAAAGAAGATGTGATACGCAAAGGAATATTTATTATTCAGCCATAAAAAGGAAAGAAATCTTGCCACTTGCAATGACACAGATGGAGCTACAGAGTATAAGTGAGTCAGAGAAAGGAGAATACCATACGATTTCAATCATATGTGGAATTTAAGAAACAAAACAAATGAACAAAGGGGAAAAAAAGAGAAAGAAACAGACAAACCAAGAAAAAGACTCTTAACTATAGGGAACTGACGGTTACCAGAAGGGAGTTGGGGGGGGGGGTGTGAAACAGGTGATGGGCATTAAGGAGAGCACTTGTGATGAGCACTGGGTGAAGTATGGGAGTGCTGAATCACTATACTGTAGAGCTGAAACTAATATAACGCTGTACATTAATGAACCGGAATTAAAAACTTAAAAAAACTGAAAAAAGACTCTGTCTCTCCTTCTCATACTAATACTTTGCTCCACCTTCTAAAATATATGATATAGTTATCCTAACCATTTTATTGTACTTGTTTACTACTTCTGTCAGCAGTGTCATTTTTGCTTCTGCTTCTATTGGACGATTTTTCTCATTATGAGTCATATTTTTCTGATTTTTTGCATGTCTAATAATTTTTAACTGGATACAGACTGATTTTATCTTCATAGGAGCTATATATTATATATACATATACATTATGTATATATATTGTATATTATGTGTGTGTGTATATATATATACACATATATATAATAGATCCCAAGAATATATATGTATCTCTACATACTACATACATATACGTGTGTGTATATATGTATGTATACATATAGCATATATGTACATATACAGTGTGTGTGTGTGTGCGTGTGTGTGTGTATATATACATATATATATATATATATATATATATATATATATATATAAGTCCTATAAATATTCTTGAGGTTTGTTTTTTCTGGAGCACAGTTAAATTATTTCAAAATAGGTTAATTCTCTTAAGGCTTGTTTTAAAGCTTTGCTAGGTAGAAACAGACAAATATTTAGTCTGGGGCTAATTTTTTTCCACTAATAAGGTAATAAGTTACCTTGAGTACTCTACCTGATGCCCTGGGAATAATGACATTTTCCACTCTTGGTGGGCACATAAACGATTCCAGGTCCTGACGGTTCTTTTCTTGGCCTCGAGTAGCTCTTCATGCGCATGTGCTCACGAGGGTTCAGATGAAAACTGGAGGGGAACCCTCATAGATTTGTGGAGCTCTCTCTATTTAGCAGTTATCTCCTTTTTGTTTCTCTGCCCTGCAAATTCTAGCCACCTTGACCTCCCCTGATTTTTAACCATGTCTCCTCAGAAGAGAACAGAGGCATTGTTTGGGCTTTCCCTCCTTGCCCCGTGGCCTTGAAATCCTTGGCAGGCTATGAGTTTGAGCAACTTCATTTATTCCTCTTCTCAGAGATCACTTGCTGTACCGCCTGTTGCACAATATCTGACAACTGTAGTTTCATATATTTTGTGGAGGATATCCTTCTATTTCATATAAGCTGGGAGGATAAATTTGCCATAAATGTAAGCGTGATGATGCTTACTGCATTTTTAAAAATCTCTAATTTTAAAATATATATAACAATAGACTTAAAAATAGCTAGCAAATTTTTAAAAATAATCAAGTACAACTTTTGAAAAAGAAAAACAATACAACCAAGTTTAAGAACTTCATGAACAAGCTCATCAGCAGACATGAGTAAAGAGAAAACTAGTAAACTGTGGATAATTGAGAAGAAATTATACAGGTACAGGATACATTTGTGAGACAGACTTTTCTATTTAGGTGTAAAATATGAAAGAGAGATTGAAGGGCATGTAAGGTTGGGTGTGAAGGTTTAACATACATTTGATCACATTATCAAGAAGAGAGAAGGAAGAGAATGTGGCAGGGGCAATATGTGAAAGATTTAAAGACAGAACAAATTCCAGAACAGAATAAAGACATTATTCCACAAACTTAAGAAGGTTGAGGAATTCCTCACAGGACAAATATTGGAAACTACAAATGGACACATTAGAGTACAAATGCAGACCACTCAAGACAAAGGGAAAATATTAAGAGCAACATATAGGAAAGATCATCAAAGACATAATGGACTGACTTCTATAAAGAAAACACAGAAGACAGAAAAAGTGGAATGATATTTTCTATGTGTTAAAATAAATGAACTGCTAGCCTAAAATTGTATCCAGGGCAAACAGCTTTGAAGAATGAGATGAAAACTGGGGCACCTGGGTGGCTCAGTTGGGTAAGTGACCACTTCAGATGAGGTCATGATCTTGCAGTTTGTGAGTTTGAGCTCCATGTCCAGCTCTGTGCTGACAGCACAGAGCCTGGAGTCTGCTTCGGATTGTGTCTCCCTCTCTCTCTGCCCCTCCTCTGCTCTCTCGCTCCCTCTCTCTCAAAAATAATTAACATTAAAAAAAGAAACAACACAAATGAACAAATAAAAAAGAGACAAATAAAAAACACAGAGTCTTAAACACAGAGAACTGGTGGTTGCTGGAGGGGAGGTGGCTGTGGAGATGGATGAAATGGATAAAAGGAGATTAAGAGGACATGTAACTTGATGAGCATTGAGAAATGTATAGAATTGTTGAATCATTACACTGTACACTTGAAACTAACACAATATTGTAATTACCTGAATTATGTTTGAATACAAAATAAAACTATAAACCATTTTTAACAGCAACTTTGAACTATTTGGTCGATAAAGTTAAAAGTATTATGGTTAATATGGAAATTAACATCTTAATTTCATAAACATATCCAGGGATCTCATTCAGGTTTCAACAATTTTGTGAAATATGTTTTTCTACTCACTAGATGGCAATGACATCTCCCCCTTCCTCTTCATTAAGACAACCAAAAATATCTACAGATGTTGCCAGATGTCTGCTTGGGGGCAAAATCACCTCTGAGAATCGCTAACCAAAAATAATGTCGATTTCACTACTTTTTTAAGAACTAAAAAATTACAAATAATACAAGCTTTCCCAAACAGGTACTGATTAACAAGTAACTACAGATTCACAAGGTGGAATACTATTCAATCTTTAAAAAATTAAGTCACAGAAGAATATGGAGTGTTCAGGAAGATCTTTCCCACATATTGTTAAGGGAAAACGTTGTATAACAAAACATTATTATTTATAATTTGTGTATGTACTGAAAAAATACTTAATGGACAAATGTAAACAGTTCTCTCTTTAGGTGGTGAAGTCAGAACTATTTGTTCTGCTTGGTTTATCTACATTTTAAAACATTCTGCAGTAACAGTACATTACTTTCATGATAAAAATACAAACAAGTATGTACTGTTGTTGCCTTTTAAAAGAGCAACTTGAAAAATAATTTCCCAAAGATTTTAAAGAGAAAGAGCTACTTTTAACTGTAATAAAATGACAACACTAATCCAAAAATATATACGCACCCCATGTTTATTGCAGCACGATTTACAACAGCCAAGACATGGAGTCAACTCAAGCGTCCGCCAACAGATAAATGGACAAAGAAGATGTGGGGTGTGTACGTGTGTGTGTGTGTGTGTGTGTGTGTGTGTGTGTGTGCACTCATACACAAACATATGCATGCAGTGCAATATTACTCAGCCATGAAAAAGGATGAACTCTTGCCATTGGCGATAACACAGATGGATCTAGAGCATGTTATGGAAAGAAAAAAAAGTCAGAGAAAGACAAATACCATATGATTTCATTCATATGTGGAATCTAAAAATCAAGTTAATAAACAATTAAAGAAAAAGCAGAGTCAGACCTATAAATACAGAGAACAATCTGATGGATGCCAGAGGGAGGAGGGGTGGAGAGACTGGCAAAATGGATGAAGAGGAGTGGGATATAGAGCTTCCAGTTATGGAAGAGTGAGGTATAGAGATAAAAGGTACAGCATGGGGAATACAGGCAATGGTATTGTAAGAGTGTTGTACGCTGACAGCGGATAGTACACTTGCGGTGAGCACAGCATGATGTATAGATTTATCGAATCACTACATTGTACACTTGAAACTATGTGTGCCAGCTATACTCAGATACCAAAAAAAAAAAAAAAGTTACTTTGAGGTAGGATAGCAATTTGCAGATCCAATCAAATCATAATACCAAGATAGCTGCCCCACATTGTGTCATAGTAAACTGATCTATCTTCATTGGAAATGATACACTGCAAGGTGCAGGCTGAATTTTTAATGGACCTCATCAGGCCATGCAAGTTGTCTGCCTGGCTGCTTTCCTGTCTTCCTGCCTGTGTTTCTTCCTTCCTTCCTCCTTTTCTTGGTTTGTTTCAACAATGACGTGTTTAATATCTTCTTGTTTCTTTTAATCTTCTTATTGTTTCCGAAGGGTGTAAAGTGCAGAAGAATCTCATTCATTGGGGTTTTGCTTTCCCGACAACCAGAAGTGAGAAGGTTAGCAAAACAAGAACTTAAAAGATTATCAATAGGTCTATTTTTCCTTGAACCTGAACATACCCTTATACGTAAAACAAGAACACGTATGTGAATCGTATAATATTCGAGCTAATGTTTACAGCAAACTTGCTTCCTTGTTTGAAATTCTCTTTCCCTGTCTTTCAGACATTTTGCAAAGATTCCCTTTCTAAATTTTGCCGCAAGACCGTAAGAGCAGAATTCATTATTCGACCTTGGTTTTATTTAGCAATGACTGGATCTGTGCTTGTTTCAAATGCTCACAATCACTGCTAACTGCATTGTGAGAGCCCTGGTGGGTTCGACTATTTTATCATCTTGATTTCTCAGGCGATCATCTTCTTAGTCTTTGCCATAACTTCCTCAAGGTTTGCTTGAGAAGCACCAATTCTAGCAGCCCCTCAAGATGACTATGGGCTATTTAATTACAAATTGAAAAATTGAGCCTGTTAGCATAAATTAAGAGCAACAATTCCCTCACCTGTACCTCCAAGGGATGTACAAATCTTTAAATGTTGTGCGGGAGGCCTCCACATAAATGCAATATATACTGCTTCTAATATCATAGCTACCCCCAAAGACATTTAAATCAAACTGCACTAACACCTGGTTTTGCATAAATCAAAAATTTAGATGCTATGTTTAAGGGGTCATTTGCTGTTTAAAGGAAGAATTTTAATGAAGAAAATAGAGTGATTTCAAAAATCATGGGCATCTAGAAACACTCCCCTGATAACCTCACCATGCATTTATTCTCATGACATATCTTCTCATCCCAGGAGATGCTGCTAACCTATTTTGGATAACTTGTAAATCTCTTTCCTCTGATGCACTGACAAGATGACTCCCTTGATATTTAGCAAAAGCTATAGATCTGGGATTAAACTAAAGCAGACTTACTTCACCTTCATCAGCAATGTGCAAACTTACTACACTGCTGAAATGTCATCTGTATCAATGGTAACCAGCTTCGCCGGTATTCCAATTGGTCATTTCACAAAGTAAAAGAATTCTTAAAAAGCAACAATGCAATTTTTACTCATGATAAACTCAGACTTTGCAGTCTGTTACTGAAATTTATTCCAACAGACTCAAATTTGTTCTACTTTTTGAAAAATGATGTATCTCTAAATGCCTTTTCAAAAGTTACAAACTTAGCGCTTAAATATTTTTCTACATCTCACCTTCACCTGTGAGAAACAACTAGCAGAATCTGTAGAACCAAAGCTACGTTGTTTATTACTAAGCAGTAACTCGGACACTCTCCTAGCACAGAGCACTGTGACGGTGCCTCTGACAGTGGTGGCGAGTTACCGAACAGATGGGCAGGGAGGACAAGAAGGGCCCCACTTTGACAGTGGGGGCAGAGATGTCTAATGAGGGACAAAGAGAGAGGCACAGAACGGCTCTGAAGCTAATTCTTACCCTAGTGTAAAATCACTTCACAGACATATTTAACCCTTCTTCAACTTCTTGCTCCTTTTTTCTCATCTTTGGTTCGTTTCATTTTCATAATAAAACACACGTGGGGAACCGAAGACAGAGGAAAAATGAAGGGGAGGAAATGGCATCACAGGCTCCAAGTATGCACACCATGCTCTTTGAACCCGCTTCTCCCAACCAGATGGCTTGTTAAACACTAATTTCCAAAATTACTTGTGTAGACCTCATCTGGGCATCTTGTTAAAATGTGTATTTTGACTATGTCGGGAGTGGAGCCTGAGATTTCACATTCCTAATAAGCTCCCAAGTGTTGCTGCTGGTGCTGGCCTGAGGACCACCCCTCAAACGACAAAGGTGTGAACGACTTTGACCTATTAGAGGCTAAGTCCTATATAAGGTCAAACCATTCAAGCAGAGTCATGCTCCCCTACACTGAAAATAAAACAACAAAATCAAAGGCAAAATAAACCTCGAATCAAGGCACTTTTAACATATATGCTCTCTCATTTCATTCACAACTCATTTAATCTTAATAACAATTTCTAGAACTAGGGAATATCAACCCCATTTCCTGGGTGAGGGGACTGAGGAATCAAAGTGTTAAGGAGCCTGTCTGAAGTCACATGCCTGGAAAGGGAGGAAGCAACATTTTGCACTGAGGTTTCGGGTCTTCTCGTCCAGCTCCTTTGAACAGTATTTTATATGAATAAAAAGGCTTTCATACACATGAACACATTTGATCCTCCTAATATATGCCCTGTGAGAAAAGTATGAAAGACCTCGTTATGCTCATTTTGTAGATGGAGAAAGTAAGGCAGGAAAGATAAAAGAGTATGGCAACGTCCCAGAGCTCATTAGCAACAGAGCTAGAGCTGTCACTGAGTCCTTCTGATCCCCATTCCTTGTCTCTTCTGTATCATTATCATGCTACTCAACAGTAATCAATTTGTAAACCAGAATAAAACAACAAGTAGGAATATGCTTCAGAAATTTCCAACAGAGGAATTAGCCTTGTTTATAAAACTAAGCCTATTAAAGTAACTTTGAAAAAGGAGATACTAGTATTCAGGTTTCATTTCACTTTCAAAAGTCTGAACACGTAAATTCCCAATGAGTGCTAAGTCTTTGGTGACATCCCGAGTGGGAAGGTGGCAAGGGGGTACAGATCATACTCTGTTACCCGTAATAGTCTTTGTAATTACCTTATTTTCATTTTCATACTTTATACTAAAATTTGAATTGCTTTTGATTTTAAAGGTCTGTCTTGGGTGGCTGGAAGTAAACCTCATTTCAAGGGAACAGCCTTCATTTCTCTTAACAAAACTAGTATCAGTTTTACTCTACAGATATTTAAATTACGTAACTTTACTCTTTCTCTCAATTGGCTCTTTTTTAACCAATATTTAAATGTAAGCATCTTCCTTCCACAGTAAAGTAAAAGACTCACCTTTTAACCCACGTGCTGTTACATATGCCACTCTAGTTCTCTCCTTTTCTCCAAAGACAAATATGTTTTAAGATCTGTTTATATACACTATTTATCTCCTTTTCTCTATGTTACTCCTCAACCCTTCTATAGTTCAGATTCTACCTTCATAATTCCACTGAAACCACTTCCCCTAAAGTCATCAATTTATCTACATATTGGTTAACTCCATGGGTCTGAAGGACTTTCTACCAGTATTTGATGTGTCTACTGTTCCATTCCTTTGTGAACTTCACTCCCTCTACCCCCAACTTCTGAAGCTAAAGGCTCTACTGAGTTTCTTCTAACTCCCACACTTGTTTTTTCTCAGCTTCCACTGGGTATAAATTCCTTTTCCAATGTTCAGTCCTCATTAATTTAATAGATATTTACTGAGGCATAATCTGTTCTTTGTGTTGTGCTAGGTGATGGGAATAAAACGGATTAAAAAAACCAACTGACATTGGGAATTCCAGTTTAAGATGGCAACATAGGAAGGCTCTGAACTCTCCTCCTCTGTGGATGGAACACATCAAATTTTATCTGTTAATGGAACGATTCCTTCTGAAGAACTGAGAGCTGAGTGAACTAAACAACCAAAGACAGAACAGCAAGAGACACGGAGATAGAGTAACAAAGGGAATCCCCACTCTCTATGCTGCATAAAGCAGTGGGGAGGGACAATGCTGAGGGTCCAGGAACAGATTCCTCTGACCTTGGGCACAGAAAAAAATGATGTGGTTTAACAGAGCAACTAGCCTTTAATAGAGACAATACTAGAACTCTGCCAAGCAGTGGAGGATGAATCATGGGAATCTACTCCTGAAGCCAAGAGCACACTATATCCACTGTATGTTAGCTAACTTGACAATAAATTATATTTAAAAATAAAAAAATAAAAAAGTAAAAGGGCCAAAGGGCTGTGGGAACACTCTCTTCCTGTCCACATTACAAGTCCAGATCGGAAAAGGGTCTGGCTCAGAGTAAGCTTGTGACCTCAGTAAGCTAAGGGTCTGTGAGTCTTCACCAGCTCCTGTGGGACTAGGGTATGGAAAAGAAGCTGTAGGTTTTTATAATTAAAGAATTTACTGTATTATTTTAATTTTTTTTTAAAGTGTCTTGCTTTGGGGCAGCTGGGTGGCTCAGTTGGTTAAGCGTCTAACTCTGGGTTTTGGCTCAGGTCATGATCTCACAGTTCATGGGTTTGAGCCCCATATCTGACTCCACACTGGAAGTGCAGAGACTGCTTGGGATTCTCTGTATCCCTTTCTCGCTGCCCCTCCCCTGCCCGAGTTCACTCTCAGAAAATAAATAAATAGCAGGATTTTGTTCTTTCTCATTGCCAAGCGGTATTCCATTGTATATATAAACCACATCTTCTTTATCCATTCGTCACTTGATGGACATTTAAGCTCTTTCCATAATTTGGCTATTGTTGAGAGCGCTGCTATAAACATTGGGGTACAAGTGCCCCTATGCATCAGCATTCCTGTATCCTTTGGGTAAATTCCTATCAGTGCAGGAATCTATCCCCGAGACCAAAAGCACACTGGATACACTGTATGTCAACTAACTTCACAATAAATTATATTTTAAAAAATAAATTAAAATTAAAAAATCAAAAAAAGAAAATAAACATTTAAAAAAATTAAACATTTAAAGTCTGTCTTGCTTTGTTTTTACTTTTTTTCTTTTGGTTTTTGTTTTCTTCTTTTCTTGTTTGTTCTCTTTTTTCTTCTTTTATTATTTTCTAGCATATACAGTGACAGCTCCAGCCAGCCAGCCAAAGTCACCAATCATACACAGCCTGCATGGACAACACCATACCCAAGACCACTCCTTCAAGTTTAGGAGAAGTAGCCGTTTCACCTAATCCACCGAAACAAACACAGGAAGTCAAGCAAAATGGGGAGACAGATGAATATGTTGCCAAAGAAAGAACAAGAAAAAAACTCAGATAAAGAACTAAACGCAACAGAAATAAGCAATACGCCTGATAAAAAATCTAAAGTAATGATCATAAAGATACTCACTGGGTTGGAAAAAAGAGTGCAAGAACTCAGCAAGACCTCCAATAAAGGGGCAGAAAATACTAAAAAGCACCAATCAAAGTTGAAAAATACAATAACTGAAATCGAAAGAAAAACACCCTAAAGGGAACCAACGAAAGATTAGAAGATGCATAAGAATGTACCAGTGATCTGGAAGAAAGGGTAATAGAAAGCATTCAAGCTGAAGAGCAAAAAGGGAAAAGAATTTTTTTTAAAAAATGAGAATAGATTAAGAGATCTCTCAGACAACATTAAGCAAATATTTGCATTATAGGGGTCTCAGAAGAGAAAGAAAGGTGTAGAAAATTTATTTGAAGAAATAATAACTAAAAACTTCCCTAACAAAGGGAAGGGAACAGACATCTGAGTCTAAGAAGCACAGAGAATTCCAAACAAGATGAACCCAAGGAGGTCCACACCATGGCACATAATAATTAAAACGTCAGAGGTTAGAGATGAAGAGAAACTCTTAAAAACAGCAAGAGAGAAACAAAAAGTTACCTATAACAGAAAACCTATTAAGCCATCAGCTGAGTTTTCAGCAGAAATTTTGTAGGCCAGAGGGTAGAGGCACGATATCTTCAAAGTGCTAAAAGGAAAAAACCTATAAGCAAGAATACTCTACCAGCAAGGTTATCATTCAGCTTTGAAAAAGAGATGAAGAGTTTCCAAAAAAAAACATAAGATAAAGGGGTTTATCACCACTAAACCAGACTTGCAAGAAATATTAAAGTGGAAAATAAATATTAAGTGGAAATGACCATAATTAGACATAAGAAAATTATGAAGAAAAACATGTAAAATATGACAACATATTCATAAAACATGGAGAAGGGAGTAAAAAACCAGAAGAGAAAGGTAAAAAGAAAGATTTCTTTTTTAGAATGTTTGAACCTAAGTGATCATCAAATTAATACAGATTGCTATTTACTTAGGATGTTATATATGAACCTCACGGTAACCACAAACACAAAACCTATGACAGATACACAAAAAATAAAGAGAAAGAAAGCCAAATATTACACTATACACACACATCTATCACAAAGAATGAGGTGAGGAGAAGAAGAATGGAACAAAGAAGGACTACAACAATAACCAGAAAACAAGTTTTTAAAATTGCAGTAAGTACATACTTATAAATAATTGCTTTAAATGTAAATGGCCTAAATGATCCAATCAAAAGACAGGGTGGCAGGATGGATTAAAAAAAACCCATCTATATGCTGCTTACAAGAGACTCACCTCAGACCTAAAGATACTTACAGACTGAAAGTGAAGGGATGGAAAAACATTCACTATGCAAATAGAAGCAAAAAAAAAAAAAAAAAAAAAAAGCCAGGGTAGCAATAGTTAAATCAGACAAAAAAGACTTTAAACCAAAGACTGCATTAAGAGAAGGGCATTGCATAATTATAAAGGAATCAATCCAACGAGAGGATGTAACAACTGTGTGTGTGTGTGTGCGTGTGTGTGTGTGTGTGTGTATGTTGTATACGTACACAACATACACACACACACACACACACACACACCCAACACTAGAGCACCTAAATACATAAAGCAAATATTAATGGACAGAAAAAGAGAAACTGATGATGATAATACATAAATAGTAGGGAACTTTAATACCCGACTTACATCACTAGAAAGATCATCTGCACAGAAAATCAGTAAGGACTCAATGTCTCTGAATGACACACTGGACCAGATGGACATAACAAATACATACAGAACACTCTATCAAAAACCAAGAGAATACACATTACTTTCAAGTGCACATAGAACATTCCCCAGAATAGATCACATATTTAACATGAGTGAAATAAGCCATCATTTCTGATCTCAATGGTATAAAACTACAAATAAATCACAGGAAGAACACTGGAAACACACAAACATGTGGGGACTAAAAAACATGACACAAAAAACCAGTAAGTCAAGGAAGTAATCAAAGAAGAGATTTGAAAATACATGGAGAAAAATGAAAATGAAAACACAATGGTCCAAAATCTTTGGAACATAGCAAAAGCAGTTCTAAGAGGGAAGTATATAGCGATACAGGCCTACCTCAAGAAATAAGAAAAAACCTGAAATAAATAATCTAACCATACATCTAAAGGAATTCGGGGGCACCTGGGTGGCTCAGTCAGTTATGTGTCCAAGTTGAGTTCAGGTCATGATCTCATGGTTTGTGAGTTTGAGCCCCGCATGGGGCTCTGTGCTGACAGCTCAGAGCCTGGAGCCTCTTTTGGATTCTGTGTCTCATTCTCTCTGCCCCTCCCCGACTTGTGTTCTGTCTCTGTCTCTCAAAAATAAATAAATGTAAAAAAAAATTTAAAGAAATTAGAAAAAGAATGAAGTTCAAGGTAAGGAGAACAAAGGAAATAATAAACATTAGAGGAGAAATAAATGCTGTAGACACACACACACAAACCAAAAAACAAACAAAAAAGACAAAAAAAAAAAACCAACCAAAACCCAATGGACTCAAGAGCTGTTTCTTTGAAAAGATAAACAGAATTGACAAACCCTTAGTCAGACTCATAATGGAAAAAAAAAGGACCTAAATAAATAAAAACAAAAATGAAAGAGGAAAAATAACAACTGACACCACACAAATACACAGGATTGTAAGAGAATACTATGAAAAATATCACACCAACAAACTGGATAACCTAGAAGAGATGGACAGATTCCTAGAAACATATAAACTACCCAAAACTGAATGAGGAAGAAAGAGAACATTTAAACATATCAATTGCTAATATGAAATCAAATCAGTAATTTAAAAAACTCCCAAAAATATAAAAGTCCAAGACCACATTGATTCACAGGTGAATTCTACCAAATATTTAAAGAAGAGTTTATACACCTAATTTCCTCAAATTACTCCAAAAAATAGAAGAGGAAGGACAGCTTCCAAATACATTCTATGAGACTAGCATTACCTTAATACTAAAAGTAGACAAAAACACCACAAAAAATAAAACTACGGGCCAATATCCCTGATGAACACAGATGTAAAAATCCTCAGCAAAATAGTAGTAAAACAAATCTAACAATACATTAAAAAGATCATTTACCACAGTCAGGTGGGATTTATTCCCAGGATACAAGGATGATACAATATTTGTGAATTAATCATCATCATACACCACATCAACAAAATGAAGGATAAAAATCATATAATCATTTCAACAGATGCAGGAAAAGCATCTGGCAAAATTCAACATCCATTTATGACAAAAACTCTCAACAGAGTAGGTTTAGAGGTAATATACTTCAACAAAGTAAAGGCCACATGAGAAAAACCCACAGTTAACATCATGCTCAATGATGAAAAATTAAGAGCTCTTTCTCTAAGATCAGGAACAAGACTAGGATATCTACCCTCATCATCATTTTTATTCGACATAGTACTGGAAGTCTTGGCAATAGCAATTAGATAAGACAAAGAAATAAGAGGCAACTGTATTGATAAAAAGGAAGTAAACTTCTAATTTGCAGATGACATGATACTATACATAGAAAGCCTTAAAGACCCCATAAAAAAAAAAAAAACTAGAAGTAACCAATGAATTTGGTCATGTTGCAAAATACAAAATTAATACCCAGAAATCGATAGCATTTCTAGACACTGGTAATGAATTAAGAAAGAAAAATTATGAAAACAATTCCATTTACAATTGCACCACAAAGAATACCTAGGAATAAACAACCAAAAAGGTGAAAGACCTGTCCTCTAAAACACCAATGAAAGGAGTTAAAGATGACACAAAGAAGTGGAAAGGTATTCCACGCTGATGAATTAGAAGAAGCAATATTGTTTAAATGTCCATACTACCCAAATCAATACAGAGATTTAAGGCAACCAGTGTCAAAATACCAAGAGCAGGGGCGCCTGGGTGGCACAGTCGGTTAAGCGTCCGACTTCAGCCAGGTCACGATCTCGCGGTCCGTGAGTTCGAGCCCCGCGTCAGGCTCTGGGCTGATGGCTCGGAGCCTGGAGCCTGTTTCCGATTCTGTGTCTCCCTCTCTCTCTGCCCCTCCCCCGTTCATGCTCTGTCTCTCTCTGTCCCAAAAATAAATAAAAAACGTTGAAAAAAAAATACCAAGAGCATTTTTAAAAAACTACAACAAATGATAAAAGTTGTATGGAAGCACAAAGGACCCCAAGTAGACAAAGCAATTTTGAGAAAGCAAAACAATACTCAAAGTATCACAATCCCAAATTCCATGATATACTACAAAGCTGTAATCATCAAAACACTATGGTACTAGCAGAAAAATAAACACATAGATCAATAGAACAGGATAAAGAGCCCAGAAATAAACCAACACTTTTATGGTCAATTAATTGACAATAACGGAGGCAAGAATATATACACTGGGGAAAAGGCAGTCTCTTCAACTAATGGTGTTGCAAAAACTGGACAGTTACGTGCAAAAAAACCCCCAAAGTTGGACCACTTTCTTATACCATACACCAAAATAAATAAAAATGGATTACAGACCTAAATGTGAGACCTGAAACCATAAAATTCATAGAAGAAAGCATAGGCAGGAATTTTTTGACAGACATGAGCTCTAGAAACATTTTTCTAGATATGTCTCCTCTGGCAAGGGAAACAAAATAAAAATTAAACTATGGGGACTACACCAAGGTAAAAAGCTTCTGCAATGTGAAAGATACCATCAATAAAACAAAAAGGCAATCTACTGAAGGGGAGAACATAATTGCAAATGATCTATGTGATAAGGGGTTAATATCCAAAATATATGAAGAATGTATACAACATAACACCAAAAAACCCAAAGAATCCAATTAAAAAATGGGCAGAAGACCTGAATAGACATTTTCCAAACACAACATGCAGATGGCTAATGGACACGTGAAAAGATGCTCAACATCACTAAACATCAGAGAAATGCAAATCCCATCCACAATGAGCTATCACCTCACACCTGTCAGAAGAGTGAAAATCAAAAAGACAAGAAATAACAAGTGTTTATGGGAATGTGGAGAAAAAAAAACCCTTGTGTTCTGCTGGTGGGGATGTAAATTGGTATACCCACTATAGAAAACAGTATGGAGATTCCTCAAAAAATAAAAAATATAAATACACATGATCCAATAATTTCATTACTGGGTATTTACACAGTGAAAATGAAAACACTAATTTGAAAAGATATAGGCACCTCCATATTTACTGCAGTATTATTTACAATAGGCAAGATATGGAAGCAACCGAAGTGTCCACAGATACACAGAGAAGGAAAATGTGGTATATATACAATCAAAGATTACACAGCCATAAAAAAGGATGAGACCATGCCAGTTGTGACAACATCAATGGACTGTGAAATATTATGATAAGTGAAATAAGTCAGACTGAGAAAGACAAATTCCACATGATTTCATTTATATGCGTAATCTAAGGAAAAACAAATGAATAAACAAACAAAAAAATCCAGACCTATAAATACAGAGAAGAAACTGAGGATTGCCAGAGAGGAAGGGGGTCAGTGGGTGGGCAAAATGGGTGAAGGGGAGTGGGAGATGTGGGCCTCCAGTCATGGCATGAGTAAGTCACGGGAGTAAAAGGACAGCATAAGAAATACAGTCAGTGATATTGTAACAGCTTTGTATGGTAAAAGATAGGAGCTCCACTTGTGGTGAGCATAGCTTAAGGCAGAAACTTACTGAATCACTATGTTGTACACCTAAAACTAATGCAATATTGTGTGTCAACTACATTAAAAAAAATTAACTGTGATTAAAAAATATATTGTTGCTACTCTCCTAGAACTTACATTCTAACAGAGAATAGACCCCATGAGTCGGGAAGTCAGGAAAGGCTTCTCCAAGGGAATGATGGTTTGACTGAAATCTCAAGAGCGAGTAAGTATTGATAAGGTGACAGGAGAAGGCAAAAACATTCCACGCACAGGGAATGCATGCAAAATGGCCTTGGATGATGAGAAGGAAGGGTCATAGGATTAGGGTGGAGAGGTTGGTAGAGACCTGTTAAGGATTCTGCTTTCTCCTATAGGAAGCAATGAAATGTTTTAAGTGATAGAGGGACATGATCAGATCTGCATTTGTAGAAGATTTGAAAGATCACAGTGGCTGCAATGTAATGACAAACTAGAAGATACGTGAGAGGATCAGGGTGGATGACTAAGAGGCAACTGCAGTGGTTCAGCCTGGAGACAACGGTTGTTTCAAACAGGCTGATAGCAGCAGACTGAGAAAACGAACTGTTGGATTAGATATCAGGAGCGAGGAAGAAGAATATGCAAAGGTGGCCTATGGGATAAATTATCGTTAAATGATTTGTGTGGCAAAGGGTTTGGGGGATCTAAACAAGACAAATGTTAGTGCCAGAAAATGGAGATGATTTCCATGATGATGGGAAAGGAAAAAGAACCGGTAAAAGAATGGGTAAATGTGTAAGTTTGGAGGCAGGAAGGTGGATGGGTTCTCACCCAGTTATTTTTGTTTACCATGAAGAGAGAGGTAAATTTAACTCTGGAGAATGAAGAGGATCATGATGAGGTGGGAAATGTGGGAAATCACAGCTGAAGACTAGACAAACCTAGAAAAGTTCCTGGCCAATGGGCTTCATTCCCAAGGTGAAAGAAAATTCTCCATCAATGAAAAGCCTTCCTGCACCACACTTAAAATCATCATTCTCTCCATTCTTTTGAAAATTTCAACTAGATTTTTGGGAAAACGCTGGGGTAAAAGGAAAGAGAGTAACATTTTTTTCTTTCTCTGCTATATTGAGTCTGGAACCAAGAGAAGAATGACAGCCAGACATTAAAATATTTATGCTGATTCAGTGCTATGGGGCCACATAATGTTTGCTTAAAATCAGTTTTCCTGGGAGGGCAGTTGAGCACTGACAGAAGTGAGTAGATGAGATCTGGCAGAAACTCACAAATACCTCCTGAATAATGAAGGGTAAGGCTTGGAGGTAAGGATGAGCTCTGGGAATGGTTTTTGTTACTGAATTCAATACTAATAAAAATATTCATAGTCAAATCCTGAAGTCACCCAGTGAAGGCATCAAGGAGGGGGCTGGAGGTGACCACATCAGCTATTTGGTACAAGGGCATGGATATTTGCTATAGAAAACTTGGGGATCTCAGAAATCATTACGTACAGAGAAGCAGCAGCTATACAGACACAACATTCCTCACAACTCTCATTTCCTCTGTCTCTCTGGCTGCCAAAACTTTGAACCATCTACCATCACAGCCTCTCATGTGCTACCTGCGTCCCAACCGTGTCTAGGGAAATGTAATGTCTTCCAGGGTCAAAGACGTGATGCAAGAGGAAACCTCCTAGTAGGCCAGGGAAAGGCACCTGGCTATGCACAGAGAGTGATCAGTAGAAGTCCAAAACGGAGTTAATCAAGAGAACACATTACAAGATGCAGTGGAACAGCACAATTTTACAAGTATTAGCTACAAAAAACAGAAGGGAAAATGAGCAAGCACATGGTATGTGGTCACAGTACTGTTTAAGGAAATATGATTGTAAGAATTAAGAGACAGAATATAAGATAACGGTAAGAAAGAAAGGAAGTAAAAATGAGAAGAACGTTAAATATAAAAGCTTAATAAAGAAATGAAAATTATTTAGCATATTGAATGCCCGTATCGGAAAGAGTAAGGAGGAAACTTGATGCTGCAAAATTATTAAAGTGGAACAAAACTTAAGGAGTACTCTCCACTAGGTGTAAAGGAACTATAAAGAGATAAATATTAGGAGAAATCATAAATGTGAAGGGCAGAAAGCAGAGATCCAGCAGTGAAGATAATCATATTACTTGAAGATCAAATCACAATAAATGGAACAGAAACAGGAATAAAAGATGTAATAGGAGAAAATTTTTCCCACAAAAACAAAGACTTGGATTTTTAGACAAAAATGAGAATAAGCTGTTTGGAAAATTTCCTAAAATGTGTTTCACACCTTGGAAAAAAGCTCAAAATAATACTGACTGCATTTCACTGCAGGGATTACATTTGATCTGGAATGCATTGTTGTGTATGAACTGGAATCAAGGCAAGCTTTTATTGGTTGGTAACGCCTGGTGATAAAAATTTCATCTCTAAGCATAAACTTTGATTTGCTATGTAAACTAAAACATTACGGCTAATAACAGTTATGATCCTGCTTATCTGAGCGGGATTTGTGAATAGATAAGGTAATAAGAAAAAACCTTCTTGTGATTATAAAATTCTTTATATCATTATAGTTCAGCTCATATGTTTTTGGCTGATGCTTTAATTCAGAACCTGACACCTATGTCATTCTTGTTATTTAACAAGCAACTGAGAAACTGGCAGCAGCAAATAAATCATGGTGTGAGATGTGTAACTAACCTCATTCACATCCCGTGTACGCTATACGTGTCTACAGAGGAACGGCCAGATGTTCAAAACATTCTACTCAGCAGCAAGATTAGGGGAAATTAGCCATTTGGGTCACTTTCTTCCTTGCATCTACTCCTAACAAAGAGGCCTTGGATCACTGTTTAAGTGCCTCTGTTCAGTTAGGCTGGTCTCTGAATGGGTCAGAAAATGATGCAAAAAATGCTCAGTTTAATTTGTCTGGTTCAATTCGGAGCCATCTGGATAAACCAGCTAACCATACACATTTTTTTTTTTTTAAAGACAGGTTGTTGGTGTTTGCAGCTTCCATTTGATTATGCTGTGGTAAAAATTAACTGCTAATTCTGTGTCTTACGAGAATAAATGTCAACTTTTCATCGATGCTACTTAAAAACATTTTTTTATTTAAACTGCACTTAGTTAACATACAGTGTAATATCAGTTTCTGGTGTACAACACAGTGATTCAATACCTCCACAAAACACCCGGGGCTCATCATGCCAAGTGCCCTACTTAATTCTCATCACTTATTTCACCCAACTCCCCACCCAGCTTCCCTCTGGTAACCATCACTTGGTTCTCTATAGTTAAGAGTTTGTTTCTTGGTTTGCCTCTCTTTTATTCCCCCCTATGTTTCTTTGTTTTGTTTCTCAAATTCCACACATGAATGAAATCATACGGTATCTATCTTTTTCTGACTCACTATTTTACTTAGCATAACACTCTCTAGCTCTATCCACATTGTTGCAAATGGCAAGATTCCATTCTTTTTGATGGCTGAGTAATATTCCATTGTGTATATATGCCACATCCTCTTTATCCATTCATCAGGTCAATGGACATTTGGGCTCCTTCCATAATTTGGTGACTGTTGATAATGTTGCTACAAACATCAGGGTGCATGCGTCCCCGTGAATTATTATTTTTGTATCCTTTGGGTAAATACCTAGTAATGCAATTGCTGGATCATAGGGTAGTTGAGGCTGTGGTGGCTCAGGCTGTGATCCATGTGTCATCTTCATTCCAGGATCCCTTCTGAAGGATCAATCCCTACACAGAATATGTATTTCTCATTTCACAGGGAAAAAGAGAAGACTAAAACACACAAAGCCTTTCTTTCTGCTTCTCCTCAGGTGTAATGTATAACCAGCCCACTGGCGTCATACTGGTCAAACCAAGACATGTGCCCCAAACTTCTATCAGTGGGGAAGGGACACACATTCTTCTTATGAGGCATTTCCCAAAATCTCATGACAATGGCCAGGGATGTATAATTCTGTTATAAAAGGCATGAAATAATTGTAAGATCTACCACACATGACAAAATTAAATTCAAGAAAGCCTGAAAATCATTACGTATTAAACAAGAAGGGAAAGATAAGACCAGACTCTACTGGAAAATAACACAGTGGATAAAAAAGAAAACTATGCCTTTTCTACAGAATGACAAGGAGAAGAGTAAAGTCAGAAAGATTGAAGGAACTGGCAAATCTGTGCCACACAAATGTCAGCCAAGAATAACCACAGAGTAATACCAATTAGTCACTAGAGACAAATACCAAATGATCAACTCATTAGGTATCCAAAAGACATATGATTAAATTCAATATGTTTTTAGTAATAATTATTTGCCAAATGGGAATACAAAGATACTGCCACAGCATGACAAAGTGTACATATGCCAAACCAGGAGCCAGCACCATATGAAATACTGAACACAGAGGCAATCCCACGAAGAATGTCTTCTATTCCTACTGTATTATAATTTTCTTCTGGAGTTCTAACCAATGCTATGTATTAAGGAGGGGGGAATGAAATGTAAATACTCTGTAAATACAAAGGAAAATATCTACATGGAAATTTAAGAGAAGAAACTTTAAAAACTCTTAGAATAAAAATCAATCTCAACAAAGCAACTGGCTACAAATAATATAAAATTATTACTACTCCTGTAAAACAATAATTAGTACAAATATAATAAAACAAAATCCTTTATTAACAACACTGAGTACCCACTGTATCCACAGCCACCTTCCTAAGCAAGCATCCAAAGCATAGTTTGCCATGCTTTATACTACATGTATTTATTTTCTAGCCACAGAAAATTGATCACAGATTGGCTCCTGACCCAGATATAGCCTCGCGTAGGGTAGCCAGGAGCCTCTGGCCTGCCTAAATGAGGTGATTTTTATTTATTATCTATGAACCAGTCAGATCCTCTGCATGAATAAGAACATACTTAAGGACATAATCACTAGAACATGTAAGAAGCGGACACAAAAAAGAGAGAAGGGAATCAGTGTACGCCAAAAGACAAGAGTCACTTTGATCGGGAGAGGAAAAGCAGGGGAGGCAATGAGAAAGGGAGAAGAAGATTCGGGCAGAGAAGCCAAGAGGGAGGAGCTGAATCACAGATACAGTGTACGAGTAGAGCTGTTGTATCATTCTCCTTAGTGACTATTCTTGTTACATAAGGCCTGACTGGAAAAGCTGTGAAAATGTAAAAATGGAAGTAAAAACAGAAGGCATTCTGAACCATGTCTTACAGCCTAATAATGCCAAACAGAGATGCCATTTGCAGTAGCAACATCAAATATTAAAAACCCAAGTACAATGTCTATCAATAAAACATTTATTTATTTATTTATATATATATATATATATATATATATGTTTATTTATTTTTGAGGGGGGAGGGGGGAGGGAGGGGCAGAGAGAGGGACAGAGGATCCGAAATGGCCTCTGTGCTGACAACAGAGAGCCCAATGTGGGGTTTGAACTCAAACCATGAGATCATGACTTGAGCCGAAGTCCGATGCTTAACTGACTTAGATATTCAGGAGCCCCAAGAGAAGACTTATTTAAAGGAAAATTAAATTGTTTTTAATGTTTTTAGTTTTTAGAGACAGGGAGAGACAGCACATGTGAGCGGGGAAGAGGGGCAGAGGGAGAGAAAATCTCAAGCAGGCTCTGCACTATGTGTGGAGCCCCAATTTGAGGCCCAACATGGGGCTTGATCCCATGACCCCGGGATCATGACCCGAGCCAAAATCAAGAGGTGGACACTCGGGGCGCCTGGGTGGCTCAGTCGGTTGGGCTTCTGACTTCGGCTCAGGTCATGATCTCGCGGTTCGTGAGTTCAAGCCCCGCGTCGGGCTCTGTGCTGTCAGTTTGGAGCCTGGAGCCTGCTTCGGATTCTGTGTCTCCCTCTCTCTGTGCCCCTCCCCCACTCACACTCTGTCTCTATCAAAGAATGAATAAACGTTAAAAAACATTTTTAAAGAGGTGGACACTCAACCGACTGAGCCACGCAGGTGTCCCCCAAATTAAAATATTTTAAAGCAAGAATAATGGAACAAATGGAGAATCACATACCAAAGCAAAAAAAGAAAAAACGCAATATTTAAAGATGGCAACAGGACAAAAAACAATGTACGAATTTAAAATGAAACTTTTAAAATCCGAGCATAGTTGACACACAATGTCACATTAGTTTCAGGTGTACAACTTCGTGATTTGACAAGTTCACACATTATGCTATGCTCACAAGTGGAGCTGCCATCTGTCCTGTTACCTTGCTACTAAAATATCAATGCCTGTATTCCTTATGCTTTGCTTTTTATTCCAATAGTTTACTCATTCCATAACTGGATACCTGTATCTCCTGTTCCTCTTCTTCATTTTGCTCAATCACTCACTATCCTCCCGCTGGCAACCATGAGTTTGCTCTCAGTATTTACAGTTGTGAATCTGCTTTTTGTATTTTTTTCGATTCTACTTATGAATGGAATAATATGGTATGTGTCTCTCTCAATCTGACTTACTTCACTTAGCATAATACCCTCTCACTCTATCCATGTTGTCTCAAATGGCACGCTCTCATCCTTTTCATGGGTGTGTAATATTCCATTGTGTATATATACCACATCTTCCCGTCCATTTGTCTACTGATGGACATTTACAATGCCTCCATGTCTTGAATGTTATAAATAATGCTGCAATAAACATAGGGGTACATTTATCTTTTTTAGTTAATATTTTCATTTTCCCTAGGTAAATACCCAATAGTGGAATTGCTGGATAATATGGTATTTCTATTTTTAACTCTCTGAGGAACTTAAATTGAAATACCAATGAGGTATTTGGAAACTTCACAAAACTGTTTTAAATGTCCTCTGAAAAATTCAAATAGATGAGCTACTTCCAGGAATATATATGAAAGAAATCCTAAGACACACGACTTATGTATGAGGAAATTAATCATGGCATACTTTATAACAGAATCTGAAAACATCTAATACATATAGATTATGGTAGATACATATTAGGGAAAACAACTAAATCATTAAAGTGTTGTCAAAAATATTTAGTTACATGTGAACATGTTCGTGGTACATTTTAAATGAAAATTAAAGAGGCCCATATATTAAGCAAATGTTTAAAAAATATATCCACTTTACTAAATAGATATCACTCTTAAATTTGTAGTCCAAAGCATTAAGACTAGTAATTAGATTGTAGGTATTTTTATTTTCCAATTTGTGTATCTTTACATTTTCTAAAATGTCTCCAATGAAAATGTATTTTTATAACAAAACAGTAAATGCTGTTATGTTATCAAAAGAACAAATCATCAACAAGAGCCTGAAACAGAGCAAAGCAAATGGTACAGCCAAATAAGTGTCTGTAGAATGAATAAGTGGCCAAGATATTTTTGAAAAACAACAACAACCAACACAACAACAAAATGCTTGAGCTGATGAATGGTGAAGTTCATTCTACCAATAATATAACACCTTTATTTTATTTTATTTAAAAAAAAATTTTTTAAGGTTTTATTTATTTTTGACTGAGAGAGAGAGAGAGAGACAGCATGAGTGGGGGAGGGGCAGAGAGAGAGGGAGACACAGAATCTGAAGCAGGCTCCAGGCTCTGAGCCATCAGCCCAGAGCCCGACGCGGGGCTCGAACTCACAGACCGCGAGATCATGACCTGAGCCGAAGTCGGACGCTCAACCGACTGAGCCACCCAGGCGCCCCAATATAACACCTTTAAATAACAATAATTTAACAGTGAAATGAATCCAAGAATAATCATTTGAGTGAAATAAAATAAAAAGCTCTGCAATAAACCCAAGTACATAAAATAATTTAGTATGTGATTCCTGTGAAATTTTCAGTGGAAATATTCACTGAGGAAAGAGGCCACTAATCATTAAGTTGCTTTGAGACAACTGGTTAAAATTTAGGGGAAGGGGATAAAAAAAAAAACACCTCTCTATCCCATGTCATGAAGCATCTGAAAGAAATTTAACAGAAAAAGACAAACTATTTGTAACAGTTTTAAGTATCTTCACGTATACAGGTTTGATTTTTTGGAAAAAGAAAAAGCAGCAAGCACTACTTATAAAAATTGGTGATTGGTTTCAGGACATTAAAAACAACTCACAATGGAAAAATACAGATAGATAATAATAATAATCTATTACTAAACATAATTATAAACCAAAGGAACACAAATTTTAACAGTGATATTTAATTTGTGCTTCTGAAAGGATTTTGTACGAGTAGTAATGCTATTGTCTAGGGTGAATCATTTATGGGATTAAAATGGCTATACTTTTCTGAGAAGTGACTGCTCTGTGTGCATCGAAAGCTTCAAGTGTGGCCTGATGATTCAAGTTCCAGGAATCTGAAAGAATCAAAGATTCAAACCAAGAAATATGTACAAGTGTGTTTATTACGGTGCTACTTAGAGTACAAAATACTGGAATCAGCCTGCATGATGAACACAGGGAACTGACTTAATAAATTATTTATATGATACGTACTACTATAAAATCCCATTTTACAAGAGAGTTAAATAGTAAAAAGTTGAGGACGGCTAAAATCAAAACCACAAGAAATAACAAGTGTTGGTGAGGATGTGGAGAATAGAGAATGCTTGTACAATGTTGGTGGGAATTCACTTTCATGAAGCCACTGTGGAAAGCAGTATGGGAGTTCTTTGAAAAATTAAAAATAGAATTACCAGGGGGCGCCTGGGTGGCTCGGTCGGTTAAGCGTCCGACTTCGGCTCAGGTCATGATCTCACGGTCCATGGGTTCGAGCCCCGCGTCGGGCTCTGTGCTGACAGCTCAGAGCCTGGAGCCTGCTTCAGATCCTGTGTCTCCCTCTCTCTGTGACCCTCCCCTGTTCATGCTCTGTCCCTCTCTGTCTCAAAAATAAATAAACGTTAAAAAAAAAAATTTAAAAAATAGAATTACCAGAGGATACAGTAACTCCACTACTGGGTATTTACCCAAAGAAAACGAAAACATTAATTCAAAAAGATATATACACCCCTATGTTTACTGCAGTATTATTCACAATAGCCAAGATATGGAAGCAAACCAAGGGTCCATCCACAGATGAACGGATAAAAGATATGGCATCTATTTATAATGAAATATTACTCAGGAATAAAAAGAATGAAATCTTGCCATTTGCAGTAACACGGATGGGCCTCAAAGGTATTACACTAAGTGAAATAAGTCAGACGAAAGACAAATGCCATATGATATCACTCCTATGTGAAGTTTAAGAAACAAAAGAAATGAACAGAGAAAACAATACATAAATAAAGGGCCAGACTCTCAAATACAGAGAACTGGTGGCTGCCAGAATAGAAGTGGGCGGGGAGATGAGTGAAGCAGGTAAAGGTAATCAGGAGTATACTAATTTCTGGTGAGCACTGAGAAATGTACACAATTGTTCAATTATTATATTGTACACCTGAAACTACTATAATACTATGTTAATTGTAAATGATTTTTTTCAGTTAAGAAAAAAAATCAATGGAGTATAAAGTGCCAACACCATTTTATCAGGTATAGTCTGTGGATTACAAAATAGTATCTACAATATGAACCCAATTCCTATTAAAAAATTGTGTTTTGTATACCTAAGAGAAATTTGTGAAAATACTGGATACCAAAATATTAATGCTTAGCTCCGGATGGTGGGGCTACAGGGGTTTTTATTTTCTCTTCCATTCAATTATATCTATCCCAAATTTTCTTCAAAAAATGTATTTACGTTCATAATATTAACTACTTGTTGTATTTCTTCAGTTCAGAGAATTTATACTGTCTTCACTTTTTCCGGAAACATTCTTATTTATAACACCTTTCTTCCTTCCAACCCACCTCCTCTTCTCTTTCATGCCTTACTTTATTTGGCTTTCTTGCAGATTTTATTAAGGTACAATGAAGTCTACTCTCTTTTCAGTTTTAAGCTGCTTAAAGACTGCAAATTCCATGTCTTATATTCCATCACTTCAAGGATAAAGTGTACATACTTAGAAAATACAGGCTGAACATATGACAATTACAAAGTGTAGGAACCGCATAGATCAGTAGGGCACCAAATAAAGCAAAGAAATGGCTTCATTGTTTACGGCTAAAATGAGTCAGTCTGAGGAAAACTGTATCACTCACAAATACGGGAAGAATGGGTCTTCCCCGCGTTTATATTCCCACAACACCTGGCACATTGTTTCATCAAGATTATAACATTAGTTTTGTGACTGTCTCGGGAAACGTCTAGGTATCCGAAGCAGTACTGTTTACTATAGGCCCTAGGCTGTAGATCTCTAGGACTTATTCATCTTGATTAACTGAAACTTTGTACCCTCTGACTAAGAGGTCCCCATTATCCCCTCCCCAACGCTCCTGGTAAGCATCACTCTGCTCTTATACGATGAGTGTGACTATTTTCGATTTCTCATGTAAGTGGAATCATCGTAGTGTCTGGCTTATTTCACTTAGCCTAATGTCCTCCAGGTTGATCCATGTTGTCACAAATGGCAGGATTTCCTTCTTTCTAAAGGCTGACTAGCATCCTATTGTATGTATATACCACATTGTCCGTATTCATTCATCTCTTGACAGACAAGTAGGTGGCTTCCTTATCTCGGCTGTTGTGAATAAGGCTGCAATGAACACAGGGATACAGATATCTCTTTGAGATCCTAACTTCAATTTCTTTGGATATATACCTAAAAGTAGGATTTCTGGATTATATGGTAGTTTTATTTTTAATTTTTTGAGGAAACTCCACACTGTTTTCCACAGCGGCTGCACCAATTTACATCTGTACCGACAGTGTACAAGTTTCTATTTTCATCCTCTCCAACACTTAACTTTCTTTTTCATAATAGTTATCCTAACATATGTGAGGTAATGTCTCACTGCAACGAATGCTTTTTAAAGGAATGCATAGACTGAACAGCGGAAAGAACAATATGGAAAAGGGGAGCAGTGTAACAGCTAGGTGGAAATGATGCTGGAGTCTTAAGATTTGAATTTGTTGTCTTTGACAAACGAGTCATAGGGCCTTGTACAACTCACTCCTCTTCTTCCATGTCAGATTAGAGAATCTGGAGTCCTAACAATGGATTTAATGATCAATGACTGAATATTAAGATGGGCCCGGGACTTAGGGTTAGATTTTTCTATTTATTTTTGAAGTTTTTCTTACCAAAAATAGAATTTTTCACTAGTTTTGACCCCAAGCATTTCATCTATACAACCTGTAGCAAATGAAACTGATATGTGACCAAGGGAATACCAAAATGATCAGATATGTAGTTCTTAAATATTGTAGGAGTGAGGCTGAAGGGGAAACAAATACACACACACACACACACACACACACACACACACACACACACACTTAGTGGAGATGGTCTGTGAGCTCATCAGCTCTTTAGGAAAACACTGTGAAAAGACAGTACGTTCTTTCCACAGATCCAGAAATGCATGTTTTTCCAGTAATAGGCTAACTTAAAACATAAGTTTTATCATCAAACGTAACTTTCAGGACTATCCACATATCAGACAGAATCAACACCATCTCAAGGTAAAATGCAATGTGTAATAAGCTCTCACGTTAGTAAACATCTTCCCCTCCCCTCTCCCCCCAGTGAAATGTCAAGGATACATTGGCTGAAGTTTTCCACAATCCAGATGTCCTTGAAAACCTCATCTGTGGCTGGCTGCAGAGAGCCAGCCGATGCAAAGCAAACAATGACTGAAGTTCATGGTATTATTGAAAGCATCCTAAACTCAAGTGATCTCAGTTTCAATAATATTTTCCTCCATCAAAACATGTTTTTCCAGTAATTATCTCCCTGACTCAAGAGAGGAAACAGGGTCATTCTAGATGTTTAGGTCATAGGTGAGGATGTTCTACTTCTTTGGCTCCATCTAGTCTTCTGTTTAGTTACACCAAGTCCCTGAGATAATCTCTTATCAGAATTACATTTTAAAGTTTAAAAATGGCATTCCAAGTTTTTGATGGAAGAAGTACTACAGGTTATAAGAATCAGATACTATTTGAAAATATCACTACTTTCTCTAAAATAAAATGCTACTTCCTTTTTAGCATAGGAAATTGAATTTTTTAAGTTAAAATGAGGCAAAGAGAGGGTTTCTACGTATTCATATGTAAAAATATATAAATACAACTAAGAAGGGTCATCATGTGGACCTCTGTTTACTTCTATTTCCTACTGCTGTTCTCTATGTATTTTGTGTATCCATGTATCTGCAGTTATTCCTTGAGTATATTGTTTTATGACACTGTTTCTTCTCTTTAAAAATATACTTCTCCCTATGAATATGTATATTTGCCTCTTTCTCCTAGAGTTTTTCTATCTCTCTTATTTGGTCATAATATTAATAAATCAAAATAGAGCCTATGGGCCACATCCAGCCCACTGCTCACTTCTGTAAATGCGGTTTCATTGGAACACAGCTATTCCAAATTTGTTTACACACTGTCCAGGTATGCCTTTGTTCTACAAAGACAGAGTTGAGGATACGCAACAGGTACTATGTGATACAGCCTGTAAAACCTAAAACATTTACTCTCTGGCCCTTTACAGAAAAAGCTGAACAATTCCTAATGTAGGTGATAAAGTCCATCTTTCATGAGCTTTGTCACTGGAGATGTAATGCAGGGGCACGGGCATCAGAGAAGTTTCCAAAGACAATCTGCCTGCCAATATTTCTTAAAAAATGAAGAACTGTTTCTGTTTCCGATTCTGTGTCTCCCTCTCTCTCTGTCCCTCCCCCGTTCATGCTCTGTCTCTCTCTGTCCCAAAAATAAATAAACGTTGAAAAAAAAAATTAAAAAAAAAAAAAAAAAAAGGGGCGCCTGGGTGGCGCAGTCGGTTAAGCGTCCGACTTCAGCCAGGTCACGATCTCACGGTCCGTGAGTTCGAGCCCCGCGTCAGGCTCTGGGCTGATGGCTCGGAGCCTGGAGCCTGTTTCCGAATCTGTGTCTCCCTCTCTCTCTGTCCCTCCCCCGTTCATGCTCTGTCTCTCTCTGTCCCAAAAATAAATAAACGTTGAAAAAAAAAATTAAAAAAAAAAAAAAATGAAGAACTGTTTCAAAATAGTGAAAGAGGTTGCCCTAAGCAATTTCTTTTAAGTTCCTGCTGAGATGTGGGAGACTTGTGTTCATTCCTATAAGAAGCTCATTCCATCAATTAAATTGCAAGTTGCACGAAAGCTGTTCTTTACCTTCCATTCCCACTGCACCCAGCAGCCCAGCTATAGTAGTACTGTTAGAACAGGATAGGAAGAGATCCTGCCCTATTTCCTGTACTCTTGACGGCCTGCTTTGGTCCTCTACCAACTCTGCCCCTATCTAGGGGTAAGAGGTTTACCTGGAACTCAGGTCTCTCCCAACTCACTCTGGAACACACTTCAGCTTCCAAGGTGTGTGCAAGCCTTTCTCTTGATTCAATGCATTTGAGGGTGGACACTCTGCTGGTGTGTGCAGCCCTGGGTCTGAGAACCGGCCAAGAGCAGCTGTTTGCAGAGGACGTAGGCGGATGGAGGTTGGGCATGTGGGTTGAGTGTGCAAGTGTCTATGTATGTGATTCCTTTTGGAACAGAGCCAAAGTGAGGAGAAGATAACGGGTCAGACTGGAGACCAACCTTTTTTTTTTTTGTTATTGTTGTAACTATTTGTATTCTCTTTTCAATTGAAGTATAATTAACATACAGCATTATATTAGTTTCAGGTATACAGTATGATTCAACAATTCTACACATTCCTCGGTGCTCATCAAGATAAATGTACTCTTCATCCCATTATCTCTTTCACCCTTCCTCCCACCCACCTCCACTCTGACAAACACCAGTTTGTTTTCTGTGTTCAAGAGTCTGGTTTTTGTCTTTTTTTTTCTTTGTTGTTCATTTGTTTTGTTTCTTAAATTCCACATATGAGTGAAATAATAGGAGACCAGCCCTTTCTTTACTGCTCAAGGTAGGAAGACAGAACATACACTATTTCTCTGCTAGCTTGATTTACATCTTCTCTGGGACCCACAAATTTTATATTCTGCTTGGCCTAACAGACTGCCTTATTTAATAAAGGCAGTTAGGAGGCACTGGGGTGGCTCAGTTAAGCGTCTGACTCCTGGTTTTCGCTCAAGTCATGATCTCACAGTTTCATGAGTTTAAGCCCCACATCAGGCCCTGTGCTGACGGTGTGGGGCCTGCTCGGGATTCTCTGCCCCCCCCTTTCCTCTCCCCCACCCATGCTCTGTCCCTCTCAAAATAAATAAACTTTAAAAAAATAATTAAAAAATTAATAAAGGCAGTTAAAATAAATGTGTGAATTAGTTTATAATTTGAAAACGATGGAATGTTCTAAAAATATTATAATTATATGATTTTTTATAATAACTAGGTTTTTTAGCTGTTACAAAAAAATTTCAATATATTACATAATTCATTTCTTATTTGTGTTAATATATAATAATAATGTTATAAGTCTAGATAACTGGGTGCAATGATTATCAGACTTTAGTTTTCATTAAAATTAATGGAAGTACTTACTTAAAATGCTATCAGAAATAAGTCAAGAGTCTTGGCATCTAGCTCGGATGCCTAAATACCAAAAAAATATTTTTTTATTAAGTATGACACCTGGTATCAGCTAAGCTATTCTCCCATTGATGTATTATGTCTCTTAGCACTGCAACCACATGATTACACCTATATTCAACTGCTTCTCTGACTCAGCAGTGGCTATAGTTAGATTTTCTCTCTAGTTAGATTTTCTCTCTCTCTCTCTCTCTCTCTCTCTCTCTCTCTCTCTCTGAAGGAGAAATACAGGTGTTTAGAGGCTTCCCGGGGAAATTTGAACCTAACATTCCTCAAGGTAGAAGCCTTATCCCCAGGGCGCCTGGGTGGCTCAGTCGGTTAAGCATCTGACTTCAGCTCAGGTCACGATCTCGCAGTTTGTGAATTCGAGCCCCGTGTCAGGCTCTGTGCTGACAGCGGGGAGCCTGGAGCCTGCTCCAGATTCTGTGGCTCCCTCTCTCTCTGCCCCTCCCCTGCTCTCACTCGGTCTGTCTGTCTGACTTTCTCTCTCAAAAATAAATAAACATTAAAAAAAATATATTTAAAGAAGCCTTATCTCCAAAGGCCAACCAATATTCCCCAAAGATGCACATCCATACCTGGGGTTCTCCCAGATTAAAGTCTGAGGGAAGTCTGAGGGCCTTCCTAGCATGGTTGAGTGGCAATTAAGATCATTTTGTGCTGTAAGGTTTTTTTAAATAGTCTCAAACATATGCACGCGATCACTTGTGGTCATACGTGGTCTGTCTATATGCTACTTCTGACATCATTTCACCTTGGGCAAATCAACTGTGCTCTTGCACAGCACATGGTGCTTTTCTTTTAAAGTCTGAATTATGACCAGTGGGGTACTGTGCACACACGGAACTCCAAAGTTTCAGGAATAGGTTATCTGATTTGGCTTCAAAGTGTAACTTTAGCACTTCAGCCAGCTTGCAAAAAAAGGAACATTTATAGAGAAAGCAATCTTCTTTATACTAATTTTCTGTGTGGTAAAGTTACTCCGGTGGCTCAAAAGAGTTAACACACCTCTCTAAGTGTCCAGCTTACTAGTAGCAAGTAAGTGAGAAACCCAAGAGTGAAGAGCCTAGCATCAGTTAAGTCAGAAAATCTACAGCAAATCATACATCTTTGCTTATGTAAGTCCTACGATGCCGATGAATCTTTCTGTTGAGAGAATTTACAGCTTCGAGGATGAAGCGACTGACTTACAACTTAGATATTTGATTTTTATGCTTTACGTTTAATAGACTCAATTATTTAGTCCTGACAAAACAGAAGCATTAGATGACATGTTCGTATTCTGTTTTTCAGATCTGGACTGATTTGCAAATTATGCCTCTTGATCTATGGTTGTACATAACAGCTATCACCTCAACTGTGGTTAATGTAGCTTTGGCCCTGCAAAAAAAAATAAACAAATCAAATAAAAAAAGAAACACCTCCTGGGCTGTTCAAAGTGAGGCCACTGTCCTGACTCTGCCAATTTCCATGGAACGCTTGTTTCACATTTAAACAGGAGCACCCTCATCAAGGAGCCCTGAAAGCACAGGAAACTAATAAAATGCTAAAACTAATAAATAAAAATATTAATAAAAAGTAGTCTCTTGTGGGAAAGGGAGAAGTGGGACCTGACTGAACCTGGGACTAAGGAGGCAGGGGGAGGAATACATTTTGCTCAGCTTTTCAAAGGTGTTTTTGGTTTTGGACTTTTGAGTGTATCACATTTTCACAAACAAAATCTAAAAATTAAATAAGGCAAAGTAGTTACTCCTACAGAAAACTGGGCAAAAGATTTAGTAGATATTTTACGAAAACAGATAGCCAAATGGCTGATAAAGATGTCCAAAAGTGCTCATCAATATGGAAATGCAAATTAAAACCACAATATGGTGCCACCCGTCAACTGGAACAGTGAAAAGAAACAAGAAAACACTATGCGTTGGTGAGGCTGCAGAGCAACTAGAATTCCCATACAGTGTCAGTGGAGTGTGAAATGGTTCAACCAGTTTAGAAAACTGGCAGGCTATCCTAACGCGAACATATGCATACCCAATGATCTAGAAATTCTGTACATGTGCTTCAAAGGCATGCACTAGAATGGTCATTGGAAGCGCTGTCTACAATTGTTCCAACCTTCAGAAAACACAAAATTAATCTAGAGCTAAGTGGATAAACAGTCTCATAATGGAATGCCTTATGTTAATGAGAATGCACAATCTAGAACTATAGTGAAATAGATGGAATGATTCTTACAAATTCATCTATATAGACAATTGATTTATGTAAACTGAAAAAAAAAAAAACACCAAAAACAATTACCTATGCTGCTAAAAGTAAGGATGGGAATGACCTGAATGCTGCTTCCATGACTGTGTTGCTGGTGAAGACGCATCAAGTTTCGATGTGTGTGCTTTCCTATCTGTAAATTATTTGTAAAAACACAGAGTGGCACCTTAGAACTGTGGGATCCAGGATGTAAAGAGTTACTTCAGCTTTGGTCGAGTGAATTTGTCAAAGCAATGCACAGTATTCCAAAGCTGCAGAACATAGAGTTATAGAATGTGACAAATATTACTTTCTGTTTGGAGCATCAACTATAATTCAAGATCCAGACAGAGCTCAATGAACTGTGAGCGAGATTTCACAGGATTGTGGCAAAGTTGCTTCTAGAAACCCATAAGCATAAATCCACAGGTTTATTGCTCAATAAGTGCCTACTTCATCACACACTGAAATGATCCCTGTTAGGCTGGTTTTGAAAAGCAAACTTTAAAAAGGAGAAGGGGGGTGGAAACTCAGCTTGCCAAAATTGAGACATCAGTGGCTAAAAGGTCAGAACTTTGGAGCTGACAGTGCGAGTAAAGTGGAAGTGCTGATTGAGAATGAAAAACCGAAGCCCCAACCTTGATGAAGCCTGTACGACTATCCAAGACCACCTGAAGATGTCTGAATTATTGGCAGAGACACCGCAGCTCGTGAACTACATGCCTAAGAGTTTTACTCACGCCTCAGCGTGCCCGGGAAGAAATAAAGGCTTGTCTCCTCCACGTGTATCATGTTCAGCCAACCACACCAAAAGCAAGAGGGAGGTTGGCAGTTTCACTGGGAAGACAGAGCATATGTTCTTTTCACTTCCGTTATTTTGATCATTGTGTTTCCCAATGAAGAAGCAGGTAGGGCAGAAAGGTTGATGGAGATATGATTAAGTGGTTCGGGCTTTGCCAGGATTGGCAAAACAATACCATGCGGTGCCCAGTAGGTTAGTCACCAGCCACGTGGGCCTATTTAAATGTAAATAAAAATAAATTCATATTCTCGGTAGCACTAGCCACACATTGGTTACCAAACTGGGTATCTCTGATTGCAGAATATTTTCATCTTGCAAAGTCCTACTAGACAACACTGCCCTAGACCAGAGGTCAGGAAATGAAGTCCCGTGGACTAAATCCAGCCAGGTGTTTTTTGTAAATAATATTTAATTGGAACATCCATTTATGGAATGGGTCTGGCTGTTTTTGCACTAGAAAGGCAGAGTTGGGTAGTGGCAATGAGATTTCTTGCCACAAAGCCTAAAATGTTTATTATCTGGCCCCCTTCGGAAAACGTATGCTGATCCCTGCCTTAGACTACTCTCGATCATGCCAGCTTAGAGATTTTGCATAGAAATGCCCAAAGACTTCATAAAAATACTGGAGACATTCAATTCTTTCCCTCAAGAGATCGCACACACCATTTCTGCAGGCTCTAAAGAAGATCTAGAAACATCACTTAAGAGACCTATTTGGCTGCTTAGTTACAAGTAGGGACTAACTCCCCGGGAAGGAAATTCAGTTCCATCACTGAGCACTTACTTGGTACCTAACATTATGCTTAGTGCTTATGGAAGAAGAAATAACACAAACCTTCCCTCACTGGGCTTCTGTTCATTAGGAACAAAAGCAAACTAGTCGCTTGCTGTTTTCAGCCATATGTCAATCAAAGTGCTTAGAGATCCACTAAAGTACACACATTTATCAAGAAGGACCCAGAGATGGGGCTTTCCTGCATATATAGTGCTGGGGTGCCTGTGGTAATGGCCACAGGGCCCCTTCCTCCTAGGCTGAAGCAAGCCTAAAGGTGGTGGGAATCTCAGTTCAGGCTCCCCCCAAAATAGGTGCAAGGATGGGGATTTCAGTAGTTTACTTGCAAGGTAACTCTGGGAATCACTGGAACAGGAGTGGAGACAACGAGACAGGGAAAAGAAGGAAACCAAGCTAGACTGCAGTAATGAGCATATTATTGGCGGGGGGCTGGGGGGAGGGTGCGCCTGTGGGTGAATCCCACTGAGGATCTATGGGAGATGGTGCGGAGCATATTTCAGAGTTTTCCCACCCAAGGAACAAGCAAGCAGAGGTGTTTATCCACCAACTCCCATCTCCAGTGGTTGAGGGCTATTTCCAAATACATCAATTCCACACTATACCCACAATCCATCACACACACACACACACACACACACACACACACACCTCTCAGGCCTGCCTTGTACATGAGCTGACCATGTTTATGCAGCTAGAGAAAGCCCCCAAATAGAGAGTAACAGGTGCTGGCAGCAAGAGAAGCCTCTGAGGTGCTCCATCTGCAGTGAAATGAATTGGAGTCTTGTAGGAAGTGGCAGGAGGCTGCACTGATCCCTTCAGTCTTTGAAGGCCCTGTCACATTCCTGTGATTCTAGCTGCCTGGCCCTGAGACGCTGATGGCAGTGGCAGAAGAAAAAGTGGCTGTATACTTTCTGCTGACCAGACCTATCTTGTTCATCACGATGCAGCCAGCAGAATGCCAGGGATGTAGTAGATGCTTAATAGACATTTGTGAAATGAATATGGGATTAGACCTTTGTTGTCGATTTTCTCAAAACTCAATGGATTCACTTATATGAAAATATTTTTAAAGGGATATAAACGCAGGCAGTAGATTGGATTTTCCTCAATAACTACGCTACACAAGATATATCACATCACCTTATTTTTTGAAGCATAAATTCAATGTGATTCTCGATCCCATCCTGGTGACGACCTGTTCACGATACAAGCCTACATGTTCCCTTGAAGAGGGCCCATGCGCCCAGGAATTTTGTTGGCATCGGTCCCCCAACCTCCTAGTTTTAGACTCTCTGTCTTACATAATTCTGCCTGTTCCCTCTGAGGTTTTCTTGAGGTGTTGCAAACGGACGGTGGACAGGTCTTGGTACAAACACATGGTGGACAGGTGGGACAGAGACCCCAAATTCCCGATTCCTCCCTAGGCCAAAGTAATCCCATTCCCGCTGCATTGGCCACTTACCTCTCAACCCATCTTTCCACCTACACCCTTAAAGCCCAAGCATATTTCCATCACAGATTCTGGACAGAAAGGGGGATTGTCCTCGGAGAACATCAATAGCCTCAAGACAAAGCTTGGCTATGTTCTTGAAATGGATAAAGGAGATCCACACACACAAAAATCACCACACATACTAGTACCTCAGGAAACTACCTTTGTTATTCGGTGCACTCTCCAGAAGCACACCCTGACATGGACATAAGAGTACAAGGTATTTACTAAGGACCAACTCCTGAAGGGAAGGGGGAGGAATCATGGCTGAGAAGACAGAGAAAGTGAACTGACATGCAGGTCCTTCGCTGGTTCTTGGCCAGCCTGGCAAGGGGCTCTACAGTGGGTACTGGTTATCAGAGCTGAGGCTGCAATGCCTGAACTTGTACGCCTCTGCTGTGCTCAGTCACCATGAGGTATGGCATGCATGGGGCAGCTCTCAGCAGCAGAGGCTGACCATGAAAGAGCTGACAGTGGAGGCTGCCTGCTGAGCACACACCCCACCGCTAAGCAGCAGGCCTTCCCTTGAAGGGAGATCCGTATGGCACATGTTCACATCTACCAAAGTCTCGCTGCAGAAAGAGTAACGATTCTCTTCTCTAAAACAGAATAAGCTAATAATATATTTTAAGTATACAGCACTTCATATTTTAAAAGGTTTTTCACATAACTATATCCCATTTTAATCCTCATACATAAAATAAGTAATATTATCACCATTTTACAGATGAAAATTGCAAAGCCCAGAGATGGTCACTGACTTGTGATCAAATGGCAAGAATGGGCCTCAAACTTAGCACTAGCCCTGTGGACGAAATCCAGCCCATCACCTGTTTTGTTTTGTTGTTTTGTTTTTTTTTTTTTTTTTGTAAATAAAATTTTACTGGGTTTATTTCTGGACTCCCTATCCTATCCCATTGATCTTTATGTATATTTTTGTGCCAGTACCATACCATTTTGATTACTGTAGCTTTATAGTATATCTTGAAATCTTAGACTGTGATATCTTCAGCTTTGTTCTTCTTTCCCAAGATTGCTTTGGCAAATTGGAGTCTTGTGTGATTCTATACAAATTTAGAATTATTTGTCCTAGTTCTGTGAAAAATGCAATTGGTATTTTTACAGGGACTGCAATAAATTATCCTGTCAATTCATCTATGACAGAAAAGGCAAGAATATATACAATGGGGAAAAGACAGTCTCTTCAACTAAACGGTGGTGGGGAAACTGGATAGTTGCAAGCATGAGAGTTGACCTGGACTGCTGTCTTACACAAAAATAAACTCAAAATGGATTAAAGAGCTAAAACCATAAAACTCCCAAAACATAACATAGGTAGTAATTTTTTGACATCAGCCTTAGAAACATTTTTCTCTGTCTCCCCGGGCAAGAGAAACAAAGGCAAAAATAAACTATCAAGACTATACTAAAGTTTTTGCTCACTGAAGGAAATGATCAACAAAATGAAAAGCAACCTACTGAAGGGGAGAAGATATATCCAATGGAAGATTAATACCCAAAATATATAAATAACTCACATAGCACCAAAAAACCCCACAAATAATCCATTTTAAAAATGGGAAGAAGACTGGAATACATACATTTTTCCAAAGAAGACGTAGAGATGGCCAACAGTCACTTGAAAACATGCTCAATATCACTAATCATTGGGGAAATGCAAGTCAAAATCACAATAAGTAATCATTTCCTACCAGCCAGAATGGCTATTATCAAAAAGACAAGACATAACAAGTGTTGGCAAGGATGTGGAAAAGGGTAACCCTCATTCACTGTTGGTGAGAATGCAAACTAGTGCAGCCACGGTGGAAAACAGTATGGAAGTTTCTCAAAAAATTAAAAACAGAAATACCATATGATCCAGTAATGCCACTACTGGGTATTACCAAAACAAAAGCACTAATTCAAACAGATGTATGCAACCCTATGCTTACTGTAGCATTATTTACAAGCAACTCAAGTGCCCGCTGATAGATGAAGAATGAAGAATATGTAGTAGGTGTGTGTGTGTGTGTGTGTGTGTGTGTGTGTGTGTGTGTATACACACAATTGAAGAGTACTCAGCCATACAAAAGAATGAAATCTTATTATCTGTGCCAAAGAAAAGAAATGGATGGACCTGCTAAAGAAAAGAAATCAGACAAAGACAAATACCTTATCATTTCACTTATATGTAGACTCTAAAACCCAAAGCAAATGAACAAACAAAACAACAAATATTCATAAACACAGAGAACAAACTGGCAGCTAAAGGGTGAGGGAATGGGCAAAGTGGGTGAAGGGGATTAAGAGGTACAAAATTTCAGTTATAAATAAGTCACAGAGATGAAAAGTACAGCGTAGGGAAAAGATTCAATAATATCGTAACAAATTTTAGTGACAGACAATAACTACGCTTACTGTGGTAAACAATGTATAATATGTAAACTTTCAAACTGCTACGTTGTGGCCCTGCAACTAATATGACACTGTATGTCAACTATACTTCAATAACAAACAAATTATTGGACCTTAGATCGTTCATTGGTATGTTGTCTCTGCCTATTTTCCTGTCACAATGCCAGAGTTGAATATGGACAGTCTGGCCCACAGAGCCTAATGTCTAATATCTGGTTGTTTACAGGTCACTGTTTGATCTTCCTACAGTGTTCAATACAGTCCCTTATTTAACTCTGAAACAGAGTAAGTAGAGATCACAGTGCCAGACAACCCTAGGGGCCACAGGCGGTGAACAGGAGGCCAACAAAAGTGGACAAGCCTTAATTGTATGAGTGGCCAAGACTGGGGTCGACTGGAGAAAGCATGTCTAAAGAGGTAGTTGCTATTCAGCTTCTTCCATGAAGGTCTACGAGCCCAGTCATGCCAAGTTTTCGTCTTTTGCAAAACACACTGCATTTTTCAACAAACTGTATTTTTAATGTGAAATACAACAGATTCAGACTTGACTAAAAACCAAAAGGAACAATCTATGATGGCCAATGTTGATGTATCTGTGCAATATTTCCCTCACATCTGTATGATGGAGACTGTGACAAGATGGACACAACTAGTTGCATATTATAAAAACCTTAAAACCAGGGGCACCTGGGTGGCTCAGTCAGTTGGGCAACCGACTCTTGGTTTTGGTTCAGGTCATGATCCCAGGGTCGTGGGATCAAGTCCTGAGATTCTCTCTCTCTCGGCATCTTCCCTTCCCTGGATCACTCCCTCTTCCTCCTCTCTGGATGAAGAAAGGAAGGAAGGACAAACGAACAGTCCTGAGAGCTGAGATGTCCCAAATGAACATAAACAACACACAGGGAATATAAAGAAAACGTGTACACAGAGTACATAAATAATAATCTGACAGAGCCATAAAGGCAAGAATACTCTGCAACAGTGAGGTGACTGAGTCACTCCCTCTTCTAATACGAGCTTCTTCACCAATGATCGCCCTCACAATGCTTTAATCATGCTGCCTCTTTTATAAAAGTTATCAAAATATCCCATCACCAAGTGGCTCCTGCTTCCTGACAGCACCCAATCCAGAAACGACCCTCGCCTCCTCAAACCTTCCTTACAGTCACCCAGCAGAAGTTCAAATATCCATGGTTTCTCTGATATGTGTTCTTCCAAGCCACAGTAAGTTAAACAAACCTTAAACTATACTTTTATGTCAGGTGGTCTGGCTGGTGAATTCTGGCAAAAAATAGGGAAAGTCTTCATGAAATTAGCATTTGAGGTTGGGCTTGAATAACAGATTATTTAGCTGGTGAGGATACATGAAAGAGGGGAGTGTGGAGCAGGCATAAGCATAGACATCGAGGCAGCAGAGAACAGGATTAATTAGGGAACAATGAGCCAGCCCCACAGTTTGTCAAGAATCCAGGCTACAAGTAGGTAGGGTAATAGAGAAAGCTAGACAGGTATGGAGTGGTGAGGGGTGGGGGTCATATCACAAAAGGTTTTGTCTACCAAATCAAGGTTATTGAAAAGCCATGGGGAACCCTGAATGTTTTTGAAAAAAGGAGGGAGGAGCTCAGAGCTATGCATTAGGCCATCAGGATTTCTCTGAATATCCCTGTGGGCAAATTCACAATGAAGTACTTTCTGGAGATTGAAAAATCGGTTGGCCCTCTGGGAAACAGTAGCAAGAGGTGAGACTTGGCTTAACTAAAAAAAAAACAAAAAAAAAAAAAAAAAAAAAAACTTTCACAAAAACCCAGCTGCTACCAATAATTGAATATTTCCTCTTTTGATTTGTGTTGTTGTGGTGAGCCCCAGAATAGCAGTTTAAAGTGTTTAATTGGTTTTCCTCTGTTCAATTTTATTAAGCTGTCCTGGGCTCTGGAGTCGGCAAACGTAGCATTTTTTTTTTTAAGCTGAGCTTGCTTTCTCTAGAAGGTTTTCCTCCAGTTTATTCAGCTTAACTTCTCATATCTGATGCTGAACACTCACCAGCTGCTGGGCATGCAGCAAAAAAGAAAAAATGTCTCAGTAATGGTATCTGAAGTTTTCTATTTTGCCTCAGAATATGTGCAGCTCAAAGAAAAACAGTGTGAACAAGTTTGCCTCTGCTGTTGGACAATATGCCCAATAATTAACTTGTTGTGAATGCCTGAGGGTATCACCCTCTCCCACAGCATGCAGTGATGAAAAAAATACAAGGCAGGGGCTCAGGAGAACTAGTCGATATCATCTCTCTGCTACTGACCAGCTATGTGATCATGCGTGTAATGATTCTGATGACTGACACCCCAGCATCCATTCCTTCTCAATAAATATTCCAGATCAAACGATTACGCCCAACTCTGGATGCATACAAGAATCACTTCTGTCGCTTGCTAATGCATCACATACATTTAATGAGACATAGCCAGGGTGAGAGTCTCTGGTCTACATTAATCATTGTTATGATCATTTAAATAATCACCTCTTTGGTGACTGACTCATGAGCAGCAAAGGAGAACTAATTCTTACTGAGTGCTTACTGTATCAGCTAGCCTTTGCTACATAACAAACCATCCTATAACTGAAAGACTTTAATCTACAATTTATCTCATGATTCTATGGGTTGGGTTTTCAGGTTCTTCAGGTCTGGGCTGACACCACTGATCCGTGCTGGGCTTACAAAGGTGTCTGTAGTCAGCTGGAGGGAAGACTGGTGACTAACAGATCTAGAATGGCTTCACTCATAGGGCCAGCTGTTGCCAGGGCAACAGAAGCACTGTGTTTCTCCTCTCCAGCTGGCTACCCTGGGCTGCTATATATGATAGCAATGTTCAAGAGCAACAAGAAAAGGCAAGCCCTAATATGCAAGTGCATTTCACATCTCTGCTTGGGTCATGCCCGGTACCATTTCAAGGATCAAAGTAAGCTACATGGCTGAGCCCAAAGTCAGCCTACAAGGGGTCTACCCTAAGGATGTGGTTATAAGGGGGTGCCCGGTGGCTCATTCGGATGGGCATCTGACTCTGGCTCAGGTCATGATCTCACAGTTCTTGAGTTTGAGCCCCACAATGTGCTCCAGGCTGGCAGCGCAAAACCTGCTTGGGATTCTCACTCTCTCTTCTTTTTCTCTCTGCCCCTCCCCCACTCACGCTTTTTCTTTGTCAAAGTAAATAAACTTTTTTTAAAAAGGATGTGGAACCCGAAAAACAAATAATCCAGTGAAGAAATGGGCAGAAAACATGAACAGACACTTTTCTGAAGAGGACATCCAGATGGCCAAAAGGCACATGAAAAGATGCTCAAGGTCACTCGTCATCAGGGAAATACAAATCAAAACCACACTCAGGTATCACCTCACACCGGTCAGAGTGGCTAAAATGAACAAGTCAGGAGACTATAGATGCTGGCGAGGAGATGTGGAGAAACGGGACCCTCCTGCAATGTTCGTGGGAATGCAAACTGGTGCAGCCGCTCTGGAAAACAGTGTGGAGGTTCCTCAAAAAATGAAAAATAGAGCTACCTACAACCCAGCAATAGCACTGCTAGGAATTTACCCAAGGGATACAGGAGTGCTGATGCATAGGGGCACTTGCACCCTAATGTTTAGAACAGCACTTTCTTTTTTTTTTTTTTTTTTTTTTTTTTCAACGTTTTTTATTTATTTTTGGAACAGAGAGAGACAGAGCATGAACGGGGGAGGGGCAGAGAGAGAGGGAGACACAGAATCGGAAACAGGCTCCAGGCTCCGAGCCATCAGCCCAGAGCCTGATGCGGGGCTCGAACTCACGGACCGCGAGATCGTGACCTGGCTGAAGTCGGACGCTTAACCGACTGCGCCACCCAGGCGCCCCTAGAACAGCACTTTCAACAAGAGCCAAACTGTGGAAAGAGCCTAAATGTCCATCGACTTTGGAATGGATAAAGAAATTGTGGTTTATATACACAACAGAGTACTACTTGGCAATGACAAAGAATGAAATCTGGCCCTTTGTAGCAACGTGGATGGAACTGGAGAGTGTGATGCTAAGTGAAATAAGTCATACAGAGAAAGACAGATACCATATGGTTTCACTCTTATGTGGATCCTGAGAAACTTAACAGAAGACCATGGGGGAGGGGAAGAAAAAAAACAGGTTAGAGAGGGAGGGAGCCAAGACCTAAGAGACTCTTAAGACCTGAGAATAAACTGAGGGTTGATGGGGGGTGGGAGGGAGGGGAGGGTGGGTGATGGGTATTGAGGAGGGCACCTTTTGGGATGAGCACTGGGTGTTGTGTGGAAAACAATTTGACAATAAATTTCTTATTTAAAAAAAGGATGTGGATATAAGGAGACTTGAATAAATTGGTAGCTACTGTATTCACCACGTGCCAGAGAATGTTCTAAGCTCTCTACAGTAACTCATTTGATCCTCCAACAATTCAGTGAGGCAGGAAAAATGTACTCATTCCATTTTGTGCTGGAGGAAAATGAGACACAAAGAGATTACACGGGTTACACAAGGAAGGTTACACAGGTACTGCGTGGCAGCATTATTATTAGAACCCAGTCAATCTGGTTCTAGACTTCATGCTCAGAATCACAACATATGTAGCTAAAGCGTCTAACAAACTATTCCTCACTGCCCCCATTCTTCGTGTGTGATGTGTGGCCTGGGCCTGGGACACTCATCTTTCCAAGAGCCAGAGACAACAGAATCGCCAACATCCAGAATTCTGATAACCTGTGGAAAAGACCACCCTGTTTCTTGTTAGGGGAGATAATAAAACTTCTCAATGTATAAATCAGAGTGAGCCAAACTTCCAGTGAGCCTGGAGGCTTGCAACTTTGGGCATTTTAATTTTCAACAGCTACGTCACACACCTCTGTGGGCCCTGATTTCTTCACGTATGAAATATAAGTCTTCAATGAGATGACTGCAGACGTTTTTTCCACTATTAACGTTTATCATTTTTTAAAAATATTTATTTTGAGAGAGAGAGAGAATGAGTGCAGGAGAGACAGAGAGACACAGAGCGTAAAGCAGGCTCCAGGCTCCGAGCTGTCAGCACAGAGCCCGATACGGGGCTCAAACTCAGGAACCATGAGATCATGACCTGAGCTGAAGTTGGACGCTTAACCGACTGAGCCACCCAGGTGCCCCAACGTTTATCATTTTAATGACATTGTAGACAAGGAAAGCAACTTGGTTGTAGATCAGGGCAGAGGGTGTACACACTAGCAAAAACCTTGAACGCTGGCAAATATTTAGCTTTATTTTTGTGTTAGTTTCCTGTTGCTACTGTGACAAATTACTTTAAACTCAGCAGCTTAAAACAACACAAATTTGTGATCTTTCAGCTATTTAGTTTAGAAGTTCAACACTGACCGCACTGGGCTAAGGCAGAGGTGCAGGAACCAAGAGAACTCTCTGGAGCCTCTAAGGGAAAATCTGTTCCCTTGTCTTTTGCAACTTTAGGGACCATCAGCATTCTTTGTCTTGTGGTTCATTATTCCACCTTCAGAGTCAGCAAAGGCTGGTGAGGTCTCAGATCACACCTCTGTGACCCTCTGTCATCACATTTCTCTCTTATCACAGCCCATGAAGGTTCTCTGCTTTTAACTACTCATTAGATTAGGCTGGGTCTACTGGAGGATCCAGAATAATCTTTCCATACCAAGTCTCAAACAAATCTTTAATCACATGTCCAGAGTGTCTTTTGCCATGTATGGTAACATATTCATTTTCTGGGGATGACAGTGTGGGTACCTTTGGGGGGTGCTTTATTCTGCCTACCATAGTTTTCTTGGCAAAAGTTTAAGCACTGCAGTACATATATATTGACTTTCTCAATTCTAAAAATATCACATTTAAAAAGTTCCTAACCATGGAAAGCACAAAGAAAATTGTAAAATTATCTATAACCTACTGGGGCACCTGTGTGTCTCAGTTAAGCATCCGACTTTGGCTCAGGTCATGATCTCAGTTTGTGGGTTCGAGCCCCACATCAGGCTCTGTGCTGACAGTTCAGAGCCTAGAGCCTGCTTCAGATTCTGTGTCTCCCTCTCTCTCTGTTCTTCCCCTGTTCATACTGTCTCTCAAAAATGAATAAATGTTAATTTTTTTTAATTATCTATAATCTACTAGCTAGTTAAGAACACTGGGGCTCCTGGGTGACCCAGTCAGTTAAGCGTCTCACTTCAGCTCAGGTCATGATCCCACAGTTTGGGGGTTCAAGCCCCACAATGGGCTCTGTGCTGACAGCTCAGGGCCTGGAGCCAACTTCATATTCTATGTCTCCCTCTCTCTCTACCTCTCCTCCATTCACACTGTCTCTGCCTCTCAAAAATGAATACATGTTAAAAAAAATTTTTTTTAATATCTATAACCCACTATATGGTTAAGAACACTGGGCTCCTGGGTGGCTCAGTCAGTTAAGCATCCGACTTTGGCTCAGGTCACGATCTCACGATTTATGTGTTCAAGCCCCGCATCGGGCTCTGTGCTGACAGCTGAGGGCCTGGAGCCTGCTTCGGATTCTGGGTCTCCCTTTCTTTCTGCCCTTCCCCCACTCACACTTTGTGTGTCTCTCTTAAAAATAAACATTAAAAAATAAATTTAAAAAAAGAACAGTAGCATTTTAGCAAATAGCCTCCATGAACATAATATTTTTGATAAAAATGGGTTGACGGTGTACATTATCTTCACTATCTCTTCACTCACCACTAAATTAGAACTTGTAAAAGCTTGTCTTAATTGTAATGGCTACACAGCATTCTATCATATGGATAGAACTGACATGATTTATTTTTTTAATGTTTATTTATTTTTGAGAAAGAGAGAAAGAGAGAGAGTCAGTTGAGGACAGGCAGAGAAGAAGGGAGACAGAGGATCCCAAGCAGCCTTGGCACTGACAGCACGGAGCCCAATTCAGGGCTGGAACTTCAAGAGCCATGAGATCATGACCTGAGCTGAACTCGGATGCTCAACCAAGTGAGTCACTCAGGCGCTTCTGCTTTGGATTTTTTTTTAATTTTTTTTTAACGTTTATTTATTTTTGAGACAGAGAGAGACAGAGCATGAATGGGGGAGGGTCAGAGAGAGAGGGAGACACAGAATCCGAAACAGGCTCCAGGCTCTGAGCCGTCAGCACAGAGCCCGACGCGGGGCTCGAACTCACGGACCGCGAGATCATGACCTGAGCCGAAGTCGGACGCTCAACCGACTGAGCCACCCAGGCGCCCCTGCTTTGTATTTTTAAACAAGCTCTCATGTGTGTAATGCACACTCAGTGATCTCTGATGCCACTCCCAGCTTTTCCTTTTCCTGAAATTTTTGATATTTAAAATGCCATAAACCCTCCTTAAATATTTTATCCCCTATAATAACTTTCTGGTATGAGTGAAAGGAAAAGCAAGGTAGAAAAGATATGTATGAAAGATACAGGAGCCACTTTTTCTGTCCTGCTCCCCAAACTTGTCCAGTTTGTGGCTTAGGAGCTGATTCTTCATAGTCTATTATCCTAAATCAGAGTGGTTATTTCCTCAAGTTTTTCTAACAAATATTAAAAATACATGGATTAAAAAATACATGGATTAAAACTGTGTGAGCTGCTCATTCTGAAGGGTGATCAGACAGGAGCTAATACGTATTGTGCATTTATCATGCACTAGGCCCTCCGTAAATTTTGTATCTATATCTGTATATAGATATAGATATATAGATATAGATATAGATATAGATATATATTCCTCACGATGGCCCTAAAAAGTAGCTGTTCTCCCCATTCATCGGAAAAGAAGACAAAGGCATAGAGGGTTAAGGGTTAAACAACTTACTCAAGGTCTCACAAGGTCTCACATTTCATAAACGATAATGTCAGATAGAAACACGAGATATGAATCCAGACCCTGTGCTTTAAACTGATTCCTATCAGATGCCACTGTAATTTTACTTCCATATAAACAGTAATAAAAACAGTAGGAGCCACTACCACTTACGGCATGCCTACTCAGTGCCAATCACTATATCCACTGACCTTTCAGTTGATCCTTGCGGCGAGTCTCGGAAGTATTGTTTATCGTGTATCATTTAGGAAACAAAGCTCAGAGACATGAACTGATTTTCCCTGGGCTGCACAGCTACTAAGTGGCATAGCTAAAGCTCAGTCTACATCTCCCTAACTCTAAACCCCAAGGTCTCAAGCACTGCTTTATTCTAACACGAAAGAACATCTTACTAGATGAAAATGTCTTTGGGGAATTAGGGCTGTTCGACTATCAGTAAATATCCCTGTTTCACTTAATAGCATAGAGGGAATTAGCAACTTTATTCTTTAGCAAGATCAGCTGGCAGAACTGATCCTAGAAGGGGGGGAAAAAAACAGACACAGGGGAGGAGGTGAGCTGAGATTTGCATCAACATTCCTGACACTGGTGTCCATACAGAAAGTCACTTTGAACTCTAGGTCTCCAATTCAAAAAAACCACTGCCCCAAAACTAGACTGTGAAGACAGCTTCTATCCTCAAAGTGTAGTTTCTGATATCTCAGTCAAACCCCTGAATACCCAGCTGTGTCACCAAGGTGAACATACCTTGTGAGTCAGCCGGCCTGTGCCACGGGGAGCCTGGTGTGCAGAATCCAAGTCCTTTAAGTGAAGGTTCATCCACAGAGATGAAGGACTCAGATTCCTGGAATCTGCCCTTTATCATGGGGAAAAAATGGCTCCAGGCACACTTTACTCTCCTCCTCAAAGCAAATGACAACTAAAACATCAGGATATTTTAAAGATGCCCTCCGCAGTATATACACTACAGAGTGTTCTAAGACTTGATTGATTCATGTTTCTGGGCTAAAACATTCATAAGAAAGGCAAAACAAGAGCTATGGGATGAACTGAAAAAATGTTTTCAAAACTGAGCACTCGAAAAAGTTACGATTAAGGTAAAATGGAAACGAAAGGGGGGAGGACATGTAGCTTGGCATAAAGTCAATAATTATCACAAAATGTGCTAGAGTTTCTCTGTGAGTGGAGACTTTAAATAAGAACCCAAAGATGTCAGAGCAGAAACAGAGCTCTGAGGCCACCTAGAGGTGGTTCCTCATAAGTCATGCTTCCTGGTTGAGCGTCTGTTCAGTCGATTTTTCGTGCAGTTTTTTGAGCAACATGTAATTAGTTGGATGAAGCTGCTTTATGAAAACCAAAGTTTTCATAGAAATTTAGATTCTCCGACAGGTAAAATCTTCCTTGCCACCAAGTTTGGGGTTTAGAGTGCTGGAAGAGTTTTCACAAAATCAAACAATGGCATGTGGCTACTTGTGTGTGGTTCTGTGGTCTTAAATGAGGCCGTCTCGGGGAAAACCAAAAAGCGTCGTGGGTATATAGGTTTGTGTGATTTTGAGCAAAACTGAACGATTCCCAAGTTGCTCGCAAGCATCAGAACTTTGCAAACCATCTTCTCCATTCTGCCAACAAATGGAAGGAATACTCTATAGATCAGGGTTAAGCCGAATTTTTCCAACAAGGGTACCCTATTGAATAAGAAAAGTAGGCTTAAATGATTTCACAGACCATTTGATGCTACAAGATACAATTTTATGAGAATTACTGGCAAGTCTGGGACGGCTTTTGCTAGAAATCCAGCGATTTGACATCTATCTTCAAAAATTTAATACTTAATCCTTCCAAAGTAAAATCCTTCCAACAGCCTTGCAGTTGATACTATTATCAGTGGAAGAATAATGTGATGAAAAGAACACTGGGTTCTTGGGCCAGCTCTACAATTGTGTATTTGTGGAGTTGTTATTTGATGTGGGACCAATTTACGTGACCTGGAACTGCACGTCCCATACTTCACTTCGCCAGGTTAGAGTTGGCCACAAGAGAAGCTCACCTGAGATTTAGAAGGTGAAAGGGACGCAGCAGCCTCTCTGCTCTGAAGGGCCCCACGTACTGTGGCCGCACATACACATTACCGTCTGCTGACTCGGCCTGTCGGCACCAGTAGCCACCAGACCGCGGCTCCTTCAGCTCCTGCCACATCTTATTCTTCAGTGTCTCCAAGCCTTGGACTAGGCATACGTGTGGCTCAATGGCAAAAGGCACTGTCTCTTCTTTCAGGTGACCTGCATCATCAAACTTGGAGGCAGCGGGAGATAAACAGGAGTTCCAGTTTGGCCAGAGGGGTTCCAGCTGTTTATGAAGGTTCTCGTTTGTCCACATGCTCCTCTACCTCACGTCCGGCTTTACTTGCTGGTTCTGCTCGCCCGCTGTGACTTCAGACTCACCCCCAGACATGAAAGCGATGGCTTTGCATAGACTTCCCCGCCAGCTCTGCCCAAGGTCTAATCCGTATAATAAATTCCCTCATTCCATGTCACTAAAAAGGCTCCTGCCTGTCTTATCAAACCCTACGTGATACAGGTGATATGACAGGGCCTCAATTACTTCACCCGCCAAACAGACCAAGGATACTAGAAGACATCTTAGTTTCCTTTCTCTATTAGATACCGCAAATTTTACCTCCTGTTAAGAGTTCCTCTAATAGGAGTGACAAAGGTGGAAGTCCTTCAAAACGTTATTAATTGACGATAACACAAACTAATGGAAAGATACATCATGTTCATGGAATTGAAGAATTAATATTGTTAAAATATCCATATTATCCAAAGTAATGTACAGATTCAATGTAATCCCTATCAAAATACCTACAGTATTTTTTCACAGAGCTACAATAAGGAATCCTAAAATTTGTATACAACCCTAAAAGACCCTCAGTAGCCAAAGCAACCTTGAGAAAGAAAAACAAAGCCATATTTCAAACTATATTACAGAGCTATAGTAATCAAACCAGTATGGAATTGGCACAAAAACAAACCAACGGAAGACTTGAGAGCTCAAATATAAACCCACACATATATGATCAATCTACAACAAAGGAGGCAACAATATACAATGGGGGAAAGAACATCTCTTCAATCAATGGTGTTGGGAAAACTGGACAGCTACATGTAAAAAAAAAAAAAAACCCCACCACTTTCTTACACCATACACAAACATAAACTCAAAATGGATTAAGGACCTAAATGTGAGACCTCAAACCATAAAAATTCCAGAAGAAAATACAGGAAATAACCTCTTGGACACTGGCCTCAGCAACATTTTTCTGGATACGTCTCCTCAGGCAGGGGAAACAAAAGCAAAATAAACTATTGGAACTACACCAAAAATAAAAAGCTTTTGTACAGTGAAGGAAACCATCAACAAAATGAAAAGGCAACCTACTGAAGGGGAGACGATATTTGCAAATGAAAAATCTGACAAGGTGCTAATATCCAAAATATATAAAGAACTTACAAAATTCAGCACCAAAAAAATAATAATCCAACTTAAAAATGGGCAGAGGACCATAGTAGACATTTTTTCCAAAGACATACAAATGGCCAACAGACACAAGCAAAGATGCTCATCATCACTAATCATCAGGGAAATGCAAATAAAAACCACAATGAGACATCACTTCACACCTGTGAGGATGACTTTTATCAGAGACAACAAATAACAAGTGCTGGTGAGGATGTGGGGAAAAAGGAAGTCTCAGCCCTGTTGGTGGGAATGTAAATTGGTGCAACCACTATGGAAAATACAATGGTGGTTCCTCAAAAAATTAAAACCAGAAATACCATATGATCCAGTAATTCTACTAGTGTTTATTCCAAGCAAATGAAAACACTAATTTGAAAAGATATATGAACTTTTATGTCGACTGCAGCATTATTTACAACAGCCAAGACACGGGAGCAACCTAAGTGTCTGCTGACAGATGAACGGATCAAGATGTATATTCATGGTTTGTATAGATAATGGACTATTAGCCATAACAAAGAACAAGATCTTGCCATTTGCAACAACATGAATGGACCTAGAGGGTATTACATTAAGTGAAATAAGTCAGAGAAAGACAAATACCACTTGATTTCACTTATATGTGGAATGTGAAAAAGAAAGCAAATGAATGAACAGACATAGACTCATACACACAGAGAGCAAACTGGTAGTAGTCAGAGGTGATGTGGGTGGTGCGGAGAGGCAAAACAGGCGAAGGGGATTAAGAGGTGCAATCTTCCAGTTATAAAATAACTAAGCCACAGAGATAAAAAAAAAATACAGCATAAGGAATATAGTCAATAATACCGTAACGGCGACTAAGGAGTGCATTTGTCGTGATGAGCACAGGGTGATTTATGGAATAGCTGAATCACTATACTGTACCCTTGAAACTAATATAACACTATATTAACTATAGTGAAATTTAAAATTAAATTTTAAAACTAATTTTGTAATAACACTATACGGTGACAGATGGTGACTACATTTATTGTGGTGAACAGTAAGTGATGTACAGAACTGTCAAATCACTACGTTGTACACCTGAAACTAATATAACATTGTAGGTCACCTACACTTCAGTAACAACAAAAAAATAACTGGTAGAGAATCCTCTGTGTGCAAAAAAAACCCCACTATCAAATGGTTAATTCCTATCATTCTCTGAGAACGATTATTCATTAAACAGTTATTGCCCTTCTCATCATAGTAATAACTAACATTTATTGACTACTTAACATATGGCAGACACCGTGCTTTATCAACACAGGCTAATCTCACTTAATTCCAACAGTAATCCCATGAAGTGGTGAATGCTCCATTTCACAGATGAGAAAAGTGAGGCTCAGAAGGGAGAAGTGAGTCAGTGAGCAAGGGGCAGAGTTTAGATTTGAATTCAAGAACCAAGATACAGAGCCCACGCTCTCACGCTATGTACAGAAAGACACATACCTGAAACTGCAGCCCGTGTCCTGGACAAGCTTACCGTGTAATGGGAAATAGAGTCAAATTATTTTAATTCAGGAACATCATGCTATTATACTGGAATACATAGTAGTACATAAAAATCAGACACTGGGGTCTAAAGGTTGGAGCTGAACTATGAAAGACAAGGTTGGATTCACTGAGGAGAAAAAAGAAGGAAGGAAATTCCAGGCACGTAAAACTGCATGAACAAAGGCTTGCAGATAAGCAGCAGCTTGTCACATTATTTCAGAATGGTCAGAGAGAAAGATGTGAAGGTGCAGGGAGACAATGGGAGAGGCAAGGCCAGGGAAGAAAGAAGACGCCCCAATTCTTGTGTGCTAATCTAAGAAGTTGAAACTCTGTCATTCCATGGAGATTCGAGCATTTTTCAAACAAGACTGATATGGTCAGATAGGCATTTTGTGAACCTCAAAGTCTCTGGCAGCAGCCTGGAGGATGGTTTGGAGTTGGAAGAGACCGGATACAGTAAACAAAGCCAAGTGGGAGCAAGGAGTATGGAAATGGGGTGTAGACTGTTCTAAAGTGAGAGGCACTGTCAGCCTGGAGACATTAAACTGTAGCAGTCTTGTCCCTTTTTTGCAGCTTGACCTAGGCCCACCTTGGCCTAGGCCCACCTTGGCCTATAGCTGCTGGCTGAGCCTTCCTTGTCTTGGGCCCCATAACTGGAAGGTGGTAGGCATATTTTGGTATTTCTCAAAAAAGATTGCTAGTATCAAAACTGGTATGACACATAATGACCTTGAATGTGTTGAAATGCTTGGTGCACTGGGAGGTTAGCTATGAGCATTTTCCTTTCAAGCCTCCCCAAAGAACAATAAAGATCTTAACTATGAAGAATCAGCCCTTAAAAAGGGAAGGCCAAGTAGCGTAGTGGAAAAGTTTTGGTGGAAAGCAGGTAAGGCTCTGATTCCAGAGTCCACCATTCACTAGAAACTAACAAGGGTCAAGATATTTAACCTTGCTGAATCTCAACTTTGTAATCCATAGAGAGCTTAATAAATCATATCCTGTGGCATTACTGAAAGGATTAAATCAGCTACCGCATACAAAATACTGAGCTTGTTACCTCACACATAACAAGCCACTAATAAGTACTAGGCCTCTTCCATCTTTCCTTCCTTTTCCTCCCATTTCCACGGCCCCACCCATATGGAGCAAATGATGGTTACATGTCAATATCATACAAACATAGGCTAGAAGGGACCTAACCTTATTAAATGCCAAATGCATCATGATGGCACTATTTCACATTTATTATTACAATTTTTAGAATGACTTGTGGCTGTTCTGATTTTCATGAGAAGTAAGAATGCAAACGCCTTATCACCTGAATAAAACGCCCCATGCTTAGTCTTATTAACAATGAAATTGAAGCATGAGAAGAATCAGGACTTGTGGTCTAAACTAAACATGATTTTGGACTAGAAGGTGAAAATTTCAGGATAATACACTGACATAGAGAATCTATATTTCAATGGTAGGAATCATAATCTCCTTTCCCCTTAAATATTCCTAGAACATTAAAATTATGAACTAGTTTTATAAAGTTATTTTAAAAATATTCAGCTCACCCTGCCCTTGATGTAACAAATCCAAAACCCTCTGGCCACGTTGTTGGTCTCCAAGCTCCTCAGGACTAAAACTGACAGCTGAACGCTGCTGAAGAGAGCAGTGGGGAGATTAATGTTACTTTGCATTTTTCCTAATCACAGCATTTCTACTAGACTCATAATAACTGACCCTCGTGTGTGTATCCTCCACTTGGGAATCACTAAAGAATTAGTAGCTCATAAAGTGGCACCTGCTCAATTGTCCCTTAACAACAAGTATGATAAAAATTGCCCAAATTCATAAATGTGATTGGAAATGCTGCCATAATGATGATAATGGATCTCCTTAGGTCTATGTATGGTATTTTATCTGTTTCCCTATGAGGTTTTTTTTTTTTTTATCTTCCCTTCATTTCCTTAACTGAAAATATTTCAAAGGTCTGATGTAAAAGCATAAAATGAAGCCATTTGGTACTAAGTCGATGTTCCCTCTTAACCCACTTTACAGTGACCAGTCATCTTAATTAGTGTAAATCTCTTTTGTCCACGAGTAATTTTAATGAGTGTTTTTGGCTGTGCTATTCTATGTGGCTTTAACCTTGCATATTTTTATTCTAAACTTTGCTTTCATCCCTAACTGAACTCTGGTTGATTTTCAAATGAGAACAGGAGAACCTTGGAGTCATTTTGCTAAGTTACTCAATGAGTTTGGGTTCCTGAGGGAAAGCATTGAGGCAGAGGGAGTTACGTTCAATATACAATTAGGCACATACCAACTCCCAAATAACAATAGCACCATGAGCTTATTTTTAGATGGGTACTTATGCTTTAGTTCATAATTTTTCTTCTAATTACAGCAAGAAAGAGACAGGTCAAAAGGCACGTGCACCCAAAGACATGGACAAGAATGTACACGGCGGCACTATTTGTAATAGCGACCAAGTGGAAAGTGCCCAAATGTCCATCAATGGTAAAATGGGTAAATATATCACGGTATATTCACGCAATAGAATATTAGAGAGCAATGAGAATGAACAAATGATAACGACTCACAAGCTCAAGGATAAACATGGCTAACAAAATTACGAGTAAATGAAGCTTGACACAAAAGAATGCATAACTGAACTTTTTTCATTTCTACAAAGTTCAAACTGAGAGAAACTAATCTGTGGTACAGAAGTCATGACAGTGTTTATACTAGGAAAGAAGACTGTGGCTCCATGGGCACGAGTGAATCTTCTAAGTAACATTCTGTATCTCGCTATGAATGCTGGTTACATAGATACATTCACTTTATGGACATTCACTGCGATATGCACTTACGATCTGTGTACTTCTTTAAACGTAATTTTCATTAAAAAAAATTAAAACTGACAGTGCAGGAGCTGCTCATCCAATGGTTCAGTTGCTTCTTGTTCATGTTGCATATGAGACAGCTTAAGACATGTCTGGCTAAGAAAAATGACTGATGAATGTGGAGGCAGTTTGGGTTTACATTTAGGTACCAGAAAACTCATCAGCAAGAGTGTAAAAGTGAGTTGAGTCATAAAACTGAAAATACCCCTGACTCAATGAGCCAACAATTATACATGGATTGCCAAGTTTATACTGCCCAAATTTGGTACCTCCCATTGCTCTATGGCAGCAAATAAGCATGTTAGAAAGGAAAAAACTGTTGTCGGTTGGGCAGGGACCTTTACAAACACTACTCCAAAGAGGGGTCTGCCATCTGGAGAGAAGGTTTACAGCCTCGTCGCTGTGTGAATGTCTATTAAAAGGACACATAAACATGAGGCAACGAGGAAGAATCAACAGGAGAATCCTGAACTCGCCTAGCCAGGGTACGAAAGCTCCCCAACAAGTCCAGGTGCCGCGGCCCTCCTCAGCCCATTAGGGAGAAGTCCTAACAAAGATGAGTCCTGAGCATAATGTATACAGCAAGGAGTGGACTAATGTTTACTGCTCAAAGGATGTTTAGTTTCATAGTAACTAGGATAACAATCAGCCTGCTCTTAGGTTATCTGTTAGAGAACTTTTCTCTACGTGGATTTAAAATAAAACACTTTAAATGGTTCTTCTTATTTTTAAAAATTAAATTTGAACCCATTGAGACACTTCAAAGTTACAACTATACCTGCAGCTCTAATGATGAAAAAAAAAATCAAGATCTTGATTTTACCAGTGTCCTCTAATTATTTACACACATTTCCCCTACAGAATAAATGAGGCTCTGCATAAAATACCATGCTTTGCGAGTGAGACACTTAAGCAGCATCTACACAGGGGTTACCTGCAGCGAGCTTGCCTGCCTATTATTCTTTCTGGTGCAGGAAGGACTTTGGTAATACATTATACTGCCTGAGCTTATCACAGCCCCCTCGTGCTGCTGCCACGGACTCCTAAGTGGTCATCCCCTGATGGATATTTGTCAAGAAATTTCTTCTGTTGTTTCTATCATTTTCAGCACTTCACAGAGAACGTGTATGCTCTCATTCCAGGTGTGCTATCATACTTTCCATTTCTCTTAATCATGTGGTCAACAATGAAGGATATTGCGCAAAACATCGTGGCAAGTTATACACTGTCTTCTGTACGTACATCGTTTATGTGTTTAAACAGAAACGGAAACTGAAAAACCCCACTGCCGTCTTCCTAAATGAAACTACTAACACCATTGGTAATGGCTCCAAAATAAGATGCAAGCAATCTCTAACGCACCTACTCGGCAAAGCGTCTGGAAGGTAGTTGAAGACACTTAGCTTGATAAAAAGTTCCAAGCTCTTCATTTTCTTACAGCTTTCAAATATTTAGGGTTTCTCAATTGTCATCACAGTTTTCTTCCCCAAACACAACTTCTTAAAAGCTACTTATATGCACAGTGCTTGACATATGGGAGAATCTCATTATTTATTTGGTGAATGAATGAAGTGTTAAATGAATAAACGAAGGATACAAAGATGGGCGGATGGATGGATGAATTACCTAAACAGTGATAATTAAGTTCTTTCTGCAGAATTAAATTCATTTTATACTAGCTTCATAGGCATGCTTTCTGTGATTTATAGTCACAGAAAAAGTCTGGAAGTTTATACCCTCTGACCAACATCACCCCATTTCCCCTCCCTCCAGGCCACTAGAAACCACCAGTCTATTCTCTGCTTTTGTAAATTTGACTACTTTAGCTTCCACATATAATTGAGATCATGCAGTATTTGTGTCAGAGTGACTTTACTTAGTATAGTGTCTGCCACATTCGTCCACGTTGCTGCAAATGGCAGTATTTCCTTCTTCTTAAAGGCTGAATAATATTCAATTGTGTACTTCAAATTTGCTTTATTTTTATCAGTGCTACACTGTATGTTAACTAACTGGAATTTTTAAATTCTGGTAAAATTAAAATACAGTGTCACATTATGTGTGTACTTTCTCTTTATCCATTCAGCCACTGATACATATTTAGATTGTTTTGATGTCGTGACTATCACGAATAATGCTGCGAACAACATGAGAGCGCATGTCTGAGATACCAATTTCAATTCCTTTGGAAATATACATAGAAGTGGGATTGCTGGATCACCCATTAGTCTTTTTTAAATTTTTTGAAAAACCTCGTTTTCTACAGCGGCTACACCATTTTACATTCCCATCAGTAGCGTACACGGATTCCAATTTCTCCGTATCTTGGCCAACGCTTATCTCTTGTTTTTCTTAATAACACCCATCCTAACGGGTATGAGATGATATCTCAATGCAATCTTATTTGCACATCCCCTTATGATTACTGACGTTGAACATTCGTTCACACATCTGTTGACCCTTTGTACTCTTTTTGGAAGAATAATTATTTCTAAGGTCTAAAACTTCTTGAAACTCCGTGACTTCAGTTATGTTATCTATTAACACCTCCACTTTTAAGAAAACGAATGCCCAGTATTCATTAGAACAACCTTGAATAAGTAGGCCAACCATATCATCACTCATCTTAAAAACATTAGTTTTTAGAAATAACACATGCTTGCTGTTAGGTGCCTTTCTGGCTGCTAATATTGTTTACTTAATAAAACCCATCATGAATGATGGGTACAGCATCCAAGTGCAGGTTAGCAAGGCTAGGATACGAGGATCACGGAAACCAGTACCAATATGTTAGACTTCCATTTATTTCATCAAAATAAGCATTTCTACCTCACATCAGTGTTTAACACAGCAGGACTGTCTTTCATTTCATGAATGTGGAGGGGCTGTATCATTGATTTTGAGGAAGTGCTGTCATAAAGTTAGTTAAGAAGGATTCTGTGATTGGTGTTTCATCTCCAGATAAACAAGTCCATCTTCTGAAATGTCATACCTGATTGCTTTAGATTTTGTTTCTTTTGTTTCTCTTGCTGTTCCACAAACATTTTTGCAGCTCTAAGAAAAATCAATTACAATAGGCCTCTAAGGTTTTCTGTTTTTGCTTTCACTAGGGAAAAGCTGATTATTTACGATTTCAGAAAGTAGGTTCAACATTGATCTTCAAACCTTAATATAGTTATTTGTATTGATAAAAAAGTAAATGCAAAGCAATTCCAGGCACCATAAAATGCTTTGCCACAGGAATTCTTTTAGGAAGACATGGAGGCCCAAGCATGCAATGCATATGCATGATAATAATTACTAGGGATGCTTAGTCCCCGTGTATAATGCTTTCACTGAAAACCCAATCCTTCAATGACCATCCTTTAACTTCAATGTGGTAAGGAGGTCGGGCAATGAATAATACATACTAACGTAAGAAAGACATCGGCTACCATTAGTGAGCAAACCAGAGGAAAAGACTGACTACAGTCAGACAAAAACCTGGCAAATAAAAGTAGTCACGTTTGATTCTGTTCTTTAAAAATTATCCAGTCTTTAGTTTAAGACAATTGGCAGGAAATGCAAATTCAGAGTATCTAGGGATTACATCAGTTCTCAACACAGTTTAGTTCAAGAGGCAGAAAAAAACTCCTCAGCACAATGTTTATAGCCACTGGGCCCTGATCAGTAAATTGATGATGCAGGAAATCATTTCATATTATTTTCTTTGAGAGGGCCTGCCAAATCACAATTTTAAGCAATGCTCTTCCTGGCAGTCGAAAAAACAGAAGGGCTTTTTGCTCTGATCATAGTTTGTTTTTTACTATGAGCTCCATCCTGCTACTGGTCACCCATGAGTAGTGCATGATGGGTACTATTACACAGTTGATACGTGTGCATGCATTTTCAGCAAGGACCAACTCATGGACAGCAACCTGAGAAAGAAGTTCTATCAGGCTACTATTTGTTGTTTGTCAACACCTGCAGGGTAGGAGAAGAAGAGTGAGCAGACATGTCCTGAGAGATCTTAGGGCACTGCCTCATTGCATCATGTATTAAAATGGGTATGATCGAGAGTATGCAAAGCCCTTATCTGCAAGATACTTGGGGGCGCAAGTATTAAACGTATTAGGAGAGAATGTTTACTGATAGTTGATTGAATGCAGTGTCCACTGAGCGCTTTCATAAATGACATGTGACTCAGTCCTAATGTTAACTGTTTTAGGAAAATAAAAATAAAGGTGCACAAATAGGTTTTAATTACACATATGTATGATTTTTCACAAAGTGAACACAAGTGTGAAAGTAGCCGCAGATCAAGAGAAAGGATGTGTCCAGCACTTCAGAGGCCACCCTCCTTCCTTTCCATCACAAAGCCCTCCCCTTCATGATGACCAATACCCTTACTTCTAACGGTGTACATTAGTTCTGCCAGTTTTAGTATTTTACAATAGAATCACAGAACAGAAACTCTTCTGTTTTTCTTCTTTACTCGACACCATGCCTGCAAGATTCGCCCGTGTTATTGAGAATGGCTTTCAACAGTTTTCTCTCAATGCTATCTAGTTTTCCATTGTATGAATATGCCACGATGTAGAGACAAGATTTCAATATAAATCTAACAAAAGAAATCCACTTTCTAACGAAAGAAGAAATGTAATGGGCATTAGGCATTTGCTGGTTGGAGTAGAATGCTCCCTACATGGCATTTTCTAAAGCCTAGTCCGGTTTTTGCCTTCTATTTTAAAGGTAGCAAGCAATGAATCAATATGACAATTAATCAATAAAAGAGACACAGAAGAATGGGTGGGTAGTGTTTACTTTTTAGGACAAATACTTTATATAACGTTATTTACACTAAAAATGAGGAACTGCTATTCAAAGATACAGCTCTTGTAACAGACTTCACACTCTGTGTCAATGGCAATACGTTTATGTACATATACGTATATTTTTCAGGTAATATATTCCAATTACCACAATCCACTTCAAGTCACATCTACCTACAGCAACTAAATTGTTTCCTCATTACTTGCACATGTAAAGCTCTTTACTGGCTGACTGATTAAACTGACAATAGAGCAATGAAAAGTGGGCAATGAGTGCATTTAACAGCTGGATTTTCATTAAAATATTTATGGTGTACCTACTGTATGCCAGGTACTTGAGTAGATACAAACATGCCATGGCCCAGACATTTTGTTCCATCAATCAACAACTTGAGCTCAGTGGATAATTTGCGGAGGACCATATACTAACACAATGGAAGACATGATAGGAAAAAAAAATTGTGTTCCTACCCTAAGCAAACGGAAAAAGAAAATGGAAATTATATGTATGTATACTTAACAAAAAGGATAATATAAACTCACTGTACTAAGAATACAGTGTTGTGAAACAGGGAGCCAAAGAGACTCCAATGAGACTGAGTTATTAATCAAAAGGACGTCAACAAGAAAAGCGTATTTTGGGACGAATATAAGAGCAACCATTTCGAGTAGTCTGACACACGTCCAACTTAAAGCTGGAAGGAGATCATAGGCAGGAACTAGTGCCCTGTAAAACCTTTCCTTCCTCGATTTCCCTAGACTGCAATAATTTTCCTTGCTCTTATTTCCTATAGTGCTTGAATTCTGTACCACATAATTTACGGCAGTTCTGCATTGCTTAATTGTGGTGAAAATCTTGATTCCTTAAATAGATCATTATCTCCTTGAAGGCAGAAAACTTTCCACAGCATTCTTTGATATTTTTCAGTATCTCACAGTGTGCTGTGCCTCATCTATTTGAGTAACCAAAACTGTGATTTGGTCTTTGAGATGCAGCTTCTCTGGTTTTGCAGAGCAAAGGAAACCATGAACAAATGAAAAGGCAAACTATTGAATGGGAGGAGATATTTATAAATGATATATCTAGTAATAGGTTGAAATCCAAAATATATAAAGAACTTATACAAGTCAATGCCAAAAAACAAATAATCTGATTAAAAATGGGCAGAAGACACGAACAGACTGTTTCTCTAAAGGACATACAGGTGGCCAAGAGACACATGAAAAGATGTTCAACATCACTCATCATCAGGGAAATGCAAATCAAAACCACAATGACATATCACCTCACATCTGTCAGAATGGCTAAAATCAAAAACACAAGAAATAAGTGTTGGCAAGGATATAGAGAAAAAAGGAACCCTCATGCATTGGGGATGGGAATGCAAACTGATGCAGCCACTGTGGAAAACAGTATGGAGTTTCTACAAAAATAAAAAATAAAAAATAGAATTACCACAGGATCCAGTAATTGCACTACTGGGTACTTACCCAAAGAAAATAGAAACAGTAATTCACAGAGATATATGCCCCCATGTTTACTGCAGCATTATTTACAATAGCCAAGATATGGAAGCAACCCAAGTGTCCATCCATAGGTCAATAAAGATGTGGTATACAGATGTGAGATTCACATATATATACACACACACAGGTATGTGTGTGTGTGTGTGTGTGTCTGTGTGTGTGTGTGTGTGTGTATGATGAAATATTACACATCCACAAAAGAGAATGGAATGTTGCCATTTACAGCAACATGGATGTATCTAGGGGGATTTAATGCTAAGTGAAATAATTCTGACAAAGACAAATGCCATAGGATTTCATTCATACGTGAAATTTAAGAAACAAAACAAAGAAAAAAGAGAAACAAAAAACAGACTCTTAAATACAGAGAACTGGTGGTTGCCAGAGAAGTGGGGGTTGGATGTCATAGGTGAAGGGATTAAGAGTACACTTACTGCAATGAGCACTGAGTAACGTATGGAATTGTTGTACCACTATATTCTACACCTAAAACTACTGTAGGCTAATTACACTGGAATTTTAAAAATAGGATAAATAAAAAATAATGAAGTAATTGTAAAAGAAAATGCTTCTTGGGGCATCTGGGTGGCTCAGACTAAGCATCCCATTCTTGATTTTGGCTTAGGTTATGATCTCACGATTCCATGAGTTCGAGCCCCCACATCACAGTTGGCACTGACCCTGCAGAGCCTGCTTGGGATTCTCTCTCTCTCTGCCACTCCCCTACTCTCTCACTCTCTCACTTTCTCTCTCTCAAGGATAAATTAAAAAAAAAAAACTTTTTAAAAAGATGCTTCTTTCCCTTAGAAATGGGCCTGCTTTAATTCTACTCTCCTAAAACCACCACATTAAAGAAGCTGTGATGTAAATGTGGGGATATACAAAAGGTCTTAATCTCAACCCTGCTAAAGTGATGTTAATGACCAAATTTAAAGCATCTTTGGGGGGTCATTTAACAAGGAAGTGTAATGAATCTCACCTCAGATGCAATACTGTATCCTATGTGATAAATCACGAATTATCAGGAAAATGCAAATCAAAACCACAATGAGATACCACCCCAGACCAGTGAGAATGGCTAGTGTCAAAAAATAAGAAAAACAAGTGTTGGTGGGTTGCAGAGAAAAGGCAAGCCTCGGGCACTGTCGAAAACTAAAAATAGGAGTACAATAGGATCTGGTAATTCCACTTCTGGGTATTTGTTCCCGGGGCGGGGGGGGGGGGGTGGGAAACAAAAATCTAACCTAACCTAACCTAAGTGTGTACTGGTAGATGACTGGATAAAGATGCATATTCATTGTATATATACATAATGGAATATTACTCAGCCATAAAGAAGAATGAAATCTTGCCATTTGTGACAACATAGATGGACCTAGAGTGTATTATGCTAAGGGAATTAAGTCAGACAAAGAAACATAGCTATCACATGATTTCACTTATATGTGGAATCTAAAAGACAAACACAAAAAGAAACAGACTCTAAAGTATAGGGAACAAAACTAACAGTGGCCAGAAAACGGGGATATTTTAGGAAAAATAGGAAGGGGATGAAGAGGTACAAATTTCCATTTATAAAATGAGTAAATCATGGGGGTGAAAGGTGCAGCATAGGGAATATAGTTAATATAATATTGTAATGACTTTATATGGTGACAGATGGTAACTACACTTATGGTTGAGCATTTTGTAACATGTAATTGCTGAATCGGTAGGTTATTTACTTGAAACTAATATGCCAACTATACTTCAGTTTAAAACCTTAAAAAGATAAAGCAATGGGTTAAGTTTTTTGTTAGAAGAGCATTGAAAATTTGGTCATGAATTGAGTTTTAATCCTATCCCTCCATGTGCATTTAGAGCTTAAGCAAATTACTTAACTTTCCTACGGTTCAGATTTTTACCTGGAAGAATATATCTGCTGCCATTATTGCATAGGATAATCATGAAAAACCACCAGAAATAATGTATTTGAAACATTTTTGTAAGTCTTAAACCAATACAAAAACGTAAGGCTTTTTTTTTAAAGTTTATTTTTGTTCTTATTTCTGCCTTTAGATTTCTCCAGCCAGACATACATCTGTTAAAATTATTCTATTTTTGGAGGATATATTTATTTATGGGTTATAGAGAATCAACTTTTCATAGTGAGAAAGATGTTAATTATCACAGGTATAGAAATCATTCAAGTAGTCTAGCCTTTTATTAGTACCTAATCATTCTATATCTAAAATGCAGTTTTAAAATGTTATACTGAGAAAAAGTTGCCTCTTTCTTCACTGCTTTTAATACACTTGTATACATAATTTCACATTTTTAACTTGTCTGCCAAGAAAAATGTATCTTCACCATTTTAATGAAGTAGAAAAAGTAAAGTGACTTTGATTTTTCAGTTGGTACCATTTGCCTCCAAAAGTGAATCTGCAAACATCAGTCATTCTGACTCTATGTAATGTATTACCCTTAATTGACAATGACATTCTATAAAAGAATTTTATAGTTTCATGACTTACTTTGATTCCCTGAAAATGAAAATAAGAATTTTCAATTGCTTCTCACAACAGGGCAGAGTTTGGAGTTCTAATCCAGACAAGTTAACTGCCTACTAAAGTTAAAAATCAACAGTCTTTGAGGGAACATAACAGAATCCAGAGTCTGTACATACTATTATTCATAATGTCCAGGGTACGAGACATGAAAAAGCCGAAAAATATGACCCATACTGGAGAGAAAAGGCAGTCGATACAGACTGACCACAAGACTAGATACTGTACTTACCAGGGATTTTAATTGGCTCTCCTATTTAAAATCTGATTCAGTAATTTAAATTCTGAGTTTTCAAGAATTTGTGTGGTTGTCTCATTTTCTTTCAGTCCATTATGAAGCTTCTTGGGAAATCAATTTTAGGTTTTCCTAAAGACAAGTAAGTTTTAACCATACAGTATTTCACTCTGAATATGGTTTACATTGTTCTGATTGCTCTTAAGATGTTTTCTGGTTTTGGCAACTTGGAATTGGAGGGATTATGATGATTCTTTGAGCAACTGTGTCTAAACTTGAAAACAAGCTATCATCCCCCTATATCAAAGTATAGGGAGCTTATGTGTGTGTGTGTGTGTGTGTGTGTGTGTGTGTGTGCACAAAAGTCCCCAAGTGGTGAGCCTGTTCCTATTTTTTCTGAAATGCTACCAAATACAGCTTGTAACTTCAGAGGACTAGCTTCCTCTGCAGGTGACCTGTAGGCTTCACAGGTCTGTGTAAACAGTTTAATTGTTAAAGTGAATTCATGACATTCTTCAACCTTGGCAGAAAATCTCTTGGTTGGCTCCTCTCTCTTCCTTAAAATATATCTTCTCTTTATCATAAAAACATTATGGCAGCATATACAAGAATCTCCCAGGAAAACGTAAAGATACAATGGAGTCTGACTGAAATATTTGGGAGACACCATCAAAATACCATACAGTTGCTCCAGGATCAGCTAGAAAGACATTTTCATGGAAACCAGCAGGCCACCATGGCTCCAAAGGGCACCGCAGCTCTGCTTCAGACTGCCAGTATCCTGTACGCCACATCTGACCACACAGAATCTTGTCGAACGTTCTGGTTCTAAGCCAAGTAAGTGCCTGGCAAAGAAGACAGAATATCGGTGGGGCCAGGAGGAAGGGGAGACCAGCTACATTCTGTGAAATGGTACTCATACAGTCTAATTTTTCTCTGTTCACTACATAAATAGCATTTGGAGATGTGGAAAGGGCTGATTAAAGTCAAAGGAGTTCAGCCAATGAACTCTGGCCAGAAAACAGGCTCCCCCTGGCCTTACAACAAACGCAGGTCAGATCAGTCCCATACTAATATGCCTTTGTTCAAGAGTATGGCAGGGCCTAACGGTGAAGCCTACTGCAGTAGAGTATTAGTGTGCCCACATGACAGGGTGAGGCTCATTCTGTTGATTTTAAGTCTCCTTCTGCAACATGGAAGCCTGACCCTGCTTACCAAGGTCACAGGGATCATCTCCCTCCCTGAAGATTCCATCCCTCATTTGTCTCTGGTGAGTGCAGGGAAGGCAGAGTAATGGGAGAAAATAGTAACTCACCAACAGTAGGAACTAAGAGACCTGGTTTTCAATTGTAAGAATTCAGAAGATGTCATTTGGAACTGGCAATACCTTAAAATTTCAAGGATTTTCTGTGGAGCCAGTCTGTCCCTGTTCAGTCCAAGTGTCCTGGAAGGGAATGACTCTCCTCTCGTGCTGACTCAGTAATCCAGGCTCTTTCCCTCACGTGGCCCTGCCATCTGCAGCACGTGCTTCCCAAGGTTGCCCTGAGGACAATCTCCGATCCACTGAGTCATCTTCAGGAGCGTGGTCATCTTCTAAAAAAGGGAGACGGCCCTTCTTCCAGCTAAATTTGTCACCTATATTTCTTTAAACTACACCTCCTTCTCTGAGTATCTCTCTGGCAGACTTAGACTCAGAGCCTCCTTGTCCAACACTGAGAATTACCATGAGTGACTCACCCCTCAATACTTTGATCACGAGGAAACAAAACATTTGTCAGCCAGATCCCATCTGGGGTCTTAGAGGGTGCCAAGGTTTGGGCCTCATGTCCCCCCGTGCATGTGGAGAATGCAGGCTTCTGACCAGGGGGAGGAGGTGAGCAAACGCCTGACGAAGTGGCATTTTTTTCACCTTTTCTTATTTATTTATTTTTTATTCAAAAAGGGAACTGTAATTTTAGGGTTTGTAACCTATTCCAGAAAATAAAGAATTCAGTCGTGGGAATTTTTAAAAACGGAGACAGAGATAATGGAGAGGGTTTTAGACAGAAGTCTTTAGGTTTTAAGTCACAGATACACAACTGGAAGCAGCTTAAGTCAAAGTAAGGATTGAGGTACAAACAGTGTGGGGGTGCACAGAATGGGAGAACTGCAGGGGTCCTGGCACCCCTTGGAACCTCGAGACAGAAGCAGGGATTCACTCCTCCCAAGAGTCCTTTCTGTTTGTCTCCTGTTCCTGATTCCAGGGCGTGGGGAGGCGTCTGGGTATCTGTGGGCTGGCTCTACATTTTCAGGTTTCTCTATGTGGCAGGAACATGGCTGCCAGCAACTCCAGCAGACAAGGGATTTAAATCAGCTATTACAGCTATGATGAAAGTCATAAAAAAGTTTTTATGGAGGTTCTCCTAAGGAGGCCACCACATCTATGGGAAGATGTCAGGTATCTCCGCAAGTGCCTCCGTCTGCCTGAGTTACATCTTGTTGGAGAATCTGAGACACTCATAGGACTACATCACTAGTAGAAGCCATAGAATTTATCAAAGGATTCTGCTGAAACCACCAACACGTACAGTTCTATTCTTGAAAGGAGTATATGCCAAGGGAAATCTACAGCCGCTGCCCGAGGGACTCCTAAAGGCCATCTCTGGTGTCAGCAGCTGTGAAGTGACCTCGCCTCACATTTCTGGAACGCTTATCCCCGTATCTGTGGCAAGCTGGTGTGGGGATTCTGTGGTCACAGACAGAGTGGCACATATAGAAAGTCCGAAGAAGAACACATGTGGTTCACTGATAACACGCTGGAATAAGGAGTCTGCCTGCGGAGAGATTACTAATAGGTCAATGGAAGCAGTTACAGCCAGTCCATGGGTTTGCTCTCGGAGATAAGAACAATCACTTAGACTTAAGTCAGCTCAGTGACCTGGCATGTCCTCCATACCACGGACTCAGGCATCTATCAGACACCTGATCACATGTGTGTTCAATGTAAACCTGTTCAATTTTCAGTAAGGTTCAAAGAGTATGTTTGATAACCCAGCGTTCAAGATAGTGCCTGGCAAAATGGTAGTCACCGAGTATCTGTGGGATGAGTAAACAAATCCTCAAGGGAATGTTGTGTCAGAGTAAAGACATAATAATGGTGACAATAATGGTATGAACATTTATCAAGTGCTTACTTTGTGCCAAGCACTGAGCTAGGCAACTGATGAATTATCTCATTTGATTCTCCCAACACACCTATGAGCTAGGTTCTATTACTGTCCCCATTTAATATATGAGGAAAGCAAGGCAGAGAGAATTTATAGATATGTATAATATGTAATTTATTCATACATTTGACTACTTGGTCCACTAGAGTTGAATAAAAATCAAAGACATACATTCCAATCACTGCACCAAAGGTCATGTATGGGCCACACCCAAGAAGGGACTTCCCAGATAGCCATTCCACTAGGTAACAGTGGCATCCCTTAAAATTGTGCAGAGTGACTAGAAAGACTCATGAAGAAAATGCATGAGGGGCGCCTGGGTGGCTTAGTTGGTTAAGCATCTGACTTTGCCTCAGGTCATGATGTCACGGTTCGTGGGTTCAAGCCCCGCATTGGGCTCTGTGCGGACAGCTCAAAGCCTGGAACCTGCTTTGGATTCTGTGCCTCCCTCTATCTCTGCCCCTCCCCCACTAGTGTTTGCACGCTCTCTCTCTCTCTCTCTCTCTCTCTCTCAAAAATAAACATTAAAAATTAAAAAAAAAAAGAAAAAGAAAATGTATGAACACACAGACATATTCTCTCCCTCCCTCCCTCTCTCTCCAAATGCTAAACCAGAGAACAAGTTAATATTACATCACTGGGCTGAAAGCTGCTGGAGGATTGGGGTGCTAGTGAGATGCAAGGAATTTTTGTAATGCCAGTAGAAACTCCCATAAAGAATGCTTTTGAAGCAGAAATGAAATGACACGTTCCCACAAAGGCACTGACAAGAACATAAACCAAACGGCTGAGTCACACACTGCAAATTCCAGCTGCAGTTCTGAATCAAAAGGCAGATTTCTAGTACAAAAGCCAAAGAAATGTTGGGAAAATATAGGTCTTTTCTGTCACATCCAATGGCAACTTCAATCAGCAGAAATGTCACAATTAGCCATGGAATCGAGTACAGAAGGTTAAATTGTTGCCAAGTGAGCACCCAAGGTCCTTACGGGCACATTTTATAAAGAGAATGCAAACATTGAAAAGAAGCTCAGCGACAGAAAGACAGAGTGGAGACCTGAAGTTACTTATTGACTTGAATAGTCTATACCACAGAGATGACAGGAGATTTACACACCTGCAGGGGAATCAACACATAAGGCTTGCTGTAGTAATAAATATGACTTCAGGACATGGTTTTGCTTCTCATACAGGAAGGACTTTGAAGGCCACCGGAGTACAAACAGGAGGTATCTTTATTCAAGTTTTGTCCAGTGTGGGTAAAGTTCATTCTGTATGCACTCTCACACTAATGCCAGAGAATTCTGGTCTCCCTGATTTAGCAAAACTTCATAGTTTCATAGATTACTCTAAATCAAAGGCCAACAAATTTTTTCCTGTAAAGGGACAGAGAGTAAATATTTAAGGCTTTGTGGGACATGTACTATATATACTGCATATTCTGTTTCTTTTTTTAAAACAATCCTTTAAAAATGTAAAAAACAAACAAACAAACAAACAAACCAAAAACACCTTCTTAGCTCAAGGACCATACAAAAACAGGCTGTTGGCTGGATTGGTCCTTGGGCCACACTTTGCCAGTCCCCTACTAAATAAATCACTGAGAAAGTGGATGTGTGGGTGAGAAACGTACGATGAGGTATGTACATAATTTAATACACACACACACTTTCACATACATGTTAGGTACGTGAAACTGTTCTTTTTCCCATTAGAAGATAAATTCTTCCTGTGCAAAGACTTCACTACGAGTTCTTTGAATTCTTCCCAACAGCAAGATATGAATTCTACATGCAGCAGATCTCAATAAATATGGGCTGACATACTATTATAAAGAAAACAGCCTATGTTAAAAGACCACGGCCAGGGAAAGTCTTTGTTTTCCTTTTTCAATAGAAAAAATGACAGTTTTTCTTTCTATTTAACATCTAGGGATATGTGGCTTTTAATAGGCAAGTCTAAGTGTACCCGATAAAGCTTTTATCATCATCGACATCAATGACATTAGCACTACTATTTTAATGTCATAAATTATGGCTTTCAAAACACTTTCAATACATTATACCATATCAGTGTCGACATCAGAAATACTGTGCACTTTCAGAGATGAAATTTTCACATTAAGAGAAAAAAAGCAAACAAGTTTCAGAAACTCCAGATTTCCCGATGCTAAAAATTAGTTAGAATGACAGCTCAGAATCCACCATTTATACATGAAATGTACTATTTGTCACAATAAAGAATTAGCAAAGAAATAAAAAAAAATGTTTTTTCTACATGCATATCAAGGTATTAATTTGATCAAGAAGAAGGACTAAAGATTTCAGAGGAAGAAATATATACATGACCTAGAGTCTAACTTTCCATTCTATGAATCATTATTTTTGGTCATATCTTGACTACAGAATCCAGTTGGGCTTTTCTGCCTCTGGGCTTAATTTACTTATTTATTATCAGTGCACTGAAGGGCCATGCATTCTCGTCATGCATTTTTTAAAACTATTGCTGAGGCATTTTCACATTCGGTGCTATAATAAACATTTTATTATTGAACTCCAGTATGTTCTCCTTTCCTCTAAAGATACCTGAAGTTATGTATCACTAAGAATAAAAATACAGTCTTCTTGGTTCAGAAAGTTTTTATTTACTGGAGTTCAAAATGCCAGCATTATGAGATAAGCTATCATACACGATGCAGACAACAAAAGTCAATATGCACCGTCTAGTTTGGGCTCCACCATTTTTTTGTGCTATTTTTCACAGTTGGAGCATGCAGTTATCATACACTCTCCTTCAAATCACCATCTCATTCCACTTACGGCTTCAGAGGCAATTTTCAAGGTTGAGAAATGAAAAGGATGGGACACGGTGAAACAGCAACTTTGTCCCATCGTCATTGTCTCTATGCTGTTCTTGGCCATGCTCTGCTGCCAACTTCACCAGTGAGATTTTTTACCCAGTTCTACACTCCAGAAACCCATCTGGAGAAATCCTTCCTTCCCTCACCAAAGGTAAATGGGAATTATGTTTAGAGCATATACTTACAACCCCTTCGACAAACTAGAAGTTCTCATTTCCTTCCAAAATTACATCTCGACACCCATTCCATGATTTCAAGGTCTTTCGTAACTTGATCCTTCTCACTAGCTAAGTTAATGCAACTCTGTGAAGCAACTTGGTAAATCTTGGGAGAGCTTCTAGGTAAAATTCATTTCCAGAGAGTAGTCTCACTATTAACTTGCTGCTAACGGATATACACTAGTTGCGCATCTATGATGAGAGGAATAAAAACAAAGCAGAGTCTTTTCCCAGGGAGTCACTCGTTTAGTATATACCAGGCATATCTAGGCATATCCAGGATAAACATCTAGGAGGTCATACCGTCTCCTGTCTCTCCTTTTTCGTTCTAAAGGTGGCCCCAGTCAGGGCTTTGGATCCCTCCCAGGAGTGGTGACTTTAGATTCTTCACAGTGAAACATCCGTAAGTTCTATAATATTTTTCTCACCATGAGAGACAACTACCACATCTTCATTTTCGTTTCTCTTTGTTTTCTCTAACCAGGAAAGGGTGAAGAAGGCATTGCCGCATTTATACTAAAATAATCCTTCCACCCTGTTCGCAGGGTCACGTCACTAACACCAAAAGACTCGACGTTTATTCTTCATTCGCCAACTTGGCTCCTGTGTTTTCCTGAGAACCCTTCTATTCCTGCACTTTTATTCCAATCTTTTAGGGTCTCGCTCCATTTCAGCCCCCATGGAACCTTCTGGTCCAATTATCCGTCACTCCCTAACACCCCCCTCCAAACTTAGTGGCATCAGACAACACTTACTATGCTTGAGATCTCATGGGTCACGAATTTGGGCAGGGACAAGTAGTTTTCATTCCACAGCGACTGGGAGCTTCGCTGGGTGGTTTGAATGGCTAGAGAGGCCAGCAATGGCTCAGTGTAGGCCCTGTGTCTGAGGTCTCTGTTGTGGCTGCTGGCCGTGTTCCCTTGTTCTGCTCCACGTCACACCTGCTGGAGCTGGAATATCTAAGATGGCTTCTTCATTCGCATGTCTGCTGTCTGCACGGGGATGGCTGGAACGCTGAGGCTCATCAAACACCTGTCCACGTAGCCTTTGCATGTGCTTGTTCGGACTCCTTCACAACACAAAAGTCTTCGGGTAGTCGGATGGCAGCGAGGTTCCCCCAGAGCGTTAAGAGAGTAGAAAGGCAAGCAAAGTCGTGGCAGGAGGTATTTCCAGTACGTGTAACTGACAAAGGCTCTTATCTTGAATATACAGTATTTTAAAAACCACTAGAGATCATTAAGAAAAAGAGAGACAACCCAATAGAAACATGAGTGAGGTAAGTGAATGGGTACTTCACAAACCAGGATTACATAATAGCCAATGAAACTATCAAAGAAATTAAGACTCATGAATCATCAGCGGAATGCAAGGGAAACACGGTATGTTATCGTTAGTCACCCAGCAGAATGGCTAAAATGAAAAAGAATGGTAACACCAAGAGAAGGTGAGGATGCGCAGAAGCTGCAATTCTCAAATACTGCTGTGGATAAACTGACCAGTTTTCCACCGGGCAGAGAAAACGGCCCAGCATCATATACTAAAGATGAGGATGCACATTCCCTGTGACCCAGCAGTTGAACTCCTTGAAAATAAAAAACCGCAGCTACACATGCCAACGTGGATGACTCTCACAGACATAATGCTGAGCATGAAACAATAAATGCCACAGAATTCCACTTAAATAACACTGAAGAAAACCTTCCAACTATGCTACAGTGTTTAAGAATTCATTAACAGACTGAAAAACTATGATGAAATACAAGGAAGGAATTGCCATACAGGGCAGGTTAATAGTTATCTTGGAGAGAAAGAAAGACAGTCACAGCGAGAGAAAATGAGGGTGTCCTCATTTGCAGCCATGTTCCACTTCTTGGACTAAGGAGGTGGTTACGTGGACGTTTGTTTTGGGATCGATCATTGAGCAGCGTGTCCTTGTTTTGTGCACTTTTTGGTGAGTATGCTATAGTCTGTAACTAAAAATATCAAAAATAGAATTCAAAAACTTGTTTTTGTTTTTCTCATGTTGTTTTTGTCTTGATGCTGTGCCATTTCCTTTTTTATTTTCATTGTCTTATGTGTATGGTTCTTCTGGCCAGCTAATTGCAAGGGTCCTTGCGGGCGAGGAGGGAAGGGACAGCATTCACGTACAGCTGTGTTCACCGTGCCATCATTCTCATCAGCTGCCATGAAGCCAGGCTGCATCCTGAAAATAGGTCTCGCTTCCACGATTCTCCCCGTAGCCTCAACTGCCTGGTTTCTCTGAACTAAATGAATCTGGCAAGCAGCAGGGCCTGGGGAGGGGCGTGGGAGAGAATCCTGCCACCACCTGGACCTCCCTTACTGTGCGTTCCACCTTTTATGTAAAAGTAGCTTTTGCCTGTCAGCATGTTTCTTGCCCTCGGTAAGTGTATTTCTTGTCTGTGATTTCTGAGAACTGCAGTATATGCAGCTACACTCCTATCAGAACATCTATCTTATACACAAGAAAGACCCAGTGGTAGATTTTGTCTTGGTTGTTCCCAGCTGAAGCATGTGAAATCCTCACCGAGAGTCCTTCCCCGGCCACTGAGAATGTATCTTCAGTTTTTATGTGGTTAATTCTGTCACAGAGACAGTTGTTACCTTGCTTTGATAAATTTTCGTCTAAGAACACGATTTATCTGACATCAACTAATTGTGAGCATAAAACAGCCAACCAAATATCCTCTTTTCCCTTGCTTTGTATTGACTTGCAGGTTTCTTGTCGAAAAGCTCAATGGAGACATAGAAGAATTACATTTAGATTTGATTTTTTTCTTTCTTTACAAAGAAAAACACATTCTTTAGATCCTGGTGATAGAAAAACGCCAGGTGCTAAAAAGGAGTGAAGATGAAGCTCTTGCTCTGCTTGGAGATTTTCTGGGTGCACATGATTGCCTATTTAGTCTATTCTGGTTCTAGGTGGACCCTAAAACAACAAGAACCTTCCATGTATATGCTGGACTGGTGGTCCAGACCACCCCTTTGATTAAAACACTCTAGCGCATAAGAAGAAGAAGCTATTAGAGATGACTCTTTCTTTTTTTTAAATTTTTTTTTTAACGTTTATTTATTTTGGAGACAGAGAGAGACAGAGCATGAACCGGGGAGGGTCAGAGAGAGAGGGAGACACAGAATCCGAAACAAGCTCCAGGCTCTGAGCTGTCAGCACAGAGCCCGACGCGGGGCCTGAACTCACAGACCACGAGATCATGACCCGAGCCGAAGTCAGCCGCTTAACCGACTGAGCCACCCAGGCGCCCCAGAGATGACTCTTTCTACAAGAGAATATTTTTCAGAACCAGTGTCTTGTGGGAGAACACCTACGCGCTGGTAGGAGTGCAGGCTTCCGTAACGGTGAAGCTGTGGCACTTCCAAAAATGGTTTTAACAACCAGTTTCTTTTCAACTTGCCTGTTTGTAGTGATTTTAACCAGTTCCACCAAACCAGGTAATTAAGATGTGATACTCCTCTCTACAGTGACCTCAACTTGTCCTATATATTAGACCACAGAATTAAGAGTATGGGCTCTGGCATCAGAGCAACTGGGCTTAAATCTCAGGTCAGTCATTAACGAGTTGCTTGATGTATGATGAGTTACTTTATCTGTGAACCTCAGGTTCCTCATCCAAAAACCAAAAGAAAACAAACCTATTTTATGGATCACCGACAGTACAGTAACAATGCATGTATGTACATCCTTTACCATGGTGTCTCACACACAGTACGTACTCAATAAGTATTAACTCGTTATTTTGACTACTATGGCTTTATTACAAGTAACTGATTTATTGTAATGATCGGGTCCATATAACATAGTAAGGGCTATGAAATAACAGCCACGTAACCCAACATGAGTTGCTGGGTGAGAAGAGGGTCGAGGACCCTTGTGAACTAACTGGGCAGCCTGATGCAGTGTCATGGATGTTGGCAAAAGACAGGAGACTCCTGAATCAGAAACAAAGGACTTTGTTACAGCACAGCAGGTGTCACGAGCGTCATATGTGTGTGAGGTCCCCCTGCTCCCTCCCAGGTCTCCTGAGGGCAATGTGGAGCACTGCAGGTGGATTCTGTGTTTGGAGAGGGCAACCCCAGAGGAGGAACTTCCAACCTTTTACAGAAGGTTGATAGCAAGCCTGCCCAAACTTTGCCCTGAGGAAGATGGCATCTTTACTATTCTTAAAGGCAGAGGAATCTTCTTCCCTCTTCCCTAGAGGGAGACACCATCTCTATTGTCTAAGACCGTTGGCTACACAAACTACCTTGAAAAGAGAGCCCAGAACAAAACGCACCAATGCACCTAGTGCCTATTCACAAGATGTACAGAAACGTGAGAGAAACATGAAGAACTGTCCCCTAAAAAGAGAAAAACAGAGTGGGTTTGGGGAAGAAAAAGGTTTTTAAAAACAGGACAGACCATGAATAAATAGCGTAGGATGAAGTGCTTTTCTTTTAGATCCTTCTTCACTTTTTACGGATACATATTGTACGTGCACAGGAAAATGCATGAATCATAATTAGACAATTCACTCAACTTTCAAAACAGCACAACCACGTCAACAGCACCCAGACTGACAAAAGGCTAATTTCTGGCTTCCAGAAGACTCCCTTGTGCTCTCTTCTAGTCACTAAACCACTTCCCAAGGGTAACCACCAACCACCGATGAGTTTGGCCTGTTTTTCAACTTAATTTAAAGGGCACCAAAAAACATATAGTCTTTTGTGACTGGTTTTCTTCCTGACTCGTTTCTTCTACACACTACAGTGGTAAGATTTATCCACACTATTGCCTTGGTTTACTGGAATTGCTATGTGATGTTCCATTATGTGACGGCACTACACTTACACATTCTCCTGCGGATGAGCACTTGGACAGGCCCTGGCTTTGGATTGTAACAAATATTGCTATTCCGAACATTCTAGTATTTGGTGAACACATATTTGCACTTCTGCTGGGTATATACCTCTAAGGACAATTCTGGGCCTGAAAAGCAGTTTTGAAAGGGTTAAAATACGCTAATGCAAGGTCCTGCGTGAAAATACTAAGTCCTCTTGGTTATTATTTGCCTCCAAAGAGTGCATCTGCATCAGCGTGAAACAACATGCCACTCCACGACCATGATTAAAATAAAAGAGTTTGTAGAAGCCAGTCTAAATGAGACATTCTCATCAGCCTACATACGAAGTCTTAATTAAAATACATTCACATTAAGACTCCAGCACTTTAGGGCTGCTATTCACTTTTGCTGCAAAACAAGCAAGGAGGCAGAGATAGGCTCGAGGCGTCTGGAGCGAACATACCCAAAAGTAGAACAGACAAAACAGCAATGAAAGCTAATATGGAACGAAAATACCTGTGACAGAAAGTCCCAGTCATGCTAGAAGAGAAGCCTAAGAAGAAATTGGTATGAATATATTCCATATACTTGGAATACTCAATTGGCTATGTGAGCAAATAAAATTGTGTGAAAAGAGTGAATTTACTGGTTAGGTTCACCGAGCCAAGGGAAAATAGCAGGTGGAGGCATTAATCCACTGAAGCAATTCCCCCCCAACACAAGATTCTATCTGCCAGAATATTAAAAAATAGCAAAAACAACAGGAAGTTTAAGAATTGTAGCCAAATCCAGCACTGTACAGAGACACAAAAGGCAAACGAGAAAGTCATAAGGGATAGAAACCAGGCCAGGTCTCTAAGGTAACTTTTCAAAAAAAACAAAACAAAACAAAACAAAAACATGAACTACACACATTATAGGAAAAATGCAAGATACTAACATTTGAGGACAAAAGTAATGCCACTTGCAAAACACACTGAAAAGTTCTACAAAGACATTCTATAGTTATACCAGCTATGAGGAGACTCACGTCTCCTTCCCCCCCTCCAAAAAAAGGAGAGAAAACTGGTAAGAGTTCATGAAATATCTAGAACAAATGGATCATACTGATGAAGTTGACCAGGGAATGCAAGGAATCTATCTATTCAGGTATTTTCTTTTTTAAGTTTTAATGTCTCCTCACTGCCTCATCACATTTCTGTTTCTCTTTTGCAAAGACATGGGAGGAAATTTTAAAAATATATATAGAAAAGAAATAATTTAAGCACAACGAAGTTCAGTCACCGTGGGCAGCAGTGAGAAGGTTCTTCCCAGATGGGGGAGGCTTGATCAAGCATATACATGAGCTGCTGTGGAGGACAGAGAGACCACACAGGACCGTTCCCTCTGCAGCATGGGAACAATTACAGTAGTCCACCGTCATCCATGGGGGACTGCCAGGGGGTGCCTGAAACCATGGATAGTACCAAGCCCTGTATATACTTGGTTTTTTCCTTCCCATATATACCTAGGATACAGTTTAATTTATAAATTAGGCATAGGAGATTAGCAACTGATAATAGAATAGAATTATAACATAACGTAATAAAATATCTGAATGTAATTAAGTGTACTATACTCACCTTTCTTATTGTCCCGATGTGAGATGATACGACACCTATGTGGTGAGATGAAGTGAGCCGAGTGACACAGGCATTGTGACATTAGGCTACTACTGACCTTCGTACAACTCATCAGAAGGAGGATCACTTGCTTCAGGACCATGCTTGACCCCGGGCACCTACAACAGCAAGAAGACTGTTGTAGATAAGGGGGAGACTACTGTACTGCATCAGGGAGTGGGGCATTCTTCAGGGTAGTCTCACCGAGAACTCTTAAAGAATCACGGGCTTTAATTTTTTAATTTGTATGTAATTTATAGCTACCAAAAGTACTTTAAGTTTGCTCGAAAGTAATGGTTTTCAAAGTGTGGTTCCCAGACCCGCAGTATTGGCATCACCATTGGAATTTGTTAGAAATGCAAATAAATTATTGGTTGGGGCCCAGCAGAGTTTTAGTAAGACCTCCAAGTGATTCTGATTCCGGCTAAAATTTGAGAATCACTGCTCTAAAGCATTTAAAAATTCAGAAGAATGAGTAAAAGCACAAGCGTCCATTCACCAATAACCCCTTCTCTGAATGTAAACTTGTTGTGGAGGAGAACCTGAAGCTTTTTCTAGGATTTACATCCACATCTTTTTCAGTCATGTCAACCTAAAACTGTCAGGAGGCAATAATTAAGCAAAGCATTTATGTGGGGTCAAAATTGCCATTTGGGGTACACAGATTTGGGCAGCATCTCACTAGGTGTCCCAGTAGGTAGCAAAAGCCCAGGATTTTCCAAGACAAAAAGGGAATGTTTGTTTATATTGGTTACAAAGAATTTTGCTTGCTGGCAGCAGAAAACTAATCTTGGCTAAACATAACCGGTTGCTAAGGCTATCACTAAGCAAATGTCTTTTACTGTAGCAAGTTGCAGGTGTCTGTGCAGAGTCCTTGGAGTATTTGTGGTTTGGCTCATTGAAAAGTTCATGGATCCACCTGGTGAAGACACGCATAAGGCCCAGCTCCATTTTAAAACCCTTGACCTAAGTGACCCCATTTCATTTCACCTTTCACACTCTTGGTATCTCTGGTTGGCCCCACCTTTCCTTTCATTCTGCTAGATATAGGGTCTCATAAACGGTAAAACTCTTTAAGGTTCAGAGTCTTGTTCTTGGAATATCAGAAGTCTAATTCTAGCATAAACTAAAGATGATAACTCAGAGAGAACCCTCTCTGACTCAAGCGTAGATTAGACTGTGTAGGCTGAAGGCAGAGCAGAGCCACAGGGGAAGTGGTAAGAGTTCATAGGCTAGTGAGTCATGAAAAAGGGTCCTGAGCCCTCATCTCCCACCCCAGCTCCCAACCAAGCCCCTGACTCAGGGGGAGTAGTGTGGAGAAGCTGCTGGTTTTGTGGTGGGGGTTAGGCGGGTGTGCGGGAGCAAAAGAGTTATCTCCATTCTTGGTCTATTCATTGGGCTTATGACAGTTTCATAGGATTCCCTGTGCCATTCTGTGGTACTGTGACAGAACAGCCCATGCTCTTGAGTGGAGTCTAGAAGCTGATTTTCCTAGAGCGGGGTAAGAGGTCAGAATGTTCCCCATGTGCAGGATAGTGGCACAGACAAGGCATGAAGAGGGCATCACTGTCAGGAATGAGGCAAGACGCACAGACCTAAGACACCTGGAACATATAAAGCCCAGGGAAAGTGTGTGGTCACTTACTATGGTCAAGAACACTTGACCTGAGATATATTCTTGTAACAACGTGATCTGGCAATCCCACTTTTGGGTATTTATCCAAAAGAAAGGACATCAGGATCTCAAAGAGATAGCTACACTCCTGTGTTCATTACAGCGCTATTCACAAGAGCCAAGATAACTTAGATTATGATTATCAATGTGATTATGAGTGGACAACTTTGGAATATTAAAGACCTGGACAAAAAGAAAATGTGATATGAACATACAATAGAATATACTCAGCCTTGAAAAATATGGAAATTCTGCAATGTTTCCAAGAATATGGATGGTCCTTGAGGACATTACGCTAAGGGGAAATAAGCCAGTCACAGAAAGACAAATACTATGTAATTCCCCTTACACGGGCTATCTAAGTAGTTGAATTCATAGACTCACAGAGTGGAATGGTCATTGCCAGGAGCTGAGCGGGGGGCGGGGAGATCAGAGTAGAAGAGCACTTTAAATCTGGTAAGATAAATTCCTCCCTGATTTTTTCCCCCAACTATCCTTCGGCCACTATGTTTCCAACTATGCACACGAACATGAAATTCAGTTTGTCATGTATTATTAAATATCTTTTTTTTTTAATTTTTTTTAACTTTTTTTTTAATTTATTTTTGAGACAGAGAGAGACAGAGCATGAACGCGGGAGGGGCAGAGAGAGAGGGAGACACAGAATCGGAAGCAGGCTCCAGGCTCTGAGCCATCAGCCCAGAGCCCGACGCGGGGCTCGAACTCACGGACCGCGAGATCGTGTCCTGAGCTGAAGTCGGACGCTTAACCAACTGAGCCACCCAGGCGCCCCGCATTATTAAATATCTTAAGATTATTGTCTGGTATTGAGTCCATGAATTAATTTGATACATTTCTGATGTATGTCTGAAGATTATTTTTTAATTGACATGTTATATTAGTTTCAGGTGTACAACATAATGATTGGATATCTGTATATATTGTGAAATGCTCACCATGATAAGTCGACTTAATATCCATCACCACACAGAGCTACAATGTTTTCCTGTGATGAGAACTTTCAAGATCTACTCTTTTAGCAACTTCCAAATATACAATATGGTACTATGAACTAGAGTCACCATGCCATGCATTATATTCCCAGGACTTATTTAAAAGTGGAACTTTATACCTTTTTGACAACCTTCGCCCATTTCTCCCACCCTCCACCCTCCCTGCCTGTGGCAGCCACCAATCTATTCTCTGTACAATTTGATACATTTTTAACATTCACTCTCAAATCCATCATCACAGTACAACTCAGATTTTCTTTTATGGCCTTCAGTATTCTTTCCTAAAATAGATCTTTCTTACACTTCTTCTTAAACATATTAATGGGAGGTTTTTTTCTTTTTATTTTAGGGAGAACGCATGAGAGCGGGGGAGAGGGGCAGAGGGAGAGACAGAATCTTAACCGGGCTCCATGCTCATCGTGGAACTCAAGGTGGGGCTGGATCTCACAATTGAGACATCATGACCTGAGCTGAAATCAAGAGTCAGATGCTTAACTGACTGAGGCACTCAGGTGCCCCCAGAAGAGATTTTTAAAAATCATCCTCGTTGCTACTGTGAGTGGGGTATTCTTTTTATAGAGATTTCTGTGGTTCATCCAAGAAATATTTATTGATGGGTGGTACGAGTCCCTTGCATTTTAAAGTGGTTATTTCTGATGTGCAGCAAAGCTTTAAGGATTTAGGTATTGTTACTGTACATGTGGCCACCTTTATGGGTTTCCTGATTAGTTTTATAATTTTTGTGGTTGGTTCTCTTGGATTCATATTGTCTGAAAATTATAATTTTTTTATTTTCCTAATATTTTTTATGACTTCTTACATTTTAATGTCCTATTACACTGGCTAGGCTTTCCAGAACACTGTTGTAGACATAATGAGCATTCTTGTCTTCTTCCTACCAATAATGAGAATGTTGTTCAAGTTTCCCTATTAACTATGATGTTCACTATACATTTCTGGTAGGTGCTCTCAAGTTAAGAAATTTATAATATTAGGATTGTTAAGAGTTTTTATTAGGAAAAGTTTTTGGGATGTGGCAGCCACCCAATTTAAAGATTCTGGGATGAATCTTTAAATCTAATATTCTTACACTTTAGTATTTCTTGCACAAAAATTGTATTGAGCACTTCCACATTTATTTCCATGAGATTAGTTTAGAAGGTTTTATAAGATTTGGATATCAGGGTTGTGCTAGCCTGGTAGAATGCATGGAAGAAGGCTTCCATCATTTTTTATGCTCTCAAAAATTTAAGTAGAAAAAAATACTTTCTGTTCTTGAGTTTTGTAGAACTGACCCACGAAACTAAGTGGGCCCGTTACCTTTAGAAGGGTGGTTATTCATATGACTTTCTTAGTATTTTACAGCCATGTATCCGTTCTGTCGCCTTGTCTTCTTCAGTCAGGTGTTGGTAATTTACACTTTTCTAGGAAATGATCCATTTTATCGGAAAGGAGCAGGAAGCTTAGCTTAGAATCCCCATGATTTCCAGTATCATTAATAATTTTTGAGGTACCTGGGTGGCTGAGTCAGTTAAGCATCCGAGTCTTGGGTTTGGCTCAGTCCATGGTCTCAGGGTTTGATTCAAGCCCCGTGTAAGGGCTCCATACTAGTGCAGAACCCGCTTGGGATTCTTTCTCCCTCTCTATCTGCCGTTCCTTCCCTCCTCCCCTGCACGAGGGCCTGAGATTCCGCATTTCTAACAATTCCCAGATGCTGCTGCTGCTGGCCCTTGGACCACACTGTGAGCAGCCAGGCTGTAGCCCTTGCTGAGGGAAGCGAAAGAAGCCTTGAAGGTTTCCTGGTGCAACGGTCTCAATTAAGAATTTAATAAACATATTCATAGGGGTTAAAAGCCACCTTTTAGGCCCTGGCAGATTAAGTCAGTGAAATGAATGTATACCCCATTCAGATGTAAGGACTTCTCAGTTCAACCATGCACTATACATCTCAGCACAGGGAACAGTTTTGTTCAACCAGTATTTCCAAAGAAAACAGCAAGTTTGGTCTTTGTGTCTCTACCCTGGCAAAGTCGAGAGGTCAGCCCCATGCGGAAGTGACAGTCTAGCTGGTGCTTTTTGAAAAGACCTAAGACTACCGTTGCCGCCCTCCAGGCTCTTCACCATTCTCACACTGAATCCTGCGCCCCAGCCCCCCTCCCCCGTCGCCAACAAATCTCTCAATTTATTTCTACACTACTGTACCATGACTGCACCACCACATAATGTGTACATGCTCCCACGCCCAGCAAATAGTAGGGGCCAAATATTTGTTGAAAATGTAAGGGTGAATTGAAAAAATGAAATTCCCCTTATTGCCAAAAGGCAAAGAGACCTCTTTCCCCTCTCCCTTACCAGGAGGAACCTAGAATTCGTGAATCCTTCCTCTAACTCTTTGGTGTGTATGCAAATCTTTGCAAAAGCGAGGTAAGCCCATTGTTAGCTTTGCAACTCAGGAGTGTTTTTCTTAAGGGTCTGAGGACCATCTCTTTGAAATGTAAACATTAAGGAAGACAGAGCCCCCCTATTTTTCTGTCACCTGGGGAATGTAGCCTAGCTGCCTTTCTCTGAGCGGTAAACTATTTGCTTCTCATAGAGATAAGAAAAAATTTCCTATTCTTTCGGATAAAAGCAATTAGCAAAAACATGGCTGCCTCAATTACCAGGTGAACTTGGATGAACTATGAAAGAATGCATTGCAAGGGTGCTGTCAAGTCCTCTTACAAGAAGACAAGTGGCCACTCATGTGGAGAACATGTACCAAATGAATTCTAACTATGTGGCTTTATAAAAAGGGTGGGATGTCTTTTTGTCTATTTTTATCTGATTTCCTACAATACACATTGTCATCTGCTTTAATGCTTTTTCAATAAATCTGTTTCTTTCTTTTCTACATTTTGTGGAGGGGATTTTGGGGGTTGGCACATTTGTAACTTTCCACAAAAGTAAAAAAAAGAAGAAAAGAAAGGAGGGGAAACAAAAATAAACCAGAATACAAAGTCAACAAAGGAAAGAAGAAAGGGAGGAAGGAAGAAGGGGGCATCTACATACAAGAAAAAAATTTTAATCTATATGCAAACCTCATACCCTTTACAAAAAACAACTCAAAATGGATTATAGACCTAAATGTAAAACTCAAAACTATAAAACTCCTAGAAGATAACACAAGAGAAAATATAGGTGACCTCAGGTATGGTGATGATTTTTTAGATACAACACCAAAAGCATTATCCCATAAAAGAAATCAGTGATGTGCTGGAGTTCATTAAAATTAAAAACTTCTCCACTGTGAAAGATAATGTCGAGAGAATAAGAAGACAAAGCACAGACTGGGGGAAATATTTATAAAAGATAGATCTAAGAAAGCGCTGTTCTCTGAAATATATAAAGAACTTAAAACTCAACAATAAAAAAAAAAAAAAACAAACAAATTTAAAAATGGTCCAAAGACCTGAACAGGCATCTCACCAAAGAAGGTACACAGATGGAAAACAAGCATATGAAAAAAACACTAAGCACATGAAAAGATATTCAAGGTGATATGCCATTAGGGAAGTGCAAATTAAAGCAATGAGATACTACTACACACCTAGCAGAAAGGCCAAAGTCCAGAACACTGACAACACCGAAGGCTGGTGAAGATGTAGAAATACATACTTTTACCATACGATCCAACAGTCATTCTCCTTGGTATTTACCCCAAAACACGTCTACACAAAAACCTGCACGTGACTATCGATAGCAGCTTTATTCCTAACCGTTAAAACTTGGAGGCAACCAAGATGGCCTTCAGTAGGTGAATGAATAAATACACTGCAGTATATCCAGGCAATAGAATGCTACTCTGTGCTACAAAGAAGTGAGCTCTCCAGCCATGTAAAGACATGGAGAAACCTAAATGCATATTCTTAAGTGAAAGAAGCCAATCTGACAAGGCTACATTCTGTGTGATTCCAACTATATGACATTCTGCAAAAGGCAAAACTACGGAGACAGCAAAGAGATCAGTGGTTACCAGGGACTGTGGTGGCAGGGAAGGGATGAACATGCAAAGAGGATTTTTATGGCAGTGAAACTATCCTTTATGATTCTGCAATGGTGAATACATTACACATTTGTTAAAACTCCTAGTATGTACGACACCAAGAGCGAACCCTAGTGTAAACTATGAACTTTGGGTGATTATGATGTGTCAGTGTAGGTTCGTAGATTTTAACTATTTTAATGTACTGCACAAGAATAACCATAAACTTTCCTTTTCTCTTTTTCTGATATCCAATAGGAATGTAACAGCCTAATGTCTATATATAATATTTACCTTGATTTCTTCATTAAGAGATAGAGCATGTATGCTCTGTATGTTTTGTGGATTTCCAGTAAAATGCTTTAAAAAGAAATGTATTATAAGCTGAAAGAACCTTTCAGGTGAGGGAATATTTTGATGTTCAGAATACAAGTCCCATAGAGAATTCTGTAATTTGAGGAGTTTGAGAGGGAATTAGAAAGAATGACCAATTCTTCAAAAATTCAAAAAAATATCCAATTTTTTTCTACTCGTAAGTAGCAATATTTTTGTTATTATATTAAGTGTTAAATTCGCAATCGTGTCTTCAATGTTTTCCACAAATTTATCTCTTAGGGGTAGAAAGGAAACTCTTCTCTTGCTCTTACAAGATAAATGGTCATCCATACTTATGCCTTCTTTTGAAAGTACTGGGAAGAAACACCTACTGTTCTCTCTACATCACACTTGGTCCTCTCCATTGGATCAGAAAATCTGATTAGAGAGATTCCAGATAAAGATTACAGTTCCAATGTGGCCATCCCACTCGGTCTTCCTAGGAACGTGCATGCTCATAAGCTAACACACTGGTCCTCAAAACCAAGGCGTATCCCTTTCTGTCACTTTTTTTCGCCCATCCTTCATGCCATGTGGGGTTTTACAATTTTCACTAACTAGATATTTGTTTATTGCCTTTCCCTGCCCACCAAGAACGTGAGCTCCCTGAAGGCAAAGATTGTGTCATTCTTATTGACTGTTTGCCACAGACACAAGCAGAATTCTTTTTTCATATAATACGGACACAGTACATATCTGTTGGGTGCTGAATATAATCTTCCTATTTTATGCTTAGTTAACTGCACTTTTGGCTCTCCCTTAAATATTCTCTCGGTTTTCCCATTGTCATGCCTTTGTTACACTATTTCTTCATGTAGGGCTCTTTCCCTTTAATTCCCACCTTTGGTCTCATTTCTTTGCTTTTGAAATCTTATTGATCCTTCCAGGTCTATTTCCTTCGTACATACCCTCAGTGATTCCGCCCCTGAGACACTCAACGAAGTATCATCTACTCCTGTAAATACTCCTAACACTTTTTTCTCACGTATTTCTGAGGGACTTTATCATGTTTCACCTGACATTTTATTCAATCACATGCATGCTTTCTCCCTTCCGTTTCATTACAATGTTGCTGAGGATCAGCAGCATTTTTAGTTATCTTTTACTTATCTTCCTATCTCCAACGGCATCTGGAACCTAGTGGGTGTTTTATAACTATCTGTTTTATTGGCACTGCCCGCCTAACTCTATTATTTAAACTCAATGAATCCATGAACATAACTGGATACCTAAATCATAATTCGATCTACTTACATTACTAAACAATATGTGCTGATTTTTACAAATTAATTATAATACTTATATATTTAGCAACGTATAAAGTGGGACTTCTAGCACAGTAAATGCAGGTTCAGTTGTCAAGTAAGGAAGGTGTCTAACAATTTTGTTATGACCACACAGAAGCTGTGCTGTTACCCTAATTTGAAGAATCTACATATGCAGGTTAACCCCTCCACAGCCCTGACAGTCAGGGTTAACATGTTCCATCTTTTTTTAATTTCAAAAACCTAAAAAGAGACATATTATCTAAGGTTAAAATGTGAAAGAATTATGAAGGAAAGTATTTTGTCATTTATGAGAACTTGGACTCTATAAGACATCTGGGTAAATATAAAAATGTTACCTTCACGTGTACCTGGGTGGCTCAGTCGGTTGAGTGTCTGGCTTGATTTTGGCTCAGGTCATGATCTCACGGTTCATGGGTTCAAGCCCCAGGTCGGGCTCTGTCTGAGACAGGGTGGAGCTTGCTTGGAATTCTCTCTCTCCTTCTCTCTACCCCTCCCCCACTTGTGTACTTTCTCTCTCTCTCGCTCTCACAAAAATAAACATTAAAAATATTACTTTCGGGGCACCTGGGTGGCTCAGTCGGTTAAGCGTCCGACTTCAGCTCAGGTCATGATCTCACACTCCGTGAGTTCAAGCCCCACGTCGGGCTCTGTGCTGACAGCTCAGAGCCTGGAGCCTGCTTCAGATTCTGTGTCTCCCTCTCTCTCTGCTGCTCCCCTGCTCATGTTCTGTCTCTCTGTGTCTCAAAAATAAATAAAAACATTTTAAAAAATTAAAAAAATATATTACTTTCAAAAGCTATAAGAAGATGAAGATTCCTAATTGCCAGTGATTTTATTTTATGAGCAGCACCCAATAATGGAAGGAGAGTCTTTGTCTTGCTGGAAGCCTGGGACATCTGATGTACTATTCCCTGTCAGGGGAGGGGTTGGCATCTCCCCCTCACATAGCTATGTTTTCACCGACACGGTAAAACTGTTCAGAGAATGGGCTATGCTTATAAAATCCTTCTGTGGTCTTACTGTTTGGTCCTTTTTGACAATTACACCCAACTGTTCAATGTTAAGTCAACTCAAAATGTCAAAAATACAATGAATACTTGTGCACATGCCTTTCTACTTAGATATGAGGTATTTATTTCCACCGAGAACTATTCATCAAGAAATGATCGAGATGACTTAATTTAAGTGGGTATATCATAAAATTTCAAGTGCATTTAGGATCTGTGCAATGTTTGAGGCTGCTCTTTGTGAAAACTAATACCCTACAAGTTAGTAAAGTGACATTGGTCTAAGCTGTCTGCATGTTCTTCTATTCACCTTTTACTACTTATAAATAGGAATCTATTTTCTCTTTTAAGGCTGGCACATATTTTAAGCTTCATCTTTTGACTTTCGTTAAAGGCAGTTTGTTTTCCGTATCACATAATAACATTTGTATACCCAGCTCCTATTGTGTTGTTTGAGGATACTTGATTCAACAAAGCTTTGCTGTTCTCAGTTTTATTTTGTCTTGTCAGGAAACATAAGACTTACTAAAATTAAAATAACTCATAAAAGGCGGAGAGGGTTACTCAGTGCAAAGGATTAGTTTGGGTACAGGGGGAACCACAAGAGATAGGGAAATAACCTCAGGTTAGCAACAGTGGAGGTGTCACCACCACTAGCCTAGGAAACAAGGGACAAGTTGCTAAAACCGAGAACATGAGAACGGTGTATAGAGGAGGGTACCTCAAGAAGATAATCTGAGGGACAGAGCCAATGCAAAGCAACACCGTAAGAAAGGAACTTGAGGGATAAATACGCTGTTCTCTTTCTCTTTTTCCCCTTCAGCCTCCCAGAGCTCCGAAAGCTCAAATCCAATGAGGGGACAGATGGTAGAGGAGCCCCACTGATGTGGTCTATAGGAATACTGTGGCAAGGAGCAGGGAAAAGCAGAGACGACAACATACCTTGAGAGGAAAATAGCATTAGTACTGGACTTGCATCTTTGTTTTTAACGTGGGCTCAACTAAATCTTGAATTCCAAGTCAAAGTCAACAACACAGCCTGGGAACTAAAATTTTTAACACCCATCTGTCTAACTTTTTCACCTATAATATTTCCTCTGTGTCAATTCATGCCCACAAAACTGAACTGAAGATTAGCACTCGCTCTTGTGGATCACTGGAGGAACACAATGACACCCAGCAATCTGTGCATTAAATACTCTTATATTTTTAACACCACGTTGACTGTGCATGGAGCCTTTTATGACTTGCTTTCCCTCATTTCCTGGCAGCAATCTCCTTATAACCTCTTCCTTTTGGCCAAAAAATAGAAGAAAGTGCCAATGTGATCATCATGCCAGCGTGGGTCAAGGCTCTGCTGCCAAACAGCTTCTTCATTTGAATTAATGAAAATATTGTCAGCTGTGTCAACCATGGGGGATTCTCAGCCCTGAGACGACACAGCCCAAGGCTGGAAGACAATGACCCAAAACCACTTTCAAGGGTGTGTCACTGAAGAGCAACCTTCCTTAGGAAAAGGACAGGGTTTGCTTCCTCGTACCCTTCAGGGGCCTGGACGGGGTGGAGGGGGGCAGTCTTTTCTGATCAGTTTATTATAAAGTAACACTCTCCACAGACGGGCGAGATGCACTTGAGCTATTTCACGTAATGCGGTTTACATTAAAGGACCATCTAGTATGTGCCAGGCTTTGTGCTAGGTGCTAGTGAAAACAAGACAAACGTCACACCGCTAATACGGAAACCAATGCATAAAAAGACAAATACACACAAACGACTGGTGCTTGTGGAGCTCCGAAGAGGGGAAACAGAATCTCCACTGGAGACAGAAGACTTGTTTGGGCTGGATACTGAACAATGAATAAATATGGCACGATTCTACAGATGGAGAAGAGAGGAGAGGAACTTCCAAGCAGAAGGAATAACTACCACAAAGCCTACAATTACTAAGAGAGTCAAGACAGTACAAACATCATAAACCCAGTACCTTCAGTAGGGAATGAATTACCATGAATATATAGGAATATACTGAGAACACAAACTAAATCCCATTTTCTATAAATTCTCAGTGTCTAGCACACAGTAGGCATTTAATAAATGTTAAAACGAATGAGTGGTCATTAGTGCCTTGTAAAAAAATGTTTCTTTTATTTCTCTTAAGATTTAAGCACGCCATCAATTTTGAAGTGACCAGTAGACTATGCAATCTTTACTGAGTTGGACTAAATAAGAAGTATGACGATTAATGGACAGTGAGGGAATACTGAAGAAACCTAAGTAAGGATTTTTTGATGTGAGAGTCTCACATCTCTTGACTCGAGACATTTGGGATTAGGAGCATCAAGTAACATTTAGATCCCTATATATTTTACATGCAACCATCTCTTTCATATTGATCCATGAGTGTTCTATGGGGCCAGGGAGAGCTCACTCAGGGTTACCCTGAGTTCTCTCTGCTCCGCCTGAGGCCAGCAAAGGACGAGACCATGAGAGTCCCTTAGGAACTGTGCCTGAGCTGCGCTGGCCTTAGCAGAGAGTCTGCTGCACATCTGAAGAATATGCCCAATATCTCTTGATATGTGCAAGCTTCCACCATCGAAACACGAGTATGTGCACATACAATGTTATATTGGGTGACTGCTTCTTCCTCTTGAAAAAGATGCCTTTTGGAACCACAGAGGCTAAAGCTTAAGAGAAGGGCTAACGCTTCTCCACCTGACACAAACCTACCTTCCCGGCTGACAGCGCCATCAATAAAACCTAAGACTCCCTTACAAAGGGAAAGAGGAGTGGCATATACAAAAAGAATATGCTGTCAGCAATGCACTCTCTGAGAAAAGCAACAAGCTTGGTATGTTTTAGAGACTGAGTAATGAGAAGGCCACAGGAGCAAAATGAAGAGAGAACTGTTGGAAGAATGTTCAATAATGCATTTGCTCAGATCCACAGATTGGAAACTCTCAAACGCTATGGTGCGAAGTAAAGACATTCCAAGCAAAGGAAATTAATTATTAACAACTTCAAGGCAGTACAGGAATCATAAGATTAGCGACTTCAATTTTAAAGTAAAAAATTACAAATAAACCGTATCCATAATGTAAGGAGAAGAAGTTGTAATTTCATAGCTCCTACAATGCCACCCTACTGAGCACCCAAATTCCTCCAAATTGTCCTCCCACTTTCCTCCAAAAATCAAAACCACTTTGCTGTTGTTGCTTCTAAATCATAGGTTTGTGGGGCATAAGGGTGGCTCAGTCAGTTAAGCAACCAACTTTGGCTCCAGTCATGATCTCACGTAGGTTTGAGCCCCACGTCGGGCTCTGTGCTGACAACTCAGAGCCTAGAGCCTGCTTTGTATTCTCTTTCTCTCCCTCTCTCTCCCTCTCTCTCTCTCTCCCTCTCTCTCTCTGCCCCTCCCCTGCTTGTGCTCTCTCTCTCTCTCTCTCTCAAAAATAAAAAATAAACATTAAAAAATTAAATCATAAGGTTTTAACAGTAACTTTTCTATTTGAAAGTTCAGAGAAAACTCTTTATTTGGACATAAATTATTTCTCATCTGATAGCCTAAAAAAAAGCACATAAGAACTCAGTTTATCATAGAAACAATTTAGCAACATGAAGTGGTTTGAAAAGAATTTTAAGAATTACAGTACGGGTTCTACAGGCACTAAGGCAGGGGAATGGGGCATCCCAACGGGAAGTGGAACCAAAAAGGAGTGCATCAACTGCTCGAGATTTTGCCTGAAGCAGAAAGAGAAGAAATAACTATCTTGGCTTCCTCCCTTGTATTATCCCCCAATCTCTTCCCGGTGCCTTCTACTGGCTGTCCCGAACCAGAAGCCAGAGGGCAAGGAGTCCCGAGGGAGTAGTGTGCAGAAGTAAGTTGCCTAGGATGCAGATAAGAGGAGGGAAAGAGCAAGGGTTGGATCTGAACAAACAAGCAAATGACCAGAGGAGGGAAACTACAGTGGTTTTAATGCATGTTCATAAATTCTTTGGCACTCTTGCTACAAAGAGTGGGATCTAATTCCCCTCTTCTTGAATATGGCTGGCCTAGTGCCTTGCTTCTCAGGAAGAGAATGCAGTTACAAAGTGACTAAATGAATTCATAAAATATACACCTTCACCTTGTTCATTCCACCTTGTCCCTTCTCCTTCTCTCCCCTTTCCCCCGTACATATTCTCTCTCTCTGTTCATCTTGGAACCCAGGTTCTTTGAGGTATAATCCGACAGAGTGAATTTAATACAGGGAAGCCATTTCAAACAGTACTTTGTTAAACAGCTAAAAAATTAAATACAGGTTAGACAGTCTATCTGGGGAGCAGCAACAGCCAAGCAGAGATGAGGAAAGGCCCCACAGAAGTAGTCTCACCATAGCCCCAGGCGACATTCCAGCTGACAGCAAGCACTGAGGGCCAGATAAATGAAGGGACAGACCTTTAGATGACTCCAACCTCAGCCTTCAAGCCACCCCTGCTGATGCCACATGGAGCAGAAACATGCTATCCCCGCCGAGTCCTGCCCAAACTGCAGCTCCATGAGCAAAATAGATATTACCGTTGTTTAAACTACTAACCGTTGTGGTGGGCCATCCCCCAGCACTACAGAACCCCAACAAACATGCCAATGGCTCGCACATCATTCTCATTTTCTCATTTCTGCTTCAGCTAACATTTGAAGGTCTCAGTCAGAGCCAACCACACTCAAATTTTATGGCCATTTTAGATATTTATTGGCCAGTGTTACTGGCAGTAAAAACAATTTTTCAATTCATTAATTCTGATTATACGTCCAAAGGATGAGTGATTGTTCGTGGACTTATTTATTCCTCCATTTAGAAACATTTCCACAGGAAGGTGTTGACAGAGCCTAGACTCCTCGTAGGAAATACAAGGCTCTGAAACTTTAATTACACACATGAAACTCAAGTTAATTTACAATTATTTACTATGAACCTGAAATAAAGGCCAATTCAATAACTAAAGGAATACTTATCTGAAGGGTATTGTTGCATAAAAGATTAATTTGATAATTGTTCGTGGCATTTATTTTGTATGCCAACCTTTTATGGTCATGGGGAAAAGGGAGATGGATGAGGAGAGGAGACAGGGAACAGAGCGGAAGAACCAGAAAGAAGTGAAGAGGAGGGGGGAGTGACAAGTGAGGGCAAAGGAGAGAGAGAAGCAGGATAGTGAAGAATAATTCGAAGACAGATCTACTTTCCAAGCATGCTGCCTCAATGGCCCTCTCACACAATGGAGATGTCTTGTCAATGAAAGAGAAGAAAACAAACCCAACTGGTACATTTCTCAAGATGTTTCTGAAGACAAAAGACTCGGGGTAGTTTGCTGAAAAACAGGAGATTGAGGGAGGGGACCAGACTGTACCACTAACAAGTCACAAGACAGTGAGGCCACTTGCTGTCTCTGTGACTTAATTTCTGCGTGCACAAAATGCAGATTGTTTCTAAAGTTCCTATGTTACAGCACTGAATTCTAAGATTCTAATTTTTACAGGAACTTTCCTCTTGCCTGAAATGACTCTAGATTCTGATGCTATGCTTAATCCTAGAGCAAAAGAAATGTGAGACTGAGAAAAGTGATATCTAGCAGTATGTCCCAGCCTGACCGGTTCCCACACACCCTACGGTGAGTTCTACAGAGCAGTGACGCTGACAGTGATTCTATTGCATTTGCTTTGGTTGGTACTCACGTAAGTAGCAAAGGAAAGCTGCCTTCCGTGTTTTTGTCCCGAATATTTAAAAACATAAGACAAATGAAGAACGTAATTAACCACACCCTGCTTCCATCCTGTAACATTCTCACATGTTTATCTATGAATAAAAATTAGTGAAATTATCTCCTACAGTTTGGAATGCTCTGAAAGGAGTTTCTTGTCTTGACACAGAGCTGCTGGACAAATGGAAGGAAACACCAGGAAGACGTCTCATAAACCATGTTCATTCTTCTCTATGTTAAAGAATGAAAGAAAGGAAACTAGAATCGAATCACTTCTGGGCACTATTTTCTTCTAGTGTCCCACTGTTCCTAAGAAGTATTTTATCATTATCATCTTTCCTTTATATGTACTGAGTCTTTTTTCCTTCAGCTGATTTTAGGGTTTTTGAACTTATCCTTTATTTTGAGCACACTATGATGTGTCTAACTCTGGCTTTATTTTCATTCATCTTGCTTGGGATTTACTGAACTTTCTGAAATTTGAAGGTTGATATTTACTTTTCAAATTTGGAAAATTTGAAGCCACTTTTCATATATTTTACCTGCCCTGCGTGTCTTTGTCTTCTTCTCAAGATCCAACTACATATATGTTAGTATATTTAATATTGTTCCTACTCATTGATGTTCTATTTTTTCTCATGATGGAGGACTTTGAATCGTTTTTTAAGTTTATTCATTTTTGAGAGTGCACGTGCAAGTGGGGGAGGGGCAGGAAGAGAGAGGAAAGAGAGAATGAATCCCAAGCAGGCTCTGCACTGCACCATCAGTGCAGAGCCCGATGTGGGGCTTGAACTCACAAACCATGAGATCATGACCTGATCCGAAGTCAGATGCTTAACCAACTGAGTCACCCAAGTATCTCGAGTCATTTTTCTACTAAGAAATCTCAAATTTGCTGTTCCTTTCTTCTACTGTGCCCGGTCATTTTTTTTTCATTTCATATTCAGAAATTTGTTTTTCTAGCTCAAGAATTTTCATTTTGTTATTTCTAGAATTTTAAACTCTCTCCTGTATTATCCCAGCTTGTCACCCATTGTTTTTCATCTTTTCTTAGAAATTATTTAACATATTATGGTTGTTTTAAGGTACTTATCCGCTAATAGTAAATCTGTGTCATCTGTGTGTCTGTTTCCATTGACACACATCTGTCAATGGATCACATCTTCCTGCTTAATTTTGTATTACATGCCAAACTTTATACATAAAAGAATATAGAAGATTGAATTGTGATATTTTGTGTCTTTTCTTTCATCTTTCTCCTAAGAAAGGGGAACTCATTTCACCTAACAGGCAGATAGGATCAGGGGCTCGTAATTCTGATTCCACCAAGAACTGATTTCAGCTAGGGTAGGATGCAACTTTATTTTACTTTAGCTACAAAATAAAATAATGTGATTTCTTTTTGCTCTTCAGTTCTACCCTCAAGGATTAATCTCCTTCATATCATTAATATTTGAGCTGGGAGGGGGGCACTGGCTTACAACTTTAATTGATTGTTTTTAACTGACCTTTGCCTGACTTTTTGGTGGCCTCCACCAGGGCCCTAAAATCTGAGCAGTAATACACTATACAAACTCTGCTTTCTGGCCTTATCTCCACAGCAAACTCTACTACATTCTCTGCTGCTTACTCAGCATAATAGTTAGGGCATCGAATGGAAATTTTTATAAGGTAGTTTCAAGTGATTTATTTTTCCATCTTCCAAATTCCAACCCATCATGCTAGCCAGCTCTATCACTAAAAGTTCAGATGTATTTTCTTTGTCCTTCAAAGTCTCTCATCTCGATCAGGCCTACTGCTCTGACCACTCACACTCTTCACAGGCACTTGCTTCCAAGTATGGAAGTGTCTGTGGCTCTTTGATCATCAGTGAAGAGCTCACCCCTCTCTGGAATTGAGTCCATTAAGACTTCTCCAGCATCGACTGTTATTCGGGAGCCTTACAGATGTGTGCAAGTATGATTATTTTCTCGTATCCACTTTCTACTAGTTGTTACAACATGGTTGTTTACATCCTTCTACATCCTGAGCGGGATTAGCACACCAAAATGGATGTTTGTACTTCTAGAACAGGCTATGGTTGAGGAAAAAAAAGCAGCTGAAGTGTTGCAAACTCTGAAAATAAAGCGCTTTTGAGTACCAAAGTAAAATTGTATCCCATAAAGGATAAATTTAGAAAGAATGCATGATGATGATTAAAGAACTACTTTTCCTGCCTTAAATTTTAGAATTCCAAATGATGTTAAGAAAGAGTAAAGTCAGAAGGGAAGTGAAAGGGTTTGACTCTAACGGTATTCCTGAAAGAGGTCCAAGTCTGCTCTAACACAATCCTCCCCCAAGACTCCCAAACGGGATGATAAACTCTCTAGACTATATGGAAACCTAAAGAGCAAGGAGACTATGCATAGCTCTCATGGGAAATTTCACAGATATCTGCCAAGGCCAGAACAGTACTGCAGCCATAGAGAAGAAATACCCATAAGCTCTATCTAGGCAGTCAGGACCTCAAACAGGTAATGTGAGTCTCACACAGACCTTGTAAGTTACATCTGAAATACTCAAGAGAACATGTGAAAATTGTGTGAGAAGGGTATAGAAATGGGAACAAGGAGATCCCAGAATATAGGACGCTATGTATGTAAGAGACTGCTACAACTCACCAATATTCATGGGCCCCTTTACTTTTCCCAGACTCTTTCAGTTCGTTTGGCCTTGCGACTAGTTCTGGCAAGAGGATACTGGCAGAAGTGGTGCCAACCACTTTAGGACCAGGTGACTTAGTATTAAGTGTACTTACCACACTCTCCTTGCAGATATTAGAGGCTACATACTAAAGCACGAGAGGGAGGGGAAACAGACTCTTCTATCACTATTTGAAAAAGAGCTGCCTGGTAGAGTCTAGACCAGGAATAATCACAAGAGACTTTACCTAAGCAAAATGTAAGTTTTTATTCTTGTGAGTCACTGAGATTTCATGTTTTATTTATTACTGAAGCATAGCTTAGCCCAGTGTTAACCAAAATGTAGTCCATGCTGGGAAGTTCTAGTCTGCAAAGTTAGTTTTTAGAATTTTTTTAAGGCAATTTGAAAGAGAAATTTTACATCTGTTGGATTGAATAAAAAGCAAGTCCAAGTTTGTATTTGGTTTTTCTTAGCTTTATTTTTTAAAATTTTCACTCTTCTGGTAATTTGTCTGTATTGTATTTTACAAAAGTATTGGTCTGTGACAGATTGAAAATAATAGAAACTGGTTCTTTACCAGTGAGAGTTTGGTAAATACTAGCTACTCTACCCTGACTAATATACCAAAGCAAAAATAGGGATATCTTAGAAGGACACAAAAATAAATTGAGGACTAAACACCAGATACTTTGCTCTGAAGGAAGAACACCGGGTAGATCCTTTGCAAACCAGATGTTCCCTATGGAGAGAGAAAAAAGAGAGGGAGAGACAGAACGATATGGAGAAGGAAACTGTATGAATTAACTATTTTTAATCATGAAATAACTGTCTAGCCAGCTTTTTTAAAAATTCTGTGTTCTACTTTAAATGAAAATAACACTGTATGATAGTAAATAGGTTCAGTCAGAGAAAAAACAAAATGTCCACATCTCCGTCCAACCATTTGGCTTTAATATTAGAACAGTGGTAAAGACACTGAGATATGACTTTCCTGAGACGGTGTTTCTTGATCAGTAAAGTTATTCAAGCCTCTCTTTGTCTCCCTTCTCCCAAAAGGCACCTCTCATTGTCTGAGTGCAAGAAGGATGACAATGATCTTCCCCTGTTCATTTTCATCACTGACAATTTCTTATGATAAGGCAATTATAACACTATAAAATCTCCTGAGGTTTTAAGCTGTGCATCCTCACATCCCCTTATGATTAGGCAGTTATAACACTGTGATTTCTGAGGACATAGATGCCCATCCTCACCTGTCTTTATGAAAACACAGTAACGATACTGTGAAATCTTGCGAAATTGTCAGCTGCCCATCCTCCCCTACCCACGGTGATTAGTGCAAGAAATCCATTAAGGAGGAGACTGGTGTCATTGTGTCAGACCGGTGGCGGTCACCACTTCCAGTTCCTCCTAAGGCTCGGAAATACGTTTCTCAGTATCAACTTCACCGTACAGACCCAGGTCAGAGTTCACTACTGGAAGGACCTCTTGTGAAAATTGGAAGGTAGTAATGAAACAGAAGCTATTATTGCTCAACACATCATCAAAATCAGAGGGGCAGGAGTCTAGTTCCAGACGATTCTGCAAAATCCCACTTGGCTGCAGCGTAAGGTTCTGAGACTCCCCAGGACTGTCAGCTTCTTCGCCCACTCCAAGGCTTCAGACTGATGTTATAGTGACCGCTGTCTGATCCTTCAGCTGCATATTTCTAGACCTTCAGTCTCCCATTGGCTGTATTAAACCTCTATTTCCTTAATTTTTACAGAAACTTCATTTTATTTCAAAACAAGACTGATAGAGATATTCTGAAAATCTAAGCAATAACATGCAAAAGAATGAAACTGGACCACTTCATTATACCATACACAAAAATAAACTCAAAATGGATTAAAGACCCATTAAATGTGAGATCTGAAACCACAAAATTCCTAGAAGAAAACAGAGGCAGTAATCCCTCTGACATCAGCCATAAAAACATTTTTTCTAGATATGTCTCCTTTGGCAAGGGAAGCAAAATCAAAATTGAACTATTGGGACTACACTGAAACAAAAACTTTTTGCAAAACAAAGGAAACAATCAACAAAACAATCTACCAAATGAGAGAAGCCATTTGCAAATGATATATCCAATAAAAGGTTAATATTCAAAATATGTGAAGAACTTACACAACACCAAAAAAAATCCAATGTAAAAATGGGCAGAAGACATGAACAGACATCTTTCTAAAGAAGACATTCAGATGGCCAACAGACACATGAAAAGGTGCTCAACATCACTAATCATCAGGGAGATGCAAATCAGAACCACAATGAGGTATCACCTCACACCTGTCAGAATGGCTAAGATCAAAAACACAAGAAATAACAAGTGTTGGAGAGGATGTAGGAGAAAGAACACTTGTGCACTGTTGATGGGATACAAGATAATGCAGCCACTATGGAAAACAGTATGGAAGTTCCTCAAAAAATTAAAACCAGAATTACCCTAAGATCCAGTAATTACACTACTAGGTATTCACCTGAAGAAAATGAAAACGCTATTTTGAAAAGATATATGCACCCCTATGCTTAGTACAGCATTGTTTACAGTAGCCAAGATATGGAAGCAACCCAAGTGTCCAACAACAGATGAATGGATAAAGAAGACGTGGTGTATATGGTGGAATGTTCTATATGTCGGTATGTGGTATATTTGTTGAATGGAATGTTACTCAACCATAAAAAGGAATGAAATCCTGACATTTGCAACAACACAGATGGATCTAGAGGGTATAATGATAAATGAAATAAGTCAGTCAGGGAAAGACAAACACCGTATGATTTCACTCATTCATAGAATTTAAGAAACAAAACAAACAGAGAAAAGGAAACAAAAAAAAAAAACCCCAGACTCAAACAGAGAGAACTGGTGGTTGCCACAGGGGAGGTAGGGGGAGGGATGGGTGAAATAGGTGAAGGGGATTGAGAGGATATTTATAGTGATGACCAGTGAGCAATGTATAGAATTGGTGAGTTACATTGTACACGTGAAATGAATATAATACTGTATGTTAACTATACTTGAATTTCATAAATTTTTAAAAAATTTCCCAGCATTATCAACTGTTACGACTACAGTTCTCAAAAAAATTTATGTCAACCAACCTAAAAGATCTTGGCATACACAAGTCCTTGCAAAAACGCATTCTGAACACTGTTTCACTATTAAGATATCACAAATGTATTCAGATTCCAACCATAGTTGTTATGATAGGTCAAAATGTAAGTGAGGTGCACTGATGAGGCATCCTGATATCTCTCTCCCAAATGGGAGTTTCTTTCAGATCATGATCATCTGATAACACATCAGTCAGTAGAGATGAACTATATATGATATAGCTTATATGTGACAATTACGACCTATAGACACAGTAAGTCTTATTGTTTAACCTAAGGCTATGATAATCTCTTCATTGTAATGGATTTTTTTAGGGAAAGTACACCATTTTTATTCCCATCTGGGAAAAAAAATTCTCTTCCTATAATCTATATTGTATAAGCGGAGAGTATTTGCTGAGGGTATGCATGAAGTTACAACTCCCTGAATTCAGATTAAAAGTCCATATATTTGAACTCAGAACAGCAGTGCCCACAAACACAGATGAATGCGTTCTTGAAATATATATTAGTGTTCGAGAATGGAAGATGCTAAAAAAAAAAAAAAGCTACTCCTCAAAACTCCTAGGGATTCCATCAGACGTCTTTGTTGTAGGACAGGGTTTCTATACCTTGGCACCATTGACGTAATGGTCCATATAATTCTTCTTGTGAACGGGGCGGGGGGGGGGGGGGGCGGGTAGAGAAGGCAGAGGGTAAGAGCTGTCCTGTACATTGTAAGGACATCCTACAAGCAACCAGGCTTCTACCCACTAGATGGCAGTAGCACCTCCCAGTTTTGACAACCAAGAGTCCCCAGGCACTACCAAATGCCCCCGGGGGGGGGGGGGGAGCAAAATCATTCCTGGTTGAGAACCACTCTCCTAGATAAAACAGAAATATGATGTTGGAAAGAGTTTCAGGCCTCTTTCCTATCAGCTTATATTTCATTTGACATTTGGTTTTCCCTCAAGATAGAGCGAAATCCTCTCAACATCTCAGTAAGGAGACTCGAATGGTATCAAATGGTATCAAACTGCAGGATGTGCCAAAGAAACTATTTTAAGCCCATCGGCTGTGAAGAATCCAAAGGGAGGCCATGTTCAATTGCTGATAAGTAGGAATTTAGAGTGAGTTCATACACATGCTGATGATGTTTGTTTTTCTTTTCAATTAGATATCATCTTCATTACCAAGATATTAGATAGGGTATTAATAAAATAGACTACACAACAAATGAGCATATAATCAATAAAGCATCCTTTTATTTTCCAATTCAGCTATAAACTATTTCCACCTTGATTCAACGAACTGTAATTTACAGTAATTAAAATAAAACAAAATGTCTAATATTGAATCACTGTGCTCCTTAAAACAGCATAAACTTCCACTTGTTTGTTCTCTCTCCTCTCTTCCTAAACTTTCTCTTATTTTATGATGAATTTCACACTCATCACACACAACGTGTGGTACAAACGAACAGGGAAAACAATCACTGACCTAGCAAGCGGAAAACTAAAAAGTCCTAAACAGACCCTCTACCCTCTAACATAGGGCAGTCCCCTCCCTAGCCTGGAAAAAGCAGGCCTGTGACAACCCAGCTAATCCTCTCACTTCAGCTGTCTCAACAATAAGTACTAGTACTACAGCAGAAGAGACTGTCAGTGGGACATCTGGAATGTACTTCTGTCTTTACATTTCACAAGGACCATATGTACTGTCCTTACGTAGATATAATCTATATTCTAATATTTCATTTCTTAAACACATGTCTTTCTAAAATACTATGAAATTCAAAACAACACAAAAATCTAGCAAATCCAAGACTCAGACTACTTAACCTACAGGGTATGTAATTGTTCTCATCAACTCATTGTTCTGATCACCCTGAGATCTGATCACTACTATACAAGACCATTATCATCCTGAATTTGGCTCACCTGACTGGCTGATGAGGGTAAACATCATAAGATCGGTCAACAAAAGCAGTTTCCTTTATATTCAAGTAAATCTATGGAGGGAAGCTACGGAGACCTCCATGGATTTGGCCTAGGAATTCAGCCACAGGTATTGCCTTGACCTTTTTCCTGAAGCTCAAAGCCGTGATACTGACTTCCGTCCATGCTCACCAAAAACAAAACAAAACAAAACAAAACAAACAAACAAAACCACTTTCCAATGGAAATGCCTAGGTTGACAGGAACTTTATGGAGATTACATTTAACTACAGAGCCTTTGCCATAGTATATATTATCCTACTCTAAGTAAACCTCTGAATCAACAATGAGAGGAGAGTATTTCTAATTTATAAAAGGAGGGATTAAGTAACTATTTAAGGTAAAAGATTCCGCAGAAACAGCAAATGTGCAAAAGCCTTATGAGATAGGGTGGAAGATACTATTATTCCCATTTTAAGAATGGGAAAAATTACGTTGTAAGTGTTGTGAATATGATCACAATCACACAGCTAATGGGTACGTGACAGCACCGGGGACATACACTTAGAAATTCTGGAAATGAGTCTAGTGCCATCTCCTCCATATTAAACAGCATAAAAATGAAAGAAGTATGGCCCCTTTGTAAATGAAGACTGCATACCTAGTAATGAGTGTTCATACAACAAAAGAGAAATATATCTTGTTTGCATTTCCAAGGGGCAATATCTGAAAGAACGTATCAATTTATGCTTGCTTTTGTAGAAAAGAATTAACTGCATTCATTTAATTCCTGACAGTCTGAAAGGGTATGAAGATCACAAACAGACCAAGAAGTCAAAAACACTGGGGAGTGATAAGTGAATGAGTGGTGTGTGTGTGTGCACACACACACCATTTTCCTGTTCTATAAGAGAAATTAAAAAATCAGAGAAAATTTTACTTTGGAAAGAAATACTGAGAACAAAAACAATTTCTAAGTAACTTGCTCCTGCTCACTTTTGGAATGTTCTAGAAATCTCAACTCCAATAAACCCATGAACCCATTACCCTACCGCCCTCCTCCATCAAAAGAAGATGAAACATACAGGAAATGGGGATGTGAGTAATCATACAACCCTATAGCCCTCTGTGAAAATATAAAGTATCTGTTATCTCTTTGCAGAACACTGAAATTCTTTCAAGACCCAGACAAAACTGGTTTGTTGCTTCACTTGAGGTTAGAATGCACTCATGAATAATCTTTAAAAGCACTAAAAATATGTTAATGTAAGGCCTTATGCTATTGCTAAATGACATATTCAGTAATCTGTGACCCTTGGTGATCCTCGCCCCACTCAAGAAGCTAGAAAATGCAGCTTCGGTATCTCACAAAATGGATGCTACAACAGAAGCTGAGAAAAATATTTGATAGGAGGATTCATGGCAGAAAGATCGCATAATGGTGCAGAGCAAGGCTATCCACCCAAGACTATAAGAGATACCCTTGTTTAATGGGACTGCAGGAAATCTCTACGGAAAGCATTGACTAAGTAGTGTGGAGCCCTCAGAAAGGTTAGACTTGAGTCTTATACTTCTACCGAGCACAGCCTCATATTGAGAGTGAATAGTTAAGGGAAACCCTGACAGATTGCAGATCCAAGAACAATGGAACCTTGACCCCCTTTCCCAGGATACTCTAGAGAGGTGGCAAGACCAAAGGGATTGAGAAATGTCTCGACTGGGCGTCTAGACAAATGGGACTGGCAGAGCCTTACAGAGTTAACAGCACTACAGAGTGGGAAAGAACAAGAAAATTATTTCCTTGCATCCACAAATGCATACAAAGAGCCAAAGTGAGGGTAGCCTATAGTTGGTAGTGGAACTTGGCTATGACTCATGGGGACCAATGAACAGATGGGAACAAGGACAACTTGGAAGATGCCAGCATGCATAGATTACTCGGGCCAAAGTCTCTTTCCTGTGCCTTTTAGTGGTATATAATCTCCATGTAATTAGAATGAACCCTGAAGGAAGAGCAAGAATGGGAAAGAAAGTGAATGGCTTAAGATAAGTCTCCGCTACACAGCAGAACTAAAGAAAATAGAAATAAAAAGTTAGCTATCTTTCTAGCACACCTGAATATGTGGGTTTGGGTTTTTACCTGCCACACCAGCTTGATCTCAAAACTGATTAGTTGTGTACAAACTGCAAAGTTGCAAAATAACAATCCTCAGCTGCAAATACAGTCATGTCTTTATTTCTTAACCTGAAAAATAAGGTTCAGATTGCCATCAAATTAGGGAAAATTTCAGGAAAAACATCTTTAACAATAATTTTGAAAGTTCAGAATTTTATAGTTCTTTGTGCATATTAATAATGCCAAAGTATGCATAATTAATTTATAAAGTCTCCATCTGTAAAATTATGTTGTATCATATCTTAAAGAGATGTACCACACTTGCTTGGTTTCCTAGTCAGAGATCTAAATTTTGCAAAGAATGAGAATATTGCAGTAGTTAATGTGGAAAGAGCCTTACACCTTCAGAAACAGGGTTCTTATAAAAGTTTTTGGCAGACAGGGTTAACTTAGAGACTGATTTAGGTAAGCTCCATTCCAGTTCGGAGTAGGATTTAGTGTAGCCATATTCCAAATACTAAATTACTTTGCTGACCCCCATTCTACATCTGCTTCCTTCCTAACACACGGCCTTAAAACTTTGCTTCTTTCCATCAGAGTAATTCTTCAATGAAGGTCTGCACCCCATGCTGGGCTATCATTCTGTTCAAGCAGAGGTTTTGCCTGATTGTGCTTATCCTAATAACTTCAAGCCTAAATTACTTAATATTTGCTAAATGAGTTAATGTATTCATGAACTATTCATTATACCAGCTTGCTTTTCAAATACAGCCAGTCCCCAACTTATGATTTTTCCACTTTCTGTTGGTGAGAAAGTAGAAACCATACTTTGACTTTGGAATTTGGAATTTTTCCTGGGCTAGTGAGATGGCGTATAAATGGTACTCTTCTGCGAGGCTGGGCAGTGGTAGCGAGCTGCAGCTCCCACTCAGCCACCAATCACGAGGGTAAACAACCAATTTACTTACAACCATTCTGTACCCGTACAACCATTGTGTTTTTCACTTTCAGTAATCAATAAATTGCATCAAACAGTCAACATTTCATTATAAAATAGGCTTTGCGTTAGATTATTTTGCCCAACTGGAGACTAATGTTAAGTGTTCTGAGCACTTTTAAGGTGGGCTACACTAAGCTATGATGTTGGGTAGGATGGGTGTAAAAGGCATTTTCAACTTCCAGTATTTTCAAATTATGATGGGTTTATCAGGACACAATTCCGTCATCAGTCGAGGAAGATCTATATGGTACTTGGCAAGAAATTATTCCACCTCCCTTTCTTCCCCCATTTTGTGCTCTTTTGTTCCTTTTGGGGGAATAGATGTAATGATACCAAACTAATTGCACAAGCCTTTGGTTTTTGTGACTTGTTTCCTTTCCTCTAGGCTAAGAAGTCACAATAATTAGAATAAGATGAATGTCTTATGTCCCTGCCAATGCCAGAGATCTTATGGCTCTCTCACGTGTCTTCTTAATATGGCCATTTGGTGATGGCACCTATGGTGGAGTTCTGAACGTTAATAGTCATCACAAGGTTGTGGAGCAGGGTACATACTCTACAGCCTGTCTTTAAAAAAAAAAAAAAAAGGACAAGAGTTCCCCAGGGTCCAGATTTGATATTAAAAATTACTCCTGTCTGGCTGGCTAATCAGGTAAGAACAAATCCATCCGTACTGATATACCATAACCTCTTTATGGCAGTGTATCTACAGAAATTGCTCCCAGAGTGAACTCCTTACAATACTGCGGTGAAAGAGGCTGTAACAGCACCTATGTAATGCTAAAATCAACCTTTGTTAAGTAAGAAACACATTGCAACACTCTGAAGAACCAAAGATGCAGTTATGAGATTTCCTAAATGTAGCAGTAACATGGAACTATCAGAGAACCTGAATCAAGCTGGCCAGTTCAGGCACAGAGCAAAACAAAATGAAACAAAAAAAAACTCATTTGGCCATTTGGTTCCTCTCACAAAATTGCTCAAATGCACCAGACGCATAGGTGTCATATGACAATGTAGATTCTAAAAGGTTTGCAATTGTATTCTAAGCCCTCCTTGCCACTCATGTCCATTTTTTCCCCCAGTGGAGTTGCTCAACTGTTTACCGAAGTGATCAAAATGACTGACTGGGTACTGCAAAAATGCATGTATGTGTATGTGTGTGTGTATATATGTATGTATGTATATATATGTGTATATATATATATATATATATATGCGTGTGTGTGTGTGTGTGTGTGTATATATATATATATATATATATATATATATCTGTCCATATCAATTTGTATGTCATCTAGTGTTATGTATCTCTCTATATGTATATCTACATATAATCTCCCGAGAAAAGATCTATGATTTAATTACTAGTCCCATGCTTTCCTTCCAATTATCTCCAGGCTGCTAAAGATTCCATCAGGGATTTTTATGATCCCTGTGTGGACCATTTAGGGCACACAACTGTGGCCTTTTAAATAGCTCACTTCACTGCTCTCTAGAAACGTTAGCCTGCACAAGGCGAGGCTTTGAAAGGCAGCTAGGCAACACCATCTTCATTCCAAGTGTTAATTTGATATCTGCATAATTTAATCTCCTGCATTCTAAATACCAAACCCTGTTTCCAGAAGTTAATTGGTTTTCTTTCTTTTTTGTTTTTATTTTTTTTAATTTAGATATATTAACAGATTTTGCTTGCATTTTAATTTTCTCAATTTTGGCAAGGTCCACATTTCAATTATAATTATTTGCGCTCACCACGGGATTTATATATTTTAAAGATTACATTAATTAGCTCTCAAGAAAAACATAAATTTTATTCCTCATCAAGAGTATTATCAGCAAGCATATCCAAATGACTTTCAGACAGTTTCAGGGCATTAGTAATTCAGAGAACAGCCAAGACCATTGTGTTTTTATTAGAACTCATTGCATTGGTTTTAATTTACTTAATTTCTAAGATCAAAGATGATTTAGACCTAAGTATACACATATACAGCCTTTCTCTTCCTACCTCCCTAACACACACACACACACACACACACACACACACACACACACTCACTCACTCAGGGGGAAACATTGGCTTCAGCTCTATCATGGTTGTAAGCTATTATTTTGATGCTAAGCAGTTACTGTCATAAAAAATAGGATAACTCTAACCACCACCATGAAAACAAAAAACACTTGAATTTTAGCACCCTACAAAGTTCTTCTCCTGGCCCAATCATCGGGGGACTTCGGAGTATGTGTCAAGAGTACTCATATGCACAATATGGCTTTCTCCATACAACATAGGAATATTTGTTCCCCTGCGGTAACACCTGCTACTGAGACCTCCCAGAATGCCTTTCCCTGCCTCAGCTGCAGCTGGTCTTTGACTGTCACCACTGCTCTCCTGCCACAAACACCGATGGCTATGCCTCATTGCCCACGCTGTGTGTTGCCTGACTGCCCATACAAGATAATATACCCCTAGCCCTGGAGAAACACTGGCGGCTGTGGATACCTGGGGGTGTTGAGGTACAGCAGGGATCCTTCCCAACCTCTACCTCTGTGTCCTGCTCTATTACTAAGTAGTGTTCCCTTCCTGGGCTCCTGAGGTCTGAGATTTGTGTAAGAAAACTGCCCTTTCATATTTTATCAACAGAAGCCTCTCTCTGCTAGGGTCCAGATGTCTGCTCACAGGAAGCAATGTACGTTGTGCTCTAAGCAATACCAATACCATCCCTCTAATGCTAGAACACATACAGTGGAGGAAGCTTCTTTCCCCAACTTTTTCTTTCCTTATCATCTGCTGTTTCCCATTATGCACCTCAGTATCTCCTAGAGACAGACCCTCTCATGACTTGTGCACTGAATATCCCAGTGTCATTTCAGAATGGCAAAGCCAGCTGACCTAGGCTCAAAGTATAACCACCTTTACAATAGCGAAGTTGTATAATATACAAACTCTGTGAGTGTGTGTGTGTTTATGCAACACATAAGTATGAGAGGTAGCTATAGTGTGGTAGTTCAAAGCATGGATTCTGGAGCCAGACTACATGGACTCAAATCTTAGCTCTATCACTTGCTAGCTCATGATTCTCAACTTTTAAAGTGTGAATAATAATAGCACTCACTTCTCAGGGATGTAATGAGATTAGACAAGCTAATCCATGTAAAGTGCTTAGAAGAGTCCCTGGCACATAGTAAGTGCTATATAAGCGTTAGCCATGACGATAGTAATGGTTCTCTATTAGAGGTACAATTATCCATTCTAGTTCTCTAGGCGATGGGATATAGCTGTGACTAAAACAGGTGATAACCTTGGCCTAAAGGGAGGGCATGACTATAAACAAATACCATACAAATATGGCTATGTGTATGGTATTGATTATACAGATAAACAATCTCAGGAAGTAATAAATGCCACAAAACAAAAACTGAAAAAAGAAAGAAGGGAAAAAAACCCACTATGGATTAAAAGGATAATTCTGAAGCCATACTCAGCAAGAGTGTCGTATTTTGTTTGTTCTAAAAGAAACCATTGTTTTTGTTGCATGTTACCATTTTTTAAATTATATGAGTTTGAAAATATAGATAAAAAGAAGTTAAAAGGTAGTTTTAGTTTCAGAAAATTACTGGTCTGGCAATCAGATCACTGTTTTGGTCTATTTCAGATAACACAGACAAATCAACTCCATAGAAATGTTCATGGTGTTCTTAAAAAAGTCTGGGACTTTCATACAGCATTCCACGTATATTTGCTCTTTTACCTACGTTTTCGTGAAAATGGTTTTACTTCCATTGAAGATTCAATGCAGACTTGAACACACTCATACACTTAAACACTGAGAACTGGGACCACCCATCCCATATAGCTCATTGTCTCCTTTAAGGGTCAGAAAACCACAACCCACAGGCAAAATCTTGTTCCCTGCTTGCTTTTCCTCCTTGTTTATGTATATAAAATTTGGAACACGGCCACGACCACACATCTATATTCTCTAAGACTCCTTTTGCACTACAACAGAGTCGAGTAGTTGCAACAAACGTCGTATGGCCCAAAGCCTAAAAATTTTTACTATCTGGCCCTTCACAGACCTCTTGTCTACGCCAGGATGTGTCACCCTGAGCACTACTGACATACTGGCCTGCAAAATTCTTTGTAGGGAAGGTTGTCTTCTGCACTGTAGCGGGTTTAGCAGCAGCCCAGGCTGACAACCCCCAATCCCCCTGAAACAACCGAAAATGTCTGCAGACTTTGCCCAAAGCCCCCTGGGAGGCAAAACAGCCACAAGTGAGAACCACTGACATGAATGTACTATTCAGTCTTCCATATTAGTATAATCTTATTATTCTAGAAGACTCTTGGCCAGGCAAACAACGTATCGCTCATTACAGCACTTCCCCAAAACCCCACCAACTCCTCAAAACAATTTGTTCCCTCACCTTGCTGTGCCCCCAACCCTCAACTAACGTACCACGATCCTTACTTAACCCTAATCAAGCTTCCACAATGAAAACTGTCTTACACCCAATTTAAAATTCTTAATAAGAATATATCCTTGTCCTTTTCCCTCTGAGCCAAGAACAAACTCTGTCGAGGTGGTGGTCTCCCTTACAACAGTAAGCAGTACATGTAGATCTGTCCTATCAACAGGCTGTACTGGTGGTATCTGGGGTGGCAGCATTCAACATTCTATAGCGAGCTCTTCAATTCCAATGCCTTATATATATGAAAAGGACTTTTCTTAAAACACTTGATTTCTATTCAGACAATTATACTTGAAGCATCCTTTTCACTTACCAAACACTGCGTTATGCCTAAACTATTTCTTTTCCATTTTAGATTTGTAATTACCTCTGGTCTCACTGCTTTTAGAAGATTTAGAATGAATTTAGAAAAAATACAGATGCCATATTTCCAAATGGAGTATTTTAATGTTATTGGGATTTCCCCAACTAAGTATAATTAAACAGACTACAGAGTAAGTTATCTGCATATTGAATTGGCATCCACCCTAACAAAGAGGGAATTGCTGAGATGTACTCAAATTGTCTTCCCTTGGAGTAAATAAAAAGGCAAGAAATCCTTTCAGCAAAAACACAATTTGACTGAATGAAAAAAACAATGACTCAAACTGGCCACAGTGGTTCAAAATAACTGGATTTTTCATCAAGCTGAAGCCAAATAATAGTCAGCATGTTTGTGTTTCTAAGTTTTCCACTGGTGGTTGTAGACGTAGCTCTATGAAAGCCATGCCCTGTTTCATTCACTGCTCATTCCTCACAGTCCAGAAGAGTTTCTGGCACACAGTAGGTGTTCAATAAATGTTGGACAAATAAAATCACAAGGTAACTAATTTACTGTATATGTAAACAAGAATATATGACATCATATCTGAGAATCTGTCTACAGGTTACAGCCCTTGTCTCAATTTCAAGGGCATTAACAGTGAAACTCAGGCTCTCCATGAAAAATGCATGTGGTGATGGGATACAGTCTCAATTATGTGCTTTCAAGAATGTTTCTTAGGCAGAAGATGTCATACACCTCCGTGGGGCATCTTCGGATGCAGAAAGCCATGAGAGAACACTGATCCTATCTCTCCTAACGATGAAAAAAAAAACCCCACAATGGATTATTTGTAAAATCATCAATTTCTGAGCCCCTCAGGGAGCTAAGATCCTAAGACAAAAAGATGAACTTCATTTCAAAGGGTAGCAAGCCTCTCTGACAAGAGATAAGGGAACAAATTGTTTTACTTTTGGCAGCACAAGGGAGGAAGACTTGGCATTCAACAAAGCAGCTAAGAAGAAAAATGAACGCTTAATGAATGGTTAAATGCCGAGTACTTGCCAGCCTGACAGTTTAGAATCCTTGGGAACGACACACACGAGGCCAAGTCTGCGCCTGCATGCCAAGGCTTTTCTGTAAGCTTTCCCTGGGGCTCACGAGGCAAGTTGAGGTCAGACATGAACTCCGAGATACTGTCTTGGTGGGAGAGACATTCAGGGCCTGCCAACATTGGAAGGTTTAGCACAAGTACCTGGAGAAATCCCTCGAGGTTCCAGGACTTGCGTGCACGTGAGCAGCTGCCACTGACAGAAAACCTGAGACGTACCCGTACCTAGAATTTCTGGCTGACATTAAACAAAGGCATCCGTTAACGGCGAAGGGCAGGAAATCTGCTTCCATATGAAATCCAACCATGCTTTGGTCAGGAATGCCACCTGCCACTGGGGAAGAGGGAGGAAACTGTCCCACTGACTCCACAGTGGGCTGAGTTTGGCTGCTGCTGGGTAAGGAATAGAAAACCCACCCTCTCAGTCCTGCACTGACACTATGCAAAAGCTATCTGCCACTGGAAGAGGTACAGGAATACTGCTTGTATATAAGAATTCACACATAAATGCAAAAAATTCTTAATACAATATTAGCAAATCAATTTAAAACATGTATGTTGTATACATATATACATATGTATACAATATATATGTTACATACAACATAGAAAATGCATGTTACATCATGACCAAGTGGGCTTTATCCTAAGAATGCAATGGGTTCAACATTCAAAAAACATTTTATTTTTCCATATTAACAGACTAAAATGTATACCATACGAAAAACCATTTGGCAAAATTCAACACTTTTTCATGAAAAAATTCTCACTAATTTAAGAATAAAGTATAACTTCCTTAACCTAATGAAGAGGCTCTATAAACATATGGCTAACATTATACTTAACAGTGAATACCAAATTCTCTTCCCTTACAATTAGAAACAAGTATCTGTTCTCACCTTTTCAATTCAGCACTGACTGGAGGTCCTAGCCAGCACAATACGGCAAAGAAAAAAAGGGTACAGATTGGAAAAGAAGAAGCATAGCTGCCTTTATTATCATATATCGTGGTCATCTACAAAGAATATCCTTAGGAATCTACAGTAAAGGTGATGAGAGTGAGTTCAGCAAAGCCACAGGATAAAAGGTCAATTTGCAAAAATCAAATGTGTATTTATGAAAACCAAAATGTTTAAATACCACTTAGAACAGCATAAAAATATGAAACTCTTAAGGATACATTTTACAAAATACATAAAAGACATGTACATTGAAAATTAAGAAGTAGTGCTGAAAGAAATTACAGTAGACCTAAATAAATGGAGATACATACTGTGTTCATGAATCAAAAAATTCATTTTTGGTAAGGAGTCAGTTCTTTCCATTTGATCTCTAAATTCACTGTAATCCTACCAAAATCATGGTGGCGTTTTTAGAGAAATTGACCAACAATTTTAAAATTTATACTGAAATGCCTAAGACCTAGAGTAGTCAAAAATTTTTGTAAAAGCAGACAAAATTGGAGTATGTATGCTATCTATAAAGCTATGTATCAATAAACACAGTAGTACTGACACAAGGATAAACACAAAGATCAATGGGACAGAGAGCACAGAAATAGACTCTCATATAAATGGTCAGTTAATTTTCAACAAAAGTACAAAAGTAAAGCAATGGGGAAAGTACTTTTAAAAACTGTGCTTGCTACACTTAAAATGTATCATGGGTCCAAGAGTAAAAGCTTAAACCAGAAATCTTCTATAAGAAACAGCAGATAATCTTTGTGACCTTGGGTTATCAAATATTTCTTAGGACAAAGAAATATGAACTATAAAGAGAAAAATGGTAACGAGATTTATCAAAATTTAAAAAAAATTCTGCACTTCAAGAGACAAGACAAAGTCTGGGATAAAATATCTGCAAACATATATTTGATAAAGGTCTTGTATCCAGAATACATAAAGAACCCTTGAGTTCAATAATAGAAGACAATATACTCAATAAAAAAATTGGCACAATATTTGACCAAACCCTTCATTAAAGAAGACATACAAATGGCCAATAAACAAATGCAAAGATGTTGAACATACTTAGTCAACATGGAAATGGGGATTAAAAACACCAACACTGCTACATATTTACTTGAATGGCTAAATTTTTTTAAAAGGGAAAAAAAATACCCAAAGCTAATAAACATGGATAAGAACATGGAAAAATTGTAACATTGCTAGCTGGAATGCAAAATGATTCAGCCACTATGACCATTTCTTATAAAGTTAAAAATATATTTATCCTACGACTCAACAATTCTACTCCCAGGTACTTAACCCAATTAAAAAAAAAAACCTATATGAAAATGTTCCTAGAAGCTTTATTCATAATAGAAAAAAAAACTGGAAAAACAACACAAATTTCATCAACTGGTAACCACAAAAGCACAGTTTTAAATACATACAACACTACACTACTCAACAATAAGAAGGAACAATCTGTACTGACACATATAAGAACATGGGCAGATTTCACATCATTAAGCTATGTGGAAAAAGCCAGGCACATAAGAGGATGTTCTGCCTGATTCCATTTAAATGACCTTCTGAAAAAGGAAAAACTATAGGGGCAGAAAACATAGCAATGGTTTCTAGAAAATTGGAGGTAGGCCTCTGCCTACCTCCATAAGGAAAGCATAAGGGAACTGTGGGCATTATGAAGACATTTTTATGTTTTGACTGCAGTCATCATTATGTAAGTATATATTTTAAAGGGGTAAATTTTATCATATAAAGTTATACTTCAGTAAAAGTTGGAAAAATGTGAGAGTACCCACTGTGGGGTATAAACAGCTAGCTGAGCCCGACTTGATTTTGTGTTCCAGGATACAGAGGTACTCTAAGAATTTGTTTTTCTGTCAATGTACCAAGTACTCTTTGATAATACCACAAGATGATAACATTCTACACTGGAGATGAACTTAGAGATTACCCAGAGTGAGCACTTCATGTCACAGGTAAGGAAGCTAAGACCTAAAGAAACTGAATGACTTGCCCAAGGAATCACAAATCTCACAGCTGAGGTAGATTGGCCCTCAAAAGAATCTGACAAGATTTACCCCAAACCGTGCACAAGCAGTCTAAATAAATCTAAGTGATCTCAGAAGCTGATGTTACAAGTTGAATTTCACTAAGAAACAAAAATACCACACGAAGCCTTTGACACAATGCACTAAAATATGACCATGATTCTGCAGCCTGGGGAGAGAAACAGCTGTATTTAAAGGAAAGGTACTCTTACGAGATATGAGAAATAAAGAACTTGAACTTTTCTCATTTCTCACTGATACGTGTTCAAACGTCTGCCTCAATTTGTCAATGCATTTTGCCTAATCAATATTATTATAATATTCCTATAAAAAATGGAGGAAAGGAAGGGCAGTAACTAGTCCACTGTCTACTTTGATGGGTCGGAAGATTCTCAGATTTTTTTAATTTATTTTTGAAAGAGACAGAGAGAGACAGAGAGAGAACGAGACAGAGAATCCCAAGCAGGCTCTGTACTGTTAGCACAGTGCCCGATGTGGGGCTTGATCCCAAGAACCGTGAGATCATAACCTGAGATGAAATAAAGAGCTGGATGGATGCATAACCGACCGAGTTTATTTATGTTTTTTCGACAGAGACAAAGGGAGAGCAGGGGAGGGGCAGAAAGAGAGAGAGGGAAACAGAATCCCAAGCAAGCTCCTAGAGCTCAGCACAGAGCCCAATACAGGGCTCAAACTCACAAACCACAAGATCATGACCTGAGCTGAAACTAAGAGTCCCATGCTTAACCGACTAAGCCACCTAGGCACCCCAGAAGATTCTGAATTTTTACATTCAGAACCTTTGAAGTGTAAAAGGTGAACATCAGCATGTGTGAAAAGAAGCTAATATCAAGCAGTTAACAAATTATTTATTAATCTATACCCTCCCCTCCCCCATACTTACTCCTGCTCATTCTCCATTCCTACCACCTAGAACTACTCATGTTGCCAGATATGATCTCTTTCCCTTGCTGCTAATACTTAACGTATTTTGTACTTGTGTTTGTAATAGAAACCCACCTAACAATTTCAACAATTGAAACAATTTAGAAGGTGTGATGGTTAATTTCGTGAGTCAACTTATCTATTTTATAGTGCCAGTCGTTAAACAGTAGTTTAGATGTTGTTGTGAAGGTACTCTATCATGTGACTAGCATTTACCATGAGCAGACTTAAAGTAGATGGCCCTCGGTAAAGCATGGTCTCATCCAATCAGTTGATGGCCTCAAGAGCTATGTTTCTTCTTTGAAGATGAAATTCCGCCTCAAGATTGCAACACAGAAACCCTGCCTGAGTTTCCATCTGTTCCCCTGTCCTGAAAATTTCAAACTTTTCAGCCCCCACAAGCACATGAGAGCCAATTCCTTAAAATAAATCTCACCCTCTGTCTTTCTCCCTATCTGTATTTGTATCTCTCTGTCTCTCTCTGTCTCTGTGTGTGTGTGTGTGTTCTATTTATTTGGAGAACACCGACTCATACAGAGGATTCTTATTTTCATAAGACAAGAAGTCATCAGTCCAGGGCCAATTCAATGGCTTCATGATGCCATCAGGGACTCTAGCTTCTTCTAGCTTTCTACGTCTCTAATCTTAGCAACTTTTGTCTTTATGATCATGGTTTCAAGGTAGTAATTCCATCAACAGCATAACTGTGTTGCAGAAAAGAGAAAAAGTTTAAGACAAATGATGCAGGTCAGTTGAGTCTATCCTTTTAAAGAAATTTCCAGAGGTGCCACCAGTATCTTTCACTTATATCTTATTAGCCTTTACTATGTCATGTGGTCATCCTTAGCTGCATGGGAAGCTGGGAAATGTAATTCTTTTAGCCGGGCACACTGTCCAAACACAGATGGGTTTCTTTTCTAACAGAAAAGATGAGAATAGACACTGGATAAGCTACCAGCAGTGTCTGCTACGTCCCTTTAGTTGTGTGGATTGGTCTTTGAACATACTCTGGTTCTTGGGTTCACTGATCTTAATTTTAGTACCATAATGTTACTTCTTCTTATATACTATTTTAGTCTTCCTCTGTTCAAGGATTATTCATCTTTTCCAAAGATTACCATCACATCATATTCCCACTCTCTCCATTCCATCGACCCCACAATACTCATCTCATGGAAGTGACCCTGTACACAAAACATCAGGAAACATGGCAAGTAAGTAGTATTTCATAATTAACAAGTCTGCTAGAAAACAGATACTCTTTTAACAGTAAAGATTCAGGGTTGAAGCTAGCAATAATAATTAACTTGGTTGGGAAACATATTTTCCAAAGAAAGAGGATGGATGTTTAAGTTTAGAGGACATATGAGTAGCTAGGAAATTCATTTCCCAAAAGATCAGCATGATGAGTTAGCTCAAGTCTATTAACTGCTTGAGATCACAAGAAATTAATACATAAGGCACAGTTGCTTATCTCTGGGATATGGTACTACAGGGACTGATTTCTGTCTGTCAGAAATAATCAGTAATTATGAAGTCAATACAAAATCAAACAAAGAAATTTTTCAAAATTGCCCTAAAGGGGCATATGTAAAAGATGTAATTAATATATTTTTTACTATAAATGAAAGCCCATGTGTCAGAAGATTGCTGGTAAATCTATTATGTAAATTCTCTATCCTCAATATTTAAGTGTCCAACTTTTGCTCTCAATCTGATTGCTACTCCTCCAGGCCAGTCATTCTCCATATAGCCTGCCAATATGCCTCATTTTTTAAATGTTTATTTATTGGGGGAGGGCGGGGCATGCAGAGACAGTGAATCCCAAGCTCCCATGGAGCCCGATGCAGGGCTAGAACTCATAAACTGTGAGATCATGACCTGAGCTGAAATCAAGAGTCAGACACTTAACCGACTGAGCCACCCAGGTGCCCCAATATTCCTTTTTTGATCTTATTTTATCCCCCATAGCACTACTATTGTGATCTTCCTAACTGTGAATTCTGATCATTATCACTCCAGTGCCTACATTTTTCTGTATGGCCCTGTAGCTTTCAAAATAAAGTCAAATGCTTCAGCTTAATACACAGTTATGCTTGGGGGCACCCGAGTGGCTCAGTTGGTTAAGCATCTGACTTTTGATTTCAGCTCAGGTCACTGATCTCAAGGTTCGTGAGTTTGAGCCCTGCATTGGGCTCTGTGCTGACAGCAAGGAGCCTGCTTGGGATTCTCTCTCTCTGTCCCTTCCCTGCTCATGTGCATGCTCACTTGCTCGCTCTCTCTCAAACTTTTAAAAATATATACATAACAATGCTCAGGATCTATCTCCTACTGGCCTCTCTAGGCTGGTCTCCCACCGACTCAACCTTTTTCACTCTCCAAACATATAAAGATAATCCATTCACTTATTTGTTCATTGAATAGCTGTATATTAAACATGTACTGTGTACCAGCCATTGTGCTAGGTACAGGGGATGCAACATTGATCATGATGGGCCTGGGTCCTGCCATCCCAGAAATTACACACTAGTAGAGGATCCAGTCAAGTAAGTAGAATGTTAGAAAACACTCCCAAGTCAGACACAAGGCAGGAGGATAAACAACAAAGTTGTATCAGTTACCTACAGTTAGATAACAAACCATTCCCAAATAGTAGCTTAAAACAACAGCAATCATTTCATACCGTTATCTCCCAGGGTTTTGACTATAGACTGATATAGCGAGGGAGTCCTTCTTCAGGAACGTTCATCCACTTAGTCATTTCAGTGCCTAAGGATTCATGTCATCTCAAAGGCATTCCCGCTCCTATGTTTGGGTCTCTGACGTCTTGAGAAGCTGGGAGCTGGAACAGCCAGGACTCCTCAGGCATCTCCCCCTACCTGTGTGTTTGCTTCAGCATTGTGGCTTCAGGGAGCCCGGACTTCTCACATGATGGCTCTGGACTTCAAAAGTACATTTTCACGAGCAAAGCAGAGGAAGCTGCATCATCTTTTATGACTGAGCCTTGGAAGTCACAAAGTGTCATGCCCACTATACTTCATTAATGAGGTAGTTCTCCAAAGCATGCCCAGGTTCAAGGGGAGGGGGTACAGAATCTACCTTTTTAAAAAAAAAATTATTTATTTAAATTCAAGTTAGTTAACATACAGTGTAATACCGGTTTCAGTATGGAGGTTCCTCAAAAAATTAAAAGTTAAAAATTAAAATAGACTTTACCTTTTAATGGAAGAGTGGTAAGGTTCTGGAAAGCATGTGGGTCTGGAAACATTGTTGCAGATATTTTGAAAAACACAATCTGCCACAGAAATCTTTCCAGAAGAAGCATCTTGTTTCTTCACACTCCCGTGCTTTCATAAATGCTGTTCACACTTCCTCAAATGTCTCTTTCCCTCTTCTTGATTTCACTTACTAATACTCACTTGGTAAAACTTATCCCACTTCTCCTCCTATGAGGAGAATGCTTCTTTGACCACCACTCCTCATGTCATTAGATATGCATGGCACCTCCATGCTCCTCCCTATATCCCATTTCCTTTTTAGGATGTCATATACTAGCCCTCTTTCCACATTACTTTGTGATAAGTTCTTGACTCCATCGGTGAACCCAAACCTTCTTGAAGGCTTAAGTCTCTGTTCAATTTTCCATCCTCAAAAACTGACTTAGTACTTGTAACACAGTAGGTACTTAAATGAATTAATGTGAAGGTAAATCAGATTGTCTATGAGAATTCATGGCTGTGTACCATAATGTTTGTTATACACTTTTTGCTAAAATTTTAGGTATTCTAAATAGGTACCAGGAATAACAAATATAAAGGAAATAAATAGAGGAAGGAAAGGAGGGAGGCAAGAAAGGAGGGAGGGAGGAAAGAAGAACTCTAAATTCTGTATCAAAATTATATGTACTTATTCTAAGTTATAAGAAGATCATTTTACATGGCATCTACAACGAGAACAAATGGGCATGTATTGGTAAGGTGTTCTGTATTTCCTAGCCAAAAGGAGAAGAAAACAAACTTTAATGGATCCTTACAGTGTGGCAGGTACTTTAAGTACATTCACACCAAAGACATGAGTCAGTGTTACCTTTACTTTGCAGATGAGGACACTAAGCCTCAGAGCATTCCAGTAATCAAGTTCTAAGACACAGTAAACAATTAACGCTAATTATTATACGCATACTACCTGTAAAGGATGAAACCAGGATATGAACTCAGACCTGAGTGCAAAATTCATACTTTCTCCCATATTATCAAGTTTTCATAGCTGTCAATATCTAGTCTCAAACGAGGCTGGATCTTCCTGACACCCAATGTCTGTTTGTGGATGTCCTGAGAGAACTTTTAAAGTTTTTAAGAAAATATAACTTTCATAGAGGTACAGAGCATAAAAATCTAAGAAAATATAACTTTCATAGAGGTACAGAGCATAAAAATCTCTCTTCTGTTTTTGTTCATTTGTTTGTTTCTTACTCATTCTCTTAGATTTTTAGCTACTACAGTGGAAGACACAAGGTCTGGGTGGAGATACTAAGATTTTATGACCTTCATTACAGGTGAAGGACTCTGACAATACAATTAGATATGCAATTCCACTATTCATCCTAAGTGTGACCAGAGGCGTTCTGATTTACTCGCATTGCCTTTTAACCATTTCTAATATCTCATACTTTTCAACTGGGAATGTAGTAATGACATACAAAGAAAAGGCACTATTGTCTAGGTTTCACTGATTCCTTTAAGTTAACACTACTAGGATAATTAAAGAACACTTTTACACAGAAAATGTTAGAGAATTTACCATTACGATGCAGCTACCTTACTATATGTGAAATTCACTTAGCATCTTCTCTCCAACTTTTACTTTCTAAATTCTGCAAGATGAGACTACAGAATGATTTAAAAGTAGAATGATTCACCATATTTTATAATGGTTATAATCAACACACGAAAAAACCAATCCAAGTTGATGTCTCTAAATCATTAACATTACCTATTAACAATTACTATATTTAGAAAAAAATGTGGAAAAGTGTCTTTTTAGGTTTGTTGCCCTTTACTGGCTGATGTATAAGAAATAAAATTTTTTTCACCATATATATAAGTCAGATGTAACTAGCCTCATATAGTTGATGGAAAAGATCATATGAATTATTCCTAACATAAAAAATATGTTCTTATTACTATTTAAGGTAATCTCTGTATTCACTTCTGTACATTAACAAAGGTAATTGGGTATATTAAACCTCTTTCAGGCTGCCATACTACCATCTTTGCTGGTGGAGAGATACTTTGTTGGCATATTCTTATAGGAATAAATCATTTCAAGACCAAGAGATCTCATAACCCTCTTCCCCCAGCATATGCAGTGAACTCATTTGGGGAAGGACAACAAATTTATTCCAAAATTATTGAGAGGATATGAGGCTTGACTTTCATAAATGAAAATAATACTTAATAGCTAGTTATACAGAAAAAGTTGGTGATTAGCCATTGAGAATAAAAAGGATCTTTTTAAAATATGAACAACCACTTCCTACTCTTAAACCGTTTTTAAGTACAGATATTGCCCTTCTGAATTTTCCTCAATCAGGAACTAGCCGGGTTTTTTTCCTTCTTTTATTGAAGTATAATAAGCACAAAGTGCCATGTTAGTTTCAGGTGTATCATATAGTGATTCAACAATTCTACAGATTACTCAGAATCTTAGCCAGGTCCCACGCTCTGCGCGGAGCCTGACCCAGGGCTCCATCTCACAACAGTGAGATCGTGACCCGAGCCAAAGTCAAGAGTTGGATGTTCAACCGACTAAGCCACCTAGGCGCCCCACTAGCAGTTCTTTCTAAAAGAATACCACTGTCATTTGTTTTTAAACAGTATGAAGAACTTAACCTGTCTCATGAAAAAAGCAATTGCCTAAATTTCTTTCCTATTGTGAGTTTCTATTTCTTTATTTCTTTCTTCAAGACAACCATGAAATCAATGCACTAATTACCTTTCCAATACCCTTGTCTCTGAATTTTGTTCCACAAATGTAGCTACATAAAAGACCAAAACAGCCAGTCAATGAACTGATTACTGTCGAATGCCACACTTCCAAGCTACTTGATCATAATTCAATGTCTATTAAAAAGAGATGTTTTTCTGGTTGAAAACATGATTCTTGAGTCTATAATTTCAATTCTATTGCTATATTTACATATTAAGCTACCTTCAGGTAACTTTGCAATTATTTAAAAATGAGCAATATTATTGATAAACACCAATTAAGCTGAGTGTGTGGTAAAGACTTATTTGGATGTAGTCCCAGATAATGTCCTTGGCTAATGGGAGAAAGGAAAATGAAGCATATTTCCAGTAAATATGATTCGGTCTTGAAACATACACTCAGCCAAAAATACGCCCTAAATATATGGTAACTCACAGCCAATAGCAGTGTTCAAAATGCACAAAAAGGTTTATGTGTGTATAGGAGTGTGTGCATGTGTGTGAGCACAGAAAATTAAATTTTAGGTGAGAAGAAGAAATTCTTTTTTTGAGCCATAAACATTTAATCATCTATGGAAGATAAGGACTGCTTAAAAAACTTGTTAAGTATGGTTCTCACATCTAAACAAAATTATCTGTTTTGTTCATAACGTCAAAGATTCATTCAGTGTTCAAATCAGAAACTCTTAACAATAGTTTTGTTTGGGAAAGGGGGTATTGTTTTCATTTAAATAATTTTTTGCTACTTGAACTTTGGCTCGGGTCACGATCTCTTGACGCGGCAGCAATAGTTCTTGCTGTGTTCCACGGGACAAAGAGAGACTAGAAAAGGGCTTCATTATCGGGGTTTGCCCTCTCTTGCTGCTCTAAGGAAACTCTGTGACCACCACCACATAAACAAGGCCAGTCTCGCCTGCTAGACAACGACAGACACATGACCGAAATAGCCCCTTTGCCCTGCTGACAGTCAGCCAACCATCAGACATTTGACTAAGGCTATGGACCATCAGCTGAACATAAAATCACGAGTGAGCCCAGAAAACACTACATGCAACACTACACACAAAGATGTGCCATTCGACTGAACCCAGAGAATAATGAATCAATTTGTAATGGTTAAGAAACCTTTACTTAACTACATAACCGTTCTAGCTATTGCTCTAATTATTTTCTTCCATTTAGTGTCAAGCATTCTATTTGTTATCACTTATTCACTTATTACATAGTAGTCACATAATGATATAAACATTCTATGTGATAGGGAGAGTGTTAAACAATAATGCATAGGATACTATGCAATAACACACACGGGACTATCTTTATGGGATGACAAAAATGATAGGTAAATCTATTAAATGGTTTCTTTGTACCATTTATCACGTTAATCTTATTACATTCATTAGCTCATCATGCCCTTATTATTGACTATATTTTACAGGTAAGAAATGGAAGCCTGGAGGATTTTTAACTATTTGCTGAGGGGCACCTGGATGGCTGAGTCGGTTGAGCGTCTCACTTTGGCTCAGGTCATGATCTCATGGTTGGTGCCATGGAGCCCCGCCTCGGGCTTGCTGCTGTCAGTGCAGAGCCCGCTTCGGATCTTCTGTCTCCCTCTCTCTGCCCCTCCCCTGCTTGCATTCTCTCTCTCAGAAATAAAAAAAAATAAAACATTACAAAATACATTTGCTTCAAGTCACAGTAAGCGGTAGAATTCAGCTCTATCTCCAGAGCCTGTGCACTGAACCTTCTACTTTATTCAAGGATAGGTATCAAGAGGAGAGGTTCCGGAAGATGGCGGCGTAGGAGGACGCGGGGCTCACAGTGCGTCCTGCCGATCACTTAGATTCCACCTACACCTGCCTAAAGAACCCAGAAAACCGCCAGAGGATTAGCAGAAGGGAGTCTCCGGAGTCAAGCGCAGACTAGAGGCCCACGGAAGAGGGTAGGAAGGGCGGCGAGGCGGTGCGCGCTCCACGGACTGGCGGGAGGGAGCCGGGGCAGAGGGGCGGCTCGCCGGCCAAGCAGAGCCCCCGAGTCTGGCTGGCAAAAGCGGAGGGGCCGGACGGACTGTGTTCCGACAGCAAGCGCGACTTAGCGTCTGGGAGGTCATAAGTGAACAGCTCTGCTCGGAAAGCGGGAAGGCTGGAGGACAAAGGGAGGGAGAGCTGCTGAGCCCCCGGACGGCAGAGCTCAGCTTGGCGGGGAACAAAGGCGCCAGCGCCATCTCCCCCGCCCGTCCCCCAGCCAAAATCCCAAAGGGAACCAGTTCCTGCCAGGGAACTTGCTCGCTCCGCGCAAACACCCAACTCTGTGCTTCTGCGGAGCCAAACCTCCGGCAGCGGATCTGACTCCCTCCCGCTGCCACAGGGCTCCTCCTGAAGTGGATCACCTAAGGAGAAGCGAGCTAAGCCTGCCCCTCCAGCCCCCGTGCACCTTGCCTACCCACCCCAGCTAATACGCCAGATCCCCAGCAACACAAGCCTGGCAGTGTGCAAGTAGCCCAGACGGGACACGCCACCCCACAGTGAATCCCGCCCCTAGGAGAGGGGAAGAGAAGGCACACACCAGTCTGACTGTGGCCCCAGCAGTGGGCTGGGGGCAGACATCGGGTCGGACTGCGGCCCCGCCCACTAACTCCAGTTATACACCACAGCACAGGGGAAGTGCCCTGCAGGTCCTCACCACGCAAGGGACTCTTCAAAATGACCAAACGGAAGAATTCCCCTCAGAAGAATCTCCAGGAAATAACAACAGCTAATGAACTGATCAAAAAGGATTTAAATAATATAACAGAAAGTGAATTTAGAATAATAGTCATAAAATTAATCGCTGGGCTTGAAAACAGTATACAGGACAGCAGAGAATCTCTTGCCACAAAGATCGAGGGACTAAGGAACAGTCACGAGGAGCTGAAAAACGCTTTAAACGAAATGCAAAACAAAATGGAAACCACGATGGCTCGGCTTGAAGAGGCAGAGGAGAGAATAGGTAAACTAGAAGATAAAGTTATGGAGAAAGAGGAAGCTGAAAGAAAGAGAGATAAAAAAATCCAGGAGTATGAGGGGAAAATTAGAGAACTAAGTGATACACTAAAAAAAAATAATATACGCATAATTGGTATCCCAGAGGAGGAAGAGAGAGGGAAAGGTGCTGAAGGGGTACTTGAACAAATTATAGCTGAGAACTTCCCTGAACTGGGGAAGGAAAAAGGCATTGAAATCCAAGAGGCACAGAGAACTCCCTTCAGACGTAACTTGAATCGATCTTCTGCACGACATATCATAGTGAAACTGGCAAAATACAAGGATAAAGAGAAAATTCTGAAAGCAGCAAGGGATAAATGTGCCCTCACATATAAAGGGAGACCTATAAGACTCGTGACTGATCTCTCCTTTGAAACTTGGCAGGCCAGAAAGGCTTGGCACGATATCTACAGTGTGCTAAACAGAAAAAATATGCAGCCGAGAATCCTTTATCCAGCAAGTCTGTCATTTAGAATAGAAGGAGAGATAAAGGTCTTCCCAAACAAACAAAAACTGAAGGAATTGGTCACCACGAAACCAGCCCTACAAGAGATCCTAAGGGGGATCCTGTGAGACAAAGTACCAGAGACATCACTACAAGCATAAAACATACAGACATCACAATGACTCTAAACCCATATCTTTCTATAATAACACTGAATGTAAATGGATTAAATGCGCCAACTAAAAGACATAGGGTATCAGAATGGATAAAAAAACAAGACCCATCTATTTGCTGTCTACAAGAGACTCATTTTAGATCTGAGGACACCTTTAGATTGAGAGTGAGGGGATGGAGAACTATTTATCATGCTCCTGGAAGCCAAAAGAAAGCTGGAGTAGCCATACTTATATCAGACAAACTAGACTTTAAATTAAAGGCTGTAACAAGAGATGAAGAAGGGCATTATATAATAATCACAGGGTCTATCCACCAGGAAGAGCTAACTATTATAAATGTCTATGTGCCAAATACCCGAGCCCCCAGATATATAAAACAATTACTCATAAACATAAGCAACCTTATTGATAAGAATGTGGTCATTGCAGGGGACTTTAACACCCCACTTACAGAAATGGATAGATCATCTAGACACACGGTCAATAAAGAAACAAGGGCCCTGAATGATACATTGGATCAGATGGGCTTGACAGATATATTTAGAACTCTGCATCCCAAAGCAACAGAATATACTTTCTTCTCGAGTGCACATGGAACATTCTCCAAGATAGATCATATACTGGGTCACAAAACAGCCCTTCATAAGTTTACAAGAATTGAAATTATACCATGCATACTTTCAGACCACAATGCTATGAAGCTCGAAATCAACCACAGGAAAAAGTCTGGAAAACCTCCAAAAGCATGGAGGTTAAAGAACACCCTACTAACGAATGAGTGGGTCAACCAGGCAATTAGAGAAGAAATTAAAACATATATGGAAACAAACGAAAATGAAAATACAACAATCCAAACGCTCTGGGATGCAGCGAAGGCAGTCCTGAGAGGAAAATACATTGCAATCCAGGCCTATCTCAAGAAACAAGAAAAATCCCAAATACAAAATCTAACAGCACACCTAAAGGAAATAGAAGCAGAACAGCAAAGGCAGCCTAAACCCAGCAGAAGAAGAGAAATAATAAAGATCAGAGCAGAAATAAACAATATAGAATCTAAAAAAACTGTAGAGCAGATCAACGAAACCAAGAGTTGGTTTTTTGAAAAAATAAACAAAATTGACAAACCTCTAGCCAGGCTTCTCAAAAAGAAAAGGGAGATGACCCAAATAGATAAAATCATGAGTGAAAATGGAATGATTACAACCAATCCCTCAGAGATACAAACAATTATCAGGGAATACTATGAAAAATTATATGCCAGCAAATTGGACAACCTGGAAGAAATGGACAAATTTCTAAACACCCACACGCTTCCAAAACTCAATCAGGAGGAAATAGAAAGCTTGAACAGACCCATAACCAGTGAAGAAATTGAATCGGTTATCAAAAATCTCCCAACAAATAAGAGTCCAGGACCAGATGGCTTCCCAGGGGAGTTCTACCAGACATTTAAAGCAGAGATAATACCTATCCTTCTCAAGCTATTCCAAGAAATAGAAAGGGAAGGAAAACTTCCAGACTCATTCTATGAAGCCAGTATTACTTTGATTCCTAAACCAGACAGAGACCCAGTAAAAAAAGAGAACTACAGGCCAATATCCCTGATGAATATGGATGCAAAAATTCTTAATAAGATACTAGCAAATCGAATTCAACAGCATATAAAAAGAATTATTCACCATGATCAAGTGGGATTCATTCCTGGGATGCAGGGCTGGTTCAACATTCGCAAATCGATCAACGTGATACATCACATTAACAAAAAAAAAGAGAAGAACCATATGATCCTGTCAATCGATGCAGAAAAGGCCTTTGACAAAATCCAGCACCCTTTCTTAATAAAAACCCTTGAGAAAGTCGGGATAGAAGGAACATACTTAAAGATCATAAAGGCCATTTATGAAAAGCCCACAGCTAACATCATCCTCAACGGGGAAAAACTGAGAGCTTTTTCCCTGAGATCAGGAACACGACAGGGATGCCCACTGTCACCGCTGCTGTTTAATATAGTGCTGGAAGTTCTAGCATCAGCAATCAGACAACAAAAGGAAATCAAAGGCATCAAAATTGGCAAAGATGAAGTCAAGCTTTCGCTTTTTGCAGATGACATGATATTATACATGGAAAATCCGATAGACTCCACCAAAAGTCTGCTAGAACTGATACATGAATTCAGCAAAGTTGCAGGATACAAAATCAACGTGCAGAAATCAGTTGCATTCTTATACACTAACAATGAAGCAACAGAAAGACAAATGAAGAAACTGATCCCATTCACAATTGCACCAAGAAGCATAAAATACCTAGGAATAAATCTAACCAAAGATGTAAAAGATCTGTATGCTGAAAACTATAGAAAGCTTATGCAGGTAATTGAAGAAGATATAAAGAGATGGAAAGACATTCCCTGCTCATGGATTGGAAGAATAAATATTGTCAAAATGTCAATACTACCCAAAGCTATCTACACATTCAATGCAATCCCAATCAAAATTGCACCAGCATTCTTCTCGAAACTAGAACAAGCAATCCTAAAATTCATATGGAACCACAAAAGGCCCCGAATAGCCAAAGTAATTTTGAAGAAGAAGACCAAAGCAGGAGGCATCACAATCCCAGACTTTAGCCTCTACTACAAAGCTGTCATCATCAAGACAGCATGGTATTGGCATAAAAACAGACACATAGACCAATGGAATAGAATAGAAACCCCAGAACTAGACCCACAAACGTATGGCCAACTCATCTTTGACAAAGCAGGAAAGAACATCCAATGGAAAAAAGACAGTCTCTTTAACAAATGGTGCTGGGAGAACTGGACAGCAACATGCAGAAGGTTGAAACTAGACCACTTTCTCACACCATTCACAAAAATAAACTCAAAATGGATAAAGGACCTGAATGTGAGACAGGAAACCATCAAAACCTTAGAGGAGAAAGCAGGAAAAGACCTCTCTGACCTCAGCCGTAGCAATCTCTTACTCGGCACATCCCCAAAGGCAAGGGAATTAAAAGCAAAAGTGAATTACTGGGACCTTATGAAGATAAAAAGCTTCTGCACAGCAAAGGAAACAACCAACAAAACTAAAAGGCAACCAACGGAATGGGAAAAGATATTTGCAAATGACACATCGGACAAAGGGCTAGTATCCAAAATCTATAAAGAGCTCATCAAACTCCACACCCGAAAAACAAATAACCCAGTGAAGAAATGGGCAGAAAACATGAATAGACACTTCTCTAAAGAAGTCATCCGGATGGCCAACAGGCACATGAAAAGATGTTCAACGTCGCTCCTTATCAGGGAAATACAAATCAAAACCACACTCAGATACCACCTCACGCCAGTCAGAGTGGCCAAAATGAAGAAATCAGGAGACGATAGATGCTGGAGAGGATGTGGAGAAACAGGAACCCTCTTGCACTGTTGGTGGGAATGCAAATTGGTGCAGCCGCTCTGGAAAGCAGTGTGGAGGTTCCTCAGAAAATTAAAAATAGACCTACCCTATGACCCAGCAATAGCACTGCTAGGAATTTATCCAAGGGATACAGGAGTACTGATGCATAGGGGCACCTGTACCCCAATGTTTATAGCGGCACTCTCAACAATAGCCAAATTATGGAAAGAGCCTAAATGTCCATCAACTGATGAATGGATAAAGAAATTGTGGTTTATATACACAATGGAATACTACGTGGCAATGAGAAAAAATGAAATATGGCCTTTTGTAGCAACATGGATGGAACTGGAGAGTGTGATGCTAAGTGAAATAAGCCATACAGAGAAAGACAGATACCATATGGTTTCACTCTTATGTGGATCCTGAGAAACATAACAGAAACCCATGGGGGAGGGGAAGGAGAAAAAAAAAAAAAAAAAAGAGGTTAGAGTGGGAGAGAGCCAAAGCATAAGAGACTGTTAAAAACTGAGAACAAACTGAGGGTTGATGGGGGGTGGGAGGGAGGGCAGGGTGGGTGATGGGTATTGAGGAGGGCACCTTTTGGGATGAGCACTGGGTGTTGTATGGAAACCAATTTGACAGTAAATTTCATATATTAAAAAAAAAAAAAAAAAAAAAAAAAAAGGATAGGTATCAAGAAACCTGGGATTTCATCTCAGTTCTGCCAGCAACTATGGCATCAGTGAGAAGGTAAGTCACCTTTCTTTATCCTCATTCGTATTCCTTTACCATGATCCCAAACTGTCTTCAACCTGACTCCAGTCCCTTGCTATCTACACTTTCTTTTTTTTTTTTTTTAATTTTTTTTTTTTAACGTTTATTTATTTTTGAGACAGAGAGAGACAGAGCATGAATGGGGGAGGGTCAGAGAGAGGCGGACACAGAATCCGAAACAGGTTCCAGGCTCTGAGCTGTCAGCCCAGAGCCCGATGCGGGGCTCAAACTCATGGACCGTGAGATCATGACCTGAGCCAAAGTCGGACGCTTAACCGACCGAGCCACCCAGGCGCCCCTATCTACACTTTCTTTAATGCCTTGTCCATCAGTATTTGTCTGCCTCTATGTGGACACTGAACTTTTGAAGGTCACCACTGTCTTCCTTGCCAAATCTAACACTGTATCAAACTCTTTCATTCTGAATTCTAGCTTGACACAAGTGGCCATTCCTTTAATTATCCCTTCCACGTTCTCCATTTTTAGAATGACTTTCATCACTTTTCTACATCTTTAATTCTTTACTTTTGAAATGGAGGTCCCCAGAAGTCAAATAGATTTACAGATTGGTTAAATCCCTGGGAAGCAAAGCTATCCATATGTGCATTTAGGGGTATCCATACCTTTAATCAATTCTCAAAGGGTCTGGAACCCACAACAGGTTTCTCATTCATTCATTCATTCATTTACATTTATGGGAAACATTCTATGTGCTAGGCCCTGTTCTGGGCACAGGTAAGAGAACAATGATTAAAACAGGTACAATCTTTTACATCAAGGAACTTAATTCTATCTAGGAAGGCAGAAAATAAAAACACACATGATTAGGGGCCACAATGTCTGACAGACAACAGTGCTATGAAGAAAAAGTAAGGCCAATGAAGAGGACAAGAAGTGGACAGGATTAATATTTTACATAGGGTGGTCAGGCCGACTTCTATGGCAAACCAGCATGTGAACAGAATCCTGAACGAAATGAGAAAGTAAGCCAAGTGCATATCCTGGGAACGAGCATTTCTGCAAGAGAAGTTGGGGTAAGTGCCTGAGGTAGGAACATGCCCTGTCCCTCCATGCAACACCCAGAAGTCATTACAGCTGATTAGAGTGAATACCAGGTGAGCACTGGGAATGAGATTAGAGAAGGGGCCAGGTTAGGGTACAAGTTAGGCAGTCCCAGTTGGCCATGGTTGTACCCTCAAGAGCACCCAGACCGTATCCCTTTCTTGTCTCAAATTCAGCACAGGAATCCTGTCAGCTTTTTTCAATTGGTTCAGATTGGGCTTTAAAATATCACATACCTGGGTAACTACTGTGAGATCTTGAGTAAAATTATTGGTTCCAGTTGTAGAACCCTGAACAAATTACTTTACCTTTCTGAGTTCCAATTTTCTGATCTTTACAACTAGAATTCAATTACCTAGCTGATAGGATTGTTACAATGTTCTACGTTAAGAAAGCACATGAATGTACGCACCTTGGTGCTGGCGAGAAGGGGGTGCTCGATAATTATCAATTTTCATACCTCTTTCCATACCTCTTTACTGACAGGACATATACATACGTTTTCTTGACTTGCACTACTACCTCTATGGATGGATTCTCAGATGTCTCATGTTCCATCGGTCACTTTTCAATAACGTGTTTTATCGTTTTCCCATGTCTACCTAAATGTTCCAATAACACTCAAAACTAAAAATCATTACCTTTCCCCTACAACTGCAATCAAAATCTCAAATTGCTCCAAATAACATAGGTGGATAAAAAGACATGATCTGCTGAAAAGTGCTCAGGGTTGGCTCCCTGGTAATTCTGTGCCCAGCCTTTCAGATCTTCCCCCTACACGCGTGCACAGTACTCAACCAAAGGTTCAAAAGCCACAGAAGTTTTCTAGAGCTCTTTCTCTGTATAGCTCCCTGCTTTCTGATACTCTGCCCTGAAATTCTATCTATCTCAGCCTCCCCAAACCCCTCAACTCAAACCATATGCTCTGCTTGGGTTTTCCCTCTGGCATCGCAGTCCAGCAAGTGCCTCCTGGCAGAAAGGTGAGGCAATCCCGGGACTCACTTCATCTGTATCCCTTCTCTTGGGGATCTCTGTAAGGTGCCATGTTGTACAAATTCCTTTGTTTTCTACAGTTTTGGGGTTGTTTACAGCAAGAGGGCAAGTATGTCTGCAGTAACTTCACAAAGCCAGAAGCCCGTTGCTACTAATTTAGTGGTAACCCACTGCAGTGCATACAGCATTCAAACATTTACACATGGATTTCCTGCAGCGTTCTCAAAAGAAAAATGTTGTGTTTGGAGACAGGACCTCAGGAAGAGCAATTTATTCTAGCTTCAGGCTACCCTTAGAGAGACTATACACTGTATTCTGGCAAATGTGCATGCCTGACCCTTAAGCCCACGTCTTGTTCATCCAGCGCTGGGGTACTCCAGAGAGGCATCGAGAGTATGCAAGTCTCCACTTCTTCGTTCTCTCTTCGCTTTATTTTCTTCCTTTGGGCTTAGGAGAAGTGTCTGCCCATTACACAGTGTTCTCCCACCTTTGAAAGCCCACGTTACTTATGTTTTCCATTCATTTCACTGTATTTTTATGGTATTATTATTATTATTCAAAGATGGCTCTTGTTTTCTAGTAAGGGAGCTAAAGCTTATTCAAGCATTACCTATAAGTCTGAAAGGTAAGTTTGTTTAAGATCCTGTAAAACTTGACTCACCCAACTCTACCTGTATGACCAAGAATGCAATTCCAGTAGAGAGACAAATCTTCAGGCTTACAAAGGAAAGAGCATGAATGCTAGGGCTCATGTTTTATATTCACCATGTCAACTCGCCTGCATCTTTGGAATTAGTTTATTCCCTTCACATTGTTGCAGATGATCCAGAGCTTGACAAATATGCTTCAAAAGCTTATTTCTCTTATTATTTTTCAAGTCTTAAATCACGGTCTCGTGAAAAGAAAAAAAATGTGCCTGCAAAGGTGATTTTTACATTGCTCACCGACTGCTGATATTCGAGTCCTTTCAAATTCCAGATTGAGACACCGTCATCAGGAACAATAGCTCCAAAGTAGCCTCCTTACTGCTAACGCAATTAAGTGTATTCTTTCGAAAATGAAAACTTACGATTTGCACAAAGTTCTCCAATGTGCACTCGTGCCACTTTTGAATTGCATAAAATAACAGAAAAATGATAGCATGAGACTTTCGTATGTGAAGTTGTTATTTTCCTTTCGGGAATGCATTGTGTGTGTCTTTTTATTCACACTGAAGTGCCTCATTCAAAACACAGAGGCAAGTGTACAATAATTCTCACCCAGGATGAGGTTTTGAACAACTGAGTAATATCTCTGCTTCTCAGCATGAAGTTAATTTATGTAATTTGTTACACTTTAAGATAAAGTGATGTATGCACATATCTACCATACCCACGCTTTTTAAAAACAAAATGTTAATCCTCGTCAGAACAATGTCCAATCACTTTAATTTCACAGGGCTACTTATGCCGGCGGCGGTGCAGTCCCATGAGCACAGACAGTAGCCTCATGCAGTGCAGTAGAGAAAAGACAGAGCCGTTGTGTCCTTTAAATCCTCAAAAGTTCTCAGAGACTTTTAAGAAATTCTGGAGACTTTTTACAGACATATAAGTTAAAGAAAACAAATTAAGACAAACTCAAAGGCAAATAAGATCCTTACTGCTTTCACCTTTTCAGTTTCTTTTTGTAATCTGTAGATACCTGGGATCAAAGGAAATGATTTCTTTTCGGTTAGGCTGAAATAATTCCACATTGTTTCAGCAACTGAGCTGCCCCATGTTGTGTTTCCTCTCGTAATGTGATATTTCAATAGGTTACATAAAGACCATATTTTGTTTTTAAATTTAGTCATAAAATCATATTAAACAACTATCAAAGCACACCTCATCCAGACAGGCATGATTTTCCATTTCTCACAAGACCGTGAAGGCTAGAGATAGATCTATGTGAAAGCTTCTTACAAACATTTCAACAACCAGTCTGTGTTTTTCTCACACACTCATTTAAAAATTAATTTAGTATTTTTTAAGGGAAACAATTTATCTGATCTATTGGTTCTTTCACATACATGCACAACTTTACTATTTTGTTTTCTGCTTCCTCTAATATTCTGGAAAGATTAAAAACTAAGATACGACCCTACTCCAGCTTTAAAGAGTCAAGAAAGCAAACGACATGAACTTAATATTAATTGTTCCCAAAAGACTGCTTTTCAAAATAGATCTTTAAGAGTGAACTTTTAAAAACTTATCAGTGGGGTTTTGTCTCATGCCGTTATTCTTATTTTTACTTTGTCTGCAAGAACTCTTGAGTGTTACTGCCTCGCGGGTTTTTTCCTGCATCCCTGACATAACTCTGTAATAATGCTTTTCATATTACATTATCTGCAATTGAGTGACCGATTGCTTTTCGGCTCAATGATAGACATCCTGAATTTCGAGACAGTGTCTTACTATCACTGTTAACAGGTCCTAAATCACATGACCTTTCACACAGGAAAGCATCCCCAAGTACGTGTTAAATAAATACTACCTAATAAAATCCATACACAATTACTGCTGCCTTTTGATGCATTCTACCATCTGTCTTAACACATGAAAGCAGCCTTCCTACTCTTCAAAATTCTGTTATTCTTTTGAAGTTTCCTTTGAAAAGTCCTTGCTAATATTTTTCCTGTAAAGAGAGAAGTCAATGAGAAAATATGTCACCTTTCTGGAGCACTGAAAATAGTGATGGAAGAATTTAATGATAGTTTCCTCCTTCTTTAGCCTCATACTGTACCTTTCGATAAGCTAAGGAGATAAGAAAGTGTATCGGAGAAAAACTATGCATCAGACCTGATTTTTAAAAATCCTTTTCTGAGAAAGATGCATCATCATTATCCATACTACAGGAGTATTAATCATATTACTTTGAGGAGCCATGAAGTCTATGTAATTATCCTGAAAGCCATTGCCTGCCATGGGGAAATACATTATCAAGGGAGTTATATTCAACGGGAAGTTATGAGGCTAGGACGGTAATACTCGCCCACCCCCACCCTCTCTTATACCTCCCATTTCCTTCACTCTCCACCTCCTAACTCCACAGTGGGAACCACAAACAGTCCAAGTGGAAATGAAGTTTCAAGTAACAACTATAAAGAACTCACATGCTCTCAACCCTGTCTACCAAAAACATGACTCCGTGTTTCCAATTCACTTTGAGCCATGTGTATTAGGCACGGTTCTGCAGAGAATCAGAACCAACAGAACGTACAGAACACTATATGGGGAGGGAAAGAGGGGAGCAGAGAGGTGGGGAGGGAATGACTGACTTCAAGGAAATGGTTCCTAAGACTGCGGAGGCTGGCAAGTCCCAAATTTGCAGGGTGAACCACCAGGCTGGAGACCCAGGGAAGAACAGAGGTTGTAGGTCAAGTCAGAAGGCCATCTGCTGGCAGAATTACTTCTTGCTTAGGCTGGATAAGCCTTTTGTTCTATTCAGGCCTTCAGCTGATTGAGACCTATCCACATTAGGAAGGGCAATCAGTTTTCTCAAAATCCATCCATTTAAATGTTCATCTCATCCAGAAAATAGCTTCACGGAAACAAACAAAATAATGTTTGACCAAATATCCGGGAACCATGGCCCAGCCACAATGACATATAAAATCAACCACCACACCGCATATTATCTTCCGGGCCTTTACCCTCTAACTTCCCCACTTCAAAGTGTGCACGGATAGGGGCATGCTGAAACCACAAGCCAAACTGCAGCTGGTCCAAGCAGGGCTAGGAGATGTGTGATTTGCAGGACTACACCACACTGGCCTTGTAACTGTGGTTTAAAGTTCTGTTCACTTTTTGTATTTACAAACTAAAATGTCACATCGCTTTAGTCTCCTACTTCTTCTCATCGCCAGTCAAAAAAAGAGAATAGTAAAACACACATACACACACACACACACACACACACACACACACCCCACTGAAGGACAACGATCATTGGATTAAATAATCTCTCTGATTTCTCAAAACTCTAAAATTCTATGAAGGAGAAGGAAAATATCTAGCCGGGCCGATTTTTCTCCGAAGCCTGTGTTTGGAGATACTGGTTCTTGTGATGGTGCCTGGAAGGTGAGTGTGGCTGTGGAGTGGGGAGGCATGCTGGGTTAGAAAAAAGGTTAAACGGAGAATAAAAAGATTGGGAGTTGCCAAAGGTTCATGGGGCAGGAGGGAGGGATGAACAGGTGAAGCACAGGAGATTTATGAGCAGTGCAAGTGTTCCACATGATACCATCATCGCAAAAACATAACACTATGCATTTGCAAAACCTGTAGTACTGTCCAATGCAAACCGTCAACTCTAATTTAATGATGAGTTTTAGTTAATATTGATTTATCAATTACAATAAGTACCACACTAATGCAAGATGCTAATAACAGGGGAAACTGTTGGGAGAGGGGAAGAAGGGAGTATACGTGAACTCTGATTTTTTGCTCAATATTTCTGTCATACTAAAAAAGCTCTTAACGGGGCACCCGGGTGGCTCAGTTGGTTGAGTGTCCAACTTCAGCTCAGGTGATGATCTCACAGTTGGTGAGTTTGAGCCCCACATCAGGCCCTGTGCTGACAGCTCAGAGCCTGGAGCCTGCTTCGGATTCTGTGTCTCCCTCCCTCTCTCTCTGCCCCTCCCCCACTTGTGCATGTGCTATCTCTCAAAGATAAACAATTTTTAAAAAGTTAAAAATGTTCTTGAAAAGAATCTATTAATTTTTTTGAAAAGTAGGAACTTAAATGATCTAAAATAAGAAAACAGTTAAAATATATATAGCTCTAAGATAAAATGTTTTGCAGCAACAAAAAGTGTTTATGAAAAAAAAAAACTCCAGCCTGAACCTGGAGAACACATTCAGGGAAGAGAGGGGGATGGCATCCAGAACTAACTTTTCTGTGAGGAGATCCACTCCCTTGGGACAGAAAAAAATCTAAGCGAAGAGCTAATAAATGTGTTCTGACAACAGTCTACGGAGAGATGGACTTGTGTCAGATTTGTGGCAACGGATTAGGAAGAAGTGAAAAGATCCCAAACACCGTGGAAGCGGAATGGACCGGACTCCAGGAAGAAGTGGCTGTAGTTGTGCTGAGAGCCAAGGGCATCAAAGGATGACTCTCAAGTTCTTCCTCGTCTCATTTTCTACAGAAGTTAGAAATGGAGAGTTCTTTTTCTAACAGCTTCACTGTGAGCTGCCTGTGAAGCAATGATGTAGGGATTTCACACATACTTACAAAATCGCATAAAGGTAGCATGGACTAAAGATAATCATTGCACGGTCCTGCGTACATAGCTGGCCTTGACAACCCCTGAGAATAGATGACAACACCGACAGGGAGGGTGGGATGATGACAAGAGATACAGTAAGCCATTACTTTGCTAGGGGAGTAAGAGCGTGTAAACGAAACTAGGAGTGAGTGACAGAAAAGGAAGGGGAAGACCTTGAAACTGTGGTGTCATACAAGCTCAGAGTTTTTCAGAGAGAAAGGTCAGCTGGGCCAAATGTTGCATGGAGGCCGCTAAGAGAGGTTGTGTAGAGTAATTATGAGTTCTGGCTCCAGAATTTGGCTTCTGGGAATCATCTACCAACTGTACGCCTTACTAATCATGTGACCTTGAGAAAATAATTTGTCCTCACTGTGCCTCAGACTCCACGTGTATAAATTTGATCAGAATATTATTTATTTCATAGGGCTTTTATAAGAATTACATGCAACATCGAGACTGCATGGAATACTACCTGGTAAACAGTAAGCACTCAAACATTAAAATGTATTTTTGTGATTTGGCAATAGGGAGGATATTAGTGACATAGTAAGGTCAGGGTTAGCAGAACAGCAGAGGCAGAAAGTCATCGGAGTGGGTTGAAGAGCAAACGGTCTGTTGACAAAATTTGCCTGTTGGACAAATCCAGGGACAAAAAAGATCCGCACTGCCACCAGAAACCACTATTCCCCTGGGTATGTCTACATAGGTGATAACAATCTGGCTCCCGCGCTTATCACCCTATTGATCATCATGCTTGGTTTTTCATTGGTCTTGTGAACTCTAAATTTAGACGGTTCCTCCTTATGTGGAGCCAGAAGAGGCCCTCTAAGAACTTCAATTCAGTGACCTTCTGTCATTTGCGGCCAAGGTATTATGTAACCCTTAAGTGTAATGAACATTTTGCTTCTTAAACATGTGTCTTTCAATTCTTTGTTTATATCAACTGCAGGCCTCCTTCAAGTCATCTACTCCCAAGGTTCTCAAAACTGCCCATCAGAATCACTTGGGATTAAAAAAATATTCTCAATCTCAGGCCTGTAAATCCAGGAACACCAAGAGGCAGGGCCCAGAAATCTGTACCATAAACATTTCTTTGGCAAACTCAATGTACAGGCAAGTAAAAGAACCACTGATCTATTGTCTACGTGACAAAAACACCTTCAATAACCCATTTTATCTTTTTTTTTTTAACTTGGAGATTCCAAACTTACCAAATGTCATTCTAACTGGCCCCTTTACTTCAATATTTGGCATTTCCAGATTGCAAACATATTACATTTTGCAGAGATACCAATTACTCCCAGTCTATGATCATGTAACAGCTAAGTGCAATATACAAGCTTTGGCACGCACACGTCATGTTGGTGGGTGTGCCCACTTGGCTACAAATCCTTTCAGCGACTGCATTTCTCTGCCAGATAGATGCTGTGTCTGATTGGCAGAAGGTAGTGCGCAGGTAGTGCCCACTGTGCTTTGGCAACGTATGCAGTGTTCATAGTGAAATTAATTTTACTTCCCTACCACCACTAATTCATAGTTCCTGCACTGTTGTTCTTTGAATCAGCTATGCCTAGCTCTTTCTCACCAGCACCAAACTGGTGATGGAAGCTGGCAGTTAGCTCAAGACAAAAGTCCATGCTGATTTCACACTCTGAAAGTGGCTTCCTGCTTTTCTTTACATAAGGAGAGAAATGTTATAGGCTACCTACTTCTATTCTTGCTGCTCTGGATATTTTCTCCATGGATATGCTGACAGTTTGGCCACAATCTCCAACATCACAAAATAAGACTGGAAACGAGGGAACCAACCCATTTCTCCACATATTGTGATTGGCTTTTACTTTTATTCACGATTTATGATTGGACTATACACCATCACAGTCCCCTGTATCCTCATTTCTCCTTGCCAAGACCAGCTTTAAGGGTTAATTCTTTTCTGTCTTTGCACATTCTCCTATTTCCCAGGAACGTTCTTCCGCCTAGCTACTGCTGTTTTGGTTCCAACAGCTGCTTGTAACTTGCACCTTCGTATGTTCTTTTCAGTAGGGCTCATCCTCTGGAAATTAGGCTTTTCAGTGTCCTCTCACTGGAACAATATTCACACCTGCAACATCACACACGGCTCTAGAAAACATCTCAGGATGATCCAGGATCCATTAAGCATTGTCTACCAGAAGTTAGCTTTTCCACTGGAACAATTAAAACTAGCATAACCACACCAGCCCTTGGGTACAGCCAAACTCGGTGGTTTCCTTACAGCTCTCCCCCTCTGGGAAAAGTGAACCCTGAAACCATGGCTCTTGAAATGACTTGTTTTCCATCTGTGTTTTGAGATGGTATTTAACCCTCCAAGGGCTTGTCTTCACGCAAACACTAACTCTAGCTGCCTCAGTTTTAATTTGTACTTTCTGATGCTATGATAGGAAAAGATTTGTTAAAAAGGCAGAGAGGGAAAGGTTAAGACCTGAGGTCCCTGGGTGGGGAAAAACACCTATTTTGGAACAGTGCTAGGAGGGGCTGACCACAGCAACCCCCCTAGGGCTTAAGGTTCCTCTTAAGAATGCAACTGACACCACCTACTCACTCTCGGGTTCCCCTGGGAATTTGACAATCAAAATGCCTAACTAAGTAAACCATAAAATGTATGTTATACAAGGGACAGTATGACCACAGTCTGACTCCTCACACGATGGAGCCCAACCAATCAGGAATGGGCAACCCAGCACCTAGAACTATCAAGCCAATAAGCCTAAGACCTGAGAAGGAATAAGGGGTGGGCTGACCAAAACCTTGTAAAACAAAGACCCTTGCCTCCAGTCGCGGTCATTCACTTTCGAATGCCCCCTCTCGGCAAAGAGCGCTTTCATACCATTCTTCCTTTCTGATCTTACACTCTAACCACCTTTTGCCTGCGGCTCATTTTATTTTGTGTCCACCTCTTGATTCTTCGAAGCGGCAAGACAACAAATCCCAGGTATTGAGGTAAAAAACAGAAACAAACAAACAAAAATCTCCTCAAATAATGCCTCCTTTAAGTTGCTCCGGATTGCGTTTGATTTTATTTTTTTAAGTTTATTTATTTTAAGAGAGAGAGAGACAACACGAGCAGGGGAGGAGCAAGGACGGACAGAGAGCATCCCAAGCAGGCTCCATGCTATCAGTGCAGAGCCCCGTGTAGGGCTCCATTCCACCAACCGTTAGATCATGACCTGAGCCGAAATCGAGAGTGAGACCCCTAACCGACCGAGCCACCCTGGAGTCCTGGAGTTTGATTTTCAAATGGCTTTTTACTCCAAAATCTTCACTGTCAAGCTCAAGTTTCTGTCCTCACCTAGCAAACCCTTTCACAGCAAAAACCATTCAGGTCCCCAGTGTAATTGGCACCATCCTTTACACATGGTAGGCTCTCCAATAAACGTTTATATACTCATTCGCTCATCTACTTAACAACTACTTACTGCGTTCCAGCTATGGCTAGATTCGGGCATTTCAACAGTGAATAAAACAAGGTGCTTAATCTTACAGAGCTTACACTGTCGTGGAGGAGACGGCCAATAAACAAAGGAGTAAATACATGTATCAAATGTGTTTAAGAGTTCTTGAGAAAACTAAAATAATGTAAGAGAAGATAATGAATTGCAGGGCCCAAGATTGACTGTTTTAAACAGGCTGGCCGAGGGAAGCCCTCACTAAGAGAGTAGCATTGGAGCAGAAACCTGAAGAAAGGCAGAGGAGGACGTGTGCAAATTTCCGGGGAAGTTTTCCAGGCAGAGGCAAAAGTAAATGAAAAGGTGTTGATGGATGGACGGAAGGATGAACAGATGAATGAATACTGAACGCTGAATCAATGAACGAAGTGAAACTCTTAGGGACAGATCCTCAGGTGATCCCAATGTTCATATCCTGAATAATCTCCTCTCCTTGACTAGGGTGGGCAGACCCGAGAACTTGCTAACAGAATACAACAAAGGTGAGGGGATGTCACTCCTCTATTAACATTATTATATGTTTTAATGTGTAATATATACATAGTTGACCCCTGAACAACAGCAGGGTGAGGGGGTGCCTCCCCGTGCAAAAATCCCCCCATCACCTTTGACTCCCCCAGAAACTTAGCCGCCTGCAGACCAGAAGCCTTACCCATAAAATGAACAGGTGATTAACGCATATTTTGTATGCATTATATACTCTATTCTTGCAACGAAGCAAGCTAAAGAAAACGTAATTTTAAAAACCGTAAGGAAGAGAAAATACTTTGAGAGCACAGTAAAAACTGCACGGGCAATCAGCCTGCAGTCCTCGCTTCTACAGCATTTGCACCGAACCCACCACGGACGCCTCTGGTTCCAGCCTCCCAACACCCCCCCCCCCCAACCTCTTATCCAATCACAACTTTCAGAACCACCTTCCCCGCCACCCTGTGCCTCCCACACACGCCAACACCAAGTTGTGAGCTCGGCCCCTCAATGCCGACCAAACACGAGCTCCCACGTTGGTGAGAATTAATGACGCCCCCGACGCGGAGGCCGCGTGAGCCGCCTGGTCAGCATGCAGCTACCAGCCTCCCGCACCCACCTACCTCCCTCTGGGCTCCCATTTCGCCTCAGGAGGTGGCTCCGGAGGAGTGGGCCGCTCGCCTGCAGACCGGGCAGAAGCGCCGGGGCGCCCAGCGTTCCCGGAAGAGGCAAAGCCGTGGCGGCGCGCCCCCTTCAGGACCGGCAGAAGCCGTCCCAAGGCGCGCAAAGGAAGAGCACGCGGTACGCGCTGAGCGCCGCCCCGCTGCTGCCGACGACCGGGAACCGCGCCCTTTTGGACCCGCCCACGCGCACCCCAGCCCCGCCGCTTCCTGCGAAGCCACTTCCTGGAGCCGCATCGCGAAGATGAGGACCACCTGCACGCCTGCCCCGGGGCCGGACTGGCAACTAGCTCTTCCCTAGGCGCAGCGGCTCGCGACCAGGAGCCTCTCCAGCCCAGCTGCCCTCGAGGGGCTCCTCTGGCAAGCCCTTGGTATCAGGGCTTCTGCCCGAGCCTCTCCCTGCAGCGACTGGGCAGCTTTTAACCGCTTCGGTTTTGTTTTGTTTTGTTTTGTTTAAGCAAAAAAAAAAAAAAAAAAAGAATAAGCCACATACAGGTGGACATATGTATATCCACACACGCGCATATACACATGTGTGTACATATACACATCATTATACGTATGTAATGTAATCATGGGTATACATATGTATCAGTCTTGCTAGCATACACTGCAGAGGCTCTTCTACTGGCCTTGAAGACGCAAGCTCTTGGGATATGAACTGCGTGTGGAGAGCCACGTGACGGGAGTGAAGCTGCGCGCCAGCTGCTCAGGGCCACAGCCCGAGAGCCACAAGGAACTCAAGTCTGCCAACAACCACGTGAGCTAGGAGGTCCCGCTCCAGGTGAGGATGTAGTGTGGCCAACAACACGACTGCAGCCTTGCGAGACCCTGAATAGAGGATCCAGCAAAGGGGTGCCCAGATTCCTGACTCACAGAAAACGTGATATAAGAGATGTGTGTCTTTTTAAGTGCTTAGTAATTTTATATGCAGCATGGAAAAGCAGCACAACCGATAGAGCCAAGTAACCCGTACACAACTGCAATGTCACTAAATTATCTAACCCCTCCTCTACCCCCCAACTTAAGAGTAGCTGATGTATTACATAGTTTTCTGTCTTGCTTCTTCCCCCCACCTAGACCTACCTAACCCTTCTGTCCAGGCTCAGTCTCAGCTCCATAGCTAGGACCACATTTTGCCTTTTGCAGTATTCTAATCTTTTACCACCGTAACAAATTATCCCAAACCTAAGTGGTTTGAAAGAATAACAGACTGTTAGTTCCCATGGTTTGGGGCTCAGATAGGCAGCTTTCATGTGGTTGCAGTTACATACATGGTGACTGGAGTCGTTTAAAAGCTCAGGTAGGCTGGATATCCAAGACGACCCCCTCTAACTGGTAGTTGATTCTGGCTGTCAGCACGGAACTAGCCGGAGCTGTCACTTGGGGGACCTACCTGTGACTTTTCCCACATGCCCCTAGGGTTCTCATAGCATGGTGGATATATTCTGAGTTGGAGCGTCCCAGGAGCACGCATTCCAAGAGGTTATAAATGGAAACTGCCAGGCCAGTTAAGAGCTGAATCTTTAACTGGAACATCATTTCTGTACCATATACTTTTCATTATGGGGAGTGGCAAACTTAGAGTACAGAAAACCATGTGGAATAGGACATAATGTTGTAGCCGTCTCTGGAAAATACTCTTAGGTCACCGCGATGATTAAGGGAAATCAAGCTCAATTCTATGCTGATCACTGAGTTATGACTGAAATCAGAGAGTCTTGAATTCAATTTATGGCTCTGTCCCTTACTAGCTATATGATTTTGATCATTTAACTCCCTGAGACTAAGTCTCCTTATCTGTTAAATCAAACAATAATACCTACCTCACTTGTAGTTGTAATAATTAAAGGAAAAAGATAGAAAAAAGGCATAGGATTCTTGGAACCTGGTAATATATATGTAAATGATAGCCATCATCATTATTATTAGTTGTTGTTATTTTAATCCTGGCTTTATTCCTGATTCTCATAACCGGAACTCTTCTTTATTTTCAGGATTCCTTGTACCCTTCAAATAGCAAATAAATTATGTTATGAATCTCTGAACCAGTATTCTTCCGTATACCATAACTACCTAGGCATGGCTTTCTGCCTTGCTTATGCCTGCCCTATCTTTCCAAAGATTATAATATCAGTCCAAACCCCAGCCAGGGGGTTAGAATCCCGTTTTCTACTAGTGGACCCCCAGGATGGGCATCACCTACCTACTTCTGAAGATGTGTGCATGTGGCCTGTTCTGTAATTCCCGACTGAAGTGTGTACTTTATCCCTCAGGGTATCTTCAACGGGTTATCATTAGAGTGAGTTTCACTGCCTCGCTTCAAGTCTGAGCTTGGTCCTAGAGTTTATACTTGGCCCATTCCTATAAATCAGACTAGTTTTAGATCCTGACTTCTTTCCTTTGTCTCCTTATGCTCAAGGTAGTAGGACAGTTTGGGTCAAGTATCAATACGTGACCTTCAGGATTCCTGTTCTTCACACATGGATGCCCTTCGGCCTCTCACTCGGTTCCCCTAAAGCATATTGTCTTTCATGCCCAGCAACTCCTTCCCGCTTGCTGACTCTCTCCCTCCCTCCCTTTGTCTTTGACCCTCAGCATGACCCATTACCACACCTTTTCTGCAGGAGCTGTAAGAATGTTTCTCTTCTTTCCCAGCCTCCACATCTACAGTGACCGCTCAGCTCGGTGGCCCACAAGGTCTACACCTACATCTAAAAGCATCACTGAATCGCCTCTCATAGTCATATACGGAGGTCACTGGGCTTTGGTTTCATCCTGATGAGATGAGCGTGAAGTAAGAATTCGTCCTCATTTAAGGGAAGTTTGGTTCTGGGAAGACAGACACAGCCCTTGATCCACAATGATTTACCAAGCGGAGTGCTTTTCACTTCAGCATCTACAGGAAAAGACAATCCACTAGCAAAGTGTGGCAGGTTGATGTATTGCAAATTCGATGTGACTGGGTGACCTACAGAGAAACAGCATTGTGCTCATTGTACTCATGCTGCTGGAGATTCAATGGGAAAGAATGAAAAGTGCTTTTTACCCCACTAGGGGGCCAGGCAGGCTTTTATCTCCCTAAGGTCTGGGGTTCCCTTTCCTCTACTGGAGACTAATCAGCTTTTGGGTTTCAGGGCTCCGAAGGAGGTGTTTTCAGGCGGGTGGCAACAGAAGTCTATCTTAAAACAGACTTTTGTGTTGAGGAGGCTTAGAGGCCCACAGATGCAATTAAGCACTACTGTCTAAAAAGCAGTCAGAACAAATCATTGTGCTTAAACGTTTTTTTTAAAAACAGTATTAGCTGTAACTTCACAAAAGGAACAAAGGGAAAACAATGGAGTATTTCAGACACTGGAGGGGAGGGATAGAATGCAGCGAGAGTGCCTTCTCGTACAGCACGTGATGGTGAGGACTACGTTAGTAGGGGTAGAGGTTCACTCCTCAGCCGGGGGAGCCTGCAGGGTGGGCCCCTTCTGAGCTTAGCCAGGAGAGAATTTGGAAAGAGATGTCCTCATAGGACGATCTTGCTCATCTGAGAAGGGATGTGGGCCAGGCTCCCCACACCTGGAGAAAAATGGGCATGTAAATGCGGTCGGCTTTCTGTAGCTACAAATCATAACGACGTGAAATAGCAATGAAGATATGAAGCCATGGCCTATCATGATGACAATTAGAAATACGGGAGACCGTCTTCTTGGGGCTGTTTGTGCCCCTCGCGGTTGTGAGACTGTGACCCTGACCCTGTACCCTTTCACCCTTCTTTGTTGGTCCAGAAACCGAAATCCTAGAAAGACATGTTCAGGATCCCCTGACCAAGCAGTTCTGCTGAGACGATGCCACAGAAACGGTCTTATGTGAGACTGGGAATATGTAACATAAGGAAGAACCCTTAAGTCTCCTCTCAAAGTTCTAGGCGAGGGCTGGGCTCAAATAGGCAGGGCTTTGACAACTACTTCTGCGCCTCCTCCAGGAATCTCCCCAGGGGCTTCTGCACACACCTGAGGTCCTCAGTGGCAGTCCCTCTGATCCCTGCCTTGTCTGCTTCCCTGATGTTGGCAACACTGCAAAGACGGTGGGAGCCGCTGTTTCCCTGTATTGAATCCCTCTCAGCTAAAAATATCTATAATGATTTACACGTTCCTGACCCAACTACGACTTAATACAGGGGCTGAAGGGACGGTCCCCCAAATGAGTGATATTGAACTTACAGTTGAGAATTGCAGTTGATTTTAGGCAACTTGGGGAAAATAATTGAACGTAACATTATTCATACTTCTTGTGCTTCGGAGTAATTCGCACTTGTTGCAAAATCAAAGTGATATTTATAGGAAATCTACCAAGGTCACTGAAAGATATAAGTGATCATCAACCATGCAAATTCTAATAGTAAAACTCTTTAAAAATGTCTCCCCGCTTTGCAGTAAACACCAACAACTGAATTTTGTGCCCCCAGTGGCATCTCAAGGCTGTCTGAGGCCAACAAATGGCATAAACAGCGGCAACAAAATCAAATAGAGTATGCTATCATCTTAGTTGCAACCATCTAGTGATTTAAGGAGGATTGAAATGTAGACAATCGTTAGAGATGCTATAAGTCTTTGTAGTGACCAGTCTTCAGGTTCTTCATCTTTTGACATGTACCATTTATACAGTCCTTTTCAAATGACAAAGAATCCAGCCTAGCTCGCAGAATGCAAAATGGGTACTTTCAGAAACAATTGTTCCATTGTGTTTAAAATGAATATTTCCTATGATAGTCCATTTTAGCCTTCCTTTTTAGATTTTGCCGTGGCAAGGGCAAATTGGGAAGTGTAGAGAAGTGGACTCAGGCAAGGTTTTTTTTCCCACCACGAGAAACATGCAAAGATCCCAAGAGTGTCTCGACTTGCTAAAAGAAGCAAATGTTTTAGCAAAGCTATTTCATGGGTTTGCATTAAAAATCATGACTAACGTGAAAAAATCTGTAATGCCTATCAGAACATATCCTGGTAGTGCAGGATTTTGTAGTGCAGAAATGTACCATTAAAACCTGTATAAATGAAAAAACCGGCACGGTCCACTAAAATCCTTCCAATTCTCCTACTAAGAAAGACAAATGCTTCCTGGTATACTCCAGGCACCTGTGAGCTTTCAATCTGTCGAATATAATCTAGCTGAAGTCAGCAACCTGCACTGTGCCTGCAGCTGCCCGGAGAGATTTTCCCACTGGAGGAAGTATCTGTCATGGTAGACTAGCCATTATGAATGCCCTTTGTGAACTAGAAAATCAAGGAAAAATTGAGCTTTCGAATTAGTCTTTCAGCCAGTAAGATACAATGTCTTGATCTAAGATATTGTATTTTAGCCTTTACCCAAGTATTTACTGTCTTTTGTCCAAGTCTTGAGCATATGATCCTGTACTAAATTAAACTCAATAAATGTTTCCAGAATTAAATGGATACATGAATGAATGAGAAAATGATCATGTTGATGGATATGTGGAGCTGCCTTGGAAATACATGGAAGAATTTTAAACTTTAAAAAGGGAAGGGATCGTAGATGCTATTCAGTATCACTAGAGAGATGATATAATGTATGGTCTCCAAAATAATTTTGATGGTAGCAAATGTTAGGTCAGTAGGGACATCTGGACAACAGGTGTCAGCTGGCACCGTTCCAGGCAGACCAGGATGTATGGTCTAAGCATCCCACTCACCTTCCCCAAGACTATTGCTAAAATGCCAAATGTGAAGATAAGAGAAGGCACATTCACTTCTAACACGATCTTATGACTTAAAAGATAACTGACCTGAAATAGACCCTATAGAATGTATTATTTGGGTCAACCAGGAAGCAGACTTTGAAATGGAGTGAAGGGTGCAAGGGGCTTATTTGTAGGAGAAAGAGGATGATGCCAGTGAACGATGAAGGAGGCAGGAAGATGGAATGGGCAGGAAAGCTTGCAAATTGCATTTTGGATCCGACACTGAGAAAAGAGAGGACACAGAATTGAGCAGGAAGTGAGCATGACACAGCTCTGACAAATTCTCAGCCAATCCGACAGGAACCCGGGCAAAGTTCGCCCAGTAGAGGAGAAACGGCAGGCTCTACAGGCCCTGGCAGGGGCTGCTAGGAACTGCTGGCCTCAGATCAAGAGCTGAGGCAAAGAGGAAAACCGCACTCCCCGGTGCAAAATGGCAAGTGTGGCCGGGGCACCTCCAATGGCTGCCTCACAGCGGATCAAGCCCCGGCGTTGACAAATGAAGACACTGAAGTTCAAAGTGATCTTTTTCTTTCACTTAAATTTTTTTCATGTTTATTTTTTTATTTTTGAGAGAGAGAGAGGGAGAGAGAGGGAGAGAGAGAGTAGGGGAGGGGCAGAGAGAGAGAGAGAGAGAGACTCCCAAGCAAGCTCTGTGCTGTCAGTGCAGAGCCTGACACAGGGGCTCCATCACACTAACCAAACCGTGAAGTCATGACCTGAGTTGAAATCAAGAGTTGGAGGCTTCACAGACTGAGCCCCCCAGGTGCCCCTCAAAGTGATCTTTAAGGCACATGACAGTGACTAGAACCTCAGTGTCTTGATTTTAGGACTATTGAGTCACCACACTGATACAAATTCTTCAAACTTTGGGGTGATAAGACTTTCTGAGACCTCACAATATGAAAACAATACTTGATCGCAGAGCAAGCTAGAGGCAGAGGCGAGAGCTGGACTTTGGCCTAACTAACTCCAAAGCCCATAGTTCTACCACCAAGCAGGCAAGGTGGGAGGAAAACTGATTTGCGAAAATAAAGGTCTTTTAAGGATAATGTCCAGACCTTAAATCCAGTAAGGTGCTGCTTGGTTTCTTCTTACTTTTCCAATGCAGACTGGTCTAGGAGAGGAGGGGTAAAAACACCTTTTGGATCAGTGGAAAGTAGAATTGTAAAGTGCTGGGGTATCATTTCTCAAACGAAATGGTTTGTGCCCCAACAGGGGGGATAATGTCCACTGAGTCAGCCTTGGAGTTCTGTAAATTAATGAAGGTCTCTGCAAAGGTCTGGTTTTGGCAAGTCCTCAAACTCTCACCCCCCCTCCCAGTATTTGTTTTTCAGAGTTGCTGGAGTGTGAGCAGGATGATTTCACGAGGCTAATTCCGCCTGGGTGAGGGAAGCAGTAGAGAATCTAAGAGCTGACTGTAATTCTCTCGTGCAGCCTCTACAGAGCTCATAGCTTGCTCACCGGAGCGGATCGCAAGGGAACATCAGTAATAACTATACGGCAAGTAATGTATATGTGAGGAAGATGTACACTCTGTGTGTGTGTGTGTGTGTGTGTGTGTGTGTGTTTGTACAAAGTCTGTCATGGCTTGGAAATAGGCTTCATCTTTGGTGCAAACTCCAATTTATACCGATAGTGCCTTTCTGGAGTTCTAGACTGAGAACTCTGAGGACAAATTCAGGCTTAGCAGGAAACCATGCTCTACTTGATTAGTCACGTCTACACAGGGACAGGAGGTGGGATGAGGGCGTCCGTGCCATATATTGGCACCTGTTAGTGCTACAGGGGTAAAAAGAACAGGGTCGTCGAGACTGGCACGGTTTGTCTAAGGCTAATTGGCTTTCTTTCAGATTGCTTCCATTGGTTTTGGTTTGGTCCAAGCTGAGTGGGTGGGGCTGTTAACACTGCTGTCGATTTAATCAGAAAAAGTCTGCTTTCATTTATTCTGAGTCAGGGGCCCTACCCAAAATTCGACTTGGAAATTTAAAAAGAGAATCCCGTCGCTTTACCATGAAAAGAAGACAGATTTGGAAGTTCCTATGTCTCTCCCGGCTCTGAAACATTAAAACATACAGCCGTCTCTGCAAGAGCTGAGAAGTGCCCCTGCCTTTTCCACCTGACCCATTCAATATGAGAACCTAATTTTGGAATTCGAGGCAGTTGCAGAAGTATTACAGTAGGTAAAGAGCTGCTGACTCTGTCTATGGGCAGAGGCAGGTCTGGGAGGACAGAGAAAGGGATTGAAGGTGCGTTTGAATTGGAGACCCTGCAGAATGCAGCCCCTGCTCCACGGGTTGTGTGAAATTACTGAGCAGACTTGCTGAACTGTGCTACAACCCATTTCCCCCCTTATTTTGCAGGTGCTGATATCTGAATATTCAATTTGGGGAGTCTGAATAGAAGGCATTTTATACTAATATGATTCAACACCAAGGTTTGATACACGATTATAAAAAAAGCTGAGGCTACTGCTGTATTCATTTATAAACAACAAGCTTCTCAGCACAGTGCCCAGCATACACTAGGTAATACATATATGTTTTTTAAAGTTTTTTTTTTTTTGAGAGAGAGAGAGAGAGCTGAGGAGGGGCAGACAGAGAGGGAGAAAGAGGATCCCAGGAAGAATCCACACTCAGCACAGAGCCTGATGCAGGGCTTGATCTCACAAACCATGAGATCATGACCTGAGCTGAAATCAAGGGTCGGACATTATGGAGAACAAACGGAGGGTTCCTGGAGGGGGTGTGGGAGGGGGGGATGGGCTAAATGGGTAACGGGCACTAAGGAATCTACTCCCGAAATCATTGTTGCACTACATGCTAACTAACTTGGATGTAAATTTTTAAAAAAGAAAATTAAAGAAAAAAAGAGTCGAACACTTACCCGACTGAGCCATCCAGGCACCCTGGCAATGCATATTTTTAAGTGAATGAAAGAATAAAGGATGACCGCATTCATTGTCACCCAGTATATTTGAGTAGAAATCACATTCATTCTTTATCAGTCATTTGTCTTGAAATTGTGCTTCCGTTTGGGAGCAATATACACATTAGAAAGGTAAAAAGAGATTAGATGAGTGTAGATTAGGGGCAGAAAACACAGGTTGATGTTCCAGGTAATAAATATTAGTGAGCATAGGCATATGAGTTTTTACTCCCACCTTTTTTTTTTTTTTTGAGTCTGATTTGTGAGTGTGAACATGTGATGCGCTTTGGCCAATGGGATGTTATCAGAGGCTCGGGAAGGCACTTGTGAGTCATGCGTGTGTTCATTGTCTTGATCTCCTGCCATTACCCAGAGAACGCACTCAGGCTTGAGAGCTGGAAGATAAAAGACACTGGTTTCACGTGCCACTGAGGTTCGGTGCTTGTTGGCTACATACCCAGCACTGCTGTGGCAACAGGTTACTAATACACTCCAGCTTCAAGATTACGATTTGTGGTATCTTAGGCAAGACTCTTACCTTCATGAGCTCCAGTTTATCCAGCTGAATCAGAGAAGTGATATCTTCCCCTCGTGTCTCTTCAAGTTTGTGTTGTTTAGATCAAATGAGAGAACATGAGAAGACACGTGGAAGTTCTTTTCAAAAACGTAAAATGTGCTCTAAATTTAGCTTATTGTCGCTTATTTTACTATGTAGCAGCATTCATGAAGTTCTGCCTCCCTCTTCATCCAGGGGCGATCCCAAGCTTCTCTTAATACCTGGTGCACAATCAGGACATTTCCATCTCTCTTATCCGACAGGTGGCAAATTATGTGAGTGTACTCCTTCAGCAGAAGCAAACCTTAGCTGTGGAGTTCTCCCACCTTCTGAGAGTCAATGATGTTTCACCACATATTGGAACTGTTGCCAACGTTAGACTTTGAATAGTGACCTGCTCATCAGGCACCAGCATTGCAGTAATTCCATCTGGATCCGTTTTGACCAGCTGTAGTTTTTTCACAAAGGGCCCCCCGTTCAAGATTTTTGAATGACAAAGAGTCACTAATACCAATGAGGGTTTCTGATCCACATGAGAATATTCTATCCCTGAATTAATAAGACTGTATCACCAAATGAAGAATAGTAATGTTTCCATTAGTCTTTCAAGCACTTTCCTGGCTAAGGGTGCCATTTGAATTAGACTTGAAAAAAGTGGAATATATGAAAATATTTTTTAAAAAACCTCAGGATCTCCGTTACTACACCCTCATAATTCCTCAGGGATTCAGAGTTTGGGACCCAGAGGTGTTGAAGCAATTTCTCACTGTTCCCTTTTGGGATCACCCAAGACTGTGCTTGTTTGTATACAGGAAACGTAAAATAAAATCACTGAATTTTAGACATACAGGGTATTTCAGAGCTCACTCAACACATAAAGAGACTAAGATTGCAAGTTGTGGAATGAAACCGGAAAGTTCATGCAATTAACGAGAGAACGAGTCACAGTTATCTCTGGCCCTTTATTTCTTTCCAGGGTTCAGTGCCTCTTTCACAGGCGCTAAAGGTGGGCCTTGAGGCTCTTTCTAAAGTCTCTGTTGTCTGTTCTGCCACTTGAGAAATTCATATGCTAAATTCTAATGTCCAATTCTTGACGAAATAAAAACAAACAACATCAAAATCCGTACATGTCCATGCATGACTTACCCTTTAGGGTCAGCTATCATTTCCCTCCAGAATGAATGAAAGATCTGACTTCTGCAATTCTAAACAATCCTAATTTTCAAGGTTTTCTATTCGTTTCTTAAGACAGGCTTGTTTTCCTTCCCCCCAATCCGGTAAGCCACCTTCTTCCCACCACCCCACCAGCCCGTACACCAGCTTCTGTCCTTAGTTTGATTTTCTGCCTATGCATTTTTCTTTGAACACCCCACCCATTCCCTTGCCCCCTTCCCTCTCCCTTTCCTGAGGAAATCCCTCACAAACTTTCACTCTCAGGCAAGGCTTGTCTCCCAAAATCCATCCAAGCATGCCCAACCATCTGCTTAATTTCCCACAGCTGGATTTTCACGGACACCTCCAGCTCAGCTGATTTACAACCACCATAGTCGTTATGTTCCTTCACTGACAAAAGAAATCTTCACTCCCCAATGTCTCTGGTTTGAATTTTATGTGGAAACTTTCCACAGTTACTCTGTCCTGCCGTATACATCTGGTCTGTTGAGAAATTCTTCTTTGGCCGCACTTTGAACCATGTGATTATCTCCTAAAAACTAGTGAAAAATTCTTACCCAGTTTTGCTCTCCCTGATCTCTTCCTCCTGTACCTCATCTAAAACATTCCTTTCACACTAATCTTACAAAAGCAATACAACGTCATTTAACAACCCCCCACCAACGCTTAATTTGAGACCTTACCTGTCTGTCTCTGTGTGTGAGTGGGGGGTGAATCAAGACCATGCATTTCGTGGCCCCAAACTCTTGGCTATCTTATTCACCACTGATTCAAAACAGCAATCCGTTGCTTCCCGTAGCCTATTAGGGTCGGCAAACTATGATTTACCGACCAAATCCAACCTTCCACCTGTTTTTGTGTGGCCCACAGAGAGGTTTTTACTTCACTAAATGATTGAAAAAATACCAGAAAAAGAAGAGTATTTTGTGACAGGTACAAATGATAAGATATTCCAATTTCGGCGTCCATAAGCTCAGTTTTATGGTACCAGAGTCATACTCATTTGTTGAGCTATTGTCTACAGCTGCTTTTATGCATTAGCGGCACAGATGAGTAGCTATAACAGAGATTGTATGGCCCCCAAAGCCCCCAGAATTTACTCTCTGGCCCTCTGCAGAAAAGGTGTGCCAACCCCTTGTATATGTGCCATTCTCTGGAAATGTACCTCTGTGGCCATGTTCCTGCCGTTTATCCTAGTTAAGGAAAAGTATTCAAAACTTAGAAATAAGACCCAAGAATGACTGCATGTCATTTTGATATCAGAGTGAAGCATTGCCTGACAGGTCTACCCTAGGATTATTTAATTTCCGGAGGATTTACCTTTGTTTGATTTACTGTTTACTACTGATTCGAGCCCAGGCTCTGAAGTTACATGTTGACGTAACAATTTCTATTTAGGAGGAAAAACTACTCCAAAAGATATGGTTTTATTATTCTATAGGATATTAATTTTTTATCTATCTGCAAATTCATTTCAGCATTTCTTTGATTTACTGAGTGTCGCTCTAGATCTCTGTTTTTTAAACTCCCCCTTGAGCCATTTTTATCATCCTGCTGGTTCCCTCATGAATGAGTTGAATTTTTGACACAGGCTCATTCTATATTTGTGTGAGTGTCATGTTTTTAGCATTCTGAATACTATACTTTGACTCACTATTTGTAATTATCTGTGCACATCTCAAGCCTTGGCCTTCAAGTCCCATGTCAAATGGCACTTAATGCCTTTCTTGATCACACTAGTTTAAACTATAATTTTCACAGCATTGTTAGTGGACATATAATTTCTCTCGTAGATCCTACGATCCTTAAAGTCAGTATATTTTTAAGACCGAAGTTTCAAAAAGCCTGGCTCAAGTGTAAAAACTCCATAAATTTAAGTTCATTGAATGAGCTTAAAATGCATTTCACATAGAGATTGTTTTAAAAAAGAAAAAGCCAAATCGTCATTCTTTATATTAGAAGGGAAAGGATTGAGAAAATAGTACAGGGCAACAATACATTGCAATTTAAGTGTTTGCTTGGCATAAGTAGAAAATTAGATAAAGAAGTGTCCCTAGGTTGCAGTGAATCAAGACAATGATAAATTACCTGCATTTAGAGTATTCGAATTTCTCCTCTTAACTGTTAGCAAGAATCAGGTACATGATAGGGCAGATCTCATCCATGTAAATACAATTATCAGCTTCTAATATACTGAACATTGATGAAGCAGATTCCCAATCTTTATACAGCATTGAGGAATGAATTTGTTCTGTCCTCTTTTTTTCTTTATTTAGGAGTCACAGTAAAGTGATTATTTTGCCACGATTCACTCCTAAATAAAGGAGAATTAAGGCCCCATCTAATCTGTAACTCAAATATACTTTCTACTTAGTAGTTCAAGTATAGATCTAAGATATTCTAATATTTACTTGATATCTAATATATCTTAAATGGTGTTTTCACATGTTCCTAAAATTTTTTAACTGCACATATGGTTCTTGAAATATGTTAAGGCATCAACAAACTTGCAGAGGAAAAAATTACCCATAATCCCAGTTCTAATACTCTTTTGTTAATTTTCATTGACAAGCCATTGAAGTAGGCACTCCCGTCCTTATTTTGTTGACCAGGAAACTGAGAATCCTAGAAGCTCCAGATTTCATTCGGCTTGTGTTCTAATGAATTCAGGATTATGGTGCTAGAGTCACGATATTTGAGAAATCATTTGAGCCAAATTCCAGGAAAGACAAGGTATGTGATTTTAGCAAAGTTTGCTATCAGTTTCCATTCTCCCTACTCTGTAGTCAACTACCTTGTGCTATGCATCTTTCCAAGATGACCCTCACTGAGCCCCATTAACACCCATTTCCTGGTGTTTACACTCCCTGTGTAATCTCCCCCTTTTTGGTTCTGGACATAAGAACCTGCTTCTGTTGAATAAAACAGAGCAAACATGATGGAATATCACGTCCATGATTAGGTTATGGAGGGGTGTGACTTCCTGCTTTCTGGCAATTTCTGTCTCTCTCTTGCCATCCAAGCAACCTCACTTTGATGAAGCCAGCTGCCACATGGGAAAGGCCCACACGGCAAGAAACTGAGGGGAATCTCTGTTCAGTAGCCAGTGAGGAACTGAGGCACTCAGAACCATTCGTAACGAATTGAATCCTGCCAACAACCATGTGATTGAGCTAGGAAGCAGATCCTTCCTCAAATGGGCCTTCAATGGAGAACCCAGACTAAGCAAACATCTTCATTATAATTTTGTGATAGACCTTGAAACAATGGACCCCACTAAGCTCTTCCAAAATACCACAGAAACTGAGAAATAATGAAGGAGTATTATTCGAAGCCTCTAAGTCGTGGGGTAATTTTTATGCTGTAATCAATAGCTAATATATCCTCCCATGCACAAACTTGGTATATCTATTCCTCCAATCAATATAGTTAGCATTCAGTTTCATCTCCTTCTTTTAGCAAATAGTCTCATAAAACAATCTGATAGATTTGTTTAAATCAAGGTGTTAATAACTGATAAAGCCAGCCTTACTGCACCCAAGGGATTTGTATTTAATGACGTGGGGGCGGCTTCCTGCATACTCATAACCTAAGACCTAGGGGATTGGTAGAGCTACAAAATGGAGAAATCCCCCAACACCTAGGATTATGTCCTGGCTGACTGGCAACACAGCAGCAACATTCTACAGGGCGCCTGGGTGGCTCACTCTGTTGAGTGTCTGACTCTTGATTTCAGCTCAGGTCACAATCCCACCGCTGTGAGATCGAGCCCTGCGTTGGGCTCCGTGCTGAGCCCGAAGCCTGCTTAAGGTTCTCTCCCTCTGCCCCTCTCCCCTGCTCGTACTCTCTGTCTCAAATCAAAACAAAATAATAATAAAATAAAATAAAATTATAGTGAGTTAGGCCACTAGATATTTTTTTAAGTTTATTTATTTTGGGGGGGAAAGAGCATGGGAGTGGCAGAGAGAGGGGGAGAGAGAGAATCTCACAGTTAATAGCATATCCATTTCCTAATCTCATGACCTAACACTTGGTGCATTACTTAATTAATATCTATAGATTAATTTGCATTTGTTCATTTCAAAAAAAAAAGGCATTTCAAAATTTAAGTGAATTTCACTCTTTCTTGAATGGGGAAGTTTCTTCGGATAAAATACCGTGAGTTGATTATTTCCACAAACCTCTACCTTCATTCTTTTATAATCATAATCCATATTTACTTTGAAAATCACCCCCAGGATGAAATGACTGAGCCCAATTTCAAACAAAACTTTGTATTTGACCTGTATGAACACAGGTTTGGGCAACTTTCCTTAATGGTGTCTCAATTTAACTGCAATTGTATTCCATTTGGAATCTCTCTGGGGTACACGTGGCATTTTGTTAAGACTTCTGGCAGCCAGGTGCTTGTAGTTCAGTTGATAATACATCCTTCTTGATGGAGGAGTTCAGAGAGACTCTGTTTAATTGTACTTTCTGCTGCTTGCTGCTGTGTACAAAAGAGCCAAGTAGGGAAGGTTCATCTTTTCTTCTCTGAGGTGCTAATTTGCATATTTAAACATTCTGTGCATGCTCTCCCAGTAGCTGCTCAGTGGCTAATGTTTAAGCATATATTTGCATTTGAAAAAAAAAGTTGTGAAAAGAAGGAAAATATACATTTGATCAAAGAAATGCTAATGAGAATTTAACAGTGCTTCAACTTTTCCATTCTCGTTCAAAGTGTTGGTATGGCCTCTTGGCTAGAGAACTATGTCTACAGTTCCCAGTTCTGGGGACTTCATGTAGGAAACAACTGAATTCTATGCGCTCCAGAATCTTTATCTAGGAAGTGATCCCTGAGGACTTTGCTGATGGAGGTTTGGTGACCTAATCACCTGGTGACCTAATCCCCTAGCTGTTCCTTTGCTCCTCTAAGCCAAGTGAGTTTTGACTAAGGTAAGAAAGAACCCTCACAGGAAGGGGCAGAAAGAAGAGAGGATTTTCTGCTTCTGTGTTTCGTTTCGTTTAAATTGGGTGGTAGTAATGAGCATTCAAGATTAGACAGTCTTGGTTAGATACTGAAGGCAGCTGTGGACTTCCTATCGTTCAAAGGCCAACCATGTGGTGGTTTCATGAGGTGAACCTTAGGCTGGACTCTAAGCAGAGGCTTCGACCACGCACAGTCTATCTTTCTCATTGATTCTCTGGTAGTCCTTCTCCAAAGATGGCCTCCCAAAATCAGGCCTTCTGGAATTCATGCCTTTGTGTGGTCCTCTGCCACAATCAATCACAATGTATCTGACTTGACTCACTTTAACCAACAGAATGTGGTGGAAGTCAGGCTGACCCTTAATTCCTGGCTGCCTTCACTTTTGTACTTCTGGGAAACCTGAGGTGCCACATAAGAAGTCTAGTACCTCGGTGGAGAGTCCATACGGAAAGACCTTGTGGAGGAGCCAAATAGAGCGCAGAGACCCTGAACTACATAAGGAGAGAGAGAGGTTCAACTATCCTAGCCTTCTGCTCACCCTCTATATGACTCTATTCCCATCTGTAATATGACCACAAGTGCATGAGACATCCTAAATGAGACCAGCAAAAGAGCTGCCCAGCTGAGCCCAGTCGATTCATATGAGAGGTAATAAAAGGGTTATTGCTTTAAATCACTGGTGTTTGGGGTGGTTTGTTACACAGCACTAGCGAACTAAATCAGTGCACCTCTCCCAGGCCTCTTTGCCCGTGTCTCTCCTTCTCAACTCTTTTCTTGCATGTCATGGGGAGGTGAGACATAAGAGACCATTGCTTTGGTTTTTGCCCTAGTTTGTAGGCATTGTACAGCCACCTTTGGCCTTCTTCTGCCCTCCCCCCAAGAATCGTACAGCACTAATTAGCCCACTGCTCTGATACAGCTTATCATAGCTGAATCTATGTGTTTTGGGTTGGGTTTGGTTTTTCTTGTGACTGACTTGGTGCAATGCTTAGAGCTTTGAGGATAAATGCTCTTAAATGCAACCTATTAAAGTCTTTCTTGGACATCAGAGATAAAGTCCAACTCAAACGTGTTTTTGACGGTGCAAAAAGAGAATGAAAAGTAGCTACAAATATTTTCAGTTATTAAGACAAACAGAATTTTTAAGTCTAACCCTCAGCCTGCTTTTAATAGCACTAGCTACCCTTTATCACCTACTGTGTACTCTGGCTTCTATTTATTACTTCTAACCTGTATCCACAATGACCCAGCCATGGGTCTTTGCTTTTTCTTATGCGAACACACCAAGCTCATTCTTCCCTCAAGGTCTTTGTACTAGCCTGTCCTTTGGAGTGAACAGCAGTTAAGGCCAGACCTTTTCCTGGTTGTCCTCTTCTCTTGATTCGAGGTTCAGCTATAATTTCCTCTCTTGCGAGTCGCCTTCCATAGCCACTCTATGTAAATTAACCTCCCCAGCTAGATACTTCCTATCACATTGCTCTAGTTTACATTGTCATTGCACGTATCACTGTCTGAAATTTCCTCAATCAGGGATTTGCCTTTTGTATCGCTTCTTACCAGAGATTGAAACCCATGGGTCACGAATATTGTCTGTCTGATTCTCTGGTCTGTCCCCAGCCACCAGAACGATGCCTGGCATCGATAAAAGAATGAAGGAAGGAAGGAAGGAACTCTTACAACTTACATTCAGGGAAGGTATTATTGTTTTCTTTGTTTGTTTTTTTTTTTTCCAGATGTGGAATTTAGGAGTAAAAGAGCTCATGTAACATGCTCAAGTTTTCTCTCCGTAAAGTAAATTACTTATTTGCTCCTCACCCTATCCTGTTGTCCTTCCAGGGCTTCCCTGCTGTCAAGTTAGCAGATAAACAACTCTGTCAAGGACAATCTTAAAGAGGATCTAGAAAAGGACAGAGATGGGCTGCGCAGTAAACAGCTGCTCTCCTCTGCCAGAATCTCAAAACAAGCTTTAGGAACATTTCTCTGGTGCCTTTTCCCCTACACATTTTAAGAAGTAAATGAGGGCTATGATGTTTAATCCCAAAACATCGCTAGCTCAAATCAATAGGTGTTAAAGGTGTGAGGGACTTATTTAACAAAAAATAAAATGTTGCCCAAAAGTGAAAATTAAGGTTACCTTCTGAGGCTGAAAGTAGGCAGAGCTTAAGAAGATAAGCTGCCCAACGCAGATATTTACAAATGGAAGGCTGAGAAGTTCTGTTAACACCCATATTCCAGGCAGCAAGAACAAGTCACAGCTATACTGCCATATTCAAAGCTATACTATTTAATGGGAGACTGAGGGTCATCTGGGAGTCTGAAAAAAGGAAACATCAGTAATCAGAATTTGTCTCTGTCTTTCTAGTTTTGTGTAAAGAAAAAAACCACCCGGAACAGAGGCTTTGAATAGCTGCTCTGTCTCAGTGCAGATAGACGCATCGTGACGCTTGGCATGAAGTTCTTTCTACTAACTTCCTCTTTAGGGCGCTACATTTTGCAAACAAACTTCTAATTATGATTTGGCTTTTCTACAACGTGACAAAACCGTTCTGGTCTTCTTGTCCACTGTTAACAGTTGTCATTTGCTTTGAAGACAGTGTCTTGAATGCCCGATTAGCCTGAGTCTATATAAGAGAGAATGACCATTCCTAGGTATGTTAAGAGAGCTAGGCTTAGACAACTCAAGGGCGTACTTTCGGACTCTTAACCGTGGAGGCCCACCCAAGTGCAATGCCCATAGTCCTTCCCTGAGCTGCCTCCCTGAATATGTTGATGCTATCACGGTGAAGTTCCATTCCATAACCACAATGCAGGCCTAGAACTGTGTCTATGTGACAACCTACCAGCGTTGGAACAGGGCTGCTCGGAACATTAGGGAAAGAAAACAAAAACAAAAACAAAAACAAAAACACTGAAGACCCGGTGGGAGAGGTAGAGGAGTCAAGGTTAATTTTTTTCTTCCTTTTTTTTTTTTTTTTGATAGAGATTAAATAGAACAAAGAGGAGGATTCTATGTTGTCAATGTAGCCAAATTCTTAAGTGAATCTGAAGACAAAAATTCACATGTGTGAATGTGTTTGATTCAGTGATGTCATAAGCAGCAACAGAGGGAGCAGTGAGACAAAAGGGGCAAGTACAGATCAATTTTTTCGTTGTCATTTTCATTGATCTAAATGCTCCTTTCCTTTTCCAAATAAATGTCCGTGATACTTTTTTGAGCGATCACATCCACCCACTCTTGATTGAAGCATTTCCCCTGGGTGCGACCTTAACGGAGTAAAAACTACAAGCTATCACACAGATCCTCAAAATACAGAATAACTGTGCATCATTAAGAAGTAGCTATACTTACCATGGGTATAGGAACATCTGTGATAAACCAGAAATTAGATTTTCCTTTTAATGCTGTTGGCCTCTTGGAAGAAACAAACAAAATTCTGTATCAGTCCAACAGTTTTTCTGTACCCCATAGTGCTTGCAGGTATGATACCTTATGTCCAAAAAACAAATGTGGTTCTTTCTTTGGTGGTCTTGTTACCAGTAAAGATGGCTCATTTTCAGTTTCTGCATTTTTGTCTTCCTTAGAAGGAGTTTATAGAACCTCCTTAAAACCACTTATTGGATAATACTTAGAAAAGCATATATGAAAATTCACACATCCTATCAGGGTCTATTATCGTCTTAAATGATGTAGCCTCTTGTTTTAATCTTTAAGAGACATTTTTAGCCTTATAGATACTCCTTGGTCCCCAAACCAACTCAAAATCATATTTCTTGATTTCAAAGCAGGGCATCTAACTAAATACAGGTACGTTATAAGGAGATATATATTATCATATATTTAAATATTAACCAGCACACCGTTTTTGTAAATATGTTCTTTCTCATAAATCTTCTAACACTTTTAGCCCAAGACGTGCATTCGTTAATAGGCAGGTACAAATAGGACTTTTGACAAATTGAAGAATTTTCGTCATGTGTTAGTTCTAATGTCATAAATATTTAATAAGTATGGGGTGCTATTAACTTGTCTTACTCTCAATTTTAGAAAATAAATATGTCAGACTGAAGCATGAAGAATAAACGTTCTCCTAAAAACGACATTTTTAATATTTTTCTTATAAGGGATCTACGTTCATACATCGAATAGCAAAACACAATTATAAATATTTGTAGCATGATACTCACAGAAATGGACGTTCACTACCGTTTTCAGGATCTACCGGCATTGATTAAAAGAAGTTTGCATACGCAACTTATTCACATTGCTTTATTTTTGTTATTGTTGTCGGTATTATTCACACACACGAAATATTCAAGTCATCATATCCTTGCATTTAACCAGTGAAAGAGTAATCTGGAAAGAAAACATTTACAAACTGGACACATACCCTGTTTATTTTCTCTGAAAATTGCACTCCATAAAGCAAGTCCATTTTGAAACCTTTCCCAGTATTATACAAAAATATTCTTGTGCAAGTAATAAATTTATCTTTAAACATCCAACTTTTTGAAATTGAAAGCAGTCACACCAAAAGTTAGCATTGTTAATTTTTAATCTAAACATAGAACACTTTGTGCTTGTACAAACGGCTGTTATCATGTGCTCGTATACTCATTACATGGATCTGGCAAATATACTTTGCCATTATGCATGAAATTATGTAAAAAAGTATAATCAGTGCAGAACTTGCCCATTTTTAAACAATGTTCTTTAACCATCCTCATCGGTATTTGTTTATATATAATTTCTTTTTGGAAAAAATTTAAGGCAAGTGCAATCGAAATTACAAAATCACTATCTCTATTGCTAACATATGCAGCATTCATATTGAGTGAGTGATCTCCTCCCCTCTTAAAATGAAAATACAAAATGCTAAGTACGTTACGCTTGCTACAGTTGGTTATGGGACCCTACCTACAAGCCATAGTTAAAACCTTTAGAGATATCAACATCAACGTATACTTCTCTAGTGCTCCACCGGCAGGAACCTCTGCTACCCTCGCCTGTAACATCTTATCCCGTGTCCAGTTTTCTCATGAAAATACCCAGCAAGTTATTCAGCTGCCCATTCTGAAGATGACTGCGAATACAAGTTCACCCCGTGGTGTAGAATACGTAAGGTGCAGCACTCATAAGTTTGTCAGTTGTAACTGTACTTAGTTCTATTGTGTTTCTATCTCACTTCAGGGCTGGCATGGATTCTGTAAAGTAAAAGAAAACTAAAAAAGAAAACGTTAGCGGTAACTGTATTTCTAAAGTCAGGCTTTGCTGAGGACATGTTATTTGCTAAGGATGTAATTTAAATGGAATCTGAAAAAATAAGTTATTTCACAGCCCTGGAAAAATAAAATCGACTAAAAGATAGGAAATCCATGGTAATAACTTTGACGCTTTCACCGGCTTTTCTTATGATAGTTGCTGAGCGCAATACCTTCCATTTTTTATAAATAAATAATTCAGGGCTACCATGTAATGGAAAAGTAGAAAATGGAAACAATCACAGAATTTTTCTGCGAAAAGCAAGAATGAGCTGACTCTCTCCTTTAAGATAAAATGCATGTCCTTAAAGAAAAGTTAGTTGAACAGAAACCTGGGTATTTATTTTTAGCCTGTGCAAAAATGATCACTGAGTAATTTCTTGACGGAGGGCATTATCTTGGGAACTCATATCACTGTTTATTTAATGTCGAGCATGTACTGATTAAGTTTATTTAAACGTATTACAAGTGTGTGTTTTTAATTAGAGTGCACAGACATTATACATGCAGGCACACATGTATGTTAATTTAGCTCACTAAATGCTTCGTGTTGCCAAAGTTGACTGTTTTGAGCTGTCGTCCAGATTGTGTTCTGAAAATAAATCAAACTCGCTTGGTATATTGTCTCTTTGGGCTTAGTGTAGAAATTTAAAAAGGCTGTGTTGCACTCAGTAGGGTTCTACTACTGCTGAATATTATTTTTTGGATCTTCTGGTTTTATAAAACCATAAACTGTAAGAGGTCAGTCCTATAGTGGCCGTGGAAGTCACTAGGATATGGGTGGCAAAGGTTAAAAGAATTCTCCAGAAACTCTACGATACGGCTACTCCACAGTTAATGCATGAGAATATTTTCTCCTAATAGGAGCCATGTCCTTGAGACGTGCGTGAGAATCAGACATCAAATAGGACCTTCGTCTTAAGAAACAGAAGCGACAAACTTCATCACTGGTCATCATTCCTGGTGTAACAAAGGACATAACGGTCAATATTAGTCCAGTGAGATAAATATACGTGGCTGAAAAAATATTGCCAGTATAAATGGTTAAGGTGTGAAATTAAGGACCGACTGAAGTTCATCGTTGTGTAAGTTGTCATGTTGCTGAAATAATGCAAGATGGGGCATTTAACTTATCATCTCACAAAGACTTAACTAAATTTATGGGCACTGCATGGATATAGTCTTAGACTTTACATCATTCACCAGAATAGGGGTCACCAAATAACGTGATTGTAAAGATTTCCCAGTGTTCAATTGTTTTGGACGGTGAGCCAGTAACCTATGCTTGTAACAAATGCTGCGAGTGATTCTTACGCTAAAGGATGGTCAGAAAAGTCTTCATTAGAATTCATCTTTCTGTGAACTCATCGTTAACATGAGGGAAACTAATTGTTCATTAAGTCCAACTAATTTAACACATTTGATGTCGATGCCTTTATTTTCACAATCAATATCTTTGGTAGCCCTAATTTTGCTTTTTTTCTTCCTTAAGAGAAACACAAGTGACAACAGACCTATGTTCTCTAAGAGGAATGTGTTCTTAGTTAACGCTTAACTATTAATTCATTTATTTTTCTTCTATGCTGGGGCATTTTTTGAAGTCATGGATTTCATGAAAAAGTTGGACTCCATTTTTTTACTAGTTCTTTTTTTCCCCCTTCTTTTTGAGATATTCTCAGATGAAGTATAATTGTCTATATGTAGTTCGTTTTTTTTTCCTCAGGACATCTTCATTGTGAGTGCTGGTGGACAAATTGGGAGAGATTGTTAAAAAAGGAAGACCCAGTTTATGGTAACATTTATCCACCGCAAACTTTAATCTTGTATTCCAAAGAGTGACAGCAACTGTAACGACAGAAACAACAAATCCTACAGCTTTGTTTCTCAAAGAGTTGTCTGTAGGCCTTCACATTACAATCACCTGGGAAGCTTGTTAAATAAATAGATTCCGGGCCTCACTCCAGGACTATCAGAGTTAAAGTGGAATTTCCATTTTTAACAAGGCTTCCAGGCAATTCTTCCAAAGCCTAAAATTTGTGACCCACCCGTTCGGCTCCTATAGTTTTCAACTCTGCTGTTTTTATAGAATTACCTAGAGACTTCATTAAAAAGCAAGACAAAAGATAAGAAAACCAAAAAACCCTAGCAACTAACAATGGGGACAAAACCCAGACTGGTTTAATTTGAATCTCTGGGACTCTTTAAATCTTCCCAGGTGATTGTAATTGCACCCAGGTCTGAGAAGTATGACAACAGGCCCTTTGGAAGGACCCTCTGGACAAACGATTTCACCCTTCGCCGAGCCTTTATGTCACAGTATCCAGTGTACCAAAATCGTAATCTCTATTCATACCTTAGAATGTTTAGCAATCCATTTCACCTTTTACTTCGGAAAAGTGTGCTGAGGCCCTTTAAAAAAGGATTTTCTTTCAGATGTCAGATTTCAAGTTCATAATTGTGTCAACAGCTCTTCATTGCCAAGGACAATTAGAGTACTAAGATATCTCCTTGCTTAATTTAAACCAGTCATTTTTATAGGTTTTTGGCATTTTCTTCTACTGTTTGGGGGAAGCTTTCACCTTTTATTCGTTTTTTTTTTCTCCAGAAGTTCAAATCTGACTATCTTAGCAGTTTTTCCTGAATCCAGTCATTCATGAAGCATCTTGATGACTTTTGCCATTTATCATCTTTCCTAGACGGTTACCTATTTTTTTTTATTTGAATCATGTAATTATATGTCATTCTGCCATATAAACAAAACTAGAACAGTACCCCTAAAGTCAAGTTTGATGTATTATGTAGTTTTTTTAATCCTAGCATATATTCAATCAAATACATAACTATTTCAATAATAACCTCCCTCTGTGTACCATCTAAAACCAATTGACAGTTCACTGAGATAAAAATTCCTAATTTAAGCAGACATTGACTAAAATGCTGGTCAAATTTAGATGTTCTCTATTCTCCAGGATTTCACCCTGCCCTCCCCACACACATCAGTATCACTGGGCACGAAACAGTGATTGATCAAGGAATTTGTCTGAATTACTCTTACAGGCCATAGATAAACGCTAAAAATCCCACGTAAGTGATCGGGTTACGACCATTTTAATTCTCTGAATATTTAATCCAGTCTCTGTTTCTGTTTTTCCCATAAACATAGATTTGATATCAATTAGAAATCTTCTAGAAATAAGATGGTCCATGGGTGTCAGTCTTTTAACCACCTGTCAATACTATGAGTGTAATTGAAACTTCCTGAGAATTTAAATGTGTATATGTAAGGTGCACAAATAGTCCCAGATATTCTTCAACTACAGGGTTTTCTCTCCCGATATTTTTAATAATGGGTCAGGTCCTAGTGTTCACAATTTGAAATACAATAGGGGAATTATACACTGAGTCATAATCCGTATAACACTTTACTTTTTCAGTAGAAGTTATTTTTTTTTTCACATTTGAAAAACCCTACTGAGGTAGAAATGACTTTATGAAATTTTAAATATATTAATTACTCTGAAATCCAACCTGAAATAACCTTACGGGGTTTTGACAAATATTCCTTTCCATTTTCATAATGATTTATTTTGGCGTCATCTTTGACAAGTGTTTCTTAAAATGCTGTCCTAAGATAGGAATTCTGCCTAAACAGCCCATTGATTCTAAGAGGTTTATGGTTGTTCACTTATTACGCTTGTGATGTAAAGATTCACCACCATCCCCCTCCCCCCAAAGAAATAAATAATAAGTTTACTTATCTTTAACATAAAATGAAACGTAAGGCCAAAAAACATTTCTCTTTAGGAATGACTGTGCCCTAGAAGCAGGTGCAGACAGAGTAGAAAAATAAGGTGATTAAAGATCTTGGTCACTTTAAAATATTACCTGAGGGGACTTTATTTTAAGGTTGTTATGTGAGTAGTACCTTAAAAAGCAAGGAATAAAATACCTGGGGAGCGAGAAGTAAGGAGGAGAAACAGCATTTCTGTTTCTCCAAGGACGTTATGAAATAGATGAGGGAAAAATGTAGAATTTAACCTTGAAACAATCATTAGTGTGCTAATGACTTTTAAGTGATCAAGTTTGTGATTCAAACCTCTCCATAATCCCGGAGTGAAGAACAGAAGAGGGATTGTACGTGAACTTGATTTTTTAACAAGGTTTTCTTTTTGTTCAGCCACTTGGCCGTGTCTTAAGTCCTTTCTTCACAATCATAATAGGAATTAAGTCTAAGAATTATAAGCTTATAGAGACATAAACAGAGAGGGAAAGAAAAGTTTAACAAGAGTTATCAAATTAACGAAGGTACTTACATATGTTCCAACAACACATTATTTAATTTATTTTCAGCTATAATCAGGTAGAAACCAGAAGAAACATTTGTAGCTTAATAAATAATTTAATTTCTTGAATTTCTATGTAACATATAAATTTATTTTTACAGGATATATAGAGAGCATACTCATAGAGAGCAACAGACTTATGAAACGACTATAAAACACAAATTATAATTCAAGTTTAAAATTTCTCATTTTTACACGTGTATTTGTCTATTTTCCTATTGCTAGTCAAAGCAAAACCAAATATATAGTTGTAAGTATTCTAAGAAAAAAAAAAGAGCGCCTCCATCACCTACGCGTGAGTTACATACATTCTAGATTGTACAAAATCAAAGAGGGTAGGCAAAACTAAAGGGAAACACTATGTAAAATGCACTTTTTACTGACTGTTGAACATATCTGAGAGTGTCTGAGTTTAAAATTTGACTTGAACACCAGCAGAGGAAAATGACTAAATTCACTTTCCTACTTGGGTTCCCTCAAACTCTGAAAATGTAAAAGTTTTTACAATTCAATAGCAGGTTATATGAACATATCTCCACTACTTTGGCGGAAAGAACACACTAAAAATTCTAGTTACCAGGAGCATATGCTGCAAGGAATTTGGACAACGGTCCATGTATCCTAACATAAAGATGTCTTCATCCCAGGTGAGAATTAACCTAAAACACTCACAGCTGATCTCCCCAAATTTAGTCTCTCATTGACTAGTAAGGATAGATCCAAATTACTTTGCCACATGTTCATGCACTATGTAATATGTCATTTTACATTAAATCTTTTTTTTTTTTAATGACCAGCATGCCCTTTGAAACTTAAGGTTATCTGGACTATGAAGATTGAAATTTACACAACATCAATATTACACATAATAGTCTCAAGTTCATGTGCAGTTCTTCGGTTTCTATTCATTTAGTAGTGGAGGGAACACAGTGTAATGATTTAGAGTGATTGCCTTTGTTAAGAAAGAGAATACTTTTCAGGCTTGTGGACCCGGGGGGATGCATCAATGAATGCAGTGAATGGTAGGAAAACAACAATGCCTTACTTCACTAAATACAATGAACAGTTCAGAAAGAGGAGTTTGTCAGTGGACTCAGAGACTACTCAGAGGGACATTTACTAAAGGGCAGGAGGAGAATGTTCTTTTTATATATCTTACTTGTCTGTAATAGAGAGATGTTTTCTATTGTGAGACTGGAAGAAAGAAATGATAGTCGATGGAAGATGAGAACTGAGTCCCTTCTTAGGGCATTTTCTAATGCATGACTGAAGTCTGATGATGAAAAGACACACGAGATTAGGACTGAGATTAACTCATCATCATCGTCATCATCCTCCTCCTTCTCTTTACTCAAACTCAGGTCGTACAGCTCGTTGTGACAGTATCGTCATTATTAAAATAGCACAAACTTTCACCTCACTGCCAGTCCTGAGTAAAAAGCGAAACTAAATCACCACCTCACTTCAGTTGATTTCTTAACATTCATCATATTGCTCCGAAGTCATATCTTAAATCCTGAAACTGGCAAAAGCACAATTGCTGAAAATCAAGCGTATAACCAATTCTAAATCCTGGCACAAGGAAATGAAGTCTCTTTGGAAAAACACGTCAAATGATTGTTTCTTTTACTCCGGTACCGGACTATTTCTTCTTTGTTTTGCTGTGGGAAACATGAGTCAACTCAAATCATAAAGGAGTTTCAAGAAATAAGGCATCATGCCAAGTCACGTTTCACATTCCTCCAAAACTATCTTTTGAGTAACTTAGGAAATGAGTAAACGATCAGAGTAATCGAGCCAATTCTCATTTCTCCGGGCACAAATTACCTGCCGTCCTACCCATTTTGTTCTCACGATAGACCAAGTCTCCCACAAAGTCTGGGCACGTTGGGAGAGGAACTGCCTCCGTTTGTTAAAAGAACGGGAATCATTCCCTGAACTGCCATGAATGAAGGTGAGGAATAGTAGGCATAGCAAAGCTGGCAAGATAGGTGCTTTATGCCAATGACAGTTTCTGAGACTATGCCCTAAATCCAAACATCAATAGCTTTTCAGAAGCCGGATGTCTTTGAGACACACATCCGGGAAAACCCAGTTTTGCACACATTCACCATTTTGTCTGGAATCTCAAGGCCTTCATTATTTCCTTTAATCCTTTTTATGGACTCAAAGTGTCCGTGAACCTAAGTTTAAGGTCTGTTGACAAGGATAATCAAAATTTGGCTATCAACGACTTTCTTTGCTCAGAATAATAAAGTGGGAAGTGCTCAGGATAAAGCGAGAGACAGCTCTGCTTCCATGGACACGCTCCTCCTGTTAGGGAAGTCAGTTGCTTCATCACCTCTTTGTAATGCTGGATGGACTGTTAAAAATGTTGTTCAGTGATAGGGAATACGTGCCCGTAGGTGGGATTTCTAACCCATTTAATAATATTTCACCTTTCCGAATCAACTACGACAAGGATGGGAATGATGGCCGAGGACATTCGGATCAGAGACAGTAAGGGGTTTTCCTCTTCCGTGCCTGCGTATTCTCTTATTCCATTCAGTCATTTCACCTGTGCAACACCGATGGTCTCCTTTGGATCTCACTAAGCTTTCTTCTGAGACTAAGGACAAACTTAAGGTAAATAGAAAAAAAAAGAAGAAATGAAGCACAAGATGCAAAAAAATACTTCTTGGAAAAAGGAGAACTATGGTATCATTCCAGAATCAGAGCATAATTTACAAACATATGAATTCATGTCTTCCTAGAGATGGTGATCTTAATTTACATAAATGGTATCTGTCAAAGTTAATGACTATTCTAGGATAAACAAAACTCAGAGTTTAGGGATTGGCTCTGAGTTAATATTTGCTCTCGTTATAAAATGCTAAATAATAATGAAATAAGGAAGAAGCGTGTCCGATATGGAAGATTAGGTCGATAGGGTTCAAATATATAGATTATGAAGGAAGTAATAAACCAAAAATGGTTGACTCTTGGAACAATCAGGTGTTCAGCTACAGAGATATAGTAGGTTCAGGACTCTTAACTCATCATGTCTTAGATTTATTTCACAGAATTGATCTAAACTTAAATCAGCTGGCTGCAGGAGATACAAATTTCCGCTCTGCTCATAGGAAATCTAAGGAATGAAATACAAATTAAATACTCGAAGATTTGAGCACCAGTATACAGGGTAGGACGCTCATAGGCAGCAAGTAGAGTTTACTTTAAAGAACCAGATGGACTTTGAATCCATAACGTGTCACTCGGAGCCCGAGCAGTGAATGATGAAAAAACAGGCAATATCAAACATCACATGTGTCCAAGTCCAGAAGCCCATTCTCTCCCTCAGCCTGGCTAACATAGTCACACCTTCAACTGTATTTTTACAACTAGGATGTTCTCCTTCCCCACGGTGCCCACCGAAAAAAGAGAAGGATGAAACCTAAGCACTAGGGAAAATACCTTTGTTCTCTTTTTATTGTGAGTTCTAACATAACTTTTATTAAACACAGAGCACGTGAACACATGACAGCATCCTTCAGTTCTCACACGGAGCTGATAGAGGAATACTTGGGAGGAATGTTACTAAAGCCCTAGATAGCTTCTTCTCCATTTGTTTTCTTTTTAAAAAATATGACAAAGCATTAGAGGAAAGAAAAGTTTCTTAAGTTGTGAGAATATCAAATATTACCCATCAATCCCTGAATCATGCTATTCAAAGTGCTTAAATCTACACTAAAAATAGAACAAAAAATGTACTCCCGATGCAGCTAAATTAACACCTATGGATGCCTAAAATATGACTGTGGTCTGATTACTTCCTCTATACACTTCCATCGTGCACTTAAGAAAAATTAAAAAACAAAGAAATCAACCAGGCCATTGCCATGTTTGCAGTTTTCTGAGCACTGGGGGAGTGTGGAATCCAGGCCAGTGAGGTTCACTGGCACCAGTCCCTGACAGGTGTCCATAGTACAGAGGAAACAATGGCCTTCTTGGATTCTGAAAATAACCCAATGTGCAAAGCTGACAAAGTATATGTGTCCTTGCAGCTTCCGTTCTGCTTTGTGAAAAAGTGACACAGGTCCAAGGGGAGCATGGGAATGAAGAACAGATTGGAGAGAAGGACCCTGGGTGACTTGTCAGGGAAATAAACATTTTAAAGCAAATAAAAAGCACTGCACATCCCAAGGCTCCTTTACCTTGTCACACAAATACTGAGACCTTTGCCTTGTTGCAGAATTCTTAGGCTCATCTCATACATTTGCACTTCGATCTTACCCTCCCAAATGAACTCTTTCGAAGTTTACACTTTTTCTTTTCCTTTTTTTTTTTTTTTTTTTTTGTGGCCAACTCACACCTTTAGTATTGCGACCCACACTGTAGAATTGTTTTCTCGTTATATGGTGGTAGGAATAAACCGAACATACGATAGTCACTACACGAGCCCACAGACGATGACTGGAATGGAGGTTTCTACAAGGAGTCACTAAAGTAACGTAGTTCTATATTCGTGTTTTCGGCACATCGATTTTTTTTTTTTGTTAACTAAAAGCTACGTAGGTAATATTTCCCTTTAACAATTCCACCCTCTGCAAGTTCCTTGATGATTGATTTTGCATTATCTTCACCATGAATATTGTATTAGCTGCTTATGCCATTGGTTTCAAACATAAAGCTAAACGGTAAGGGATGAATTTCTTGGGAGCATCAGCTTTCTGTTTCTGAAAGATAGAATTACACAGTTAAAATAAAACTAATTATTTATACAGTAAAATTATTTTAAACACTTTCTCATCTAATTTAAAAACTATTTTGCGTAAATAATGTTTATTTTGAAAATATCGATTTCTGTTGGTACTCATATGCTTGACCTCCTGAGTTCTTCTATAAACACTTCGATAGTAATAAGCGTTGCTTATGTTCACAAACTGAAACCGAACACTTGATTCTGAATGTAGCATTAAAAATTAAATACAGTGAATTAACATTTAAATACAAGGGGACCCCATAATAAGTTTCACAGATCTGTTCTCTTTAGAAAATAACATTTTGTATCATACAAGGTGACAAAACATATTTGATGACACATCCTGTCCTTCCCTTTGGTTTGGAAGCCTTCAATGTAAATTTCATTTCGACTGGTGTTGATTCACCCTTTTGAGTTAACTTGCCTGGCATTTGCACATAATCTCATTTGCAGAAAAATTATAGAGGGAAAAGAGGAAGTAGAATATTAAACAAAAACAGCCACAAACACATTCATGCCTTTCCAGGAAGTGATCAAATATAGGGCTTGATTTTTTTTTGTTTTTTTTTTTTGTTTTTTTGTGTGTTTTTTTGTTTTTTGTTTCTTTTGTTTTGTTGTGTGTGTGTTTTATATATATATATATATATTTATATAAGGGTACATCAACTCATTTAAAAACAGAAACAACACTCTCTCCCCCATTTTCATGCCCTTGATCTTCTCTTCTGAGCGCTCTGTAGTGGTCACTGTCAAGTGACTAGCACACTTCTGGGTCTGGAGTGTATTCTGACGAGCAGTGAATTAAACGTTAAGACAGTTAGACCCACCCCCACCCCTCCTCAGAGTTTACACATCATGCCGCCATTAGAAGGGTAGAGGTGGGGAATGAGGTGGGACAAGGAAGAGATTCAGGGCTCTGATCGGCGGGGCCCTCCTGTGAGTGAGTGTTCTTCTTATCTTTTTTTTTTGTTTTCCCCAAATGGCAAGGCCCGCATTCGTTGCACTGCTCTCCGGAGGCCCACACGGCCCTGCTGATCCCAGGCAGAACCCAAGAGAGGATCCGGTGCTCCTTGTCCCATCGGATAGATTTGTCCAAGCACCCCAAGGAAATGTTAAAAGCAAAAGAAAAGCAAGGAAAGAAAATAAAACCCATTCTAAAACTAAACTAATGAAGCAAAAAAGGGTTTTCTATCTATACATAAGTCTCTTCTTTAAAAAAATGTAAATTTACAAATTCCAATGACATATAAAACAAAGTCAAAAAATGTAATGATAAGAGACATGGTAAAACAGGAAGACACTGATGCTACAAAGAAATTGCCAAAAACATATGTACAAGACCCTGTTTTTCCTCGTGTTCTAGAGATTGTAATGCATGTTTTTAACAGCAGCAGTCGAGGATTTAGTTCCAGGCACTGGACTGCAGACTCCACTCAAGCTCCCAGGGACGGGGTGTCCCTTGCTTTTCTGTCACCAAATCACACTGGATATACTGGTCTCCCTTGGCAACAGCGGCAGGATGGCACTGTTTGTGTGGGCCTCATCTGGATTCTGCTCCCTGCTCGATTTTGTCTGTGGCCGCTGCCCGTTGATGAGTGTCATAGGGATGTTACAATAGGTATGCTGATTTCCTATGGAGGTAAGAGGCAGGGTGCCGGTAGGAGGTACGTCATACTCGTAGCTTCGGTAGTAGTGTTTCTGACGCATTTGTGAATGGTACGTGTTGTGAAAGGTGGAACGGAGATCTGGGTGGGCAGTGGCTAGAGCTGTGGAGGTGGCCGCGGCCATGGAAATGGCCGAGACAGTCTGCAGCTCCCCAAAAGGCCCCTGCTCGCTAACATCTAAAGCCTGCTCGTGTGTAATGGGTTCTATCCTCTTAAAAGGCATTTCATATTGTAAACGTTTCCAGAACTTAGAGTTCAACTTGTTGCATTTTGGTCCGTGCCATTTAATAACCGTCAGGAGCTTGATGGTGTGCTTGAGGGCTTCCACCTCCTGGTAGTTCATAATCCCTCGTAGTTCACTGCATTCGATGAGTATCACTTTGATTTCTCCAGTTACCAGCATGTTTCGAAGTCTGGTCTCCAGCTCAAAGATGCTCCAGCCCCTTCTGACTACGTAGTTTGGGGTCATGACAATAATCAGCCTCTTGCTTTGATCTACACACCTCGCCACGTCTTCAATGTAGGCTATAAAAGAGAGAAGAGTTTATCGGAATGAGTGCCTCAAACACCTGGCCCCGAAGGCCCCAGTAGCTTCTCTCTCACACATTAAATGAGAATTGTTGCTCGGTGGGTAATACCTTGAGAAGATGACAATGGCCAATGACCACGCTGAATAGAGTGCGGGCTTTGCTTTTCTCAATGTTGGAAATATTTTTCCGAGTTACAAATCTCCCATTTGTGTCTTTAAGTGTCAAGGCTCATAAAATGAGATGCTTTACAGAACAATGAAAGTGGCTCCTCAGGGGTGTCAAAAATTAAGTTTCATATGAATACATAATGACATTTCTTTCTTGAGACACTGATAGACACAGTTTTTGATGTAGAGAACCAAAAGTTAAAATTCTGCCTAAAAAATGATGATACACAGACAGACCAAGAATATGCACACTCTCAACTGAAAACATTAACTTACTTCCAGTTGGGATTAAATCTCTGTCTGGTATAAACAACTTATATCCGTAATGCTTTTCAAGCATGTCAGGTAGGATTTCAAGAGCAAAGCGTTCTTCTTCTCCAGTCTCTTGATTCCACTGGTCAGGATCCACTTTGGTGTATGATAAATAGGCATCATAATCTTTATTGTCTGTCAAAAACATTACAGAGTAAAGTTGAAGGCACTACATTCCACAGAAAACAACAGGACATGAAAACATTCAAGTCTTTTCAAAAACATCTCTAAATGTTCTGCTTCGGGGAGACCAAAGACGGAAGTCTATTCATTTCCAATAAGAAGTCAATAACGCCAAATATTCTGGAACTAATTTGGAGGTTACAAACTCACATTTTTATTTTTGTTGTTGTTGTTGTGAGGACAGTAGTAAAAACAAAATCAACAACAAGAGCAATGAAATGTTAACTTCGGACATTTTTGATGCATGGATGATGGAGCATCTTGACTGCCTATAAAAGGCACATAACTGAGTACTATGCTCTTACTCTAAATAATTGTACATTCAACTAATCCTGCCTTTGGCCATTTTACTCTGTTGAGAAAAAGAAAACTGCACCTGGCTTGACCATAGAGGAATGATATTTTGATGGTGGGTACTGTATTGATTTTCTGTTGGGGAGAAAATAAAAGCTTGGAATTATTAATTTTCTACTGGGAGCCAGTTCTTGGATTTGGGGAATGAGAATGTTATTATACTGAATTAGTTTAGAAAGCCATATTTTTTTGCTGATCTCTGTTTATCTCACACGTAAAATATTGCCAGATATTTTTTATTATTTGACGATAAGAATAAAAAATAATTACAATATAAGTGAATGAAACTTAGTTCTCAAATCTGTTTCTTTCCTCATTCTTTCCCCTTTTTTACATGGAAACTCTTTAAATATTTGATGACTACTATCATGCATTATCTTTATCTTAATTGTTTAACATTAAACATCCCAAATTTCATATTGGTTGTTTCTAATTAAAATAAGTCACTTCTCTTCTGGACAGTCTTTCATTCATCAGTTGCCTTTTCAGAACGTGATTATCCAGATTCATAATTCACCTCAATTCTAAATACTATCAGTATGTTGAGCTTACCAAATATCAATATCCTTAGCTCTCTTTTGTACTTCCCTGATGATTGTCAGCGTATTACTCAGTTATCAGATCAAGTTGAATCGAAACATTCCTAAATTTCAGAACAAAATGAGCTTTGTATTTGGCCCAGAAAATTTAAAACGTTGGGGCTATAAAACATCAAAGATAGATGGACATCCTTGACCATTGCTCTGGGTGGCTTTGAGACACTCCTTTTGACTTGGTGACACTATAGCTCACTTTCAGAGATTCATATGGGTGTGTTCATTTCAGTAGTCTGACAGTCCTGAGCCAGCTAGAAGTCATTCTATAAGTAAAACTTGTCAGGGCAAACTCAGAAAACTGTTAACTGTATCTGAAGTTAAAACAGGTATGTAAGAAACTAACAACTCCACTATGGGATACCTGAATGAAAATCTTTAGATATAGAAGACTTTTTAAAAAAAATAAAGCAGGTTTCAGGTTGGAAAAAAGTCTAGAAAATAGCAATCATCCAAACATGCCATATTTTGATACTTGGTATTTTCTTTATTCTTCAACCAGGAAATAGCTCTATGTATTATAAATAAAATTCCATTTTCACCAAAAGTAATAATTATATTTGCTATAGCATGTCAATGTAAACAGTTTAGTTGAATAAGAAATCATAGAAAATAGCACATAGTAAAGCTAGTATGTAATACCAGTTAATATTTAATTAAAATTTCCATGCATTAGATATTCACAAGCCATATCTATGAGACATAAGTCTTTCTTTACAATATTAATCGGTAGCTTCCAATCTAGTAGGCGATGTAGACAGCTCAATGGTTTATTTCTAGGGGACAAACATGTTGCTAAGAGTAGTAAAGGGGTCATGGCCCAAAGGGAGTGTTCCTTAAACCAGACTGTGGATGGGAGAATGATTTCATGCATATACTATTTTTTTCTTAGAAGTTGTTCTCTTCCAGTTTGCTACAAGGCACTGTAACATGTTGAAGTTTGCCCAATTCTGGGGAGCTTAATGACTAGATCCTCATTCCTAGCCCTTTACCTTCTTTAAGGTTAAAAATACTTGAAAATCAGGGGCACCTGGGGAGCTCAATATGATAACTGACCAACTCTTGATTTTGGCTCAGGTCATGATCTCATGGTGGGCAGATCAAGCTCTGGCTTGGGCTCAGCACTGGCCGCGGAGCCTGCCTAAGATTGTCTCCCTCTCCTTCTGCCCCTCCCTTGCTTGCTTGAGTGCGGCACATGTTCTCTCTCTCAAACTGAGGGTTGCTGGAGGCGTGTTGGGTGAGGGGATGGGCTAAATGGATGATGGGCATTAAGGAGGGCACTTGGTGGGATGAGCACTGGGTGTCATACATAAGTGATGTGTCACTAAATTCTACCCTTTTAAAAAAATTTTTTTATTTATTTTGAGGGAGAGAGGGTGCAAGCAGCGTATTGGCAGAGAGATATGGGAGAGAGAGAGTCCCAGGCAGGCTCCACACTGCGAGCGCAGAGCCTGATGTGGAGCTCGAACCCATGAGCTGTGAGCTCATGACCTGAGCTGAAACCAAGAGGCAGACACTTAACCAACTGAGCCACTCAAGTGCCCCTGAATCACTAAATTCTACTCTCGAAATCACTGTCACACTATATGTCAACTAACTGGGATTTATTTTTTTTTAACATTTTTTTATTTTTTGGAGGGCGCCTGGGTGGCTCAGTTAGTTGAGTGTCCGACTTCAGCTCAGGTCATGATCTCACAGTCAGTGAGTTCGAGCACCCTGCCTGTGCTGACAGCTCAGAGCCTGGAGCCTGCTTTGGATTCTGTCACCCTCTCTCTCTGCCCCTTCCCGGCCCACACTCTGTTCTCTCTGTCTCTCAAAAATGAATAAATGTTAGAATTTTTTTTTAAAAGAATATATTTTTTATTTTTTTAATGTTTATTTATTTTTAATGTTCATTTATTTTTGAGAGAGAAAGAGAGAGAGTGGGGGAGGGGTAGAGAGAGAGGGAGACAAAGAATCTGAGGCAGGCTCCAGGCTTTGAGCTGTCATCACAGAGCCCGATGCGGAGCTTGAACTCACAAACCGTGAGATCATGACCTGAGCCGAAGTCGGACACTTAACTGACTGAGCCACCCAGGTGCCCCAACTAACTTGGATTTAAATAAACTTAAAAAGTAAAAAAAAAAAAAAAAAAAAAAAAAAGGACAAAAAATTGAAAATCATATCAACATGAACACCAATAAGAACAGAGCACTCAGAAGAGATGAAAACAACTGGTCCAATGATACTGGTAAGTTCCAGCTTGATATCACTGTTGCTTACACGATACTGTTTCCCTGCCTCTTCCATGGACATTGCTCTTACAACTCATAAATGCTGTTGTTCCTCAAGATGTTTTCTGTGACCTGCTTCATTTGTCTCTCAGCCTACTTTCCCTTAAAAATCTCCTTTCCTGGAGCTGCTGGGTGGCTCAGTCAGTTAAGCATCTGAGTTTGGCTCAGGTCATGATCTCATGGTTCATGAGTTCAAGCCTGGAGTGGGGCTCTGTGCTGACAGCTCAGAGGGGATTCTGTGTCTCCCTCTCCCTCTGCCTCTCTCCCCTGCTCACTCTCTTTCTCTCAAAAATAAATAAATATGAAAAAAATTTTAAATCTCTTTTCCTCCTTTGACATCAATAATCACATCTATAGATAATTCCCTAATTTAGATGTACAGTCCTGTTTTCCTTCTCAAGAACTAGCTACTATACCCCACTTTCACCTGTAACCTGGACCCCTTAATCTGGATGCTGACAACATAACATGCTTCTGATCTCATGCTCTGTTCTTCACCTTTTATTTCACTGTAAGGTTAATAACATTACCATCTTACTTCTTTATTCTCCAAATGTCAGATGTATGTTCCGCTTATCCTTTTTAATTACTGATAATATCATAGGCATTCATTGGTAAAAGTCCTTTGGATTCTATTTCCAACCCAGGTTGGGTCCTACTCATTTCTTAGCTGTTATAATTCTATTTTAGTAGGTCTTCCTTCTGTTTCTTTCTCCTTCTGGCCCATTCCACATACAGTTGTAAAATTTATCTTTCCAAATATCACCACTGATTATGTTTATAGTATCTTGGAAAATATTTATGGCTTCTCATTGCCAAAAACCAGCAGCCAGATCTGTAGTGAATTTCTTTTGAATTTGAGTCTGACATCTTTGACTTGGAGGTGATCTCTTTTCTCATGTATGATATTATTGTGCTCACATCTCTTCTTTTTTCTTTGACTACAATATCCTTGACTGACATATGCCACTAGGGCTTAGTAGATGCTCAAACCGAGCGTGTTAATTAAATAAACGAATAATCTTTCATTTGGGTATCACATGACTTCTATCTTAATAGCCAGTGTGGGGAGTTTCTCAAGACCTGGACTGTTTCCTAGGAGAGGTGGCTTTGGAGATATACACTCCATGCTGCCTGGACTCCTCAAGGAATTACTAGAAGCTGTGGGGTCAGCATTTAGCAAGGTTCCTTTGGAATAGTCTTAAACTGTAGTTGCTCACTGTGGCTCCACAGAAGACTTTAGAGTCCTTGTAAACTCCTCTGAAAAAGTGGTTGTCAGACTTGAGTATGAATGACTACAATTTGGAGGGCTTGGTAAATATGGATTGCTGGGCCCTACCTTCAGAGTGTTCCATTCAATATTTCTAGAATAAGTCCTGAGAATTTGCATTTATAGCAAGCTCTCAGGTGATGCTGCTGCTGGTCCAGGGACCACACTTTGAGGAACTCTGCTCTAGGACAGGATGTAGACATCCAGAGGGCTCAAAGGTATCAAAGAACTGCAGTCAGCTGACGGTAACTGACCAGAGAACAACAAAAACTAAACACTGCAGCATTGGGTCCATCGTAAATGGGGCAAATACTTACAGGGGATGTACTCTAAACAAAAAAGCTGAAGCTCCACACTTCCATCAAAAAGAAAATAGATTCTTGCCTAGAATAATATATATATTAACCATATTAAGCCTAAATAAACCTCAGGAATTGGTACTAAAGCCTCAGTCACTTTTCTATCTTTTTATGTCATCTGGACAAATTTATAGTAGTTAACCTAATATCTCTCAGGTCAAAAGAAGTTGCTCACATGCAGATAATCTTGGTAGGAAACGTGGCCCAAAAGCCCCTTCCGAAAATCTGCATCTTCAAATCAACGGCACACTTGATTGATATCTAATTCCTCTCTTTCCCCAGAGTCGATGTCAGAGCAGTAATGGGCTAAGCATTTATTTACTACCAGAAGCAAACTCCTGATTTGAAAGTTACCAGACTGCAAACGTCGTGCCAGATGCCATACTAAATTCAGCAGTGTGTTCTGACTCAAAATCATTTATATTGTACGGTTTCTTCTGTTCTCCCAATTACCAGACAAATATGAATCTTGGGTAACATGTCTTCAATTTTGTTTAATATCTGTAAGCACATAAACTGGCTAGTCTTTATGTGTCTGAGCTTTATGTGATTGGAGAAACTTCGAAAAACTGACATTTTTATAACCATAGGAAGAACAAAATTATGCTAAGGTTTTTAAAGAAAAGGTCTGTGATATTTTCAATTCAACATAAGTTTATAAATAGCTTAAAAATGGTTAATCATAAGAGGGTACTGCAAGAGTATATTTCTTATTCTAAACTTTATTCTTTAAATTTTATTTTCTGTAATTGAAACCTGCGACTGGAATTCTGTTCACTGCAGAGATGGAAAACAGCTGGTGTACGTACTCTTTGCAATAGTTTGCACAAATTCAAATACAGTCATTGATTTACTCTTCCCATGACTTTGAAGCGATTCTGATTGCAATATTCAACAACAAAAAAAAAAACGAACGACAGGAATGACATCAGCAAAACGGACAAAGAAAACATCCATGCATAAATCCCCTCAGCCATGGTCCAGGGCAAGTCCTGCTCACCCAGGGACCTGGTGGGAGTCACATCTGTCCACACCATGGTAAAAGGGCCACTGACTAAAGACCCAACTATGCACCCTGAAACAATTATCCAAGCACTGCCCTGCTGAGCAGGATCCTAGAGGCAGGTCCATACGCCCAGGTGCCAAAGAAGATCCTAGCCCACCCGAGCCCCTGGTAACAAGCTTTCCAAACATGGACCCTGCTGCAGACCCAGCAAGAGCCTCAAAACTGGCTCCAACTTAGCATGGCTGCAACTCTGGAGGTAATCCCACTGGCTTGGGGAACAGATCGGAGAAGGATTTCACCTGCTGAAATCATTCTGTAAAGACTACAACAGGTATTTGTTCCTTCAAATGCACAGACATCAATGCAAGGGTACATAGATCATGAAGAATCAGGAACTAATGAAGTTCCATTAACCAACCCCAAAGAAATGGAGATCTACAATCTGTTTGACAGAGAATTCAAAATAATCATCCTAAAGAAACTGAACTGTCGAAATCTTTCAGGACAGGAGGGAATGGGGTAAAAAATTCAGAGCGATGAAAGTTAAAAACGTCAACCAAGAATACAAGAATGCTATATCAGAAAAGTAGTTCTTCAAAATTAAGGAGAGAGAAAGTCATTCCCAGACAAACAAAAGCTAAGGGAGTTCATCACCACTAGACCAGCCTTACAAGAAATGCCAAAAGAAGTTTTTTGAGTTGAAATAAAAGGACATTAAGAACGTGAAAACCTAAAAATATAAAACTCAATGGTATAAGCGAATATATAGTCAAATCCAGAACACCCTAATACTGTAATGGCGGTGTAAATCACATACATTGACTAATCTTTTTTATTTGTCACATTTATTTATTTTTGAGAGGCAGAGAGAGACAGAGCACAAGTCAGGGAGGGACAGAGAGAGAAGGAGACAAAGAATCTGAGGCAGGCTCCAGGCTTTGAGCTGTCATCACAGAGCCCGACGCAGGGCTTGAACCCACGAACCATGGCATCATGACCTGAGTTGAAGTCAGACGTTTCACTGACTGAGCCACCCAGGTACCCCATATATTGACTAATCTTAATGTGTCTGAGCTTTACACGACTGGAGAAACTTTGAAAAACTGATAAAAAAAAATCACTTATATCTCTAGTATAAAAGGTCACGAAAAGAATATTAAAAATAACTATAATTATTTGTTCTAGTTCAGTGAAAAATACTATTTTTTTATGTTTCTTTTATTGTTGAGAGAGAGAGACACAGAGAGACAGAAAGGGAATAAGTGGGGGAGAGGCAGAGAGAAAAGGGGACAGAGTTTCTGAAGCAGGCTCTGTGCTGACAGCAACAAGCCTGATGTGGGCCTCAAACTCACAAACCATGAGCTGAGCTGAAGTCGAACTCTCAACTAAGCCACCAAAGTGCCCCTATTGGCATTTTGATAGGGATTGCATTAATTCTGTAGATTGCTTTGGGCACTATGGACATTTCAGCAATATTTTCTCTTCCAATCCATGAGCATGGAATGTGTTTCCATTTGTTTGTTGTCTTCAACTTGTTTCACCAGTGTTTCATAGTTTTCTGAGTACAGTCTTTCACCTGCTTAGTTAAGTTTATTCCTAGGTAAGTTTATTCTTTTTGGTACAGCTGTAAATGGGACTGCTTTCTTTATTTCTCTTTCTGTTGCTTCATTACTGGCGAATAGAAATGCAGTAGGACAAATAATCTAAAATTTGAACGGAACAACAAAAGAACCTTGAATAGCCAAAAGAATCTTGAACAAAAAAACAACCAAACAAAGGTAGAGGTATCACAGTTCCAGATTTCAAGTTATACTGTAAAGCTGTAGTGATCAAAACTGTATGGTACTGGCACAAAACTAGACATATAGATCAATGGAACAGGACAGAATGCCCCCAAACAAACCCATGACTATATGGTCAATTAATCTTCAACAAAAGAGGCAAGAATATGCAGCGGGGAAGACAGCCTCTTCAACAAATGGTGCTGGGAAAACTGGACAGCGAAATGTAAAACAATGAAACTGGACGACTTTCGTACACCATACACAAAAGTAAACTCGAAATGGATGGAAGACCTAAATGTGAGACCTAAAAGCATAAAAATCCTAGAAGAGAGCATAGGCAGTAATTTCTCTGACATCAGCTGTCGCAACATTTTTCTAGATATATCTCCTAAGGCAAGGGAAATAAAAGCAAAAATAAATTATTGGGACTACATCAAAATAAAAACTTAGGCACAGTAACAGAAACAATCAACAAACCTAAATGGCACCCTACAAAATGGGAAAAGATATTTGCAAATGGTGTGTCTGATAAAGGGTTAGTATCCAAAATGTATAAAGAGCTTACACATCTCAATGCCCCCCAAAACAAATAATCCAATTAAAACATGGGCAGAAGACATGAACGGACATTACTCCAAAGAAGACATCCAGAAGACTAAAAGACACATGACCAGATGCTTGATATCACTCATCATCAGGGAAATGCAAATCAAAACTATCATGAGATATCACCTCACACCGGTAAGAATGGTTAAAATAAAAAACACAAGAAACAACAAGTGTTGGTGAGGATGGGGAGAAAGGGGAACGCTCTTGCACTGTTGGTGGGAATGCAAACTGGTGTAGCCACCATGCAAACAGTATGGAGTTTCCTCAAAAATTTAAAAACAGGACTACTCTGTGACATAGCAATTGCACAACTGGGTATTTACCCAAAGAATACGAAAACATGAATTTGAAAGGATATACACACCCATATGTTTATTGCAGCATTATTTACAATAGCCAAATTATGGAAGCAGCCCAAGTCTCCATTGATAGATGAATGGACAAAGATGTGGTGTATATATGTATATATGTATATATATATATACATATATATATATATATGTATATATGTATATATATATATACATATATATATATGTATATATATATACACACATACATATATATACACATATATATACATATGTGTATATATATGTATGTATATATGTGTATATATATATATATAATGGAGTATATACATGAATTTGAAAGGATATACACACCCATATGTTTATTGCAGCATTATTTACAATAGCCAAATTATGGAAGCAGCCCAAGTCTCCATTGATAGATGAATGGACAAAGATGTGGTGTATATATATATATATATATATATATATATATATATATGTATATATATATACACACATACATATATATACACATATATATACATATGTGTATATATATGTATGTATATATGTGTATATATATATATATAATGGAGTATTATTCAGTCATAAAAAAGAATGAAATGTCACGTGCAACAACATGGGTGGAACTACAGAGCATTATGCTAAGCAAAATAAGTCAGGTAGAGAAAGATAAATACCATATGATTCACTCATATGTGGAAGTTAAGAAACAAAACAAATGGACAAAGGGAAAAGAAAAGAGACAGACAACCAAGAAACAGGCTCTTAAGTATAGAGAACAAATTGATGGTTACCAGAGGGGAGGTGGATGGGGGATGGATGAAATAGGCAAAGGGGATTAAGAGTACACACACACACACACACACACACACACACACACACATATATATATATATATATATATATATATATATATATATATATAATTTTTATTTATTTTTGGGGGGGCAGAGAGGGAGAGAGAGAGAGGGAGACACAGAATCCAAAGCAGGCTCCAGGCTCTGAGTTGTCAGCACAGAGCCCAACGTGGGGCTCGAACTCAGGAACCGCAAGATCATGACCTGAGCCAAAGTTGGACCACTTAACTAACTGAGCCACCCAGGAGCCCTGAGAATACACATATCTTTTAAAAAAAATTTTTTTTAATGTTTATTTAGTATTGAGGGAGAGAGAGACAGAACCCGAATGGGGGAAGGGGCAGAGAGAGAGGGAGACACAGAATCTGAAGCAGGCTCCAGGCTCTGAGCTGTCAGCACAGAGCCCGACTGCGGGGCTGGAGCCCATGAACCACGAGGTTGTGACCTGAGCTGAAGTCCGACGCTTAACCGACTGACCAACTTAGGTTCCCCAGCATAGTTTTTAAAAAGACCTTCTTTGTGTTCCTATGATTTCAGGTTGCACAGCCAAGCCCCTCCCCCTTCTGGACCTAAAGGTGTCACCTGTGTGGGTCGTGCTGGACGGGGGACCCTGCCTCCTGCAGGTGCTCAGCAGGAAATCAACCAGAGGCCTGCAAGCAGCCTGGACTTTCACAGCCAGGAGGGAGGGAAGGGCCCTCATAGGACACGGAGGGCCCGGGTCAGCAGGGACTCCCTGCTCCTCTAGCAGTGAGATCATGACCTCAGCTGAAGTCGGATGCTCAACCAACTGAGCCACCCAGGTGCCCTGAGACTACACATATCTTGATGAGCACTGAGCAATACGTGGAATTATGGAATCAGTATATTGTACGCCTGACACTAATATAACACTATATGTTAGCTACACTGGAATTAAAATAAAATTAAAAATAACAACTATAGCTACAATAATGTATGAATGGATAGACGATATAAAAATATGTAAAGTATGACAACAACAGCATAAATAGGAAAGCAAAAGTATAGACTCTTTTTTAAGTTTATTTATTTATTTTGAGAGACAGAGAGAGAGAGAAAGAAGAGAGTGAGTGAGTGGGGGAGGGGTAGAGAGATGGTAAGAGAGAGAATCCCAAGCAGGCTCAGTGCTGTCAGAGCAGAGTCCAATGCAAGGCTTGAACTCATGACTGTGAGATCATGACTTGAGCCAAAACCGAGTCTGATGCTTAACTGACTAAGCTACCCAAGGGGCCCATCTGTAAACTTTTTGTATGCAATTGAAGGTAAGTTGTTATCAATCTAAAATAGTCTGTTAGCAGTGCCTGGGTGGCTCAGTTGGTTAGGTGTCTGACTTTGGCTCAGGTCATGATCTTGGCAGTTCATGAGTTCAAGCCCTGTGTTGGGCTCTGTGCTGACAGTTTGGAGCCTGGAGCCTGCTTCAGATTCTACGTCTCCCTCTTTCTCTTCCCCTTCCCTGCTCATGTTCTGTCTCTCTTTCTCAAATAAATAAATAAATAAACAAACATTAAAAATTAATTAATTAATTAAAAAGTCTGTTATATCTATTAGATGTTTCATGTAAACTCATGGTATCCACAAAGAAGAAACCTCCAGTAGCTACACAGAAGTTAAAGAGAAAGGAATTAAAGCATATGAGTTAAAAAAAAATCACAACAGAAGACAGCAAGAGAGGAAGAAGAAAAAGGAACAACAACAAAAAACAAACAGAAAATAACTAACAAAGTGGCAATAGTAAATCCTTACCTATCAATAATCAATGTAAACGAAAATGGACTAAACTCTCCAAACAATAAAGAGTGGCTGAAGAGATAAAAAAAATAAGATCCAACAATATGCTGCTTCCAAGACTCACTTTATCTTTAAAGGCACACATAAGCTGAAAGTGGAGGAATAAAAAGAGATATTCCTGGAAATAGTAACTAAATATAGGAGTGGCTATATTTATACCAGATAAAATAGATTTACAATGAAAATAGTCACAAGGGATAAAGGTCACTCTATACTATATTGTGATAAAGGGGTCAGTTCTTCAAGAGGATGTAACAACTGTAAATGTATATGTACCCGATATTGGAGTACCTAGATATTTCATGCAAATATTAATTGAACTGAACAGCAATACAATAATATTAGCAGATTTCAGTAGCTCACTTTCAATATTGGATAGATCATTGAGATAAAAATTAATAAAGAAACAGTAGATTTGAAGAACACTATAGACCAAATGGACCTAACAGATATATAAAGAACATCCAGCCAAGAGTAGCAAAACATGCATTCTTCTCAAGCATGAATCAATATTCTTGAGGATAGATCATATGTTGGGCCACAAAATCATATTAGGTATCTTTTCTGACCACAATGATATGTGACTAGAAATTAATAACAGGGGAATATGGAAAATTCACAAATATGTGGATATTACATATCACACTCTCGAATAAGTGATGGGTTAAAGAAGAAAGAAAAAGGGAAATCAGAAAATATCTTGAGACAAACAAAAATGGAAACACAACATAACAAAATTATGAGATGAATCAAAGCAGTTCTAAGAGGAAAATTTACAGTGATAAATGCCTGCATCTGGGAGAAAAGAATGATCTCAAATATACACTCTAACTTCATACTACAAGGAATTAGAAAAAAAAAGAACAATCTGAGCCCAAAGTTAGTACAAGACAGAAATAATAAAGATAGAGCAGAAATAAGTAAAATACAGAATAAAGAGACAATAGAAAAAAATCAATGAAATGAAAAGTTGGGTTTCTGAAAAGACAAACAATATTGACAATCTTAAGCTAGAGTAACCAAGAGAAAAAAGAGAAACTAAATAAATACAATTATAAATGAGAGAGGAGACATAATAATTGGGACCAAAGAAATACAAAGGATGATTGGATAACCAAGAAGAAACAGATAAATTCCTAGAAACATACAACCTCCCAAGACTGAACTTTGAAGAAATGGAAAATCTGAACGGACCAATAACTAAGGAGATTGGAGGAATAATAAAAAACCTGTCAACAAAGACAAGCTTAAGACCAAATGGTTTCACTGGTGAATTCTACCAGATACTTAAAGAAGAATTAATGCCAATCCTTCTCAAATTCTTCCAAAGTATTGAAGAGGAGGGAAAATTCCTAAATTCATTTTATAAGGCAATATTACCTTGATACCAAAGCCAGATAAGAATACTACAAGAAAACTACAAGCCAATATTTCTGATGAATATAGATATAAAAATTCTCAACAAAATACTAGCAAATGAAATTAGGCAGCACTTCAAAAGGATAATACAACATGGTCAAATGGGATTTATTCCTAGGATACAAGGATAGATCAATATATGCAGATAAATAAACATGATATTCCACATTAATAGGATGATGGATACAAAATTAATGATCCTATCAATAGATTCAGAAAAAGGTTGACAAAAAATTTATAATTTCATTGTAAAAGCTTTCAGCAAATTGAGTATAGAAGGACCATATCTCAACACAGTAAAGACCATATATGACAAACACACAGCTAAGATCATATTCAATGGAGAGAAGGTGAAGGCTTTCTCTCTAAACTCAAGAACAAGGTAAGGATGTTCACTCTCACCACTCTTATTCAATATAGTACTGGAAGTCCTAGCTAGAGTAATTAAGCAAAGAAATAAAAGGCACCTACATAGGAAAGAAAGAAGTAAAATTTTCTCTTTGCAAATGTTATGACTTTACATATAATAAGACCTAAAGACTCCACCAAAAATCTGTTAGATCTACTAAACAAACACAGCAAAATTTTAGGATACAAAGTCAACATATAAAAATCTGTTATATTTTTATATTATAACAACAAGTTATCCAGAAAAAAAAGAAAGAAAATAATCCCATTTACAGTAGCATCAAAAATAATAAAATACTGAGGAATAGATTCAACCAAACGGTAAAGATCTATACATTGAAAACTATACGGGGAGCCTAGGTGGCTCAGTCGGTTGAGCATCCGACTTTGGCTCAGGTCATGATGTCATGGTTTGTGAGATGGAGCCCCACGTCTGGCTCTGTGCTGACAGCTCAGAGTCTGGAGCCTGCTTTGGATTCTGTGTCTCTCTCTCTTTCTGCCCCTCCCCCACTCACATTCTCCCTCTCTCTCTCTCAAAAATAAAAATAAACATTAAAAAATTAAAAAAAAAAACTATGACATTAATGAAAGAAACTGAAGACACAAATGAAAAGACATCCCATGTTCATGGATCAGAATAATTAATATGTTTACATGTCTATACTATCCAAAGCCATCTATAGATTCAATATAATCCCTGTCAAAATTCCAACAACATTTTTCAGAGATAGAGGAGAAACCATTTAAAAATTCATATGGAATTTAAAAAGGCCCCGAATAGCCAAAGTAATGTTGAGAGAGAAGAGCCCAGCAGGAGCCATCATACTTTCTGATTACAAACCATACTGCAAATTTATAGTAAGAAAAACAGTATGGTACTAGTATGAAAACAGACACATAGACCATTAGAACAAAATAAGGGTCCAGAAATAGACCCATGCATATTACAGAAAACTAGTATTTGACAAGGGGGTCAAGAATACTCATTGGAGAGGGGCACCTGGGTGGCTCAGTCAGTTGAGCGTCCAACTTCGGCTCAGGTCATGATCTCACAGTCCGTGAGTTTGAGCCCCACGTCAGGCTCTGTGCTGACAGCTCAGAGCCTGGAGCCTGCTTTGGATTCTGTGTCTCCCTCTCTCTCTGCCCCTTCCCTGCTCATGCTCTGTCTCTCTCGTCTCAAAAATAAATAAAAACATTTAAAAAATGTAAAAGAATACTCATTGGAGAAAAGATAATCTTTTTAATAACTGATAGTAGGAAAATTGGATATCCACATCAGAAAGAATAAGTTGGACCCCTGTCTTATACCATCCACAAATTTTAACATGAAATGGATTTAAGACTTAAATGTGAGAACTGAAATCGTAACACTCCTAAAATAAAATATAGAAAACATCTTTGACACTGGCCTTGGCAATGATTTTTTGGATATGATACAAGAAGCACAAGCAACAAAAGTAAAAACAAACAAAAAAGCTACCTCAAACATAAAAGCTTTGGCACAGCAAGCAAAACAATCAAGAAAGTGAAGAAGCAACTTATGGAATGGGATAAAACAACTGCAAACCATATATCAGATAAGGGGCGGGTTAGTATTCAAAATATATAAGGAATTCATACAACTTAATGTCAAAAATATTAATAATCAAATTAAAAATGGGCAGAAGATCCAAATAGATATTTTTCCAAAGACTTACAAATGGCCAATAGGTACATGAAAAGGTGCTCAACATCACTACTCATCACAGAAATGCAAATCAAGACCACAATGAAATCTCACTTCGCACCTGTAGGGATGGCTATCATCAAAAAGACAAGAGATAACAAATGCTGGCAAGGATGTAGAAGAAAAGGAACCCTTGTATACCGCTGGTGAGGGTGTAATTGGAAAACAGGAGGAGGTTTCCTCAAAAAGTTAGAAATAGAACTACCATATGATCCAACAATTACATTTCTGGGTATATGTATGAAGGAAATAAAATCACTATCTCAAAAAGATATTTGTATGCTAATGTTCATTGAAGCATTATTCACAATAGCTAAGACATGAAAACAACATGAGGGCTCCTCAATGTATGAATGGATAAAGAAAATGTGGTATATATACAATGGAATACTACTCAGCCATAAAAATGAAGGAAATCTTGCCATTTTTTTTGTAAAAAAATTTTTTTTGAGACAGAGAGAGACAGAGCATGAACAGGGGAGGGGCAGAGAGAGAGGGAGACACAGAATCTGAAACAGGCTCCAGGCTCCGAGCTGTCAGCACAGAGCCCGACGCGGGGCTCGAACTCACGGACGGTGAGATCATGACCTGAGCCGAAGTCGGACGCTTAACCGACCAAGCCACCCAGGCGCCCCGAGGAAATCTTGCCATTTGCAACAACTTAGACTTTGAAGGCATGGTGCTAACTGAAATGAGTCAAAGAAAGACAAATACTGTATGGTCTCACTTACATGTGGAATGAAAACAGCTGAAATCAGAAACAGAACAGAATGGTGGTTGCCAAGGGTTGGGGGCTAGGAGGAAGGGGGTGATGTTGGTCAAGGGGTATATATTTCCAGCTATAAGTAATTCTGGGGATACAATATACAGAATGGTGAATATGGTTAACAATACTATATTTTATATACTCGAAAGTTGCCGAGAGATTAGGCCTTAAATGCCACTAGAAAAAACAGCAGTTATATGAAGTGATAGGTGAGTTAACTAACCTTACTGTAGTAATTATTTCACAAAGTATACATCTCTCTCTCTCTCTCTCTCTCTCTCTCTCTCTCTCTCTCTCTATATATATATATACACACACACACACACACACACACACACACACACTCACACAATATATATCACATTGTATACCTTAAACTTTTACATAATTTCTTTTTTTAACGTTAATCCTGCCACTGATAGATTGTCATATTTGCCTCGGGGAAAACTTTCTTGTAAGGTCTTTTGGAATACACACACACACTCAGACACACATGACAGACAGTTGAAACGTCTTCAAGTTTACAGGATGGCTTACATGTTTGTTTGTTAATAAAGGAATATGCAACAGAATTTATCTAAATTTTCTTTCATTATGGAATGGAATCAAGTCAGTGGGAGAGTAGTTGCCCTTCTACCCCTAACCATTGTAGATACCTCATTTATCTGAAAAGATCTTAGAATTATGCATTACTGCATAGTCTTGGGTCAGTTCTCAACAGTTTTGTTTTTCCAAAGACCAGCATCTCATTCTAGCTGAAACTATGCATGGTCAGACTCCACAGAGGGGGTGACCCTACAAATATAATCTGGGTCACCCTGTGCTCGTACAGTTGTTTTCTGAGCTAAAAAGCCTAGACTTGCTCTGGCAGGCACCATAGAGGTACGTTTGTTTGTTTTTTCTTTTGGTTTGGTTTGCTTCACAAAGAATCACAGTAAATTTGTACTTAAAAAGAGAAGTCTGGCTGAGCATGGAGGATAAAATGGAAGGGTAGAGAATTAAGACCAAGAAGCTAGTGTAGGAGGCTTGGACAAGGAGCTACAATTAAGAGTAAGGAATCAGTCTATTTTCAAGAGGTACAATGGTACAATTAACTGATGATGAAACAAGAGAACGGGGAGAAGGACATTTAGAGGCTATTAGTGCATAAATGCAATTGAAGATAGGGCTGTAAAGATGATCCATAGAAGTGGGTATTGTATAATGAGAAGTGCTAAGAGCTGAATCCAGAGGAAACAATAAAATGTAAAGTTATGTAGAGGGGGACAAGAGTAAGGTGAACAAATCGAGAGAAAAGCATCTCTAATCTTTTATTTATTTTTCAGAGAGACAGAGAGACAGAGCGTGAGTTGGGGAGGGGCAGAGAGAGAGGGAGACACAGAATCCAAAGCTGGCTCCAGGCTCCGAGCCGTCAGCACAAAGCCTGACCCGGGCCTCGATCTCACGAACCATGAGATCATGACCTGAGCCAAAGTTGGATGCTCAACCGACTGAGCCACCCAGGTGCCCCACATCAATATATTCTATCCTGGAAAAATAGAATCATTCTGATACAGAAATGATAGAGTCAAGTAATACCTATTGTAATGACCTGAAAGGAACTGCATGGATGTGTTCCTGACACCAAATACTTCCTTTCCCAGTCTGACACAGTGGCTGAAATAATTGGAATTTGGAGTTATTTGGACCTGGGCTTAAATTCTGTCTTTCTGGGGGTGCCTGGCTCGCTCATTCAGTAGAGCATGCGACTCTTGATCTCTTGGTTTTGAGTTCGAGCCCCACATTGGGTGTAGAGATTACTTAAAAATAAAATCTTAAAAAAAATTCAGGAGCACCTGGGTGGCTCAGTTGGTTAAGCGTCTGACTCTTGATTTTGGCACAGGTAATCTCATGGTTCACGTGATGGAGCCCCACGTGAGGCTCTGCACTGACAGCATGGAGCCCGCTTGGAATTCTCTCCCCCTCTCTCTCTGTCCCTCCACCCCAAAATAAATAAACATTTTTAAAAATTAAAAATTCTGTCTTTCTAGTTGTGTGATTCTCTGAGTACCAACAAAGCAGCCAACACAGCACTTGCTATTTAATAAATATTCAACAAATGGTCAACAAATTTATCATTATCGTATCACCAGAGTAAGCCATCTAAACTTGCCCTCTTCTTCTTCATACTCCCTGCTTTTCCTTACATCCAAGAGTATTTTATGTATTCCCCTTTTAAGGGAGGTAATGTGGTGTCCAAGAATAAAGAAGGCATCACTAAACTTGAGACTTCTGAAATACATTTTTTTAAGCCAAGTCAAGAGTATGAAAAGCCTGGGGTCTCTTCTTAACAGTTATCTTTTCTTCGGAAGAAGAAAGGACTGTAGGAGAGCTATGAAGAATGGGAACTTGGTGATGTTAGAGAAATTTTCCACCAAGGGAAGAGTGTGTGTAGAAAGATCTAAGGGAGGGTGCCTGAGTGGCTCATTCGGTTAAGCGTCCAAGTCTTGATTTCGGCTCAGGTCATGATCTCATGGTTTGTGGGATCGAGCCCCATGTGGGACTCTGTGCTGCCAGTGCAGAGCCTGCTTGAGACACTCTCTCTCTCTCTGCCTCTCCCTTACTCATGCTCTGGGTCTTTCTCAAAATAAATAAATAAACATTAAAAAAAGAAAGATCTAAGGGGATGTGACTAAGGTTTTGAGGCATCTAAACTATCCAGAATCTTTGACCATTCAGAACATGACAAACAGAAACTGCATTGGAAATTTACAGCTTGGGGGAAATCCTTCATCTCATTCAGAACAGAAACTAAACATATTTAAAACAGGGTTAATGATTAAGTAAAGCGTTCAGATCATCTGCTTTTTCAAATATCTACTATGCTGACTGTACAAACAACATCAGATCTTTAGGTTATACTGAACATCCTAAATTTTTATTTTTTTAATGTTTATTCATTTAAAAAAATTTTTTTGATGCTTATTTATTTTGGAGAGAGACAAAGACAAAAATGCCAGTGGGTTGAGGCAGAGAGAAGGAGGCACAGAATCTGAAGCAGGCTCCAAGCTGTCAGCACAGAGCCCCACGCGGGGCTCGAATTCGCTAGCTGTGAGATCATGACCTGAGCCAAAGTCGGACGCTCAACCGACTGAGCCCCCCAGGTGCCCCATAATGTTTACTCATTTTTTGAGAGAAAGAGAGAGAAGGAGCGCACACAAGCAGGGGAGGGGCACAGACAAGGAGAGACAGAATCCCAAGCAGGCTGTGCACCAACGTAGCGGAGTCCAATGCATGGCTCGAACTCACGAACCGTGAGATCATGACCTGAGTCAAGATCAAGTGTTGGACACTTAACCAAGTGCACCACCCAGGCACCCGGAACATACTACATTTTTAAAAGGCAAAAAATATTAGGGACTCACTGTTCAAGAAAAGAAAGGCTTTGGATATCGACCTATTTTCAAATCCCATCTTGGCCACTTATATCAATACTTGTGTTATCTTCATCAGTATGTTATTTAACCCCTGGGAACCTTAGTTGCCTTTTCAGTAACATGGAGGTTACAATACTGACCTCAGAGGTTTTTGAGTCTTAGCAAGAATGACTTAAGAACGCCTAGCACTTTGCTTGATACTCATTCAACAACAGCTCTGACACTGACAATTTTCTCATATCCCTTTGAAGTAGTAGCCAAAAAATTTAATAACTTGCATACAAAGGCGAGAAAGGCAGAAACCAAGAGGCAAATCAACAATTACGAATTTAAAAAACCCAGTCGTGCTGCGGCACAGACTTCACCCCATGGGGAGGGAAGAAGGTAAAATAGAGACTGAACAAACTTCCTCTTCCCAAGTCTGACAATCCACAATTCTACCTGTGGATTTATTCTAGAGGATTCTGGAAAGGTCCCTTCATTTTCCTTTGTGCCACTGGGGGCAAAAGTGACAGTGAAAAAAAGTCGATAAATGTGAGCAAGAAACCGTGGCCATCTGCACTGTGTATGGCAGTTTGCATATGCTTCCTCTACTGCAAATTTACCTCATGTGTGAATCATTTTCAAGTGACGAAAACGAAAAAAATCTTCAGTCCTCTAATGAGTGGTTTATGGACCTCCATGTGAAGGACCCCAAATTCCTCTTAGAGGGCACACGGAATTCACGACTGACCAGAAGGGGTAAATAATAATTACGATTTCTATGTAAACAACATTTACTTGTCCAATTTGAGTAAAACTGGTAGAAAACAATGTGCTCGCGCACATTATTATCTGTTGGTCCACACTTGGGAGAAAAATCAGTCGGTCTAAATATAGCTACATAAACAGGACTGGAAAGACTGCTATGCATTCTAAACTATTCAACACAGTTTATTACAACTGGTCAGTCTAAATGAGGAACAAATTGAGATTCCGTTCAAACCACTGGGCTAGGGAACACAATTAAAAGAGGCACTCCTTGCCTGTAGAAAAGCAAAGCTGGCCTTTCAGTGCTGATTACAAGGTGAGAGAAGATGAACACGGATAGCGTGGCAATCAGCGTCTGTAATTTGCAAGTGCTATTTGGAATAGGATTCTAAAAAGGGTAGGTGTCGCTTTACCATTTGCAGAGGAAATTGCCTATTGGCTCCAAAGCATCACACGTAGAGTTCCACGTGAAGGAGGAATTTACAAACTGAACAGTGAAAGATGAGAACTGCTGCCAGGCGCTTTGCGGTAACTTTTCTTGCCTCTCAAGAAAACAAAGGCAGGAAACAAAGAAGCACATCCGGAGAGAACATCAAAAGAGGGAACTCATCTTACCTCCATCCAGCTCCTCGGCCCCAAAATGATTCCTGTAGAAGAGCATGATTTCTATCTTGTAACACTTGTAGATGGTCACCAGACAAACAAGCAGCAAAAGGATAGCACCAAGCCCTCCAGCAAGTTCAACTGTGTACATCAACTCTGGGAACAACAACAACAACAACAAATCACCAAAGGGAATTATACCATGTTCACATTCCAAGTCACAAATTCAACTTGATTTCACAGTTCTGTGGATGAGACCAGATGTAGGTGATGGATTAACACAACCCCTTCCCCTTCTGCGTGAAAATGGGACCTTTCTAGGTCTGTTTCCTTGGTAACCAGATAAGGTGGTCTGTGGTAGCTGTGTTGCTAAGCGACATTGTTTACGGTAAAAATGGGAGACGGCATTGGACGGAAACAAATTAGAAATACCGGCTTGGAAACGATAATTTGGGGCTTGCCTGAATACAGTAACACATATAAGCATATCCCTTGGGGGAATCCCACAAATTATGCTTGTGGCGTTGATCAAAGAAATATCGGTTCCTGTGGATATGAAGCGTTTAAGTCAGGACGGCTTCCGAACTCACCCAATGTGAATCTTGACCTTTCTCACCTGTGCTATCACCTAGGGGTTGGGGCTGAGGGGACGTAAGGGTTCCAACAACGCAGTTCCTGAAGGGCAGTGTGGACTGTGACATAGAGGGGTGGGTGGGCCACCTAAGGAATACTGCCTGCTGCCTCCTGCCAGGAGCAATGACTACTGTTCCATATGTTTCTGAACAGTCGTGCCAGTGTGGCTTGCCGCAGTGTTGGCGGCTGAATACTTGGGCTCAAAGAGCCGGCCCCCTCGTGGATGTCACACCAGACTATGTCGGTAGTATTTTCCTTTCACTAAGCTATTTAGAGAATTTTCTTTTCTTCTCTTTCCCCTTTTACTAGGCAGTTTGCTACATTCTACCCAAAAGAGGGATTCTCTTGCCACATACATGTTCTCTTTTTCCTCTTGAATATCCATATTACATTAACAATTATCAGGCATTTCTGGGGATAGAATATTCACTTCTTTTCTTCCCCTTTAGAGCCCATACACATTGTAACAAAATGAAGGCTACCGGCTTTTAAACATTAAGCCAGAATGCACAGACTATGAAGTTCACTTTACGCGCCTATGAATGCCTACCGTCTTGATCAACACAGTACACACGTTACTGATGGGGAGCCATGGTTCACTATTGTTGATGACTACGTTGAAAAGTGCTGGTTTCCTTAATTACCATTAGATATAAAAATTCCTGAAATGATGGCTCTGAAGTAATGGTATTTTTGATGCTTTACTTTATAATTCATCGATGGGTTATCTAATTTCAGAGCAGAGGAAATGTAGGCTTATAGTGAAAACTTTAAAATAATCTATGGCTTGAGAAACAACTACTCTTGTGTTACAAGATCACTCCTGAGATCTCAAAAAGGGGGTGAAATAATCAGGAGTACAGGGCCATATCAGGGACAAATAACTTGAAAACACGGACATCATTTTCTCACAAGAACATTGTGTATTTGTGCACGTGTGTGCACGTGTGTTTGCGTGTGATGTGACTTTTCCTGGGATAATTACAGAACTCAGCCATATTTTTCATTATGTAGTCCTTCATTTTCAATGCAACAGTTTAATCAGAAAACATATATAACTGCTGTTTAATCAAGTGTATTCTGATGCTCTTGTTATTAAAATTAAATGGAAAATAGAAGACAACCTTATTAGAAGTGATTGGACTTTATGAATTTAAGGAAGAAAAAGAAAACGAGTTATTAAATCTTTTAGAATCTAAATGAATATGACAAGGGAAATGCCAAAACGCGCCTCCTGGAAATCTTTATATTTTGTACTTATAAATATCAGACACCTTTATATGCTGAATCTTGTGAGGACCTACACAAGATACTACTACAAAAGTACCAGGAATGAAATACAAAAAGCTCCTCAGGATAATGTTGTCCCATCCCTGTGCGAACAGAAAGGATAAGTGGGTAGGTAATTCCGTGGGGGGCATTGGGCCTGGTTCTCTCAGTATATGAGTTAACTCCACCATATACACAGAAACCTGCAGAAAACTAACTTATGCCCACAGGCCAATTTGTATACCAAAATCACCTGATTTAAATTGTACTGGATACGATGGAAGAGATAAACATTTGAACTGTGGTTTCTTTTCCGATTCACTCTGTTTTCTATTTTAACGCATCAGACACAATTTATCACTCTAAAATGCTTGCATGAGAAAAGACAGGGAAAAATAACGGAGAACGCTTAACTTGCACTCTCAAACGGTGCTGATGGCAAAGCCCAATGGTACCACTATATTAGAAAATTTGGGGTGGTTTCTAATAAAGTTAGCTTAGGGATCTACCCTATGACTAGCAAGTGCACTCCTATGTATTCACCCACGGAAATATAAGCAGATATCCACAAGAAGACTCGTTCAGGAGTGTTCAGAGAAGTCTTATTCATGGTGGCCGTGACTGAAAACGACCCAAAGGGTGATTAACAGGAGACATTGAACAGACTGCTGTCCGTCCATATGACAGAATACACTCAGCAGTAAAAAGAATAAACTACTGACACATGCAACAAGAGTGAATCTCACCAAATTATGTTAGGTGAAGGAAGCCAGACACAAAGTAGTATCTTCTATATAATTCTGTCTAAACGAAGTACAAGAGCAGGCCAAAATAAACCATCGTGATAGAAATCACAAAATGGATGCTTTGTGGATAAGTGATGGGAAAATGTATTGGAAGGGGGCAACGGGAAACTTTCTGGGGTAGACGAAACATTCTGTAGCTCTTTTGAGGTATGGATATACTGGCATATGATTGTCAGAATGCAATGAACAGAACACCTACCATCCATGCACTTCACCTTACGTTAATCACACTTCCATTCTTCACGACTTCGATATTTTGAAAAAAAATAGTCATTATAAATTCTAACTCAAGGCTTAGGTGGGGAGAAGCTGTAAAAGAAAGCTGGAGGCAGGACAGCTGCTTTGGCAGGTATCCGCCCAGGTCAGGAATGGTTCTATGTTGGCTCCAAGCACACTTGTGGATTCTAGAGACGTGGCACCAGGCCTGGGCAACTGGCGTGCTTCACCCCGTATCTAGTTGAACAGCTTTCAAAACAATCCAAAACTGTGCCTGAAACATAATCTTATTACTCTAATAAGCGGAATTCTCATTTTCTTTGGATGGTATTTATAAGACTGGTCTTCACACACTTCTTTAAGACCTTTAACACTGAATATGCAAAATCAGAGAAAAATTACATGAAAGTAAGTCCTTCCTATTTTTAGAGAAGTCACTGCCCAAATGTGAATTATTCCCATTGCTAGAAGTCTAGGGCCAGTCAAATAATTATATACACTACCTCAAATATACTATTTCATAGGCCAATCAATAGTATTGTCTGAAATGTAATGAGAAAAAGCCAGCGGGGTTGATGGGGCTTAGCAATTACAGAAATGGTCTACTGTCACATGAATGTATACTTTAAGTTACAAACATATGGAAAGTTATATATACCTAGAGTATGAGCAATAAGCAAGAATAAGCCTTCTGAGCCAGAGGATAGTCATTTACTAATAATAGGGACACCAAAACCAGGTCCAAAGACACGGCATTTTCAAGGAGCGAATTTGTCCTGGGATCTGGAGAGTATCTCAAATTTCCTTCAGATACTTCTGTAGTATTACATTCAGAAGCATGGTGTTCTTACAACGTCCACGGAAGTCAGAGAAGAAATGGGTCTTTTGCCACGGTCCACACACCAGTGCCTGTTCCTCGGTTACTACGTTGTTTTTATGCAAGAGTACCTTACGTGCCCTTCGTATTATAAATGGGAGAGGTTAAAAAAATTTTCATTTAAGTTTTCCACACTGGTTTGTATGCCCTGTGTAAACTCTCCCCCCGCCAAAAGGGTGTATTAGATTTAGTTTCCACATTCTTTTGGTCCAAGCTGGACGCATTCATTAATATGAGCGCTACCCATTATGGCTTATCCATTGGGTCAAGACAAAATTACTAGGGGTTAAATTCTGTTACAGTTAAAAGAAATGATCTGGGCCCACTGCTGTATTGTATCCTTACATTGCAATGTGAAAGGTGTTGCCCCAGCAAATGTCATTTTCCCTTTGAAATGGGATCTGCTTTTCAGCTCCAGTTCAAGTTGCCTGGAGTGGCAGCATTTAAAAAATAAAAAGATTCCATTTCAGCACGATTCAACATCAGAAGATGGAAAGAGAAAGTGCAGACCTTTTAAGAATCTGTTTAGCCTTTGTGTTATTTTGTTAAAATGATAGACTCTGCCCCCCTTTAAGGGATTGAGACTGAATATTGAAAATTGTAAAGCAAAATTGCTCAGCAAAACCTAAGGGAAACTGGCATTTGGTTAAACACAACAAATGAACAAGTGCCAAAGAGTTACGTTTAAGGGCACCAGCAGTCATTTAGTTACAGGCAATTAACAATAGTCTTTGGAAAGCTCCAGTTTGGGCAAAGGGAAAACACATTGATTATTGCTGCAGTAGTAGACTGCTTTCGGAATAAATTGCTTCAATTTAAAACTAGATTTGCTACAAGCATTTTGAGCAATGACTACAATTTTTTCTTATCAAGACAGTTGGACCAAGCAACCCTTTAAAAGAAACAGCTAATTAAAATAAAGCGCATGCCATCTCTTAGTACATTGGATTACACTGCAAATAATAAATGCATTTGGTTTACACTAATCTTGCTGCAATTACCTAGTGCAGTTTGGGATCCTATTTTTTTCTACTGGCCAGTACCTGGTATTGTTGTTGGCAAACTTTTTCTGCTAGGTATCTTTGAAGAGGTAAAGATGTTAACAAAGTAAATCAAAGTTTTTAGGTATTTTTGAACTCCTCACTTGGATTTTCATTTTGTTTCTCTATATGTATTTATATGCATAATCTTGCTTAAAGTATAACTGAGTATTTTAGGTGGCTTTTCCTTATATAGTTCAGCCTAAAATTGCCTCATTCATTATATAAAGTCCTTTCAAATGTTCTGCCCTGATTTATATGCAGTAAAGTGCAAGTTTGTGGGGGGAAATGCATGATAGACAATCTAATGATCCCGGTTTATTCATTAGCCTCACCAAGTACATTTCCTCTTCTCTCATTGTGTTATAAAGAGCTAAACTTTATAAGGATTTATCCATCCACATAAATTCATATGCATATTTATTTCTCTGGAGCAGTATAACTTATTTGTTCCTGGCAGGAGGATAATTATGCTCAGCCTACAAAGATATTCAACTCAATTCTACAATACATCAACGCAATTTAGAAGCAGTTATAATTTTTTTTTTTTTCGGTAACGCATTAAGAAGCTGAATTGCTACTCACATAATGGCAAGAAAATGTTTTGGGGAAGGTATAAACTAGTATGTAAAGATAGAAGTTTTGCTTTTGGAAAGTGCGTTTTGGAACAAGGCAGGATATACAAAATAATAATATAATAATAATAACAATAATAATAAAAATAAAAATGGTCTCTGAATTTAGCAGGTTGATTTGTGCAACCAAACATCTGGGCAAAAGATTACCTTCCAAGTGGTATATTTTGTTATTTTGGAGAGAGGTTTTCAGCAAAAGTATCACATTAACTTTTACTTACTGCCAATCGAGAATGCAAATATGGTTGTTGGCTAGAACCCATCATGAGGGCGTAGTTAGTCTAAGCGCCAGAAGCCATTAGAATCGCATTGTTACATGTTAATAAACTTCAAAATTGAAAAATAAAACAAAAGGCTAGAGAAAAAAAAATACATCATTCTTTCCGCAGTTAGCTAAAGCCTCCCCTTAAAATGTGCTTTTCTTCCTTCCAACCAGATGGAAAGGGTGTTGTGTTTTTTCCCTATGAAGTCAAAGGAATATTCATAAGTGGTATGTATTAAAAGATGAGTTAAGATGAATAATGACAGTAATCAAAAAAACATGATTCCATGAATTCATATTAATGAACAAATAAATTAAAAAGAAAGGTCTCCCTTAGCCAAAGCAGAATGCCACTAGGTAAAAATAGAAGAAATGATAGAATTACAAATCACGATGTTTCAACCATTCTAATAATAATTCATTCAGGCAGGATTATCAACAAATGCTAAAATTATTGGGTGAGAGATTGATGAGGGAGGATATTCACACTGTTTTAAAGTACCTCCTCACTGATTATTTGTTAGCCAAAAATGGACACCACTTTAAGGAAGTAGCCCAAATGAACATCACCAGCAATGGGACAAATTGACATCACCTACCTCCTGATGTGATGCATTAAGGAGGCACAATTATCATTTACATAGTACTCCAGCCAGAAACAGGTAAATATCCAAAAAAGGAGGACGCATGCGGCAAACCAAACTGAGGGACATTGTATAAAAAAAAAAAATCTGGTTTCTACTCTTCAAAACTGTCCAAGCCATTGTTAGGGTCAAGGGCAAGCCCTTTGGCTTGATTATTTTGAGTTAAAAGCAATCCAAACACAGCAGATGCCTGCAAAGGTCTCCACCTTTCCCAACTGCCTAAATTGACCTTGGAAAGGAGAGCCTGTACCAGGGAGGGAGCTCTTAACAGAGATTCCTCTTTACCTAAGAAATTTATTTGCATAACAGGACAACCTTTGTTTTCTAAACCCCTTTGTTTTCCAACCTTTGTTTCCCAAGCTCGTCCCCTCCCCTTACCAGCTCAGGAGGTCACATAAGCCTCCGGTCGCCTGTCTTTAAATGTCACTTCTGTGGGGATTCCTCCTACTAAATATGATATTCTCCTGTTAATCTGTCTCATGCTTAGTCCAGTTACCTCAGTGGGCAGAGGAAATTTATTCCCAACACCCTGAAAGTCACAGGCTGAGGAACCATCCCAGATTAAAGGACAGTAAGAAGACTTGACCAACAACATGCAATATGGAATCCTGGATGGAAATACAGTAGAAGAGTATTACTGCAACAATCTTTTAAAAGGAAATATAGACGGTATTTTAGAAATAGCTTTCTACCGTTTTCAATTTTCCTGAATTTTGATAACTATACTGTAGTTAAGTAGGGAAACATCCTTGTGTTTAGAAGATTCACACGGAAGAATTTAGTCACGATGTCTGGTGAATCTAGTCGAGGAGGATATGTGGAAATTTATTTTGCTATTCTTGCAGTGTTTCTGTACTGTCCAGTATTTTTGTTTTCAAAATCAAATGTTAAAAAATAAAAGACACATGGTAAGATCATATTATCTCAAGTGTTACTGTAATTAGAGTGTGTTCTGCGTTGAACAGTCTTGACTGGAAGTTTTATTATTTACAGTCATTCAAATCTGTACAAAGCCTTCAATGTAATCTTCCGGAAACGTGCCCTTGCTTTGGAATTTTCTTCAGTAATTCTTGGTCGCTCTACAATGCTCTTGGAAAAAAGTCCAAAACCCTTATGTTGGCATTCACGGCCCTTCACTCCTTTAATTGAAGCAGCTAATTAACCTCCAGCCGGAATCATCTCTCCAATGTGAATTGAATTTGACATGCGTTTTCCCAATTCTGGACTGACATAGAGTTTCCCCTTTCCACTTATCAAAACCCTACCAATCCTGCAAGGCAAGGCTGAGATTTTGAATGGCACTTTTCCAGAAGTGATTCGTCTCCTAAGAAAATGGATTTTCTGTAGCTTTTGTGGTGACTTACTATATTGCATTATGTTGTTTAGTTTTACTTATGGTTTTACATTACAGACAATTGTTTTACCTTAGGACTCTGCTGTAGCTGTTCCCTCTGATTGGCATATTCCTCTCCCAGATTTCGGTATGCCTCTTCCTTTGCCTTTTTTCTTCACATATAACACAATCTCAATTTGGTCTACTGAGCACACATTCCAAATCACAAACTATACTTTGCATCCATTTTTCTTTATTTTTAGCTAAAGCATTAATCACGATATAATATTAATTTGCTTATTAATAAATGTATTATTGTTTATCATCTGTCTCCCATTGGAATTTAAATTCTTTCAAGAGCAAGAATGCTCTTTGAGGGCAGGGGTCTATTTTGTCCGTATTTTTTTTTTTTACTGATCAAGTGCCTTGGAAGCTATCTGACACATAGTAGGTACTCAATGAATATCTGTTGAATAAATCAATGACTAGATGATTAGTAACAAACTCAATTTTCTAACGAAAAGTTAGTTTTTTATGCATTCCCACTCTAAAATTCCCAGAATATCTTTGTGAGCCAGTTTCCCAGCCAACATGTCATGAAGTTCAAGCAACTGAAGAGGGAGAATTACTAATATGCATTCTATTAATTTGGTAATAAAATATCATTCTATACAAAAATGGTCAACTAAATAATACAAATATAGAAATGTTCTCTCATTCATAAATCCAATGACCATACAGTCTTGTACAGACTTGCAGGACAAGGAAGGTTTGTGTGCACTTGGCATTTAGAAATCAATCCTTCCTTCTTTGATATTGTGATCCAATTGTTTTCTTTTCACTCATTCATTCATTCTTTCACTCTCTCATTTAATAAGTGCCTTAAAAGTTTTTTAATATTTATTTATTTTTGAGAGAGAGAGAGAGAAAGACAGACAGACAGACAGAATCCAAAGCAGGCTCCAGGCTCTGAGCTGTCAGCAAAGAGCCCGAGGCGAGCCTGGAACTCACAAACCGTGAGATCATGACCTGAAATGAAGTCAGATGCTTAACCGACTGAGCCACCCAGACACCCCACTTTAATAAGTGCCTTAAATGTGCCAGGTGTAGTACTTTGAGTTCTAGTGACCAAGTGATGGATAAAATAAGCTTCTTGCCTTAAAGGAACTCATGTCTAGGTGCAGAGTCTGGCACATACTTAGGTATTTAATAACACAATAATAAAAGCCAACACCCATTGTGCACTTAAGTTTCACTCTGTCGGCCTTTTATATACATGTAAGAAATGCTCTACTATGAGCAGCGTAACCGCAGGTCAGGTGAGCAGGTCACTCAGGGTGTTTGTGTTTGTGTTGGGAGATTTTAGGGATGGGGGTCGGACACTTTGCAGCAAAGTGCAGGATGTAGCAAAGTGCAGAGGTTTTTGGCAAGTCATTCGGGGTGAAGTACAGAGAAAGCGAATGTATGGTGTGATGGATGGTAGTAATCAACTGCGTGTTTTGATTTCTCAGCTAGCACATGTTTATCTTTTGTTTTCTTTTCAAAGCAACTAGGGTGTACCTTGTCAATACATATTTATTTGAAGGATTCGTGGTATCAATTAAACCAGGCTTCCCAAAATTAGGTCAGAAAAATAGGACAATGATTCTCCCCTGTGGAAAACTGACATATTTTCAGAAAGCACAATGTGGCATTACTAACACAGATAGAGCTTTATCGCTGAAAACATTTCCCCTTTGGTTATAAAAGCAGTCTTTGAAATAGGTCTGGCTAAGGACCACCATTTGGGATGTACACAGAACATTTATGTATCTGTACACACACGCACTGTTTATCAATTGCACAGCTGCCTAAAGGAAAACCTCTTAGAAGAAAAAGTATTTGCTTTCTCTCTACTAGGAGTTTCCTTCTCAACGCGTCATACAAATAGACAGGCACAGATGGAATGTTCGAAAACATCTCTCAAGAGAAAATTGTCAGAGTGAAGGTGGCATTGCCATTTTACTCCTGTTTGTTAAGGGCTGCAGTGTTTATCCTGAAAGCAGTCCTCCACCAGAGGACACGCTGTCGCAGCTAGAGCACTTTGGTCTTCCACTGGAATGCTTTGCATTGGCCAAAGAACCAGAACATCTGGACTACTTACAGAACCAGTAGAAGGAGCCATGTTTTCTACAGACACATTGAGCCCTTCTGAAGAAAACAAACAAACTAGGATTTGTAGTATATTCGATTGCTGGAAATAGATTTATAAAATATTTTATGTATGTAAAAACTAAATGCGTCACAATATACGAAATGGGATGCGTTGATCAGCTTCAGAATTTTGTTATTATTACAATTTTCTTCCTTTAGTGTTTTAATGTATTTCCTAATTATTGAAAGTGTTAGAATAAAATGTGTGTGGCAAAAACTTTCTCTGATGAGACAAGTTTCATTCAAAATCTTGGTGACTCCACACAGCTAGAGACTATTAAGGCAAAAAGAATAATCAAACCATATGCTTGTTTATTTCCCTCAACAGAAGTAACAGAAAATTCCATTTCTTATCTCTCTTGAATCTTTTTGATGGCTCTCTGTTTTCTGAAAACATAAAAGTGCTAAGAGAAATAGTGGTAAGTTTGCCCTGTTCTGTAAAGAGAGAGAGTCAAGAATTTATGAACACTTGTTTATGTTTCTTTTTTCTTCTCCCATTAATACTCTACAAAGACACAGGCAAGGTTTGGGAACTACTGGTAGCAGGATCTATCATTCCTTGATTCCTCCTAAGGGAACAGTAAGTAGCTCCTTAAACCACAGTGACGTTGAGAATAAAGTGAATGACTTATAGAGTTTAGTGGCCCGTGTAGTTGGGATATATGAAGGGCCTGTCCTCACTAATGAATTCACTTTCACCAAAATGGCAGTAACATGGACCTGCTTCACAAAGACTAAGCCATTATCTTACTGTCTTGCTCTACGTATAGATTTTTGGTGCATGAAAATCAGCAATGGCTTGAGAAAGTAATATAGAAGTAAATGTGCCCCCCAGACGATGTTTTCTAACACAGACATAAAGGGAGAACAAGAGTGGACATTGAAGGAAATAGGTTTTAATATACTTTTAAAATGTGTAAATAACTTGATTTTAGAGCAAAAAGATGAATGATCGGTTTCCTGTAAGCACTTTGAAATTTTTCAGTGGCTGTACCAAAATAGATTTATTTTTTTCTTATTTTTTTCCCTGACTCTATACAACATGCTCAATGAAAATCATAAAAGGATAATAAGATTTCAAATTTCACTTACTCTAATTGCATTTATTTACAGATGAGAAACCTAAACTAGCATGTAAGTAGTTAACAGGTGAAAATACATTTGAATATTAACAATTTTTTAAAATTTCTTCTAATGTTTATTTATTTTTGAGAGAGAGAGAGAGAAGGGGAGGGGCAAAGAGAAAGGGGCACAGAGGATGTGAAGTGGTCTCTGTGCTGTCTGTGTCGACAACAGAGAGCCAAATGTGGGGCTTGAACTCACAAACTGTGAGAACACGACCTAAGCCAAGGTCGAACACTTAACCAACTGATTAAGTGTTCACCCAGGGGCCCCTCAAGATGATCAATTTTTATGTGACTACAGAGTTGCCAGTGATAGGAGCCTACACAAGAAGATAGCCAACATGGGATTTTGTTGTGATACCTTTAACATAGTCCTTAAGCTACTTTCAATACTGACATGTCTAAATGATATACACATATTGGTTCATTTGGGGAACATGAGAAATATACCTGAAGGGGAAGAGAACATGTCACCCCAAAATGTGAGTGTGGATTATGTTGAGTTGAAGGCCATTAAGACCCAGCAGACTCAGAAACAACATTTACCTCTCCTTAGCCTAAAAGAATTGACAAAGGGGGCCTAGACCAGAAAGAGCTCTACTACCTGACACAACTTATTCACAGAAAGATTTAACTGGCATGGCAGGACAAACATCTGACTACCAAATATCTACTCTTCTTATCTTCCTGTGAATTGCCTTCCTCCCCTTTGAGGCTCCAGGCCCCCAAATCATTCCTTAACTCAGGAAGGCATGTAAGCCTCAACTGGCCAACTGCCTTTGAGTCTCCTATTTCTGTGGGGCTCTGGGACGTATGAAATTACATTTGTTTGTCTCCTTTGAATCAGTTTTCTGTCAATGTAATTATGAGACCAGCCAAAGAACCTAGAAAGGAAGAGAGGAAAACTTGACTGATACCCAAGCTGTTGTGAGTCATTGCCCTGAAAGTGTGGGATGATAGTTTTCAAGTCCTACTCATTTTACATTACATACTAGAATTAGAATTCAAAATTGATTTAAGTGAGGCAATTTATGGGTCATTCTTTAAGCTTTGATAATAGTCTCTTCCAGTTTAGTTTCCATGAATTTGGCAACCATTACTGGTCAGTACTCTGAACTGCAAGGAATTGTAATTTCTATTTTTCAGTTACAGGAACTAGTCACCTAAAATTATAAGTAAAGGGGCGCCTGGATGGCTCAGGTGGTTAAGCGTCTGACTGCAGCTCAGGTCTTGATCTCATGGTTCCTGGGTTCGAGCCCCCAAAGGGGTTCCCCGCTGGTGGTGGCATGGAGCCCTTCTAATCCTCTGTTCCCCTCTCTCTCTGTCCCTCCCCCACTCATGCTCTCTGTCTCAAAAATAAAACTTAAAAAAAAAAAAAAACTTAAAAAAAATAAAAAATAAAAAAATAAAAATATGCGTCAACTTTACAAACACTTAAAACCATAAAAACATCTCTAGGAAGAGAAAACAGTTCATTTCACTTTCAAGATTTGCAAACTGAGGTACAAAGACTCCAAACTCACAGAATCTGTAAGATCTGACAAATGGGTTAATAATGTACTATCAGTCACCCAGGGTTCCATATGTTCTTACAAGATTCTTTCACTGCAGCTTAAGGGCAATTAGTTTACAAACGATAAAAATGAAGAACAATGGCACAAAGAGACTTGCTTTAGGTCACATACAAGTAAAGAGTCAAAACCAAAACATTCTCAAGAAATAGTCTGTTTTTCCATCACAGTTCACAACTTCTTTTCAGTAAATCTTCATTCATATACATGGTAATGATTCTTGGGGGGTTTTGAAACTGACCTTTTCGCGTTTTCTTAAATATACCACTGGATTTTTTTGTGTGTGAAGTAAAAATAAAATCTGGTTTTTTTCCCTAAAAGTTTATTTATTTTTGAGAAAGAGAGAGAGGCAGAGAGAGAGGGAGGCACAGAGTCCGAAGCCGGCTCCAGGCTCCGAGCTGTCGCGGGACTCGAACCCATGAACCACAGAGCCTGACGCGGGGCTCGAACCCACGAACCGTGAGATCATGACCTGGGCCAAGGTCAGACACTTAACCGACTGAGCCACCCAGGCGCCCCTAAAATCTGTTTTAATAGTGTAGGGGCCAAGTACAGGCCACCCCAAAATGGACCTCTTTGGCATGAACATTATTTTGAGTTAAAAAGCAAGCAAAACCTATCACATTCGGGAAAAGCTCTTTACCTCCCCCCTTGACTGCCTGCTGGTACCAGGAGGAGAGTTATTAACAGAGATTCCTCCTTAACTAAGATAAGAAACTTATCTGCATAACAGGGCAAGCTTTGCTTTCCAAACCTCTCCTTTCACCTTGCTGCTAATGGTCTTTCTCCCCTTTGTATCCTCAGACACCTACCCCCCCCCCCCCCACTTTAGCTCCTATAAATGTCAGGTTGCCTCACTGTCTTTGGAAGTTCATGTCTGTGTGGATTCCCCATTTTAAATATTAAATTTGATTTTTTTTCCTGTTTATCTGTCTCATGTCACTTTGATTCTTAGGCCAGCTAGAAGGACCTTGAAGGGTAGAGGAAATTCTTCCTCCCTAACAACAGCATTTAAATGTCCATTTTTAATTTAGAGAAATCAATCTCCAGATACATTCATCTTCATAGAACACATACTAATAATAGTAAATGGGCCCTAAAAGTAGAGACCAACAACTAACATATTTCTTATAGCTGGCAAATGTAGTCCTCGACACTCAAATCTAATATAGGTTTCCATGGTAATTTATTGGAAATCAACACATTTTTTCCTATTATATGGCCTGAGAGAGTAGTTAGCATTTTTTATGTGTCATGTCTAATTTCTCACTTTACTGACCTGGTTGTCAAAGTTCGATATACAGGAACTGCTTATTAGAAGTTATACCTTGCATTTTATGACCCAGTTGTGCCATTGCTCAACTGAGTACAAGAATTCACAGCCATAAAAATGCACAGCCATTTCCCTCTTCCCAGAAACGTTGCTTTCATGTCCCGGGATGGGGGCAGACACCCCTCTGGCAGCAGTGACTCAACTACTAAAGACACCTAACCCAGGGCTTTGCCCACAGCTTTGCCCATACCTATTTGGTGAATGGGGATGATTTGTTGTTTTTTCATACAGTGGCATTATATGAATCATCTCTAAGCAGCCTGCAGTGAATGAGATTTTGATCAGGATATGAAACATCGTCAGTCAACAGGTTGTTTTGACCTAGAAATAATGAGAACATCAAGGTGGTGCTGAGAAGGTAGAGGGAGTAGTGTGTTGGTGGGCAGTGGCTATGAATAAGTTATTGTGATTTTGATCTCTGTTCACATATACTTTAAATGGAATTATTGTTTTTTAAACTGCCTGTTTGTGTGAACTGTAAAGATTTTCTAACACAAAGATCTGAGGGCCAGTGGATTCCCTTTCAAGTTTACTTCTGATATATAACCTCTATTACCTACTAGAGACAGATGCCTGTTAAAATAAGTCGAACTTTTGAACATGTAGCTACTATTTACCCAAATTTTTCTTTGTCTGTTTCACAGTTTTATCATTGGCCAATCATATGTGGAGGTTCAATTCTTTTTTTTTTTTTTTTTAAGTAGGCTCCATCCCCAGTGTGGAGTCCAATGTGGGGCTTGAACTCACGACCCTGACATCAAGACCTGAGCCAAGATCAAGAGTCAGATGCTTAACTGAGCCACCCAGGCGCCCCTCAATTCTTACACTATGTATGCCCTTCTTTACTACACATAATTGAGATTCAGCTGAATACAAGTGTCCAAAACAGAAAATTCGTGGTATTTGCTGCCCCATCATATACCTTGTTCCTCCTTGGTAATTGCTACTTGCATCAAACGAACACTGTGTGTATAGCTTGTTTGCATAGGCTGAAATACATGTATATACGCACATACATGTTGTTAAGACATATTCCTAGGTAGATTCTCTCTTTACAAAAGGGATATATAAGAATCGTGTCCAACAATGAGGGCCCTTCTGGTTCAAGAGGTTAATTATTTAACATTTGAAGAGAGTGCCCTCTCAGGCATCTCTCCAAGTGGCAAATGTGTTCTATAAAGCACAGTTTCATTGAATAGGTGAGGCAAGTAACCTCATTAAGAGTAGAGTGTGAGGGCAATGTACTAATGTTCAAATAGGTTCAAAGGTGTTGACCGTGTAAGAAGAATGAGGCAATTAGTTGGAATTAATCCCAATGACTGGCTGTGTTCCTTTTTCATTTCTCTCTCATGGAAACAGTGAACTCAAGAGAGCTAGTTGCTCTTTACCTGTAAGATGATACCAAGTTTATTGGAGGACCTAGTGTCTAGGCAAAGACCTTGGTAGGCCAAGTGCAGTCCATAGACCAGCAGCATCAACATCAATAAGGAACTTGTTTGAAATTCAAATCTTGAGTCCCACCCTGGACTAATGAATTCATACCACTTTTTAGCATACTCTCTAGGTGATTTGTACATACTATAAAGACTGCAATTCTCAGCAAGCCCTCTTGATTAACTATAGACCCTAAAAGTTAGAACCCGAAATAGACCAGACTGCTGACATCATGCTGTAACTGAAGCCCCTTGTTCTTATTTCTTATCACACTTTCTTGAGGCCTTGATGAAGGTGTTTTCTAGTGATCAGAACACTCCATCCACCAAGCCAGAAAAGCCCTGATAACAATGGAATGCATAGCAGACCACAACCCCCAAGTCCTCTTCCCTGCCCATCATCATGGGCTGAACACATACTGACCCCCCACCTATGATCACGTGCTCTCTGCCCGCTCTCTTGCATGCACTCCTTCTAAACTCTCCCTACAAAACTCTAGGCGACCATCTTCTTGGCAGAGAGTTCGTTTGTTAAGGTTTGAGCCAGCCACTTGCCTCAACTGCCGGCACCAAAGTAAATTTCTCTCTTTTTTCCAAACCCTCATCTCTTGAGTTATTGGCTTCTCTTGCAGTGAATTTATCCAAGTTTGTTCCACAAAAGCATTGGCAGACTCAGTCAGGAGATACGCTTTTGATTTGTCCAGTCCCCTTGGGATTCCTTAGGAAGGGGCAGTGGACTGGGTGGTGCCCCAGGGATCACCTACTCATTTCTTGAGTTAGTGGCTATGATGTTTCAATCAGTAGCACAGTAACAACAAAAAAAGACTGTGAAGGGCTGCTCTACAGACTTCTAGTTGACTCTCAAGGAGTGGAAACACAAGGAACCTAATTTTTGTGAATTCCAATGCTATAAGAAACACCCAACTGTTAGGTGGGATGCAGCAGGAAGTTACTCAAATAAGAGAGCTAAAAGCTATCAGCAGAAGGGAGGAGGAGAAGGAACAAAAGCAGGGAAGGAATGTGTTTTGTTTTGCAAGGAGACACCCAACTAGGTGTTTCAGCAGATCGTGCCTTGCCAGGTGTGTCTCACCTGATGGCCTCTTATGGGAAGCAGTCTGAGCAGGATTGAAACTAAGGACATGTGCAGAAGCCCCCCCCCCCCCCCCAAGCTGACCTGAAGTTAACTTCCATTCATTATAACACTAAGATCTCCTCCTGTGGGCAGTTTTTTTGGCCATTTTTTGAACACACGATGTATGCACTATCATGTTGACAGGCTAGGTATACACAATTGAGCCAAAATGTGCCAAGGTAAGCTTCCTGCTCCCACTCCCTAATACACCAAATAAAGGCTTTCTGTGCCAACTCCACAAGGAGGCAGTGCTTTGAGAGCTATCTCCCTGTCTCCTTACTTGTAACAAATAACAAAAAGCTCTTTGCTTGGGTTGTGTTCAATTTGATGCACCCCAAGTGGCAAACTCTTGAGTTCAGTAGCACAACCACATTGGGTATAATCTTGAAGGTTTTTTAAGACGAAAATACCTGTTCTTCTGTCAGTCAGTGGTTCTCAACCGGTGGCAATTTTGTTACTTGGGGATATTTGGCCATATTTGGAAACAGTTCTGGTTGTCCAACTAGGGAAGGTAGTGTTGGCATCTAACGGGTGGAGGCTGGGGATGCTGCGAAACATTCTACAGTGCATATGACCGACCCCCACAGCAAAGAATTACCGAAGTCCAAATTGTCAGTCGTGGCAAGATTAAGAAACCCTCCTGCAGACAAAGTTTATATTACTCAGAATACATTTAATCATCCCACTCACATTTACAAGTGGGTTACGTATGTTGAGTAGTAGAACACGGAAATACAGGTTAAAGGTGTTGATCAAGAATTTAACAGCTGCAAAACAAGTGAAAATTTCAATAAGGCAGGGAAAGGACTTCCATTGACTAGGTCCACGTATAATTAAAGTGAGAGCTTTGGCCCTCATGATTAGTTCAACATGAATGATAAAAACTGAAGGTTTATCATTCTTGGTCCCAATACCGGCTTTGTCCAGGATCCACCCCCCCACCCCCGCCCTTGATGTTTATTAACTGAGAAATAAGCTAATCATCCACAAACAGTGGTCCTTCTCTTTCCTAACAAAGATGCTGCTTGAATAGTCTAGTTCACACTAACGCGAACTGAATGACTAAAATGAGGAAAAGGCAAGACTATACTACATAAAAAGTCTTCATGCTGTAGCCGATCAGGAAAAACCGGGATCGACAGAGTTCTGAAAAGATATTTCAGTGCTGAGGCAGAAATAAGTTGAATGTAATCTCACTTACCTCATATATTTTATGTCTAAGGAAATAGCTCCAAAGGTTAGTTTTCATGACTGTAATTTTGGTGGTAAATAACCTTGCTGAAGTGCCCATATCAAGAAACCCAAAGGTACAAAATCACCAGTATTGGACAATTTGTGCTACTGGTGTAATAGCCATCAAGTGTATTTTTTGTTTGGGCATTATTTATCAAGAAAAAAAAAAAAAAAGAAAGAATTGAGGTCAGCTGTGTAGATGTCCTACACAACTGAGGAGCAGAGAAGCAAGAAAAATGTTACAGGACATGAAACATTCTGACTGCAAAATGTCAGATCTTCTCCAAGGAAAGAATGTGTTAAACATCATGGCTCTGATGCGGAGATGTTACAGCACCATGACTAAAGTTCCTTAACATGTGGGCACTGCAGAAGCAATGAAGGAGAAGAGAATATATCACCCCAAAATATGTCTTTTTGGCATATGGATTATTTTAGGCTGATTATTTTTAAGGAACTACAGACACAGGAGAAATTTTGAAAACCAAGAAGTTACCCTTTTGTAAAAGACATTTACATGTATAAGGGAAATCTCCATTTGTATGGGCATCTTAAGTCTAAAAACTCTTACCAATGGAGGAAGCAAAGACTTAAATCTGCATAACAACCGCACCCTTGATTATTGTGTTTCTCCTGGAAATTTTCCATTACTGGCTCTCCTATCCCCAGCGACTTTTTTTGCCTTTCCCCGGAATGGTATTTAAGGGGGCAGCTCAGGCCTTTTCAGGGAGCTGCTTGATTTTCCAGGATATCTCCGTTGCATAGAGGAGGTATACAAGTTATTAAAGTTCCGTTTGTTTGTCTCCTGTTAGTCTGGTTTCTTATTACAGGGAGGCCTCAGGCAAGAACCTAGAAGGGTAAAAGGAAAATTTTTTTCCTCCCTAGAGCAGTAACTCAGTAAAAGCGACTCTTGAGTGGACGCCTGTTCAGTTTTTAATGAGCCATTGTCTTTCTAGGGAGATGTCACCAGAAAGAGAGGTAGAAGGGTTTGATCTGGGCCAAGTTTGGCTGTGCCATATTGTGAAGTCAGTGATCAACGATGTCAAATGTTGAGCCCCAAGAGAGGCTTAAACAGTTCTGTGATCTCACTGTATCTCTCAGTAAATAAATACAGTAGGTAAATACTAACAAGGATAAGGGCATATATTACAAAAAATGATTCATTACAAAAAGGGATAGAGTCTGCTGGGTCTAAATTCATCTGACTTTAAAACAATGTCTCCTAAATGATGTACATGTTAATTACATTACTAAAGATATTCTGGGGGCTAGGGAGTTTATTGAGCAAGTCTAATTTCTATTGATTACATTCTTTGGAGGGAGAGGGAAAGTGTATGTGTGCAAGAATTAAAATGGGCTTAGGAGGGAATAGAGAAAACCTACATGTTTATCATTATTAACTGGTGCTGGTCTCTCAGATAGTTTGCTAGCTCCCAAACTACTTCATGATGAATGGATTGCCATATTATTGTAATCAATGTATCTAAACATAATCATTCAGAACAGGATTGTTAATGAACATTGCCTTAATGTGACAGCTTCAAAGCTAAACACTTCCTAGAAGCACAATTCTATATTAGGAATGCTTAATATCAAAGTAATTTAAAAAGAAGACGGTGGCATTTCAAATTATATTGCCTCTTATTTCCTGTCCATTTAATTTTATGAGTGCCAGCCACATAGTAGGCTCTTAATAATTATCATTCAATGCCTGAATAAATGAAAGAAGCTCTCCTTTAGGACAGCGCATTCAAACTAAATAAATTTATTATAAGGTAAAATATAGAATCAATGGGGCTGGAGCTAAGGCTGGCCATTTTAATACAAGACAAATTAGATTTTAAAATTAGATTTGCGGGGGGCGCCTGGGTGGCTCAGTCGGTTAGGCGGCCGACTTCGGCTCAGGTCATGATCTCGCAGTCCGTGAGTTCGAGCCCCGCGTCGGGCTCTGTGCTGACAGCTCAGAGCCTGGAGCCTGCTTCGGATTCTGTGTCTCCCTCTCTCTGACCCTCCCCAGTTCATGCTCTGTCTCTCCCTGTCTCAAAAATAAATAAATGTTAAAAAAAAAAATTAAAAAAAATTAGATTTGCGGGAGTTTTTAATGGAACATATTATTCTGCGTCCTAAATTACTCAGAATATCATGTAGTGGGAGCAGAGAAATCACGTAATAGCTGCTCACATTTATTGGGTGATAAATACGTGTCAGACACTGTGATACATGTTGACACATACTAGTTTATTTAATCTTCATAGCTCCTCTATATGGTAGGTACTATAATTATTCCCATCTAATGGAAGAGAAATTTGAGGCTCACAGAGATTAAGTGATTTACCCAAGATAGTGGGGCCAGACGCTTGGCTCCTGGACCTGTTTTGAAAATGTAAGCAGCACTATAGTTGGTATTAGTTGCATTATCAGCTCCACGTTCTGTTTTGTTCCCTATTGGCTTATGTTTCATGCCCACCTCTTAACCTCATGCATGATCAGTCATTAACTTTGTCCTTTTTTATCCCTGTGCTCTGACTGTAGAAATCTAATAGGGACTGTCATGGTAACATTTGTTTTGAGGTATCTGATTGTACCCCCCAAATAGTGTGCCATTGTCAGGAAGAATGCTTGCCTCTAGGTTGTTTCAAGGCCCTGCCTCTCAAGAAACCCCTCTCCCTCCTCTCACATATTTACCGCCTTCCCCAAACACATATAAACTGTCCCTAGGCTTCACTGGGCCAGGAAACTTTGGGAATGACTCCAGCCTTCTCCATGGGCTGTCTTTCTCATAATAAGGCTTTCTTTGCTTCAAAATCAGTGTCTCGGGGTGCCTGGGTGGCTCAGTCTGTTGAGTGATGGACTCTTGGTTTTGGCTCAGGTCATGATATCATGGTCATGGGATGGAGCCCCATGTTAGGCTCCATGCTGAGTTCAGACCCTGCTTGGGACTCTCTCCCTCTCACTCTTCCCCCGTTTGCACATGTGTTCTCTCTCTCTCTCTCTCTCTCTCTCTCTCTCTCTCCCTCTCTCTCTCTCAAAAATAAGTAAATAAACTTTTGGAAAAAAACAACCAAAAACAAAAAACAAAATCAGTATCCCAGACATTGGCTTACTGAGCATTGGGTACATGGACACGATTAAGTTCAGTAACAGTAAAACACAGAGTTGTGTTTTGAATACACAACATTGCTGCAGAGTCTATACCTTTAACCATTAAACCACTTTGTTCCATACAGTAAACACGTCAGCACTGTGAGGCCATCCAGAGTTTTGGTATGGACAAGAAACACAGTGAAGAAGTAATTTAGGACTGCTTGATGGGTTCAAGAGCGGCTCGGCCTGAGGCCACAGTACAGGGCTGCTCTGAAGAATCCTTTGTGTCAGGGAATTGGAAAACAAAGATGGAGGGAATAGCTAAGGATAGGATTTTGGAGGGAAGCTAAAAAGGTGAAGGCCAGTGTTGGATGCATGCCAAAGTCAGGCAGCAGCAATTAGAAACCTAAGCAAAAGCATCAGGGTAAGAGATTCAGAGACTGAAACATGAAATTCACTCACATATGGGCAACAGTGGGAATAAGAAATAACATGGAAACGAATGTGCCAACTTTGTGTTTTGGTTCTTTCTCAAGCATGCTTGTCAGGTCAGGGACTAGAGTGAACACTAATATTGTCCCATGGCCCTTTATCTCTTGTTCACTGCATAATCTAGTTCTTTGTAGAGTATGTGAAATATATCTACACTGAATATCTGACGTGATCTCAACTGTCTGTCCAAGTACCTTCCCTGGCTAAAGGAATCAACAGTTTTGAATATTCCCATAGAAACTTTTTCTTTCTTTCCTTCTTTCCCTCTTTCTTTCTTTCTTTCTTTCTTTCTTTCTTTCTTTCTTTTGTTCTTTCTTACATGCTTTCTTTCTTTCTAAGATTTTACTTTTTTAAAGTAATCTCTACATCATACATGGGGATCGAACCCACAAACCTGAAATACAGTTGCACGCTGTAGTGACTGAATCAGCTAGGCACCCCTCATAGAAAGTTTTGCTTTTTTAAAATTTTTTTCTTTTTTTATTAAAAAAATTTGTTTTTAACCTTTTTATTTATTTTTGAAGGAGAGAGAGAGACAGAGCATGAGCGGGAGAGGAACAGAGAAAGAGGGAGACACAGAACTCGAGGCAGGCTCCAGGCTCTAAGCTGTCAGCACAGAGCCTGATGCGGGGCTCAAACTCACGAACTGTGAGATCATGAGGTGAGCTGAAGTCGGATGCCCAACCGACTGAGCCACACAGGAGCCCCCATAGAAAGTTTTTCTATGGTCAAATTTCCTAGCAAATTTTCACCCAGTTCTTGTGGAATTAAGATTTTTTTTAAGATAAAAGTCTGGTCTACAATCTAGCCTAGTTCAATCCTAGCTGAATTCTTTACTGTAGTATTCTCTTAGCATTAAGAATGACACATTTGAGGGATGCCTCGGTGGCTCAGTTGGTTGAGCGTCCGACTTCGGCTCAGGTCATGATCCAATAATTCATGGGTTTGAGCACCGCATCGGGCTCTGTGCTGACAGTTTGGAGCCTGGAGCCTGCTCTGGATTCTGTCTCCCTGTCTCTCTGCCCCACCCTGGCTCTCTCTCTCTCACTCTCTCTCTCTCAAAAATAAATAAAAACACACACACAAAAGAAAGACTCATTTGATACATGTGAGTGATATCTCCAAGAATCCATGAGAAGGGGGACAGGTTTTGCCATCCCAAAACATGCTGCTTTGGCATGAGGGTGATTTTGAACTAAATGCAATCAAGACACAGCAGTCTCAAGAAAACTGTTTACCTCTCCCTTAACTACCTAAATGAAATTAGATAAGGGGCCTGGCCCAGAAAGAAATCTAGTACCTGAGATAACTTTGTGCCTGAAAGACCTGACTATACAGTGGAGGTATAGTCAAACATCAGCTCTTATTGTCCTATGAATTACCCTCCTCCCCTCTGAAGCCCCAGACCGCTGCCCCATTCCTTAGCTCAGGATGGCACATAAGCCATGAGATTGTTCCTGAATCTCATATCTCTGGGGCTCCCATATGTACAGAATTAAATTGGTTTTTCTCCTGTTAATCTGTCTTATGTCAATTTAATTATTAGACGAGCCAAAGAACCTAGAATGGAAGACAGGAAAGGTTTTCTATCCTAATACACACCACCCATTGGCGGGATCTGACATCATTTTTATTCTGTCAACAATACTGAACAAAAGGTAATGGTGGCAGAAAGAAAGCTTCAGTTACTTGCACGGAGGTGTGGCCTGGCAAGGGTACCTGTCAAAAAACCTGATAATGGTGGTTTGCAAGCTCTGTGTTCATCAAATGGTTTAGCACATGTCTTTAGGGAGGTTTTAAAATGAAAGGCTTGGAAGGCCGATAAGATAAGTTAAGGGATTTCTGAGTAAATGGCAGAAAAATATGATTAATAGTGACAGCTTCCAGTTCCTTCTCTGAGCTTTTAGTCTTCTGGATAATACGGCAACTCATCTGAGAATTCCCTAATTGCTAGCATGACAATAATCTGACTCCTTCAGGGGTGCCGTGGTCCAAGACCAAAACTGTAGACCTGCATGTGCTGTGCCTTGACCTTCTGAACCTGGCCAGGCGGGGAACTTGCAGTCGTGCCACATGTTAACCAAAGTCCTTTCTTTTTCACAAAGATGAGTGGGATAGAACATTCCCCATGATCATAAGCCTCTCAAGGGCAGGAAACTGCATGCCTTGCTGCCTTTGTGAACTGATGACTCAATTGCTGCTGCTCTCTTAAAAGGAAGGCACAAGCTAACTTTAAAAGGGACTTTTGGAGTACATGACCTTGAAGAACAAACACCTTTTTCGCTTCTTAATGCTTCTGTTTTACGAAAACCAAAATGCTTGCAGTATATATACATATTTGAAAACTGTTGTGCATTTAAGTATGAACGACCGCTCCAACATTGGCCACAATTTTCTTCTCCGTGTCTAGGGAACCAGACAGTATCAGGAAAGTTTTTCAAACAATTTCCTTGATTCTTCAATCATTTATTTTTGCAGTTCTGGAAGCTTTTGTAGCTATGGGCAACTTAACCTTAGGCCACAAATGCTAAAAATAGCCCGGGGATATTTGACCCTTCCTGGCTGTGTGCCTCCTCAGATACAATTCATTTCCCTTCTTTTCTCCTTATGATCCTGTAGGGGCCAAGGGCAGGCCACCCCAAGATGGGCCACTTTGGCATGAAGATTATTCTGAGCTGAAGGCAACTGAAACCCTACGGGCTCAAGAAAAACTTTTGTCCTTCCCTTAACTACAGACAAGACTGGAAATTAGTGGTCCTTCCCTGAATAAGGGTTATTAGCAGAGATTTTTTTTTTTAATTTATTTATTGTGACAGAGAGTACATGAGCAGGGAAAGGCAGAGACAGAGGGAGAGAGAGAGAATCCTAAGCAGGCTCCACGCTGTCAGTGCAGAGCCTGACAGGAGGCTCAAGCTCATGAGCCGTGAGATTATGACCTAACCTGAAATCAAGACTCCGAATAGCTGAAATCAAGAATTGAATGCTTAACCCACTGAGCCACCCAGGCGTCCCTGGCAGAGATAAATTTTCCCTGAGTGATCCATCTGTATGGTGGGGCAAACACCTAATTACCAAACATCTGTTCTTCTTCTTACCATCCTGTGAAATGCATTCCTTTCCTCCAAAGTCCCTGACCCCTACCCTCTTCTCCTTAGTTCGGGATGACATATATACCTCATTTTTCTTATCTTCAGAACTTCCATGTCTGTGTCGATCCCCCATATATACACTATTAAATTTGATTTTCTCCTGTTAATCTGTCTCAAGTCAATTTGATTCTTAATTCAGCTAGCAGGACCCTTGAAGGGGTTGTCCCTGCTAACTATCTCTTGCTCTCTGACGATCAATACTTAACTGTTACTCCTACCTTGTCCTAAAAGAACTATGTGTTGTCCAAGCCAACAGATTTTTTTAAGTTTATTTATTTATTTTAAGAGAGAGAGAGAGAGCACAAGTGAGGGAGGGACAGAGAGAGAAGGAGAGAGGGAACCCCAAGCCGAAACCAAAGAGTTGGGTGCTTGGGGCTCCTGGGTGGCTCAGTCAGTTAAGTGTCCACCTTTGGCTCAGGTCATGATCTCACATTTGCGAGTTCAAGCCCTGCATTGGGCTCTGTGCTGACAGCCTGAAGCCTGCTTCAGATTCTGTGTCTCCCTCTTTCTATGCCCCTCCCCAGCTTGTGCGTGTTTTTTTTCTCTCTTTATCCCAAAGATAAGTAAAAAGAAAAAAACATTAAAAATTTTTTAAAAATATAGTTGGATGCTTAACCAACTGAGCCACCCAGGTGCCCTAAGTCAACAGATTTTTCTAGGTGCCCTATATCTTCTCTCTTCTTGAGAAATAATTTAGACTCTAATTAGAGCATATTCAAGGGAGTGAACAGGATGGTCAAAGTATTGTATCCACAGAAAGGAAAAAGAAATTAAAAAAAAACTAAACAAGTTGAATCCAGGGAAATAAAGGCCCAGGAGGATCATGGTGATAGTAAACAAACTTTTGAAGGGCTGTTTGGGAGAAGAGAGATTAAAAGTGTAGAACTCGGGTCAAGGGGCAGGCAGTGAAAAGGGATGCTTTGTAAGAGGTTTTTCTAGAGATAGAACTGGCTTCCTTCAGAGGGAATGTGATCCAGTATAAGCTAACGGATCCCTTAGGAAAATGTTACGGAGTGGTTCAGTTACACAACATTTAAGTTGCTTCCAACCCTGGGAAGCTATTTCCGTCCTTTTATAGGCATAACATTCCTTTTCTCAATTTCTTCATGTGAAGCTATAGAAAGAAAAGAACAATCATTGCTACCTGCTCCTTACCTTTCCCCTCTACTCACATCCTCCAAAGGTAGACTATTTTAATATTGCAGTAACCTGACAACAGAAGTGTCTGTTTTAATATCTTTCAGTAACATTATTCAAAGGGAATCTATTGCCCGATGAAGTGGGGGGAAGAGTCTTCAAGGTTCTCTTTCTTTTTCAACCTCAAAGAGTCTAGGATTAAACATGTGCTTTGAAATTAAGACCATTATGAATTTGCTGAGTAAGAAAACATCAAGTGTACTCACTCCCCAAACTGGAAAGTTTTCACTTAGCATAATGTACAAAAAACCCCATATTTCTCTTGTAATATACATGAAAAATTTCTGCAGTGAAGGCATGGTTCTAAGTTTACAACGGTCTTGTTAAAAAAGAAAAAAAAACCCAAAAACAAAAACAACAAGCCCCAGCGGAGTTATCTGCCTCCCTGCCCAACAGCAAAGCAAGACTTAATTATGGTTGGGACCTATCTCAGGAATGTGACCTTTGATTCATTTATTTTTTTGTTTATTTTTTTAATGTTTATTCCTTTTTGAGAAAGAGAGTGTGAGCAGGGGAGGGGCGAGTAAGAGGGAGACAGAGGGTCTGTGCTGCCAGTAGAGAGCCCGATGCGGGACTTGAATTCATGAACCATGAGATCACGACCTTGAGATCATGCCCTGAGCTGAAGTCAACGCCTAACCCACAGAGCCATCCAGCGCCCCAGGAATGTTACCTTTTAAAAGTCAATTTGAAATGACTTGATTAGCACAGGGGAGGTCATCTGCATGATAAAAAGCCCGGCCTTTCCCAGTCTCCCACCTACCTAGGGTAGCCATCCTGGCTTGAAACAGTACTTTTCTTTCTTTGGTTAATAATTTCTTGCCCCACCCTCCTTCTTATAAAAGCCTTCCATTTTGTGCAGCTCCTCAGCTCTGCCCCATTCATGGGTCATTTCATAAATGAAATTTCACATTTACTCAGCTGAATTTTGTTTTTTAACAGGCTCTAATTGGAAACAATTCAATCTATATTTATGCATGTTTTAACCCTGTGACTAAGGTGTTGGGGTTGTTGCGGAATCACATTTAGTGCAGCAGATATCATACTTGATCACAACCTGTTTTACTTAAATTATTAATAGTAATAATTGAATAATTCATTAATGAGTAATTAAGGAATTCCTATGAACCCTGAGAAGATATTACACATGTGAAAGCTCTCCAATGCAGAAAACAATGTCGTGATTCTTACACCAAAGAAGGAACCTTCAAACAGAGAACATAATGCGACTTAAAATTATGCCCGTTATTTTTTTATTGGTTTGCCTCCTTGTAACAATAATAAGCAGCATTTAACTTCACTTCTCTCGTGTACAGGTTTTGCGCCAAGCAAGCTCTTCACGTTTCTTGTCTTTTTTCATCCTTAAAACACATTGAAGAGTTGCTACCATTGTTGACCATGGGCTGGTGAGGATCAGGAAACTGAGGCTTAGGGAAGTGAGATATCACCCGCAAGGTTCTAGATTTGGTGGTAAAGCCCAGCAAGGAATCGATATTTGACTCTAGATCCTGAGCTAGTAGTCACCCTCCCACTGTGTTATCTGCCATGATGGCCCTAATGCTATTGTGATTGTTTTATTTAGGACAAACTGAGGTAGAAAAATCACACCTTTTTTCTTTTTGGTTCCAATTCTTTCCCTCTCTTTTCTAGTTTCAGGACTACTCAAGCTTAGAAGGTGACACTCACCCCGTTTGTGAAGGAGAACACTGGCATGCCGACGTCCGTTTCCATTTTCAACGTAACAGGAGTAATTTCCCAAGTCACCTTCTTCTACAGAGTCCACGATTAATGAGATGGAAACTTCCTGTTCCCCGAGATGCTCCTTGAGAATTCTAAAATATAAAGCAAAACGAAACAAAAAACCCCACACAAACATACACAAGACGTGAAAAAGAAAAAAAATTTAGATGAATCTGAATGTGCTGGGAAAATACCTACAGCATCTAGGCTTCAAATCTGGCTAGGGATTGACGCTATCTTAATTAAATTATATCATGCCCTTTTCCTCTTCACTTCTAATGAGGAAGCTTGTTTTTGGACATGCTAATGAAGTTGCAGTTAATTATCTCTCATAGCAGGACAATCACAGTGTCATGATGAAGAGGTGAGAAGGACCTTGAAGAAAAGTTTACACATTGCTCTCCCTCTAAGAAATATGATATGCTAAAGGTGAGAGAAGCAATTCTAATGTCTTATGCTGGAGGACTAATTATAGATCAGGTTAGTGTTTTTTCTTCTTTAAAGGAAGAAGAGAACATTTCTGAGCTATTTTGACATTTCGTTCGAAAGCTCCAGCCTGGCATTTTTAAAAAAATGATACATACAAGTCAATTGACGATTTTAAAAGAAATGTGAAAGTATAAACCTATAGACTAAGTATTCTGATGAAGTGTTTAATTCTGACGCTAAAATTAACGGTAAGCACTAACCTCACTTGTCAAAGATTTTCATAATCTTTCAGAGCAAATAGAAAACTTCAAAGCAAGGCTCCCTTTCCCTGCTTCCAATGTCCTCTGATCTGTTTGGTGACTCATGTCTGTACATTACTTCCTAATGTTGATTTAAAGAAAAATACCTTTCTGGAATCTTTCTTGAGCACCCGTAAAAAGAGAGAGGGGAAAAGTTAGGAGGTTTATTGTCCTTCCTTAACTTTAACATTTCAAAGTATGTGGGTAAAAGATAATAGTGAAGTTGTAAATATGAAAAATGGCAGAGGAACAGTTTAGTACATATTGGAGAATTGCCCATCTGGGCATCTCAGAACCCAACTGGAGTACAATATTCTTGTGTATTTGTTGCCGGCAAGAAGATCCCAATAGAAATAACCCTATATGACAGTTTTATACGTTTTTGTTTTCTACTGAAAAACTTTTTCACTTATACCTTTGATCAAGTTTTGAAAGTCTTTGCATTTAAGAAGAGGAAACTTGGTTTACATGCCCACATATACCCAGAAGACGCGACCTTTAGATGGGAGAGTGTTTACACATGATCAGCATTTTGACTCACTTGTAACTTAATTACTATTTATGTGCCTGCTTACTTATACCATGATTAAAAATGAGTATCTATGTCCAAGCATAATTTTAGTCATAATTGAATACTTACTTGGAAGGAAATGAACAAATAAATACTTTTAAAAAAGAGGTTTAAGCATTATGTCCTCAAAATAGATGGTATTTTTTAATGGTTATTCTTTATCATTCCCACTAGAGTAATATTTAGACCTTAAAGTCGGACTAAAAAGGACAATGAAAATATTTTGTGTATCTTTTATCATCCCTATCAAGTGTTGTAGAGCCTGCTTAATGGCTAAGATATGTAAAAAACATATAAAAGGAAATGACAAAGATTGTGTTTGGTTGAGTCAAAACTTCCTCGTGACAATTAAAAAAAGAGCTCTTACAAACAAAAGGCATAATATCATATCAATATCATATCACATCAGTATCATATTCCACATTTGATGGTATTTTGGTCTGTCTCATACTCAGTATATTCTTTAGTGAAAAACTAAAGAATTTTTTTATTTCCTTTAAATTCTCTGCAAATGGCCTCCATGTTCTGCAACTGCATAGTCAGTCTCGTAATAGTGTTCTGCCTCATTGTCATTAAATGTTGAGATATTTTTCTTATAACAGTAACCCCCACCCTCAAATAGCAAAAACCCATTTATTTTCCTTTAGCTCACTTTCTATTCACTAACAGAGCTAATGTTAACTTGACTGTACAAGTTCAAAGAAAAAAATATTTTACCTAATGTCACTTTCCCAAACTCGATTTTCATCCAGATCTTCAATAAACTTCTCTCCTTTCATCCAGTAAATTAAAGGACTGACATCTCCACTGTACCCAAAGAAAGCTCTGCAGGTTAGATTAGCTGAGTCGCCTGCAGAGAGAAGAGATGGAAATGTGTTATAAAACTATTTGTACACTCTTATTTTAGGCAAACTGCAGGTAAAATTTTAATCACTTCATTGATTTAATGAAACATTAACTTAAAATGTTTTCTCAGGTATTTTTAATCTTTGTCAAATTTATAGAATATGTGCTTTTGACAGCTTGTTTAACGAAATAGTAGTTATAAGATTTTGAAGAAGACTGGTTGGCGATTTTATAGAAGGTTCTCCCAGTTAGGCTTGCCCCATGTTTTTTATACGATTAGATTTAGGTTATGAATTGTTGAGAATGATACCAGAGAGGTGATGTGCCCTTCTCAAAGCATGGTATCAGAGGGTACATAATACTAGTAATTACAAGATTTTACAGGGCAGGTGGAAGGAGGTGGGAAATAGAAAGGAAACAAAATCTTTGGATGGGAAAGAAAAGGAACTGCAAATCCAGAATCCCCTAAAAATGTTATTAAAATATTATCACTATATATGGAATAATGTTTTAATTAAGGAAACCGACACACGCTCAGGTAGAAAAGCACATTAAAAAACAAATGAACAACTCATGAGAATAAATACTGGGGATTTTTATTACATGTAAAATCAATGATGCAACTGCAGAGATTAGTTTCTTTCAACATGCTACTCAGGAGACACCATTGTAATGATCAGTGCAGATTGGTTGACTACTTAATAAGGTAAGTGGAGGTCTCTGACTAAAAGGTGGAAGTGAATATAATGCCTGCAAAAGGAAGGTGTATTTCCAGACAGGTTATGCCATTTTGCAAATACTTGGATTGAAGGCCTTAGCCAGCATTAGAGAACCGAAATATTCCAGTACACATGAGTTAGAAGATCCTGTTGCCTCTAAGCGGAGCCAGAAAATGCACGACAAGATAGGGATCTGTAAGGGCTTATTCCAACTTGAATTGGGGCAAGGGATCTCTTAGGGTATATAGAGTGCCAAGGGCAGACTGCCACAAGATGGGCTACTTTGGCATAATGATTATTTTATTTTATTTTATTATAATTTTATTTTAGTATTTTTTTAATTTTCTTTTTTCTTAATGTTTATTATTTTTGAGAGAGAGAGAGAGAGAGAGAGCAAGCAGGGAAGGGGCAGAGAGAGGGAGACACAGAATTGGAAGCAGAGAGCTCTCAGCACAGAATTATTTTATTATTTTTTTAATGTTTATTTTTGAGAGCAAGCGAGCAAGAGAGAGAGAGCAAGCAGGGAAGGGACAGAGAGAGAGGCAGACACATACTCTGAAGCAGGCTCCAGGCTCCAAGCTGTCAGCACAGAGCCCTATGTGGGGCTTGAACCCACGAGCCATGAGATCATGACCTGAGCCGAAGTTGGAAGCTCAACCAACTGAGCCACCCAGGCGCCCCAGCATACTGGTTATTTTAAATAAAAGTTACTTAAGAGACAGACTGTACAAGAAACACATCCAGACAGTCTTCTGTCTCCCTGAAAGCAGGAAATAAATATCCCATGTGAAAGGTATTCTCCCTGTACCAAAAGGAAAAAAGACATCCTTATCACCAGACAAAGGGAATTCAGAGCTGAGAAGGCTGAGAAAACAATCCTTGTTGTTTTTACCAATGTACAACTGCAGTCCAAATTCTGTTTGGAATTCTTTACTAATGGAAACTCTCAAAGTTTTTTTGGTCCTGTCCATTCCTCAGAGATTTATTGCCTCTTTGTCTGAAAAGTAACAAACAAACAAACAAACCAAAACCCAAACCAAAAAAACAACTGCCTGCCTTAGTCATTTCTTTAGGAATCAATTTCATTATTGGGCCTTTGTGTGCACATAATAAAACTTTGACTTTTTTCTCCTGTAAATCTGTCTCACATCAATTCTTAGTCCAGCTGGAAGAGCTTGAATGGTAAAGGAAGAATTTTTCCTTCCCCTTAGGTATTACAAGAAGGGCTGAAAACTAGCCCCCAGCAACACATTTGTTGGCATCTGAAGCAAGCAAACTTTCTCGTCTTCATAAATTTTTGAGAAGATTCTAAAGGATCCTGACAACTAAATGCCTTTAAAGTACAAGGAAGGAGGATCCTAAAGACTGGAAACCTCAGAGTTATGAGTTAATAGTGAACATAGCCGGAAATTGTGCGTATGAGTGATTGCTTGAGTAAACCTACTTGCAAATGACATATTTGATAAAGGGTTAGTATCCAAAATATATAAAGAACTTATAAAACTCAACACCCCCCAAAACAAATAATCCAATTAAAGAATGGACAGAAGACATGGATAGACATTTTTCCAAAGAAGACAGACAGATGGCCAACAGACAGATGAAAGGATGCTCAACATCACTCATCATCAGGGAATACAAATCAAAACTACAATGAGATATCACCTCACACCTGTCAGAATGGCTAAAATTAACAACACAAGAAACAACAGGTGTTGGCAGGGATGTGGAAAAAGAGGAACTCTCTTGCACTGTTGGTGGGAATGCAAACTGGTGCAGGCACTCTGGAAAACAATATGGAGGTTCTTCAAAAAGTTAAAATGGAACTATCAGCAATTGTACTACTAGATATTTCCCCAATGAATAAAAAAAATATTAATTCGAAGGGATACATGCACCCTGATATGTGTGTGTGTTTGTGTGTGTGTGTGTGTGTGTGCGTATACACACACACATATGTATATATGTACACATACACACACACTGGAATATTACTCAGCCATAGAAAGAATGAACTCTTGCCATTCACAATGACATGGATGGAGCTAGAGAGTATTATGCTAAATGAAGTAAGTCAGTCAGAAAAAGACAACTACCATATGATTTCACTCATGAGAGAGAGAGATTGGGAAGTTGCCAGCTGCTTCTGAATGCAATCGGGATAGAGTCAACCTGAGCAGAGCTCTGTTCTGTGAAGAGATTTTTGAGTGGTTTCTCTTAATTATACCTACTCGTGTGGCTGAACAAAAGGCACCATACCCCTTCTCATGCATAGCTACGCTAGGAGGAAAGGACAGCAAGAGTGCCCCTGGCAAGTCAGTCCGGAAGGAAGGGCCAGCTGAAGTCTGGCTCACACCTGAGACTACCCAATTGCCTACGGGTTGGGGAGGAAAACTGTGTCCACCCAGTAAGTAATTTTCTTTTGAGAAATGACAACTAATCACATGAGTGCCAGAGAACTGTGACTTTGGATCCCAAGTATGTATTACCTGTGTGTGAAAGCATGATTAAAGGACTACTGTCCCTCCCTGTTATGTTGAATAAGAACCAAGAGTTGATGGAAATTCATGGGTCAGGGTGGGATCTAGGGAGAGATGATGCACTTCTACCCAAAAGGGCAGAAAGAAATTAAGAAGGGCAGATAGGAAAACAGAAATTAGGAGATTTAGGGAATTATGTAGTTAGGAAATAGGAATTAAGAAATTCAAAACAATCCGACTGTGTTTACACCTTGGGCGGATGAAGCAGGACACGTCAGTTACGTGACAGGTTTTTAGCATGTGAATTTTAGAAGCCGTCCATCCATGATTCATTTCACATTCTCATGCTTTTTAATGTTATATTCTTTGCTTTAAATTTTCTTCATTTCCACTTCTTCCGAAAGAATGACTTGGCTTTTCTAGAAATAGTCTTTCTGTCTTTTCTTCTCCCATAGCCCTTGGGACATATGTCTGTACTTTATCATAACATATTCCTTACAATACTTGGTTTGTTTGCATGTCTAACCCAGAGGCAGAAATTATATGTGCATTTACCTTTGCACATCACTAGGACCCATTACAGTGTCTTGAATGTGTTAGGAACTCAATACATAATTTCAAATGAATAACCTGCTTAATATCTCTTGTACTTGCATTTCCCCTTGGTTCCTTGTTTTCAAAGCTTCATTTATTAAAGGTTACGTGTCTACAGCCTATCGCAAAAGGCCAAGTCTATCTTATAAACCAGTCTTCAACACTGCAAATGCAGAACCTCCTCATTCAGATGTTATTTCACTTGTGGGCTGGAGCCGGTTCATACCAGTAGGAGTCAATGAGTACAATTTTCAGAAATTCTTGTAAGCAGGTTGTTAAACACAGTCGTTATTAAAAAATCAAAGTATAGAAGCTTACAATTAAATATACTGTATTGAAAACAACGGTATTAGACATTTAAAGCTCAAAAATTCCAAATTACTTGGCTAGATTCTTCATCTTTCCCCAACTGCACATTTAGTGATCTTATGTTGGTAGCTTGCAATCATGAGCCATGGTGGGAGTATATACCCCAGAAGTTGCCAAATTCTACAATTCAGGTTATGATTTATCGTTTTTGTTGTCTGTCTATACTTGAGGCAACATGGAGAAAATGTTATTAATGTAGATTAAACTTCACAGTGTCAGGCCTACGGCTGTTATATTGGTAAAAGCACAAACATAAAAATATTCCTCTCATATTCAAAAACTATGATTTGATTCAGTAAAGAAGTTGCTTACATCAATGATAAACAAATACAGTTCTGACATATATCTCCAGTGTCTCACTCTTATTTGCCAATGCAAATTAAAGGGTCAAGACCACTTAGATGTCAGAATTACACTTGGAGAACCAATGGTTAAGCATTTACCGGCACACCACTCTCTTTAAAACTGTTCTCTCAAAGAAATTGCACACATGTAAGAATAATAATTCACATATCAATTTACCCATGTAAATCGTTTTTAGTATAGTCACAGAACCAGGAACACAATCAACTCTAGGAAACTTTCATCCCTCAAAGAAATGTTGACCCAATTGGTCACTAGTCATTTCCTCCCAATCCTCCCCAGCCTTCAACGACCACTAATCTACTTCTAATTTCTGCCTCTATGGATTTGCCTATTTTGGACATCTTGTATAGGTGGAATCATGCGGTACGTAGCCTTTTGTGCCTGGCTTCTCATGCTTAGCTTAATATTTTCAAGGTTCATCCATGTTACAGCATTTATCAGTATGTCATTCCTCTTTGTGGCTAAATAATATTCCATTGAATGGGTGTACCATATTTTGTTTATCCATTCATTAGTTGATGGATATTTGAGTTGTTTCCACTCTTTGGCTATAAATAATAATGTTGCTTTGAACACTCCTGTACAAATTTTTGTGTGGACATAAATGATTTCATTTCTCTTGAGGGGAATCTAAAAGTAGAACATATCTAAAAGTCAAATTTCTGGGTCATAAGATAATTCTATGTTTAAATCTTTGACGAATTGCCAACCTGTGGATTTCCAAAGTGGTTATTCCATTGTATATTCTGACCAGCAATGTACAAATGAGGGTTTCAATTTCCCCATATACTTACCAAAACTTATATCTATCTTTTAGATTATAGCCATTCTAGTGAGTGTGAAGTATCATCTTTTTGTGGTTCTTACCGTTCATATTAAACCAAAAATTTTTGTTACATATAATTATTATTAATACTCAATGTTGTTCAAAATATAAAAACAATATCAGGATAAAAGGGCTTTTATTAGACCACAGAATGTAATTGTCAACATCATGCCTAAAATGCTTATTTCTCCACCGTTGTGTTGTAGATCCTCTGATGGATTTATAATTTTAGATGAGATTTCATACCAACAGAATAAGTTATCAAAGGCTTACGCTCTTTAAGAAAAACTACAAAGAGTTATTTCCAAATGTTTAAAAGTAGACAAATATTAAACAAGAAGTTAATATAAATGGGGCCCACAGGATTATCTCCTTTAAATTCAATACAGGAACACCTATCCGCATCATTTTTATATGAAAATTTCTTTGTAGTTCTGCTACAACAAGACATAAGCAAAAAACAACTGTAAGGTGCTTTAAAAGGATGATAAAACTATTATTTGAATACAATAAAATTGCACACTTAACCAACTTAAAAGACCTGCTATTTTTACTTTCTTTGAAGAGTTCTTTCTTTCAACTGTCCAAATATAAGAAATACATAACAATCTCAGGGCACCTAGGTGGCCCAGTTGGTTAAGTGTCTGACTTTTGATTTCAGCTCAGGTCATGACCTCACAGTTCGTGGGTTCAAGCCCTGTGTTGGTCTCCACACTGACAGCGTGCAGCCTGCTTGGGATTCTCTCTTTCCCCTCTCTCTCTCTCACTCTCTCTCTCCCTTCCCTGCTCATGTGTGTGCATGCACGTTCTCTCTCAAAATAAATAAATGAACTTAAAAAAAGAAATATATAATAGTCTCTTACCAACAAAGTGTCAAAGTTTGGCCTTTTGATATAACAGACTTTTGTATTTGTATTACAAAATGTAAACATCTGTACATTTTGAGTTGTTCTATATGCAATTTGAGTTATTCTAAACAGAATCATATAAAAAATATACCCATATCTTGTCAAAAATATGACTCATCATCCCTATAGAACAAATGGAGTGTATGTGGTAATGCTTAATGAGAGGGCTATCCACCCTCTTAATATATTTGGATGGAATTTCACATCCAGAAAAAATGCCCTGAAGAAACTCAAGAGCCAGAACATGCAAAATAAAAACAACAGAGAATGCAGGCTTAAAGAGCATTAATTCTAAAATTATTAAAAGCTTGCTTATAAAATTTTAAAATGAGACACAGTCTGCCTAATATGAGATTGTAGGACCTTCTACCTCAGCACATTGGGACCCGGCGGCAATGAACAAGTGAAGAAGGCAATTCAGGAGAAACAAGTTTTCCTTAATGGGGTAGATTTGGAAGCCTGACATATTTGAGTTTTTTTTAAAGTATATGATTCATAGCAAATGAATGCACTTTTATTTTAGCTAGTTAATGTGCTTTTAAATTATTTTTTCTTTAATCTTATTCTCTAGGAGTCGCTGATTTTTATCATACTTTTGTCAGCCTTAAGAGGAAAACCTTATGGTTATCCATGGTCTATGATATCTAAAAATCAACATCATACTAATTTCCATAGTAACCAAAAAGAAAATAATAAAAATCTTATTTACATGAGAACTAAACAACAAATTATAACGAGAGATGGTTGTGGATAAACCACAAAATCATATCAAGTCAGTTTAAAAGTTTTATGAAATACACACACACACACACACACACACACACACATATGTATCATTTGTACATTTTTGGTTGGAAAAAGTAAATATTTTTGAAGTCTATTCTCAAGCTACATTTTAAAATCTATTTACTCATTTTAAGAGAGAGAAGGAGAGTGCAGAGGGAGGGGGGAGAGAGAGAGAGCGGATGACAGAGAATCCCAAGCAGGCTCTGCATTGCCAGGTCAGAGCCTGACTTGGGGCTTGAACTCACTGACTGTGAGATCATGACACATACCATGGGACTGTAACCAGAGCTGAAACCAAGAGTTGGACGCACAAACGACTGAGTCACTTAGGTGCCCTGACAAGCTGTATTTTAGATTTAATGTTAGTGCTAAAAAAAAAAAAATCTAATAAGTTGTAGAATTCAGCAAAATTAATCTGTATTCATTTAGAAATTTAAGTAGATAGCTATTGTCAATAACTATCCTTACAAAAAAGTATAATGATAAGTAACAGGGGACAGACAGCATGTGGATGGTCCAAAGAAAGAGCAACATGTATTGACTTTTACATATTTTCTTAAATAAAAAATTGGATATATTTAAGGTGTACAGCATGATTTTATACACAAACATTCACACACATATAGTGAGATGATTACTACAGTCAAGATAATGAAGATATCATCTCCTCACATAGTTAATTTTCTATTTTTTGGGACGAGAGCCCCCGGCATCTACTCTCTTAGTGAATGTCCAGCATTCAGTACAGTATTTTTAACTATAGTCATCATCCTGTACATTAGATCTCTAGACTTGTTCATCTTACATAACTGCAACTTTGTCCCTTTTGACCATCTCCCCCCCCCCCCATAACCACTGTTCTACTCTCTCCTTTTATGTACATGTTTTTTTAGATTCCACATATAAGTGCGATCATGCAGTTTTTTTCTTCTCTGTCTGGCTTATTTCACTTAATGTCTTCCAGGCTCATCCATGTGGTTGTGCAAATGGCAGGATCTCCTTTTATTTTAATGTTTATTCATTAATTTTGAGAGAGAGAAGAGTACACAAGCAGGAGAGGGGCACAGAGAAGGTGAGACAGAATCCCAAGCAGGCTCTGCACCATCAGAGCAGAATCTGATGGGGGGCTCAAACTCACAAATCATGAGATCATGACCTGAGCTGAGATCAAGAGTCGGACGTCTGACTGAGCCACCCAGGGGCCCCAGGATCTCCTTTTTAAGGCTGAATAAATTTCACCTCACATATATATATTCTCACAATTGCTCAATCCATTCATCCATCAATGGGCAATTAAGCTATTTCCAATCTTGACTATTGTGAATGGCTAATAGTTATGTGAAAAGGCACTCAACATCACGAATCATCAGGGAAATGCAAATCCAAACCACAATGTGGGGTGCCCAGATGGCTTAGTCATGATCTCAGGATCCTGCAAATCCCACCTCTGGCTCCGTGCTGACAGCACAGAGCCTGCTTGGGATTCTTTCTCTCCCTCTCTCCCTCTGCCCCTTCCTTGCCCTCTCTCCTTCTCTCAAAAATAAACGAACTTAAACAAAAAAACAAAACACAATGAGATCTTAGCCCATACCTTTTAGGATGGCTATTATAAAAAAAATTAAAAGGTAAAAAATGTTGACAAGAATGTGGAGAAAAGAGAATCCTTTACACTGTTGAGGGGAATGTAAATTGGTACAGACATTACAGAAAAAAAAAGTATGCAGTTTCTTCAAAAAATCAAAAATAGAACTACCATATCATCCAGCAATCTCTCTTCTGGGTACATTCCTGAAGGAAATGAAATAACTACCTTGAAGAGATATCTGTACTCTCATGTTTATTGCAAAATGTACTTAAAAACAACAATAAAAATAACATGATTTTTGGCCCTCTGGCAGAGATATGGCTCTTTGGAATCAATTGTAATGCTCAGAAAGGGTACTGGACCTAACTACAGGCAATGAGTTTTCAGAATTGAATTATAATTGGGAAACACAAATTAATTTCACAGGACACAACAAAAAATTGGGATTTGTTAAATATTATTATAAGAAAGATAAACTACGAGATTATTGTTTTATAAATCTTGGAGGAAAAATCATTTTTAGAATTAGTCTAGAAACTACCAGAAAGTTCAAGATTGACATATTTGAATATATAATTAGTAAAATTTTAGTAGAATGGAAAATAATACAAAGAAAACGAAGACAACAGAGAATGATTATAAATTTTTCTTTATTGTATTTGTTATCTAATGTATGCCTGAGTATGTTTTCAATTAAAAACAAAAAGCAATAAAGAACTTTTAGCACAGTGCCGAAAAGGTCATTAATAGATTAATATTCCAGATATTCAACTTGAAAACGATCACAGCCAGATTTAAAAAAAATTAAGTTTATTTATTTTTTTAGTGATTTCTACACCCAACATAGGGGCTCAAACTCATGACCCTGAGATCAAAAGTTACATGCATTTCCGACTGAGCCAGCCAGGCCCCTCAGCCAGATTTTGATAGCAACTTGAGGAAAGATTGTTAGTATTGCAAGTCCTAATGCTACCATTAACCTTGTTTATTTTTGTAATTTTCCATTAACTTTCATGCCATATTTGTTATACTCCCATATCTTCAACAGTATCAGTTAGTTTAGACAAATATGGCTTCAGACTTGACTTTTTTTGCTTACTTAAGCCAGTGAATCTCAAACTTACTGCCAAAAATCTGACCCATCCCCAAGCAGGTATTGACTCAGCAAGTGTGGAGGGTTACAAGGATTTTCATTTTTAATAAGTACTCCCAGGTGATTCTCTTGTGAGCAGTGACAGTTAACTGTCTGGAACAATTTCTTCTTACCTTGGACTTTGTTTAAAGTGGAATTGGGGCTCAGAAAAGAAACCAGATTGAAAAACATTTAGGCAGGGCCCTCAGGCAGGAAGCAGGGACAGGGAGGCTGGGGAAGAGGAAATAGGGTTCGTAATAATGACAGTGGTGGGTAGAGAGGTAGCAGTGTAGGCAGAGATGTCTGACTGGGTCCCTGATAACCTAATCCAAGCTACCGAAATACATTCTCCTTCCTAAGGAATGTAGGAAAGAAAAATTGTGTTTCCGTGGAAAATTACTCATTTATCTACTGCACACCTTTCTGAGTTATCAGATGCCAGCTCTTCACTGCCTTTAGCTATTTTTCGACTCTGTAAATTGTAAGTAACTGATATGTAAATTCTCTCAGGTCTGGTAGTGATTTAATTGACTTCATTTTCCCTCTGCTCTCTTAGCTCCTTCCCACCCCCAACCCAGAGAAAAATCAATTTTGTCTCGAGTTGGAATTTATGTCAACATTCCTTTACTCTGCATGAATCTGCTATTTTGACTTTACCTTGGGGCCGGTCATAACATCTGCCTGATTTCTTCATATCATACAAGCAAAATTTCTTTAACATGTATTCATTCTTATATCTGTACGAAGGTCATGATTGTAAATTTTTCTGGAAGTTATCTGTTAACAGGAATACAATGCTTGCCTCATTGCTTATCACTGCCATTGAAATAATCAACATATTATATTTACATATACATGATCTGTCTCTGACATTTGTTTGATTCCCGAAAGATTTTATGGACATTCTCCTTATTCTTTTTTTCAAATATAATAATGGGCCACAGAATTTTATTTTTACTCTGTTGAAGTTCGGACTATTTAACTTGTTACCAAGAGAAACTCCATCTTTTCTGTCCTGTGCTCTGTAATTTGCTGGAACGTGAAATTTCTGATAAGGCAATCCTAGCCTGTGATTCAGAGTCGGGAACCACAGCTCTTCCTCATCCTCAACCACTTAGATATTGAAAAAACACCTTCAGTCTCTTCTCTGAAAGCCAAGTGATTGCGCTAATACTATTTACTACACTGAACCAGAAACACAGGAAATTAGCATCAGAATTCCACAAGTCACAGAGAAGGGAGAGACACATTAATTGAATTGTCCTTTCCATTTTGTTTCTTTGTTTTCCTTCAAATAATAGCAGAAAACTTTAACCTGTGGCGTGGGGAGCGAAACGCATCAAATGTATCCGGCAGCCAGGGCCGGAATCCTGAAGATAAAGGTATTCTTGCGGTCTCAAGGTGATACCGGTAGAAGCTACAGTAAAATGCACTAAATGCTTCTGCTGCCTTTTTGGTCGAAAGGTGCCCTGTCAGCTCAATCTTACCCGGTTCAGAAGGAAGCATTCGAAAATTGATCATGAAAAATCGTTTGCTATCTAAAATAAGAACAATGCTTGTCATATGGCAGGCTTTCAAGTAGGCCAATGTGAGGAGGCCTGAGAGGAAAAATCATATGTTTTCCCTTCAACCAGGGGATTCTAATCGGCAGCAGGGACACTTGTTATTTAGGGCAACCTTCTAATTTGTATCCTCTGACCATTTCTAACGCTGCTGAGATCAGAGATTCTCTCTCCACTAGAGGACACTCTCTAACACTGGGAAAAAAAAAACCCAAAACCCCAAAACCTCACCTTTTTAATTAAAAGAAAAATTCTTCTCTAATTAAAAAGCATCAATATCCGGAGGTCTTACTCAGAATCAGGCAATAGTGAGCATTTTGTTCTTTTTTTTTTTCTTTGCCATGTGTCAAACACCATTTATTTTCTCATTTAATCATCAACACATCTTGATTCCCAGGAAATTAATATATCCTGGCTTAGTTGAGAATGAACTGGTCAAGGTCTCCTATATGGACAGAAAATTCTGTGGAGAGGAATAAGAAATTTAGCCAGTGGATTCTCAAATTTTCTGGGAGGTGCGTATAACATAATCAGATATTCTTTTATACTTTATGTACATATTTTATATACATAAAGTTGTGATTTGTAAGGGGGGGGTTGTTTGTTTTTGTTTGTCCGTTGTTCCTTTTTCTGGTAAACAAAATCCCCAATTCCACCCTCCTCATGTAAGAGAACTGCTTTCCTAAGTGTCAGCCAATTATAGTACCCTATCCTCTTGGGTATAGTGATTGACATCAGTGTGTAGCCAGTGGTTGGCTACAGGGGTTGACATATGACCCAAATGGCACCAATGATAATTCCTCCCTCTTTCAACAGGAGGGACCAGACCATTCTTTTAAAAAATCCAGGTAAAACTGGTATATGACATTATATAAGTTTCAGGTGTACATTCAAATTGGACATCTGTATACACTATAAAGCGATCATCACTGAAAGTCTAGTTACCATCCATCACTATACGATGAATATCCATCATCCATTTAGCTCTCCCACAACCTCCATCCCCTCTAATGACCACAATTTTTTCTCTGTCTCTGTAAGTTTGTTTTATTTGTTCATTTGCTTTGCGTTTTTTGACTTCACATATGAGTAAAGCGATACAGTATTTGTCTTTCTCCATCTGACTTAATTCACCTAGCATAATACCCTCAAGTTCCATCCAAGTTGTTACAAAAGGCAGGATTTCATTCTTTATAGCTGTGTAGCATTATATATACATAGCATTACATATATATATATATATATATATATATATACACACACACACACATATATAGCATTATATATATATGTAGCATTATATATAGATATATCTATCTCTATCGATAGAGATATATATATAATATATAAGTATATATATTATATATATAAAATCTATTGATGGGCACTCAATCTTCTTAAATTTACTGAGAATTGTTTTGTGGCCTAACCTGTGATGTATCCTGGAGAAGGTTCCATGTGCACTTGAGAAGAATGCATATTCTGCTGTTTTTAGATGGAATGTTGTATCTATGAAGTCCATGTGATCTAACGTGTTGTTTAAAGCCAACATTACCTTATTGATTTTCTGTCTAAATGATCTAACCAATGATATGATGGAAGCAGGGTGTTAAAGTCCCCTATTATTGTATTGATGTCAGTATCTCCCATTAGGTACATTAATATTTGCTTTATATATTTTGGTGCTTTCATGTGGGTGCATATATATTTATAAACCTTATCTTCTCTTGCTAGATGGACCCCTTTATCATTATGTAATGACTTTGTTTTTTTTTATTAGTCTTTGTTTTAAAGTCTATTTTGTCTGATATGAGTATATCTATACCACTTTTCTTTAAAAAAATTTTTTTTAATGTTTATTTATGTTTGAGAGAGAGAGAGACAGTGAGCAGGGGATGGGCAGACAGAGAGGGAGACACAGAATATGAAGCAGGCTCCGGGCTCCAAGCCGTCAGCACAGAGCCCGATGTGGGGCTTGAACTCACAAACCGTGAGACCATGACCTGAGCTGAAGTCAGACGCTTAACCGACTGAGCCACCCAGGTGCCCCTACACCATTTTCCTTTTTGTTTCCATTTGCATGTAATATCGTTTTCCATCCCTTCCATATCTTCACTTTCAGTCTGTGTATGTCCTTTCATAGTAAGTCTCACATAGGCAACATGTAGATGGATCTTGTTTTTTAAATTCATTTAGCCACTCATGTCTTTGGATTGGAGAAGTTAGTCCATTTACTTTTAAAGTCATTACTTATAAGGTATGTACTTATTGCCATTTGGTTCATTTTTGTTCATTTGGTTGTTTTCAACAACCTCTGTTCCTTTCTTTTCCTCTTTCTCTCTCCTCTTAGGGTGTGATAGCTTTCTTTAGTGTTACATTTTGTTTCCTTTCTTATTTTCTTTTGTGGTTTTACTGTAAGTTTTTGCTTTGTGGTTAACATAACATTTGTGCATAACATCCTCGGTGTATAATGGGTGGTTTTAAGTTGATAGGAAGTTAAATTTGAACACATTCCAAAACTTACATTTTTACTCTCCACCTTTCGCTTCTTTTTATTGTATGCATCCCTGAATTAACTTTTGTAGTTTTAGTTACTTTTACTATTTTTGTCTTTTAAGGCTCATACTTGCTTTAGAAGTCATTGATCCACTTTCTATAATATGTATTTACCTTTTCCAGTGAGAGTTTTATATTTGTACTGTTTCTTGCTCTTAGTGCCATTTCTTTTCAGCTTAAAGAAGTTCCTTTTACATTTTTTATAAGGCCAGTTTAGTGGTGATGAAGTTCTTCAGTTTTTGTTTATCTGGAAAACTCTTAATTTCCCCTTCAATTCTGAATGATAACCTTTCTGGGTAGAGAATTCTTGGTTGAAGGTTTTTTTCCTTTCAGCACTTTGAATATTTCATGCCACTCTTTTCATGCCTTCAAAGTTTCTGCTGAAAAAATCCACTGATAGCCTAATGGGCTTTCCTTTGTATGTAATAATTTGTTCTCGTGCTGCTTTTAAAATATTCTCTTTATCTTTAGCATTTTAATTATACTGTGTCTTGGTGTGGATCTCTTTGCATTTGCCTTTTTTGGAACTGTCTGGGCTTCCTGGACCTGGACATCTCTATCCTTCCCCAGATGAGGGAAATTTTCAGCCATTATTTCCTCAAATAAGTTTTCTGGCCCTTTCTCTTTCTTTTCTCCTTCTGGGATACCTAAATGTGAATATTATTCTGCTTGATGTTTCCTCAAAAGTCCCCTTAAGGCTTCTTCACTTTTTAAAATTATTTTTTGTTTTTCTGCTCTGTCGAGTGAGTTCCATTGTTTTGTCTTCCAGCTTGATGATCCATTCTTCTGTTTCATCCAGTCTACTGTTGAACTCCCCTAGTGCGATTTTCACTTCAGTTATTGTATTATTCAGTTCTGTAACTTCTGTTTGGTACTTTATTATATTTTCTATCTCTGTTGAAGTTCTGACTGTGTTCATCTACTCTCCCGAATTTGGTGACCATTTTTTGAGCATTACTTTGAACTCTTTATCAGGTAGATTGCTTATCTGTGTTTCATTTAGGTCTTTTTCTTTGATTTTCTCTTGATCTTTCATTTGGAGCATATTCCTCTGTCTCCTCATTTTGCCTCTGTCTCTGTGTTTGTTTCTATATATTATGTAAATCAGCTAACTCTTCCAGCCTTGAAGGAATGTTCTTGTGTATAAGATGTCCCACGGCTCAAAAGTGCTACCCTCCCTCGCCACCACAGCCAGACACTCAAGGGGTGTCCCCTGTTTGAGCTGCATGTGCCCACCTGCTGTGGTGAAGCCATGGCTGTGGTGCAGGGGTGAATGGGGCTCTTGCCCAGCCCAGATAACACACAGCTGTGATTCGGGGGTGGGCAGGGCCCTCAGTGGGTCTCAGTGGCCCTTTGGTGCCAACAAGTCAGTGGGGAGAGTTCCAAAATGACACCCGCTAGCACCAGCATTATCAAGTTAGAATGAATTCAGAAAAATGATGCCCAGTGATCTAAAACGTCACTTGCTATTGTCTCTGTCTCTTGAGAGAATGCCATAAAATTTCTGTCTCCCTGGCAGGTAGTTTAAGATTAGTAAGTAGGTCTTCTTCACATATGGTCTAGGTGCTTTGCAAGCTCATGTTTTGACCTGGGTCCCTTGGCAAGTGAGTCTGTGTGTGAGCCCCTCAAGAGCAGATTTGCTCCTCTCTACAGTTCTACGATTTTCCTGCATATAATCCCCATTGTTTTTCAAAGCCAGGTGTTTCGGTGGCTCATCTCTTCTGTGCAGTATCTATAAGTTGGGGTGTTTGATGTAGAGCACACACTGCTTGCTTCTCAGGGGAAAAGTTCCATATTTTTGAGATCTCTCCTGATTGTGGATTGCCATGCCTGGGGTGGGTGCTTTTTGGTGAAATCCAGTCTTTGCCTTTCTTACCTGTTTTGATGCTGATCTTTTTTATCTTTTGTTATGGATGCTCTGTTTGTAAAGTTTTCAGGCCTTTTTTTTTGGAGGAAGTTATTTCATGTGTACTTGTAAATTTTTTGTATCCATGGGAGAAGGTGAGTTCGGGATCTTCTTTGCCACCACCTTGAACCCTCTCCTCAAGAGCATTCTGTTCTTAAATAAGATGTTGAATAGTAGGGTGATTTTAATTTCATTTGCACCAGTAATCATGCATATTAAAATTATTGCATGATCGTGGTAAAGATAAACGTTTTGCCAGATTCTCCATTTAAGATAAAAAAGCAAAGCAGTTTACAGAACATATTTATCTTTTGTCATTGGTCACACTGAATGGCTCCTCTTCTGGAAAGCTGTATTCAGAAATGAAGAATCTCCGCCACCAACCACCACTGCCACACACACACACACACACACACACACACACACACACACAGACAAATAAAGAAAGTTCCCTTGGAACTTCCTCAAGATGCTTTACCCAAATAAGTATCGAGACCTATGGTACATAATAATTGCCAGTATCTAACGATCTAACTAGATTGTTCTCCGGAAATCAGAGATTTCTCCAAGGATTCCAAAAGAAAGGAAAGAAGTGCAAGAGATAGATTATATCGAGCTCATAGATGAGGATGTTATTCGTGCAAGATGTAACAATGTCTGCTCAAATGTCAAGAGAGCAAAATCACAGAAAAACTAGTCAGACACTTTTAAATTTGTTAACCACATTTTAGCTGTATCGTCAGATTTCTTGATGAACATTTATTTTCTACTATCTTACAGCGTATTTCTGTAGCTTTTCAGAACAAAGCAACTTATTTGGTGGGGAATAGATTACAAGAGGATCTAAGTAGCCACAAACAATTTGAAACTCACAAAATGTTACCAATTATTACTATTACTAGTATTACTATTATTATGGGACTTAAACTTTTCTATAAGTAATGACTTGCAATTCATGCATCCATTTAGACCAAATTATTCTCTTCAGGAACCTGAGGGCTGCATATAGGGATTTGTATAAATTGATGAGGATATTTCCCAAACTAATAAGATGAAGAGAGACAGTGGCAAAACCCTTCCAGTATGATGGGAAAACCTCATGCATTTGAAAGGAAAAGGTGTACAAATGGGAATATTATTACTGCATTGTGTTTTGATAGTTCAAAGGTGCTTGTAAGGACTCAAATTGTAGCTTTTGATGGCTGCCTTTTACCTGCACAATACAAAAGTTTATGGCATCCAGAACAATCAGGGGACACCAGGCTAAAGAAAGGAACTCATCAAGCGTCAGTTAACATCTGGTGCCCTCTGATGACCTCACCCCTGGAAAAGTGTGATGTTGCATCTGAGTGTTGAGAAGATGGGCATTAGATAAAACGAGGAAACTGGTGAACGCTTAGGGGAAAATGTTCAACTGCCAGGAAATGGATTTGCTCAAAAACATTATTCAGAAATTCTTGATGATAAAGGAAAGGAAGTAGGGCCATTTTTTTGGATGTTTTAAAAATTGGATTGAGATTTGCATAATATAAAATTTACCATCTTAGTCATTTTTAAGTAAAGAAGAAAGTAGGGCCCCTTTTGCCCATCGGTTGAAGAGTGGATAGAAGAAGTGACTTGTGGGTTGCTTTCTGGCATAGACATCAGAACTGCAGATAATTTTGTGCATTTCTAAAACTGTTTTGAGTCATTCACAAAGTAGACTTTCGTTTTTTGTAATGCAGACATTTTTAAGTTTTTATTGCAGAGCCCTTACCAATCTCAAGTTTTGGGCATTGCATTTTGATAAGACAACTACTTTGTTTTTGCTCCATTAACTACATATTCACTACACTAAATTCCTCACTGCTTCTTTTAACTCTTGTGATGCTTATTCCATTTTTAGGCTTCAATTATACTTAAATCAACCATTAACAAACATAGAGAAAGCATTTATCTGTGGGTCAGTGATCAGCAAATTCTTTACACTTCAGTATAACAAGCAGGTGACACAAGAGAAAAGAAAACAGAGGGGGAGGTAGATGAGGAATATGAAAAGAAGGAGTAAAGAAAGAGATATTAGTGATGATGGTGAAGGGTATCAAAATGTCCCCAAAAGCTTATTCAAATGTAACTTTTACACACAGGTTGCTGTTGTCCTTTTGAGCACACCGTGTCCTAACATTGCCTTCATTTTTCGCATGTGCTTAATCTGTTTTCTCAAAACCCTGGCTTTTACCTACTAAGGGAGAGATCACTAAATGCCTCCCAGTGTCTATTATCCCTCTTTCTTTTAGTAATATAACCCCCAAAGTTTTAGCCAGGCACGGGGCCACAGCTATAGATGATATTTCCACGCTTGCCTCACAGGTAGATACGCCATGTGACTGAGATTGGGCCAATGAGATGGGGGAAGAAGTGATGTGTACAATCTCCTTTACGTACAGTCTCCTTTATGATCATCCTCACGCCCTAGACTTTTATTTTTCCTTTTCCTGTAGGCTCAAAAGCCGTGAACTGGTTTCTACCATATATATGAAGACAAAATGGTGGAGCAACAAGATGTAAGGAAATGGGCTTGGTCCCTGAATGACTTAACGGAACAGAATCACTCCACCAGACAGGGCTACTCTCTACTGGTCTATTTAATGAGAGAAATCAACTTCTAATTTACTGAAGACATTGTACTTTGGGGATTTGTTACTCAGCTTAGGCTGTGCCCAAACAGGATCTCTAGAATGTACTTTGGTCACCTTGTCTGCCAGGTTGCAGTGTGGCAGGATAAACGTCATGGCATTACACTAATTTGATCCACTCAGTGTTGTAGACAAGAGCCATTTACCTCTTGCTGTCCTCTAATCATTTCCCACAGTACCTAAGTACAGAATGAAGAAACAGAAAAATACAAAACCCTTATTTGAGAAAGAAAGCACGAAGTTAGGAATGAGTCTTCTTTTCAGAAAGAACTTAGATTTAATTAGAGGAGAACTCTAAGGCATTAGCTTTCATTTATTTAAGGTTAATACAGTCAATAGCATCTGCTCTAAAACACATACAGCACCTGTGACTTTAAAAGGGGATTTTGTTTTGCTGTTTCTTATGTGGCCTGGTTACACTAAAATGGAAGGTCCAATTCAAATTGCGTTTTGCTTCATCTCTATTTTTTTTATATCTGTGAGTTTTAACGAGACACCCTGCCCCTTCCCCAAGTGTCCTAATACTCAAGGTCTTAAAGGGAAAATTGAGATACACACAAAGCCTTCTTTTCTTATGTTTTAGAAAACATAAACCATAATTCTGAGGTTTATGTGGCTTTGAAGGTTAATGAAATATTCTTCAGGAAGTTTCATAAGCTAATGAAACATGGCTAGTGTAGGACATAATGATAGCTCATGCATGATGTTTATTATTTAAAATGTAAATGCACATTCAGTGAACTCACTGTTGTATGTTCTCTTCGTTCCTGCCTCGAAGGCCTTTCGTTGTGAGCACTGTATTAAAAGTATTCAGTGTAACTGCTGGTGTTTCGTACAGTGGTTTGCTCTGTGTGTCTCTTCTCCATAGCGACTTAATAAAATGCTTCTGAAAGCTTCTGAGCCCAAAACACACTACACGGCTTATTTTTTGGTCCACATTCCATAGAAGGAGAAACGATAGTAGCGTGAACTGCCATGGAAGCAGTTTAAATGATTGAAGCTCAAAATGGGAGGGAATTTTTGGTGCCGACTTATCACCAAGTTTTAGAAGTTGACAGCATTCATACATATTTTTACTACTTAAAAAAATTTAACGTAATTTTTCATTTCTAGCCTATGAGCAAAGCTGTTTCTTTCCGTTCTTTTCATTCTTGAAAAATATATGTTATTTCTCTTTGGAATCTGTATCTTCCCTTGCAATCCATTCTCCTGTTGGCCTCCTAAAAGACACTAGAGAGTAGCCCTGCTCTTGTAACTTTCAGCCTTCTTTTCTGATTATAGAACCTCGGGTTCACAAGATATTTTCCTCCTCGTGTTTAAAAGTATTTTTATTTTATTTTTTTAACATTTATTTATTTTTGAGAGCGAGAGAGAGAGAGAACAGGGGAGGGGCAGAGGGAGGGAGACACAGAATCTGAAGCAGGCTCCAGGCTCTGAGCTGTCAATACACAGCCTGATGTGGGGCTTGAACTCAGGAACCACGAGATCATGACTTCAGCCGAAGTCGAATGTTTAACTGACTGAGCCACCCAGGCACCCCTGAAAGTATTTTTATTAACTCTAAACGTGCAATTTCTGGAGAAGCTGTGACGTTCTTCTTAATTTTTTCCTTCTTTCGGGGTTCCCAGTCTTACTTTCTATAATTTTATCCTCCCTTATGGTGTTATTTTTATTCCTGGCCTTTATACTAAACTGGGATCTTATTAAAAACTCACTCACACACAGAATCCAATAATAGACAGACTAGGTACTCTTCTGTGAGCTCTTCAGAGGGTTTTCACATGGCTTTTAATCACGAGTGCTGTGCACAAGGCTTATGAGACACATTGATCTAGAAGGTTTATAACCGTCGAGATGTCTTTAATAAAAGGGATTGTAAAGTAGCCTCTGAGACATGTCAGCATCTAATAAAGGTTATCATTTGAAAGTATCTTTACAGGTTTCTTACCTAAAGAAGGTATATGATTTTCTGAAGTCTATTTTTGTGCACATCACTATTATACTGTGATTTTTTATGTTCTAATATTAGCAACTCTCTATGTGGAAAGTTGGAGAAGTAAATGAAAATAACTGAGTCTTCTTGTCTATAGAAAAGGACCAATCATATCATTTCATAAAGATGAATACTTTCCCTAACACATTTATAGAATAATTTACATTACTGGTGTTCTATCTGTCATAATATTAAGAAGCTTGCTTTTCCCCTTAGCACTTGAATCTTGTGGGGGAATACTTTTTAGTATGTCTAATTCACACAGGTGAAACTCTGGCAACTTTCACGAAGCCTAAAATAAAGGAAAGACTAAAGCCATTTGTTCATATCCAGATGATGTCTCATACATTCTAACTCCTTGGTGCTAGCTGTTGGAATGCCCTGTATTTAAAAGTTAATGGCAACTTTTGCTGACTGGATGTGCATTCTGAATCAAACACTATCTTGGATTAATGAAAAAACTCATTGATCTGATAAATTTAATCGATCCAATACTTTAATTTACCACGGCCATGAGCATCACATAGTAAAGAGATTGTGATAACAAAATTAAGACAAAACTAATAAAGTTATCAAACATAACCAGTTCTTATGAGCAGAAAATTGCAATTCTGAAACATTACTTAATTAGCAATTTTTTAACCACTATTTAGTCAAATTTATGCCTGTGACATTCTCATCTGAAGTAAGAAAGAGACCCTTAAGATTCCATGGATGAAGCTTTAAAGCACTTTTGACACATCTTGGTTATTCCTTTCTTGTCTTCTTTATATCTGTCTTTGTTTTCCAAAATTTATACAATGTGAAAATATTACTCTTATAATTTCGGAAAAAAATAAATATTGCATTAAAACGTCACCATATATTCTACTTCAAGGCAGCACAACAGACCATCTTCCTCCACTACCTCCTCTTTCCAACAGTCTAGGGTCATAGAAGGCTCTTGGAGAAACAACTCTCTCTCAGCCAAGATCAGTTCTGTATATTTGGAGTTACAGAAAATACCATTGTAGACACTATGGGTTAGTGATACTCCTTGGAAACACAGCAGTAACAAAATAAGTATTGGAAGAGACATCTTTCTCATGCATAGTTAGGGACCGTGTGGGTTTCCTCAACATCTTTCTTTCCACCAACATCTTACTCCAAAAACAGGGGTTTGGGACAGTAGGAATGAAACCTTTCCACTTAGAGTTTTTCATGGCAATACATAAGGTTATAACCTACAGCAATATGTGCTCCTTTTGGAGAGCTGGAGAAGAGTTGTAAACGGTACTTACGTTCTCCCCTATATTTAGGCCAACACAGTCATGTTCGTTTGTTCAACTACTCTTAAAATTTTCAGAGAGCCTCCTGTTCTCACTGTAATAATCAATATTATCCATCTTAGAAAAACAGTCTCTGAAAAAAAGGTGGAAAGGGGACACTTCTTTTCAATATTGGGAATGGCTGTTTGGGATGGGAGATAGTATAGAGGTAAAGTGAGTAAATTCATCAGACCATAATCCCTTGGCTTACCTAATCTGTACACACACATGTGAGCAATGCTCTTGGAACAAGTGTGAGGATAAACAAGTCGATTCTATGGTCCCATCCTCTGATTTCTACATTACTTCCTTCATTTATCCTCCAAGTGCCAGCATGTTCATGACATGACCACGATGGCATGGCACGATGACAGAGACCCCTTACTCTAGCACCCACAAAGGCTTGCCATCTTTGAGAGCGCACATAGTGATAGCTTAGTAATGTGCTGATTTGGCTAGGCTGAACTGCATTTTCCAGAATTCCATTTTCTTGTATGTATCCTGTGAGGGTAAGCCATCAGAGAGATTCTCTCATACCAGTGGAAGGATGGAAGGGAAGCAGCAGCCATTTTGGGGTGTGTGTGTGTGTGTGTGTGTGTGTGTGCATGTGTGTGCACATTCTCACTGATATGCCAACCCACTTTGCTGGCATGAAGTAGCAGTTGGACCTGAAATGGCTTTTTCCCTGGATCTTCCTTCAGTACATCTGACTCCTAGGCCGGAAGGTGTATATGTTTAGCTCTATGATGTAGGGCCCTGGCTCATTCTTGGTGCTAAGGTCAGAGGCAACAAGGGCTGACATGGATTTCAGTCTATTCAGTGGAGGTCAAGTCTGCTCATAATCTTCTTACTTGACTGCATGTCCCGGAAAGTGCAAGCCCAGTTCATACTCAAGGTTTTCTACCCTGCTCATCATCTTCTATTCCCGACAGCCTGCTTGTGAACTTTAGACTTCAGCATTAAATGCAGAGCCAGTCAAGTGGAGACTACTTAGTCCCCATAATTGTGTAAACCAATTCTCTGCAAATAAATAAATTTATGTTTATAAACATATATATGTATGTATAGGTATTTTATGTTTGGCTGTTCCTTCTCACACTACGAATACATGGGTGGGTTCATATGTATCAAGGACTTTAATGTCTTTACCACCCACATTCTACTGATCTCCAAATCTAAATCTTTCACTGGGCTTTTCTCCTGCAGGGACATCTCCACTTGGATCTCCCACAAACGTCTCCCACTCGACATGTCAGCAGTTTGACTTGACATCTGTCTCTCAAATGGCTCATCCTCTGATTTCCCTATTTTGGAAAACATTAACTAATATTTAGTAGGCATTCAATAAATCCATATCGGAAAGTTAAAGAATAAATAACCATGCTCAGGAAAGACATTTTGCCACCATTAGATGCTGAGAGTGAGTGATCGCAGGCTAATTCACACAACTAGCTCTTATTCAAATTATGTGAAAGGGACAGTTCAATAAAGAAGCCTCATCCCAGTAATCTCTAATTTCCTTCTTCCAAGTCAGCCTTAAATTTTTTGGCATCACAGACTCTTGAAAAAACTGATGAAAGATAGAGTCATTGCCCTGCCATGAAAATATTTTGTATGTTTACAATTTTAAGGCCCCTTGATATTTATTCATAAATCCAAAAATCCTGGGTTAAGGATCTGTGATCTGGTTAAAATACGATATTAGAAACTACTAATTATTTTATATAAGAGTTATAATTTCACAGGAAGGTGTTGGGGAATTCATGCTGCTTTTAGGTATCTTTTTTGTCTGTTTGAGTGAATACAAATGAAAACCTATAGTTGTTTGTCAAAACAAACATGTTTGTCCTGCTGGGACTTTTGAAAAGAAATAACTGAAACACCGATGATTTATCCGATGACAATAAAGAAGCTAAGGTTTTAAAAAATAAGCTATTCAGTTTAAGATATTAAGATATTCTTTGTGAGGCTTTATTATTATAAAGTTCACATGGAATTTCATAAATCCATCTTAAAACTGTTTTTGTGTGCTAACAGTGTGAACACCACTTCTGTATTAAAATCACTGCTTATATCATCTAAATTCTCAACCATTCTTTCTCCAGTTAGTGGATTTATTACATACTTTTAGGAATATGACATAATTTTACAAATATTTGAATATTAACTGGTTCACCAGCTTGTGGAAAAGTAAAAAATAAATTTTTGAAAAATAGCCACTTCCCTCAAAATGTCCTTACTCTGAAAACAAAACGCAGTTCCATGATGGAAAATAATGTCAAACAAAGCAAACTATAGTCATAATAGAACATCAATGAAAAATTATCACAGTGGCTAAAAATAAATATTTGAGACAAGAAATCTGACAATAAATTCACTGTGATTATGATTTCTCCTACATTCCAGAGTATGTAAGGCCACTGAGACAGTATTTATAACCTCTTTCTTAAATGTGTCTGTCTGTCAACAAATTAACACCTAGGTTGATGCATTAATGAGCAATTAATTGGCTGGCAGAGGCATATGGATGGGGATTACAGACAGGAATCCCCCTGGCTGTGTCTACTCATGGAAAGCAAGATGTGAAATGAGACCAGAAAAAAGGAAACTTGGGAAATTTGTTACCTCAAGATGTCAAAATCAATGCCCTTGGGTACTTTAAGAATGTACTATTTCCCCCAAATGATGTCTCCTCTTTACATTCTTCAGCACAAACAACAGAATTTTCTATAAATATATGTTGTACTAGTTGTCTACATATAAGTATATAAAATAAATAAAATTACATATATAAGTATATATATAATTGCATAGATATAAAAGCATTAGTTTGCATCTAATTATATATATACTTTTTATTTTATTTATTTTTTTGATATACAGAGAATGCAAGTGGGGGATCAGCAGAGGGACAGAGAAAGAGAGAATCCCAAGCAGGCTTTGTGCCCAGTGTGGAGCCCTACGGGGGGCTCTAGCTCATGACCCTGGGATCATGACCTGAGCTGAAATCAAGAGTTGGACACTCAACCCACTGAGCCACCCAGGCATCCCTAATTTTTGTTTAAATATAAATAAATTTTAGATAAACCAGGGGAATATTCAACCTACAATCTCAAATGAGTAACTGAACTCTTATGTCAAGATAGTTCATGGCAATGATGCATGGTGATTCCAGTTAGCACCCTTCTCTATAAAAATACACATTTGAATTCTCTGAAAACACACAATGTGGCCTGAACAAAGCAGATCCCCAGGCTGATTTTGGTGCTCTGGTAATCAATTTGTAATGCCGATTCTAAAGCATCAGTGTACTGGTTGGAATCGGGACCCCTAAATCAGGTAAATCTATGTCCAAATAAAACTTACCCATGTATTGTTTCCTTGACCTTAACCAAGATATGTCACTTAACCTAACATTTTACCTTTCTCATTTGCAAAACTGAGTGTAAAAATATTTAACCCCTAGGTTTATTATGAGGCTTAAATGTACAAATAAGGTATATAAAGCACTTAAGCACATTGTAAATGAGCACAGACGTAATGGCTCAGTAAACAGCGGGTGTTAATACTGGTAAAAATGATGACACATAGTCACATAACAAATACAGTACCAAGATACAAAGTATCTCTTGCTAAAGACAGAGCTAGTTTTCTGTTAACAAGTGTTTCTCTACTTGATTTTCACATTGCCATGTTTTCTTTCCACACATCCAATGTTTACAGACTTTTCTTAAAAGTTTATTTATTTTGAGAAAGACAGTGTGTGCACATGTGCGTGGGAGCTAGGGAAGGGCGGAGAGAGAGAGGGAGAGAGAGAATCCCAAGCAGGCTCGGGGCCATCAGTGTGGAGCCTGATGCGGGGCTTGATCTCACGAACTGTGCATTCATGACCTGAGCCGCAAATATGAGTTGGATGCTTAGACCCACGAAGCCACCCAGGCACCCCCAGACTTTTTGATTTAAAAGATCGTGCCATATTTCCCTTCACTCTGTATGAGTCCATAAGCAATGAACTCAGGGTTAACGTATCCAAAGGATAAAAGAGCAAGTGCTGCCCACTGAAGTGAAGGCTCTTCACTGCTGTGCTCTGTTCTGATGAATTTCATTGTAAGATACACGCTCCATTCTCAATTGTTTTCCCAACTTCGTTTTAGGTTGCTGTGTTACCCACCGTCCCAGAGCTGTCGTTTAGAACTTAGGCTTGACCCAGCCCATCCAGAAAGCCTTTCTCAAATATTCCCATCAATTTCTCCCATCATCTTCCCAAGGGGCCATACAAGCCCTTGCTATATTCTCTGGATACTGTCTAAATTCAATCCATTTCTTCAGGTTCATTATGACCTTGCCTCTTTACCAGATTGTAAACTTATTTGCAAGCAAGGATTGCATCTAAATAAAAATTTATGAACTGTACACCCTCTTAATTTAACTCCAAGGACTCCTGGGACATCATTAGTGATACTCTAAAAGTTTCAGAGATTAGATCCATAAGAAAACATAAGATATTTTTCCTTGCCCTATGAGGATTCACTTTATGGTCATTCACAAATAAGCAAACAAGATAACAAATAAACAACAAACCTTCAATTCCAGAGAACTATGAAATACTGTCCTCTTTTCAGGAACTGCTCACAGTAACATAGTCTTCTGAATACTGAAAATGTAATTGTATACCTAAGTGAGAGTCTAAGGCAGGTAAATTAGAACCCAAATTCAGGCAATTATGTTAAACCACATTTGAGTGGGAACAGAAAATGTGTTGTGTAATCAAAGCCACAGTATTATATTTAACAGTTCCGGAACCTATGAGCAACTATGCCTATCAGTATACCAATTTGTACTTTGTCTTAGGGACTATCTCCCGACATTGTTCCAAATCTATAAGACTATGGGGTATCTGTGAAATTATTTCACCATGGCTTTCTATGTCTAGCAAGCCCTTTGAAATGCTACTGATAGTCATTCATGATCAGTGAAAAACTTCCCAAATCTTCCTTGACTACAGGTTAAAGTCTCTTAAGAGAAATTATACTGGTATTGTACTCATCTACTTTTTACTTAAAGAAAATTACTTCCTCCTATGTAAACTCTAAGATAACTGTGGGAGATTTTCATAGACATTGCAACTCACGCTGTAATCAAACCATCAAACTCAAATCTCTTCAGTGAAGATTTTCATTTTAATCTCCTATTGCTGAGAGTGTGTATAATAATCTTTTTAAAGACATTAATTTGTTTTGAGAGAAAGCAAGTGAGCAAGTAAGGGGAAAAGAGAGAGAAAGGGAGACAGAGGATCCCAATCAGGCTCTGCACTGTCAGCACAGAGCCCGATGCTGGGCTTGATTTCATGAACTGTGAGATAATGACCTGAGCCAAAATCAAGAGTCGGATGTTTAACCGACTGAGCCACCCAGGCACCCCTGTATAATAATCATTTGAGTAGTTCTTAGTAACAGAAGCCCCTTCCTGAAACGTACAAGAATATAGCAATATTCATCAATGATATCACCGATAACATCCCTCTGAATGAGACCCATTAGAGAAGGCTCATAGAATCCTGAGCCTCAGAGCCTATGAGGACTCTAGGCTCAAAAGCCGTGTCTCCCGCTTTGGGCTAAAAAGCCTCTCGGTGGATACTAAGGGTGACTACCCCTCACCCCGCATTGCTGGCCATTTGGGAAAGCAGGACACTCATCCTGAATCAATAAAGAGTCCGGAGGTAGGCCTTCAGGGAGCAGAGCAACAGAGGCAAATCTGGCCTAAAGCAAAGGTCTGACTGTTAATCTCTTGGTGCTGGCATCTTTTATACTGCTCTTAATGAGCTGGTTTGAATCGTTCATAAGAAGGAAACTGGGAGTAACAGAAAGAGAAGGTAGGCTATGTACAAAAACAATGGTTACGCACGATGGCGTGTAGGGACCTATCTGTCAGGAAAAAGCCATGTGGCAGCGAGCCCAGAGATGGGATTTCAAACCCGTGTATCAGTGTAGCCCAGAAATCAAGAATCTATCTATTTAATAAGTTTTTCTGATGACTTAGGGGCACAGCAGGTTTGGGTACCTGTGGGTTTTACCTGTCGTCCCAGAAGGAAACAAATGTAGGACGCTACAAGCTGGGGGTGGAGCCTTCTGAGTGAACGGAATGCCAGACCCCAGCTGGGACCTGGGCTCTCTAGAATGGCTCAGAGGAATCATGAGGGTCTGAAGAGCCATATGCCTGGAGACTGTGTCCTAGGCACTAAAGGGCAAGCAGAATTTGTGAGAAAACTGTGGATTTCAATCCTAAGCTGACCAAACCCAAGTTAAGTTGGGATAAGCCTTGAAGCTTCAGTGACAGGCATTGTTAAATAGTACAGTATAATTTAGTGATCCGCATTTTAGAAAATAGGCATTTTCTCTGGAGGCTCTTGAAATGCTGTTAGCATAATTAGGATCAAATCATCATCTTTTTCCTGGGGCAGAATGAATTTGATGGAAACAGTCGGAACTCTCGCCTCATTTTAACTGCAGTTAGGTTTTTGGTTAGCATCACCTTATTCCAGAGTAAGCCTTGCCTTATTCAAAAAGTTCTGCACTCTTCACACCTCAGTCACGGCAGCCTGGCTGCACACAGTTAGGAAACATTAGTGAGTAATTAGAAAGGAGCGGGAGTGGGCTGGGACTCCATTTTGCAACCGTTGCTAATTTCTGGTATTTAGTTTCCATGGATGCTGCTGGTTTAAGGCTATGGCCTAACTCCCAGTTACAAGTTTCCCAGCTGTGATCAGAGACGCTGCTGCCCTTAACTCTCAGGTGGAAATGAGCTTAGCTGATAAGTGGAACAGACAGTGGCAGCATAGAAATGAAAAGCGGCATTTAAACACTACAACGGGGGCGCCTGGGTGGCTCAGTCGGTTAAGCGGCCGACTTCGGCTCAGGTCACGATCTCGCGGTCCGTGAGTTCGAGCCCCGCGTCGGGCTCTGTGCTGACAGCTCAGAGCCTGGAGCCTGTTTCAGATTCTGTGTCTCCCTCTCTCTCTGCCCCTCCCCCGTTCATGCTCTGTCTCTCTCTGTCTCAAAAATAAATAAACGTTAAAAAAAAAAAACAAAAAAAAAAACTTTATAAACACTACAACGTTATTTGGAGCTTGAAGTTTCCTCCATCTTTAACATTCTTATTCCTTAGTTATCGCAAAACTTCAAGGACAGTCACTACAAGGTTGTATATATATGATACATATGCATATGTACATATACCATATGTGTATATATATATATGTACACACACATAAATAAAATAAATGAAATCAGATAGTCATGGTAAAAAAAAATTCAAACAGTTAAGAAAGGTAGAAGATGAAAACTAAAAAACTTCTCGCCTCATCCCATGCTTTGGCTTCACTCCTCCACAGGTAACCATAGAAACAATTCTTTCAGTATGTTTCTCAGCTATTATGCATATACGAACATATGCATATGTACATGTAAGTATGTGTATGCTACATATGTATGTGTGTGAACACATACACAAATATCCTTTACAAAGGACGAATTAGATTATATCAGTACAAATAGCTCTCTTTTGTCATTTCAGTAACTATACAGCATGGTAATATGTGGATCCTAGTTTATTTCACCAATTCATACTCATGAACATTTTTATGTTTCATTTTGTATTTATTATTATAAAAAGGGCTGGACGACACCTCTGTGAATAGATATCTTTACCGTAAAGTATATCATATTTTGAAATAGGTCATGGATAAAAAATAGGAATTTTGAAGTGTAAATTTGACACTGGTGAAAATATGTAAGATACATAAGAAGAAACAATCTGAAACGTTGAAGGCTTGTCACAGTCATGAAACGTAATACCCAGATGATTCCAGTCAGGAATAAACAGGAGTGAATCTAAACTATATAGGCTACACTTAGTTTCCTATTTTGAATACAATTTTTAATTTGGTGATGGAAATGAGCCTACATTTATTTTAGCATCTGGCTCATAAAAAGCATGAAGCTATGCTCCATGAAACTGTCATTCTTCACTGGCATTTTAAAATCAATCATGCACATTTAGAAAAAAGTGAGCTTGTGGTTTTATTTTTGTTTTTGTTTCTTTTTGCAATTTAGAAAGAAAATCTCGGCTAGTAAAAAAAACACAAACAAAAAAGTTCATCTTTGAACCATCATTTTGGAAGGTGGTATTTCTTTTAAGAGAAAATGTGTTGGGGGAGCCTGGGTGGCTCAGTCGGTTAAACGTCTCACTTGTGGTTTCAGCTCAGGTCATGATCTGACAGTGCAGAGCCTGCTTGGGATTCTCTCTCTCTCTCTCTCTCTCTCTCTCTGCCCCTCCACTGCTCATACTTATCCTCTCTCTCTCTCAAAATAAATAAACATTTAAAAAATTTTTTAAAAAAGAGAAAATTTGGTTGAAAACTTGGATTGTGAATATGCTAGAATCTGTTTTGAGCCAAAAGGAAGTAGGGAAGCTGTAAAAAATGTGACTTTACTGACACTAACAAAGGACATCTTTTAAAGTGCTCAAAAACATTGTAGAACAACTCATTCTTCTATCAGGTTAATTCTATTATTTATCTTACAGTTTTATGAAAGCTTACATAAAGGAATGTATTAAACCTCTAGATGATTTGGTGTTTGTCTTTGACTCTAAATATTTAAAAAGTGAGCCCTGCGAAGACCTCTGAAGACTTGTTTGATGGAAAACAATCACTGAGGAATTGTTCAACAAGGCCTTTTTTTAGTGAGCCTGAAGTTGATGGGAAAAGTAATCAGAAGGATATGTACACTGAGGGGGTCATATCACAAAAGATAGAGCTAAAGTATGGTAGCCTTCACTGGGGCTAGTTTTCACCCCAAATACCCCGGCTGCTGCATCATTCACAAAGGACAGTGTCCCAGAGTTCACCTTTTTCATTGTTTTTAAGGAGCTTAACACAGTGGTTAAAAATCACAAACTTTGTCAACAACAGTGGTTGAAATTCCCATTCTTTAGACATAATTGTATCAAAATGGGAAAACCTTAAAACCTGTTTATTGCATGTATATGTGATATGTAGTGCAAGGAAGAACTTTCCAAATCTCTGCAGAATTGTCAGCTGTCTTCACGGAGACAAGCAACAAACAAACAAAACATGACTGTGGCAGAGACTGGCTAGCCATTCACCAAATCTGTATTCCTTTCCTTCTAGGCAGACAGCCAAATCACATTTCCAGCCTCCCTTGCAGTTAAGAGTAGTCTTACTGTTGAGTTGTGGCCAAATGCAGGTGGGCAAAAATGATAAAGGAAACTTCCAGGCCTGACCTATTAATTCTGTTCCTCCTCCCTAAAATACTCACTTATTTCTCTCATGTCCAATTTAGATTTCAACAACCATGGTGAATTTGGAAGCCATTTGTTGAATGTGACAGTCTCCATCTCCTTGGTTCCAGTGCATGGAACAGAGCTCTCCAACAATCTGTGCCACCAATGGACTTCATTTCATGTGACCCCCAAATAAACTTCCATTATATTATGCTCCTAAGATTTTCTTTCTCCCCTGCATTAGAACAGTTATCATTATTTTAAACAACACAGTGAGAAAGAGGAGGTACCCAAATAAATCGCCCCCCCTCCAAATTGAGCCTCTTATCGACAACTATAAGGCAAAGTTATGAATGTTTTTATTATTCATAATAAGATCACTGTAGTCAAAATAAGCATTGAGGGTTGCATGAAGAGTTCACAGGGATTATGAGTGTTCAGGATTCTTACTTGATCGACAAATTCAAAATCATACCATTAGTTAGAAATACAGAGATCTTCTAGTCATTTTTCCTTAACGATAAAGCCCTTATTCTTCCCTGAGACAATAAGGAAGACTAACCTGTGTACCAGAGACCCTTCACATCCATCACTGGACACAAGTGACTTGACCTCTTAGAAGAGGATGAACTTACAAAAATATCCACCACTATCCCGAAAAGTTTTGCTTTTCTCTACCTCTTGGCATCATATTGGGTATCTATACTTAGAAATCTTTCTGACTGGGTTAAAAACAATTGAAAAACAAATACATTCTCTTGCTATTTGTATCCTCAGAGTTATAGAAGTCTGTTGAATCAAAATATTCTAACACCTCATCAGAGAAGTCCTGAAATGTGTCAGCCCAATGTTTTTTAATTGAGAAATTCAATGTAACTGGATCTCACTGATTAATGAACGCAACAATAAGCTTCCAAGGGTAGATTATTTAAAAAAAAATAGTTTTAATGTCAAAATAAGCATAAAGCACCCAAAGTGGCTCCATTGTTAGGTGCGCTGGTCTGGAAAGTTGAAGAGACACAGCAATAAGGTATCTTCAGCACTAGAAGTTATTACTCAAATAGTTGAAATTAAACTTTTTTCATAACATTAAATGCTTTATGCAAAACAGTTGAATGATATTAAAATATATTTTGCTGAAAATTTTACAATTTTCCTGTTCATATAACTTGAGATAATCTGTAGTGATTTTACTCTAATAATTATTCCATTTTTATGAGTGGGAATTGTGAGACTTGATTGGGCTATGTTAGTAGCTAAAAAATTAATAATTCCTTCCCTGTTTGTGCTGAAGCATTTTTAATATATAATTAAAAATCAAATTATGGGATAGCAGCCATATACATTGCAGAAAGCAAATTCCTGTTCATTGATTGGGATAGATTATATGCAGGGGATTCCACCTCCTCTACTGAGAAACATGTTTCCACAATTTTGCTTACGGCACACTCAACTCAAGATGTAAAATTAGAAATGTAAATCATCCAAAGAGCAAATGTATAAAAATGAGGTTTCAGTAAGGGCTTCATACAAATTTTATCTTATGGTTTGTATTTTTCATGCAAGGCTCTGCAACACAATTACATTGGGAACTATGATTTTCAGCTTAACTTTGGTTTCTACTTCTTATTAGGCCTACTCCATATTGCATCTAACTCTTACTTTTATTTCTACCTAAATTGTATTGTGGGAATGGTAACTACTAAAAAATTATTATAGTGATTTGAGTGAGGAGTTGTAATCTAGATCTATTTTATTTTTTCTAGCACTTAACATATTCTATTGTCATTAAGTTATGAGCACTGACTCCACCATCATCATTCTTAAAGATTTTCAGTGAGTTAATATAACATCCTGAGTAAGTATCAATAATAGCTTTAACTCAAGTGGTTAGAATTCAATGCCTAAGGGAGCCGCCTACTTTACCCCTGAGGTTATTGCTGGTTTTCACCCTCTAATCAGCCTCATTAAGAAAAATGTGATCTGATTAAAACCTCTGGAGTAGAGAAAGCAGAACGTGGGGCAAAACACACCCACAGAGCAGGAGGTTCTAGAAACCACGTAGTAAAAGGACCGCTGACTGCTTGCTTCCAGGCAGCACGCATAGGTAAATAAATTACAACGTTTTAGGAAAATATAACAATATTCAAAACTTTGAAGACAAATCTTTCAAAGGTTTTCCTTCTGCTGCCAAAGTAGAAAAGGGCTTTTGTTGTGAGCCACTTCATTAAGTGTGTAACTGAGCTGATTTCTTTTGGACATTTTATTTACAAAAGTCATGAGGATGCAATTGCTTTACATGCTTAATTTTCCATGGGAAAATGTTGTTTAGAACTCTCTGGCAGGGGCACCTGGGTGGTTCAATCACTTAAGCATCTGACTCTTGATTTCAGCTTAGGTCATGATCTCAGGGTTGGTGGGATCGAGTCCTCCATAGGGCTCTGCGCTGGCAGCATGGAGCATGCTTCAGATTCTCTCTCTCCCTTTCTTAAAATTTAAAAATTTTTTTTTCTAATTTTGTTTTTGAGAGACAGAGTGTGAGTGGGGGAGGGGCAGAAAGAGAGGGAGACATAGATTCCGAAGCAGGCTCCAGGCTCTGAGCTGTCAGCACATAGCCTGATGTGGGTCTCGAGCACACAAATCCTGGAAATCAGGATCGTGACCTGAGCCAAAGTTGGATGCTTAATCAACTGAGCCACCCAGGTGCCCCATCCTAAATTTTTTTAATGTTTACTTTATGAAAAAAAATTTTTTTAATGTTTATCTATTTTTGAAAGAGTGAGTATGAGCAGGGGAGGGGCAGAGAGACAAGGAGATACAGACACAGAATCTGAAGCAGGCTCTAGGCTCTGAGCTGGCAGCACATAGCCTGATACAGTGCTCGAACTCACAAAATGTGAGATCATGACCTTAGCCGAAGTTGGACACTTAACCACCGAGCCACCCAGGTGACCCCCTCTCTCTCCCTTTCTCTCTGCGCTTTCCTGACTTGCACTGTCTCTCTCAAAATAAATAAAAATTAAAAAAAAAAAAAGAACTCTATGGCAATGGGGGCGCCTGGTGGCTCAGTCAGTGAAGTGTCTGACTCTTGGTTTTGGCTCCAGTCATGAGCTTATGGTTCATGAGTTCAAGTCCCGTGTTGCACTCCATGCTAACAGCATGGAGCCTGCTTGGGATTCTCTCTCTCCTTCTCCCTCTGCCCCTCCCCTAGTTGCTCTCTTGGTCAGTCTCTCTCTCACAAAATAAATAAACTTAAAAAACAGAACTCTGACAACGTAACTATTATTTCTTTAAAACTAGCTTAGTATAGAATGTTGCCATCCATCCTTAATTAGGTAAAAAGATAAATCTTTCAAAACACTAGTAAGAATAATTTAAAACAAATATTACTTGTAAAAAGTCATCTACCCTAAATTAAAAGGCTTAACAAATCATTTGGCATTGTACTATCTGTTGTGAATGCTTGTTTTAATTTTCCGTGGTTATGCATGCATTTAGCAGTTTAGATATTTATTGAGTTACTGCTATGTGACGGGCACTGCTCTTGGTGCTTGGGATATGTAAAAGAACAAAACAAAACTTTCAGCCCCCATGGGACCTTGTATCCTAGTGTAAGATGAAAAGGAATGGGCAAAAATGATACAATATATTGAAAGGTGATTAGATATATGGGAAAAGGAGAAAAAGAAGAACCCAAGAATGCCAGCAGTAGGGTGAGTCTGCAATTTTAAATATGGTGTCAAAATAGGGTGCATGGAAATAGTGACATTTGAGCAAAGACTTAAAGGAGGCAGGGGTGTTAGCCAGGTAGATGCATTACAGGGGAGTATCGCAGGCAGAGGAGCGGTGAGTACAAAGTCCCAAGAAGAGGGAGTAGCTGGCCTGTTAGAGGAACTGCAAGGATGCCAAGGGGCTGGTGTGGAGTGAGGAAGTCAGAGAGAGGTAGACATGTTGTCATACCGGAGACGGAGAGGTCACCTTGGTAGGACTTTATAGGCCATTATAAGACACCCTGCTTACAATGTGAAACAGGGAGCTTTTGAGTGGTTGAGTAAAGTTCCTCATGCCAGGGTAGTAACAGTCAAGGAAGTGAGAAGTGGTTAGATCCTGAATAATTCTAAAATGAGAGCCACCAGAATTCGCTCACAGGTTGGATGTGAAGAGTGAGGGAGAAAAAAAAGTTCAAGAATGATTCCAGGGGCACCCAGGTGGCTCAGTCGGTTGAGCGTCCCACTAGGGCTCAGGTCATGATCTCCGGTTCGTGAGTTCGAGCCCCGCGTCGGGCTCTGTGCTGACAGCTCGGAGCCTAGAGCCTGCTTCGGATTCTGTGTCTCCCTCTCTCTCTCTCTGCCCCTGCTCTGTTCTCGCTTAGTCTCTCTCTCAAAAATAAATAAACATTAAAAAAAATTAAAAAACAAAAAGAATGATTCCAAAGTGTCTGGCTTGAGCAGTTGAGGACTGGTGCTACTGTTCCTCAGACAGAGGAGGCTGTGGGTGGTACAGATATGTAGGGAAAGATCAGGACTCACTTGCGAAGATGTGGGGTTTGGGGTGTCTATTCCAGTGGAGAGGGCAGGTGGTCAGATATGTGACTTTAGAGAAATACCAGGGCTGGGCATATACACTTGGGAGCCACCAGCATAGAGGTGGGATGAGAGCACGCCTAGAACGAGAGTAGAGAAGAAGACCTGGGGCTTGGGGTAAGGAGGAATAGGAATAACCACGAAAGGAAAGTGAGCGCGAGGGACCGGAGAGGTGGGAAAGAAACCCAGAGTCTGCGCTGTCCTGGAAGCCAGGGGAAAAGGAGCATCAGAGGAAGGGTGTGAGCGCTATTCTCAAGCCACAGGAGATGAGGAGGGGGCATGGCCATTACAGTGAAGAGATCACTGGAAATCACATATTATGTATGACACGATACATGTTCTACATCATACATTATATTCCATACAAAAAATAAACGAAAAGGGACTGAAAACAGGCTTTGTCTTTAATGACTAGAATAACCTTGAATGAGGCATTAAATGGGTAAAACACTACTCTTGTCAATCATGAGATCCGGCATCATTTTTCATATCCTTGAGCCTTTCTGAGAAATGTGTTTCTACCAAATTCCTACAATTAGATGAGTGGCTAAAAATATTTCCAGAAAACAGCACTGTCAGATGAGAAAGGGAAGGGATGGTTACCGTCCAAGCTTTCAATCCTATAACCCGTCTTGTTTATCGAAACAAAGACAGAGTAATCTCATCACATTTGGAGAGGACACCGTGATTGAGTTCACAATGCAGTATTTAATTAAACAATGTGAGTTAAGCTGTCTCAATTCACTCTTGCATCAAAGAAATGCCTTCACACACACAAGCCAGTTCTAAAGCTCAAGCATAAACCAGGAATTTTGATGCAGGTCATACCCTGTGTTGCTATATTACGGCAGAAGAATGATTCGAATTTTGAATTCATAGAAGGCTATAGTAAGAGGGTGAAATTTCCTTTGGCCGTTGACAAACGGTAGTCAAAAAGCTGCTTTGGTCCAATCTAAAATAGAACGGTAGCCTTAAGGGAACTTGTTGTAAAGTCGTCTGACACTGGAAGTCCATAGGGCTCCTCCATGGATATATGGAAAACGGAGGAGGCAGGGTACAAATGCAATCTTAAATGATGGCAGGACAGAAAAGGATCAAGAGCAAGCCCAGTGCAATGATTTTTATGCTTTTTACAATGGTCAAACGTACTTCCCTCTCCCTGTTAAAAATGTAATAAAATTCTTCTCTTGGGTCTGGACTTGATATGTCAAGTTTCTGCCTGCAGCTAATTTTTATGACTGAATTGCAAAGCCCCGAAAGCAGCATCTCGGCTAAAAATGCTGACAGCTTCATAGCGAGAGCAGTGCTAATGATGAGAACATGAACATCAGGCGGTGCTCGGTAGCCAATGGGTTCGCCCATCCTAACAGGATGAACATTATAAAACAAGGAGCATAATCAGCTTCATTATATTAGGAAGACAAGGAACAGGAATGTAATGGTACAAGTTCAGCCCATTAGGCCTGTACAAGGTGCATATGATTAGCAACATTTAGGAAGGAAATGATAGTCAGAGAATAAATACTTTGAAAAACGAATAAATATGGGGCCCTACCTTACTGACAATGTCATCTGACTTTTGTTTCAATATTTTAGCATCCCCCATCTATGCAGTTGATTTGAAAGTACTGCAAAATGGTTAATGATTATTATTTCCTTCTCATCAGATCGGCAGATGTGACCGCAGAATTCCTCAAGAACAAATCTCTATACCCTGGTAGTTTCCTTTAGCATCGAGTGATTTTAGTTTCTGAGGTAATACACTATAGCCTCATACGATTGTGACATACTGTTAAATAATGGTGTTAAGTTTCCATTTACATCACAGGATTAATATAATTTCATTTACATTAAAATTAACGTTTAGGATGACGCCAAGCAGTAAAGTAGATCAGTGGTTGGCAATCTAGTGGGCCACATCCAACTTACTGCTTATTTTTGTAAATAAAGTTTTACTGGAGCCACGCTCATTCTTTTACATATTGTCTAGGTCTGCTTTTGCACTTGAATAGTTGTGAAAGACACTACGTGATACGGTCTGTAAAGCCTCAAATATTTGCTATCTGGTCTAATAGAGGAAATGTTTGTTGATGCTTATTGTAGATTATTCTCTTCACAACCCTTGATGTTAGTACTGGTCTTATCCCAGTTTACGGAGGAAGAGTAATTGAAGCTCAGAGGAATTAAATAAATGACCTGAGATTACAACCGAGAAAGTGGCAGACTCAAAACTTGAATCCAGGACGAGTTCCCAAACTTATGATCGTGCAATGTCTCCCAATAATGTCTGAAGGTCATCACAGGAATGGAAGTAATGTGAGTGTCATACCATAGAGAAAACTTGGGTTGAGAAAAACAAAAAGATCATAGATATCCTTAGCAATATTTTATTACTCAGCCTCAAGGAAATGCAACAGATATAGATAAACTATTTCTTGGTAAGCAACTTCAACTGCTTATAGAAAAAATTCAGTCCACCTGCCATCAATACCATATAAATCAATCTATCATCAGTTCTACTACATACATGATATATTAGTAGAGCACATACAACTTTTGCAATGGTTCCCCTCTATGGAACTCATCTTTCACAGTATAGTAGGTAGATATTCAGAGCTGGGATTCCTGAGGTTCAGATAACGTACTGAGTCACCAAGCAGCTGGAGCCACAGTAAATATTTAAACTCAGATCTCTTCCTACCCAATCACTGTTTTGCATATATGTAAAAAAGAATATATTCCCTATGACCCAGCAATAGCACTACTAGGAATTTATCCAAAGGATCCAGGAGTGCTGATCCATAGGGGCACACGTGCCCCAATGTTTACAGCAGCACTTTCAACAATAGCCAAATCATGTAAAGAGCCTAAATGTCCATCAACTGATGAAGAGATGAGGAAGATGTGGTTTATATATACAATGGAATACTACTCGGCAATGAGAAAGAATGAAATCTGGCCGTTTGCAGCAACGTGGATGGAGCTAGAGGGTATTGTGCTGAGTGAAAGAAGTCAGTCAGAGAAGGACAGATATCATATGTATTCACTTATATGTGGAACTTGAGAAACTTAACAGAAGATGATGGGGGAAGGAAAGGGAGGGGGAGGCAAACCATAAGATATTCTTAAATACAGAGAACAAACTGACAGTTGATGGGGGGACGGGGGAGAGGGGAAAATGGGTGATTGGCATTGAAAAGGGCACTTGTTGGGATGAGCACTGCGTGTTGTATGTAAGCGATAAGTCACAGGAATGTACCCCCCAACCAAGAACACACTATATACACTACATGCTAGCCAATTTGACGATAAATTATATTAAAAAATATATTATTCAAATGTTAAGTTCTGATCTATAAAAATTCCCAAGTCTTTAATAAAATGGGCCAGTGATTTCTGAAGATCTAGACTGAGACTGGAACAGAATTAAAGAGAAGGAAGAATGGCAAGAGTTTTAGCAAAAGGCAGAAGCAACTGCCAAAAGTTTTGTTACGGTAACATCAGTGTTCTTTTTTATTCTAAAAGCCCAGCCTCTGTCTTGATAGAGCAGAACCCCCAGTAAATTCTTTCCTTAGCCCTCAGCTGATGACTTCAAAATAAGGCAGCCTCCTTGTGACTCCACACATCCTCTATGACTCCTTTGTGGAGTCAACTCAGTGACCTGGTCCCTGACAGCTTCTCTGAGGGGTCTCAGCCTTGTTTCTGATCAGTTAACTCTCACTTTGGTTCTGCCTTGGGCCGTGGGCTGCCATGGTCATGAGTATCCAACAACTGGAATTTTGGAAGTGCCTCAAGAAACTCCCCAGATTGACAGGTCATTGACCCCCAAGAGTATTCCAGTCTGTGAGAAAAGAGGGGGGGGGGGAACTCAGATGGGAGAAGAGCCAAAAGAAGGTGAGAGGAAATGCTTTGAGAAGAAAGAAAGGAAGGTTATCTCTCACATGAAAATAGAGGAAATTAAAATGGAACTCAGGCAAGTATCTATTTTTGAATGGTTGTTGACAGGCATCTCTCAGCTCTGCCATTCACAATGACCCTGTTTGTGACCATGATTCATACTGAAATGTTAGTCATGCAGTTCTAATAGTAGTTTCCAGTATAAAATTAGCCCTTTTGTAAAGACAGTTTCCAAATAAGACAATAAAGGGTTTTTTTGTGTGGTGTTTCTTTAAAAACTTTCAACAAAAAGAGACATTTGGTGCTCTTTTATGATTCTTTTCAATGATGTTTTTTAAAAAAAGAATCAGGCACAGAATTTCCCATAAGAAGGGAAATTTGACAGAAACAAAATGTTGATTGAAAGCTTTAATTCATGCACAAAACTGCTAAATCAACTGATTTTACCGAGAAAGGACATTTTTTATTCCACTTAAAGCTTCACCTTTGACATAAAATGGAAACGTGAAATATTTAGATGTTGTCTTAGAATGAACATAGCAATCCATTCATCTCTCAGAATCCACTTGAATATCTCATTTTATTATTTTTGTTTAGTTTGAGTGGAATATTGCACATAGTTCTTCTAGAGACCATTCTTCATGGCCATTTCAAGGATTTCTTTGAAAATAGCTCAATGAGAAAAACCCCAACAACCCTGTGTTACATTATATGCAAAACACAGGAAGAAACCTATCCCGGGATAAAAGGGAAGCATTAATTATACAGGCTAGTTAATTTTCTTTGGTTGAGATTAGAACATAGGAAAAGGCAGCTATATTCTGAAATTAAAGCAGAGAGCAAAAAGATATGGCTACAAACGTATGCATATGCATGCGCTCATTTTTCTTTCAGAGGCACACATGTGTGCATATGTGATATCATAGCATGCTTTCATTTTCAAGGCATTAGAGGGTGAGTTCAGGGAAGGAAGAGAGACAGTACCTGTATTTCCACCTGCTCTATTATGAGGAGTATAAGTAAAATATTTGTGAGTGGATAGAGTTTCGAAAACTTCCTTGTAGTAATAACTTAATTTTCTAAACTTATTAGAGGCCTATCAACCATTCCACCTTTGCAATTGAATGGAATAAAGTGAGCTCTTTGAAGAGGCAAATTATACTGCAAAATGAAACTAAGAATGGTGTACTAATCTCGTGGGCAAAGAGAGGCTCTTGGGCACGAAACTATTAATTTTATATGTTTTTTCTTAATACTTTTGGCACTTGTCATCTTGGTTTCCAAGCTTGGCAGGAAGTAATACAACACTCACCATACACAAATACTTTTAATCTTGCCAAAAAATACTGTATAAAAATAAGTCATTAATGATTTGGCTCTTTGCTTTAACTAAAAGCTGTAAGAGAATGGGTTAAACAGAAGAAGCAACTTGATCATTTCTAAATAAAAATAAACCTATTTCACAATACTTGAAAAAGGGAAATAGCTATTTCCAAATAAATATCTTCTCACTCTGAACTCCCTCCATGCAGATGATAACGTTTTGGAGGATACCGTTCCAGGTATCTCTACGGTACACATTCACAAGGAACATTATGGGTTTTTTTTAATTTAAAAAAATTTACTTTTTAAGTTCTCACACAGTGAAATTGACCTGTTTTCTTTTGACGTACAGTCCTATATGTGTTAACACATATACAGATACATGTAACCACCACCCCAGTTAGGTTACAGATCACTCCCCCTACCCATCTCCATTGTACTGTTGTGTTGAAACGTCATTCTTCCTTTACTCCTAATTCCAGGGAACCACTGTTCTGTTCTCATCACTAAAGTTTTATCTTTTCCAGAACGTCATATAAATGGAATCATACAGGATGTGACCTTTTAAGACTGGATTCTTTCACTCAGTATAATGTATTTGACATCCATCCAAGTTATTTTGTATATTAGTAGTTTGCTCCTTTTTACTGTTGTATAGTATTCTACTGTATGGATGTACTACTATTGATTTATCCCGTCACTCAGTGAAGGTCGTTTAGGCTGTTACCAGTCTGGAGCTAATATAAATAAAGCTACTATAAATAAAAGGTTGTTGTATTGAAGTGTTGAATCACTATATTCTACACTTGAAACTCATTTTGCATTGTATGTTAACTAACTGGAATTTCAATAAAAATGCACCAAAAGGAAAAACGTTGCTATAAATATTTGTGCACAGGTTTTTGCGTGAACACAAGTTTTCACTTTTCTGTGGTAAATGATACAGAGTGGGGCTGCTGAGTGAAATGGTAAGCGTATGTTTAGCTGTCTAAGAGATTCAATAAGATATTTTTTTTTTAATTTTTTTTTTTAACTTTTATTTATTTTTGAGACAGAGAGAGACAGAGCATGAACGGGGGAGGAGCAGAGAGAGAGGGAGACACAGAATCCGAAACAGGCTCCAGGCTCGGAGCCGTCGGCACAGAGCCCGACGCGGGGCTCGAACTCACGGACCGCGAGATGATGACCCGAGCCGAAGTCGGACGCCCAACTGACCGAGCCACCCAGGCGCCCCTCAATAAGATATTTTAAACATTAAATCAAAGCGCTGATAAAATACCAAAAGGACAAACGGAAGTTCTCTTCTGTAACTGATATATCTTAAGGCCATTTCTTAGAAGTGAAATTCTAGAAGCTGACTGAAAACGACATAGTTGCCTTTCATTGAGAGAGAAGAGAAAAATATTTTCCTTCATTATTTAGCTAATAAAAAGGACTATGATTGCAGATAGTGCAAAACCACGGATATTATTTCAGAGTTTTCCGCATGGTTAGAAAGGAATCTGAAATCGCCTATGTCCTCATCAGCAGTGTGAAAAGCCAAAGTATAGGATGGTAGACAGAGAGTGATTTCTGACAACTGGTCCCATTTTTCTTCATAAAAATGCCTCAAATTCCATTCTTCCATCAGCCATAAGAATGAGGTTATAAGAACGACAAAAACAATCTTCTTAAATGCATATAAACACAGTGGGGGAGAACTGAAGGGTTCCTATCTAAGAAAGTAAAGGGCGGGAAAAATAAAGAGAGCTCCTTGAGTTGTGTCTGGAAGGCAACAGGGGGTGAAAGCTGCTAGAGAATGTGAAAGAAATGACTGTCTGGATTTTCTAGTTAGTTTGAGCTTAACACATGATCACGGCATCCACGAGACACTGTATTCTACACTTTCCACGAGCTAGCGTCCGGTCCCATATTTTCCTGTGGTTATTAGATGTTTATGCCTATCACCAGGCTCGGCCAATGATGACATTCAGACAGAGAAACTGTAATGAAACAGTTAAGTATTATTGCTTTGTTTGTCTTGTGAAAATTTACTAATAGCCCACAATGTGCGAGACATTCTTCTAGGCACTGTGGATACACTGGTGATTGAAAATAGACAAAAAATGCTGTCCTCTCGGATCTAACGTGCTCATATAAGTCCAAGTGATTCAGCATTAGACACTTGTGTTTTTTCCAGAGTGGTTTGGTCTAAGCCTTAAACCAAAACTCTAAGGTATAGAAATTTATTCACAAGTTATTAAAAACAGTTCTGACCTCTGTTCAAATAATTTTGAAAATCAGAGCTCACTTGGACTCGCATTAGACATTTATCCCTGCAAGAACTCTCCAATTAGCTTAGGTCTTACTTTATGGGTTAATGAATCAGGTTTCTGAGATAAGAATATGTGTGTGTGAGAACAGGCAAACACCTGTTTGTTTACCTGTAGCTAATGTCTTTGTAGTGATTATATAGTGATTATGTCCCCTTTCTAGGTTAATGTAGTAATTTGTGAATTATTCTTTTCACCAGACTGTTATTGAAAATGCGGTGATTAACAAGATTCACTTCTGTGGTTTTTGTATTCTGTATTCCTATTTTGACCATTCTGCAGAAGAGTTCATATTGATGCTAACTTGTTCATAATTTGTCATCTTTCCCAGGGATAAACAAGATGGGACACTGACCCTTCAGGATGCTGCTCACCAAAGGGATCCATGCTGTTAGTGGGACAGCTGGGACTCATTTTAGATCCTCGATTTTAAAAAGCATGTGTTAGAGTCAGCCTCCACTCATTTCACCCAAATTGAGAATGAAAGGCAGATGCAGGCAATTCCTCCAGCCCCTCGGTAGTCCCAATCAAGCAAATAGAAATCTGAAGAGGAGAATATATACATAGCAGTACCTGAAGCATTGCTTTGCAGGCCTGTCTTGTTTCTGGAATATGACAACATCAACTGAGCAGCAAACAAACAAAACAAAACCCCTGCCTATATTAAGTCAGAAAAGTATAGTGCTATGGATAGCACAGATGTTGGAAACCTTCCGGCGTTACTGGAGAACAAAGCTGGGGCTCTGGTTGTTGAAATGATTAAAAATCTCCCTCTGTGGTGATTCCGAAAAGCATCTGAGGTGCATGGAGCAGGGTGCTTTGTGATTTGCAAAAGAGATGGGCGTGCAATTATTTACTGTGATAATCTGTGGACTGGGATCACTTTGAGCAATTAAACCCCATTTATTTTTAACAAGAAGTATGGGGCTTTTTCTTTTTAGCCGAAGTACATTGAAATAAGCTTAATTTTTTCTGATTAGCTCCCGTTTCCTTTGCCAAATATGTTGACGTTTCCTGCTGTTCTGCAAAATACTAGAAGGCAGAGATGGGCCTTATTTATTTCTGGGTCATTCTGTCTAGTGCACTGCACTGTTCATATAAGGTGCTAAAACATAATTGGGCTGATCTATTTAGTAGTTTTTTAGTGCAGGATTCTGATTCAGGAATCAGAAGTCAAAATATAAAGACCATTTATCATGAGTTGTCAGCCTACTTAGCTTCTCTGTGCTCTATTTATTTTATGTCTCTTTTATCCTATTTGCTCTCCTTTACTGCCATTTTCCAGGGCTGTTCACTCATCTCTCTCTTACTCTTTTCTCCTAAGTAAAAGCTCCAGGAGACTGCAACCCTATTTCTCCTCCTCGGAGACTCCTCTCTGTGCAGCTAACTCCCTACGTGCAGTCTTCTTACGTGCAGAGCAGATCCTTCTTCACTTATGTGGCCAGACCCTTGGGCACCTGTAAGAGGGGCCCCACCCTGAGGTCTACAAATATTAGACTATCATTGCTGCTATTTGATAAAGCATACTGGTGCTCATTTCTTGAATTGTGTAGAAGACTACGCTTTTTGGCAAGCAAACTGTATCTCCATATGACCTGGAGATGTCACCTACAGAAACTTTGGACTGTCAACAGATGTCCCTCAAAGTTTTAAAGTCTGCCTTTTGAGCAGCAGTGATAGCAAACAAGAAGAAATGTAACTAATATGTGGGGGTCCACTACGTGTCTACTATTGTTCTGGGAACTCTACATCAGTCATTTAATCTTCACAAAACCAGCATGATATATATATTGTCATTGACATTTTGACTGGCAAAGTAATGTAACTTGTCCAAGACATACAGTCGTATAGCCAAAGGGGGCAGAATGGCTCTGAAATGGAGTTGGTCAGTGTCTGCTTCCTCTATCATTCTCTTCTTTCTTGAACTAGTAAAAGTACCAGATCACACTCATATTCATACTATCTGATCTCATTTGCTTCAGTGCTTTCACTACTATCCCTTTTTGCCCTTTTTCCAAAGAGAAGGGATTTAGAGGGACCGAAACAATTGAAACGTACAGATTTGAAGTCATGAATGGAAATACAGGTTTTTTTCCTAGAGGAGAAAATAGGCAACAACCTCTTTGACCTTGGCTGCAGCAACTTTGTACTTGACATGTCTCCAAAGGCAAGGGAAATAAAAGCAAAAACGAACTATTGGTACCTCATCGAGATAAAAAGCTTCTGCACAGCACAGGAAACAATCAAGAAAACTAAAAGAAAACTGACAGAATGGGAGAAGATATTTGCAAATGGCATATCAGATAAACGGTTAGTATCCAAAATCTATAAAGAATTTACTAAACTCAACACGCAAAAAAACAAATAATCCAGTGAAGAAATGGAGAGAAGACATGAATAGACACTTTTCCAAAGAAGACATCCAGATGGCCAAGAGACACATGAAAAGATGCTCAATGTAACCCATCATGAGGGAAATACAAATCAAAACCACATAGAGATACCACCTCATACTAGTCAGAGTGGCTAAAATGAACAACTCAGGAAACAACAGATGTTGGCGAGGATGTGGAGAAAGGGAAACCCTCTTGCACTGTTCGTGGGAATGTAAACTGGTGCAGCCACTCTGGAAAACAGTGTGGAGGTTCCTCAAAACATTACAAATAGAATTACCTACAACCCAGCAATAGCACTACGAGGAATATATGCAAAGGATATAGGAGTGCTGATTCATAGGGGCACATGTACTCCAATATTTATAACAGTGATATCAACCATAGCCAAATTATGGAAGGAACCAAATGTCCATCAACTGACGAAGAGATAAAGAAGATGTGGTTTATATATACAATGGAATAGTACTTGGCAATGAGAGAGAATGACATCTTGCCGTTTTCATCAATGTGGATAGAACTGGAGAGTATTATGCTAAGTGAAATAAGTCAGTCAGAGAAAGACCGATAGCATATGTTTTCACTCGTATGTGGAACTTGAGAAACTTAACAGAAGACTATGGGGGAAGGGGAGGGGAAAAATAGTTTGAAACAGAGAGGGAGGCAAACCATAAGAGACTTTTAAAAACAGAGAACCAACTGAGTGTTGATGGGAGGGGGTGGGTGATGGGCACTGAGGAGGGCATTTGTTGGGATGAGCACTGGGTGTTGTGTGTAAGTGAGGAATCAGGGGAATCTACTCCCAAAACCAAGAACACACTGTATATACTTTATGTTAGCTACTTTGACAATAAATTATATTTAGAAGAAAAAGAAAAGGAAAAGAAAGAAAAAAGAAAAAAAGGAAATACAGGGTTTTTAATTTTTATTTAGTTTTTTTTTTAAGTTTATTTATTTATTTTGAGAAAGAGTGGAAGAAGGGGAGGGGCAGAGAGTGGGGGAGAGACTGAGACAACCCCAAGCAGGCCCCACGGAGCCTGACACAGGGCTTGAACTCATGAACCCTGAGATCATAACCTGAGCTCAAAACCAAGGTTGGGTGCTTCACTGACTGAGCCACCCAGTCACCCATACAGGGTTTTTTAGATGACACATTGTGATTGCCTCTTCTAGACCCCAAACTAGATTTCTAATGGCTGTGAGGGCTAATGGTTCTCCAGTTTTAGTGTTCATGAAAATTATCAGAGCAGGTTCCCTTCCCCAGCTTAATCCTCAGACTCTGGCTTACTAAGTCTATAGCAGGCTAGGGGATGAATCTTGGTAAAAAGCACCTCAGAGAAGCTAATGAAGAAGGTCCTCAAATCACCTGATAATTGAGGTTGTGATATCTTGAAATCTGCACATTTCCTTAAATGTATGCTTTGATAAGGCAATTTGCCCACATTTCTGAAATCACCAGTTTTCTGAATATGTAACAATTATGAAATAATGATTTTATCATAAATGGATTTCTAGAAATCACTGAGAGGGAACAATAAATGACAGAGAAGAACTGGTCCACATCGCCAAGGCATCTATACCATGTAAACAAGCATTTGAACAGGTAAGTTTTTTTTTAAAAAAATTGGGTCTATTTTTAATTTTCTGAGGAACCTCCACACTGTTTTCCAGAGCGGCTGCACCAGTTTGCATTCCCACCAACAGTGCAAGAGGGTTCCCGTTTCTCCACATCCTCTCCAGCATCTATAGTCTCCTGATGTGTTCATTTTGGCCACTCTGACTGGCGTGAGGTGATATCTGAGTGTGGTTTTGATTTGTATTTCCCTGATGAGGAGCGACGTTGAGCATCTTTTCATGTGCCTGTTGGCCATCCGGATGTCTTCTTTAGAGAAGTGTCTATTCATGTTTTCTGCCCATTTCTTCACTGGGTTATTTGTTTTTCGGGTGTGGAGTTTGGTGAGCTCCCCTATGACCCAGCAATAGCACTGCTAGGAATTTACCCAAGGGATACAGGAGTACTGATGCATAGGGGCACTTGTACCCCAATGTTTATAGCGGCACTCTCAACAATAGCCAAATTATGGAAAGAGCCTAAGTGTCCATCAACTGATGAATGGATAAAGAAATTGTGGTTTATATACACAGTGGAGTACTACGTGGCAATGAGAAAGAACGAAATATGGCCCTTTGTAGCAACGTGGATGGAACTGGAGAGTGTGATGCTAAGTGAAATAAGCCATACAAAGAAAGACAGATACCATATGGTTTCACTCTTATGTGGATCCTGAGAAACTTAACAGAAACCCATGGGGGAGGGGAAGGAGAAAAAAAAAAAAAAAAAAGAGGTTAGAGTGGGAGAGAGCCAAAGCATAAGAGACTCTTAAAAACTGAGAACAAACTGAGGGTTGATGAGGGGTGGGAGGGAGGGGAGGGTGGGTGATGGGTATTGAGGAGGGCACCTTTTGGGATGAGCACTGGGTGTTGTATGGAAACCAATTTGACAATAAATTTCATATATTGAAAAAAAATTGGGAATTTAAGAACTGTGTATATGTGTGTTAGGGAAGTAGAGGGTGGTAAGTGTTCTGGCCATTACATCAACTAGTGAAAACAAACCAAAACCCCTCAAAATTGTGTTCTCTTTAAGAGAAAGAAAAAACTGAAAGTAAAGTATTTTATCAGAAGAGCCAGTTATACTTAAAATTGGCTGCCCTAAGTCAAAGATAAATGCTAAAATGAGATTTCTGGAGGGTGGAAATTTGTATGCTTAAGATACTCATAGCATCTCTCTCAGGATCTCTTTCTCTGTTCATGTTGGGGAAGAGTTTTTGTAAATGGTTTTGCCAAAATATATCTTATTGCTTATTGTGAATGAAGCAACAGAACCAACTATTTAGCAAAAGCTAGAGGCGAAATGTGTAACCATTGGTTTTCAATCTGAATCTATAAATGCCATAAGTGATCATTCCTCTTACCCAAGTACCTTTATTTTATAATTTCTGTTGGCACTGTGATTTCTCAAAAGATCTTACTTCCAGGATCCCAAGAATGATAATGTCATTTGATGTAGTCTTGACAATGGAATAAGTGAAACATCAACGTTGGAAGAAAATTTGGAAATTCTACATTAGTCACATTAGGTAGCTGAAGAAGAGGCATGGAATGGGGGAAAGTCTTAGACTATACATACATATACAATAAAGAACTCTTTTGTTATTTTGAAGAAGATATTTAAACCATCTTAAAACATACCTTTTTTTCATAAAAAAAAAAAAAAAACACTGATGAAACACTTCATTGTCTTGTTGAAAATGGCAGAGAGGGAAGATCCATGGGTGGCCTGGGTGGGAGTGGAACAGGGAATTGTCATCTGGGCAGTAGAACACTAAGAGAGGAATAACCAAGGGTTTACTAGCCAAGGGATAATTCTAAAGAATCCACCCAAACAAGGAAATCCAAAGGGGAATATGAGTGTCAGGAACCTCCAACACAGAGATGAGAGAAAACACATTCAACTGGGAGCAAATTAATGGGTGGAGGCAAATAGTGGCCCAGAGAAATGGCCTTTTAGGGTTGGAATTTGTGCCTTGCTTTTATGAGGTGGTTGGGTCATAGTATATAGGAAGATGGCCTTAACACAAAAGGTGACCCTAACCTAAGGGACAGACTGGAAAGGCAGACTTAGGTAACCTCTCAGTATCTACATCTACCTATATCCATATTGATCTGTGAAAAGGAGACCTGTATAACAGGAGAGGCAGGGGATGCATCCATTATTGGCATTGGTGTCCTGATTAATGCTAAATTGACAAGAAAACAAACAGGTTCTAGAAACATTGCCACCAGAGCCCACAAATGGTAAATTTTCAGGCAGACCACCTGAGGACCAATTTGAACCACACCAGTGAAAAGGCAGGACGTACTCATTGGTAACTACATATGTTGAAGTAGAATCACCTAGTATTTCTCTACATACTTGAAAAAATGACACAGCCTATCTAACTCTTTGGTACTTTGTGTCAGTTAGTGGAATGGGGCAGGGGAGCTGCTAAGGTTCGTTCGTACATATTGGATTTCGTTTGCCTTCCTAGTCCTCCAGCCCACGAATGCTCACTTCTAGATGATACTGCATCATCGAAAGCAACCATGTGCAACCGTGGGGGTTACGAACAAAGGGCTCTGGTGTCATCTGTCTTAATAATTAGTGAGAAAAAGAAAGGATGCAGAAATCAGTAGACATCCTGCTCATGTTCCATATTGTTACTTTTCTATCCCTTCTCCCACCATTTATTTTAAATTAGAAACTCTATTCTCTGGCCAATATGAGATAGAACTAGAATTCTGATTTTGATAGTGACATCCATCTGACATGAGTGTCTGTGATTAAGGCCCTGAATCCACTCTGACCTAGTTCGAGTGTCTGAAATAACGCTGGACCATGCTCTGTGTAGGCACATAGGAGTCAATCCTAGGAAAGCAGCTCATTGAAGCAAAAAGGCGAGATATTTAGCTAGATCTGACAACTAGTTATTCAGTCAGAAACAGAAATGGTGAAAGACAATCTACAGACAAGACATGCTAGGTGCTTGCTGAGGACTGATAAACCAACACTTGTTGTAAAGTTCCTTCTTATATAATTCAGGACGTACATAGCTTTTGTGCTAAAAAGCTACCTGACATAACATTTCTCTTGAGGAATATTTTCCTGTGATGAAATTTAGGATGTAGCAAATTGATGTCACGGATAACCAGGTCCAAGGGATAACCCTTGCATCTGAGAAGGGCCTAGAAGACACTACCAATACTCATTCTCTGAGAATTCCAACTAGTAGAAGATTCAGCTCATGGTATTTGTCCTTCTCCTAGACTACCGTTGCCCAGATAGGAACTGTCAGGGAAGAAAAAATGTCAACTTGAATAGCTTAGAAAAAGGTCTAGATTTCAAATTACTACAAAATCAGACACCAATGGAAAGAACCTCAGAAAATGACAGACATCCCTTTGCTCCAATGAAACAAAAACGTTCCCCTTTTAATGGCTAAGTGGGATGAACTGGAATATGTGGCATTATCTAGCAAGGTGTGGGAGTCACTGTCACTTTAAGACAAGCCACCACTGCCACCATACAGAAAATCTATAATTATGCAGAATTAAGGATAGAGCATCACTGTCTGTATCGCCTCAGAGGATTTCCTTGTCATTTGGGTGGCTGTGTTATGTATCAAAATGGCTCTAGTTGACAATGACTATGAGACTCTCATCTGTTCTTTCTGGTTCAGAAAATATCTTTGAAGAAATCAGATAATAACCAGATAATAATCAGAAATCAGATAATCTAAAGATACCCACATCCTAATCACCTGTGAATATGTTGCCCCACATGACAAAGGGGACTTTGCAGTTGTGGTCGAGGTTACGGACCTTGAGATGAGAGATTATTGCAGTGTGCCCTTTCTAATCACATGAGTCCTTAAAAGCAGAGAGCCTTTTTTCTGCTGTGGTCAGCGAGAGATACCATGATAAGAACATGGTTAGGGAAATTAGACATTGCTGGCTTTGAAGATGGAGAAAGTGGGCCACAAGCCAAGGAATGTGGGCAACTTTCAGAAGCTAGAAAAGGCAAGGTGACCAAGCCTCCCCTAGAGTTTCCAGAAGGGAATTCAGCCCTGCGGACACTTTGGTTTTATCCCCATGAGACCCATGTCACTGACCTACTCATAAATTTGTGTTGTTTTAAGCCACTAAGCTTGTGGCCGTTTGCCACAGCAGCAAGAGGAATCAAATACAATCCGTGTGTAGACAAATCTCCAATCCATATTTCTAGCTTTATGGTTGCACCTACTCATTTCTTACTTACACCTTAATTAGAGAATATCAAGCTATAGATAGCTCTTAGAAATTTCTCAATTAAACAGGATGATATAACCGTCCTGAGTATGAGCTATGAGGTCTCATGGTTCAGCACGGTAAACAGGGTAGGTGGCAACAGACAGAAAGCTATCTCCTAACACTTGTCCACATCCCTATTTTGCTATAACACTCTGGAAAAAGTCAAGTCTCAAATTTAAACAGCCCATTTTAAGTCCTGGCCATTACATATCTCCTGTGTTGTATGAGTTATAAAATTTGTGAAACTCAGTTTTGTCATCTGCAAAAATAAGTCATAACATCTTCTTTTCAGGATAGTCGTTAAGATTAAATGAGATAACATACGCCAAGTACATAGCAGGGAATCCTGCACACGTGTTCTACGCATGTCAGGCTGTAACTATTTTGAAACAATGGCAGCCCTCTAGGATGAGGCAGACACTGGGGAAAATGGTTTGGACTGAGGTAGAATTGTAGGCGTACAGATAGAAAAAAGGGCACAGTTTCTAAGGAGCACACTTCTACAAAATCACAACTTGGTCCTATGCTTGGCACAGATCAATGAGCAGAGCCCAAAGTGAGACGGTGGCTTCTGACCAGGTGAATGAGACAGAGTGCTGGAACATCCTTGCTACGAATCCTGGAGAACCAGGCAAGCAGAAGGGTGTCATCCGAAGAGCAATCCAGAAAGCAGCACCACCATCAGAACACAAGAAGAAGGAGGGGCTCTGTCTGCAGAGAATTATGAGGAACGCAAGATGGGATAACCAGAAAGGAGGTGGAGGAGGTTTTCTGTGAAGTGGAACACATTGGGGCCTAAGGAGCTGTGATTCAGGAGGCCTTGAGAGGGACAATAGATTTATCAGGTTAGCATCTGTATCCTGCAGCTCATAACTAATACCAAGGTTTCCACTGAACGGGAGAAGCCACAGCAGCCTAGGTACCCTCAACCTCATTCAGGATCCTTTAGGTGGGACTACCTCTTCTCCTCAGTTGGAGGGAGGTAGGAGGTTCCAAAGCAGAAAGGATAATGCTGAAAGTAATAATTTAAAAATTCCTCTTCTTTTCCTCCTTCTCATACTTTCCCTGCTACTCATCTGTCTCTCTGTCACTAGCAATAGTCTGATTCCTCGACTTTGAGTGATGTTTTACACTTTTGCTCTCATTATCCAGTCTAACACCAAACCATGTCCATTCAACATGCCAAATATCTTCTACAAGTCCTTTTCCAGAATTGATCCTGATTGGCCATCTGACAAGACTTGGTGCTCCAAGTCTTTGGCTAGCACTCTCCGTTATACTTAGGGTAGCTCCTCCTCCATCATAATTTTCCATTTCTGCCTATGTAGCTTCCTCAAGACTATGCCAAGGAGACCCTATTGATCTATTTTTTTTTTCAGGTTCAACTAAACAATTCTCAAATAGTTCATAGTAATTGACACATAATGTCTAGTTTTCACCCCGGTTATCCATGGCGAATAGCAGTAACTGTTGTACCTCTCCTTGAAGTCAAACAAATTTTACAATAGGGAGCGGACTATAGCAAGAATCTCAAGTTACTACCCTGATGCTTACTTGAAACAGTGTGTGAGAGTTCTATGATGAGACTCTCAGCTTCTGCTGAGACTCGTAGCTCACAAGGCTTGGCCCAGTGTTCCCAGTCTCACCCCAGCTATGGAGTTGTATCTGGTGACCTCTATTTTGGTATTTATGGGCAGCATTAACCATCACCAGACCTTCTTCCAAGAGGCGCAGGAGAAGTGCCTGCCCTTCTTGACCTTTCCCTACAGTAAGAGGCAGGAATGTGAGCCCCTTGACATTCAAATCTGCAGTAAGTATTTGTCACTCCTTAACACTAAAATACCAAGGATATTTCTGGTTGCACATTAATCTTATGGTTATCAAATAATGTGCCTTGATGTATTTGAAGTGTGCTTTAAAATTTTGAAATGTATCTTAGAACTGAATATTGTTTTGTCATACTATAATTACTGCTTTAAAATTTTAGGCCATATAAACTCCTGGGTGTTGGTGTACAGACAAGGAAATTATTTCAAAAGATGGTTTTCAAAACTTCCCTTGTCTTGCCCATCCTCTACTTAAAGTGGTGCTCATTTTATGCTTTCCAAATGAATTACCTATCTGCAGATGAAAGTCTAAAGAGGAAATAAAGGGGACATAGTTTGGTAAATCTGAAATTCCAACAGGTTAAGTGGCAATCTAGCCCATATTTTACACTCCTAGGATGCTGGATGTTGAGAAAGATGCCAACAATGTATCCAGTCACATCCCCGCAGTGTCTCCCTCATGATTTTGCCCCATGAGAATTTAAAATTTCCAGTTAAGCATTCCTTTAGTTTGATGTTTACAGAAAGTCAAAGTAGGATATTAATATGTTTCCAGGAAATGTTAATCATTAATCATTTGCTACTATATGTATGTACAATATTTTTTCCAACGGGTTCTCTAGTCCTGCACTGAACTCCAAACAAATGAAAGTAGAAGGCGAGCTTTCTGTTTTCTGTCCGCTGGATGGTTGATCTATTCATTAATTTACTGAGTTAGTGGTTCAAACAACTAACACCATATGTGTGCCAACTATGTGTCAGGTATTGCTTTAAGCATTAGAGCTGGAGGCCCAACCACAGAGGATGATGGTTGGCATTTATTATTGCCAGGTTCTGCCCCATGCATAGGGTTGCCCACTGGGTACAGTGAACTGTGTGTGGGACACACTGATAAAAAGAAAGAGAGGCCAAAAGATCTGGGAGAATAAATTCGAGGTAGCAAATCTGACCACTTTCTTTTTTAAATTTCGCAAGCTATCTTGGGAATCGTTCTGGGCGGAGAAATTACAAGATGCTTAGAGTTTAGAACTGGAGATTGTATTGCCTTTTTGTGATCCAGCTTCCTCAAGGTCAAATTAAATAAGATGAAAAGTGAACTTGCACGTGACGCTAGAGTTCAGCCTGGGAGACAGTGATTAGCTCGTTCAAGTCCACAGTGATAGGATTATACTTTGAGGAACTTGACTAGAAAAGAAAAACAGTAGGTCACTGGGGATTTACTTTGTAATAAATTCACTACCTAATTGTCTGTCTATTCAGGGCCAGCCACAGGCTACTCTGAATCATAATTCAAAACCAGTTTATACTATTTGTTGCACCAGAGGTCATTCCACTAAATAAAGTTCAAAAATCTAATAAGCTGTCTTAGTCAGGTATTTGGTTTTTCAAACAACACCTAAATTATAAAACCTCCATGTCTTAAATAGGCCTTAGTAATGATTTAGAATTGCATGAATGATTCCACTCAGGCATTTGAATGTGATCTACAACACTTTAGAGAGACGTTGGATACATAGGGAATTGAGGGGAGGGGGCACTATTTTAAAATGTCAAAATGCATTCTTTGCTCTCTCAGTGTTCAGAATTCCAAGAATTGTTATTTCTAGAAAGTTCTTGGTGCATAAATAGGTTCTCCAAAAGTTTATTTTCGTGTTTTTTATTTGGTATTAAAAATACAGTTTCCATTTAAAAACAAAAAGCACACAGAAGCCTAGGTTCCAAAGTCAGGAGCAAAAATTTAGTTTTATACTCCATAATGTTAACTGAAATAAGTACAATTTCAAGAGTGCTATAATTTTTATTTTTGCCAATATATTTTACGTTGTGAATATGGTGAATAAGGGTGTGGGCCTTGTTTTCACGCCACTCCAGGCTCCAATCCTCCAATCCTAGGCAAGTTACTTTAGAACATACTAACGATATCGACCTTACAGGATTGTCTAGAGAATTCAAAGCAAGAGTGAGTGTAAAACACTCAGCACATTGCATGATGAATAAAAAGTAATCAGTAACCTATGATGGTGGCTGAAATTATTTTTAATAGCTACCGTCCCACGCACTGTCTCTATCAATATCCTGGGAGTACAGACTAGTGCAATGATTATAATAAGGCTCTTGCCAAAAGCAGTGGTCAGAGTTTAGACTTCTGTTGCAGCAATATCAAGAAGTCTGGACCCTTCCTTAAGTGATAGTTCATCTGCGAGGGCTTTTTTTTTAGCTAGCAATTGTTTCCTCAAGTTGGTCTACCAAACATGTGCATGAGTTAAGTGTTTATGAAAACGCATCAACATCAGCGATAATGTTGTCAACGGTAATCATAACAGAGTAGAAAATATATACCATTTGCTACACACCTACTCTGTGTCAGGTATTTTACAATGTTCTTTACATATGTTCTACCATGTTGTACCTCGCAGCACAGAAGACCTCATTCACTTCCTCCAAGTCTGCTCAAATATCTATTTGTCATAAAGGCTGTGTTTGATTCCTAATAACAGCATTCTTAAAATTCTCTCTTGCCCTTTTATCCTGACTTATTTTTTTTTTTTTCATAAAGCTCATAATCCCCAGATATTACCCTGCCCATGTGTGGGTGGCCTTTGCTATCCTCTGTGACTAGATGAGGGCTCCGTGACAGTAATGAACATGCTTGTTCAGTGCTGTCCCCCCAGTCTTGCAGCGGTGCCCATCACATGGAAAGGAGTCAATAAAGGTTTCTCGAGTGAGTGAATGAGTCATTCTATGAGGTAAGGTTTTATCAATCACATTTTGAGAGTTGCAAATTGAAACTCAAATAAATCAGAATTTTCCAGGGTATCTTTCAGCCAACAGAGCTGGTAAGTGATACAGACAACAAATGAACTCAAATCTAATTCGAGAGTAGAGTGCTTTCTATTAATTCTGGCCTGAAATGGTACTCACTCAAAGTTCACTGTAGATTAGGGCCACTGTGCCATCAAAATACCTGCTATTTCTATATATTCTACGCCCATGTAATAACCCGCAACTGAAACAACAACAGTGCAAACCCAGACATCTACTGGACACCTATTTTGTATGTAAAAATATATTAGGGATGAGATTTCTTAATTTCACTCAATTTTGAGATTATGTACATATGAGCATCTTGTTTTCAAGAAAGCAAAATAAGAACAGACCAAAGGATATCTTTGAATTTGCCAGTATTGTTCATACACACAATTTTTTTTAGCTGAAGTCTTCCTGTTCTAGAGCACTCTTTTTCTAGACAAAATGCAATTTATACCACCAAGTAAGGAAAATGGACTAGTTACCCTAAGTTATTATTTCCCTAGGAAACTGCAGCGAAGAATGTAAACGTGAAATCATTACCTCTTTTCTATTTGCTTGCTTCCATGCGATTCTTGTGTTTCTGTTTTGCTCTGCATGGAATTTTCACACAATAGAGACTCCACAGACCAGTTTACTAATGCTGTTTCGTTTCCTGTGACATGGGCCTCCTTTGTTCTAAGAGGCTGAAAATAATCGCACAGCAAGCATTTCCCCCACATGTTTTTGAAGAGCAGTGGTCGCAAGAAATGCTTCACAAAGACTCCAGAATAATGGGGGGGGGGGGTGTTGTGATCTGACCTAAGGCAATCTCCTCTCACACGGCTATTGTGTCCTCTCCTGCAGATGGCCACAGCTGCCCCTGGCTAGATGTGGTGAAGGGTTAGCCTCTTCCTCGAGGGGCTTTGCTCCTAGATTGCAATTTGAGCCAACTAGGAGCAAAATCGTCTTTAGACATTTATTAACAAGCAAGCACAAAACGGCCAGTCAACTCTATGAAGCCACAAATGTCTTTTAAAGGGATCCAACATCATTTCGCATGAAAGCTTCACCCAAAGGCAAGTATGATAATATTAGAGAAAGAATTCAGCTAATTAGGCTGGTAGGAGCCAGGCAATCAAGAAGTTTCCAGAATTAGGAATCAAATTTAGAACACCATTTCTCACATTAAAGAGTGAAGCCTTACTAGATTTGTATGCCTTGTTCATGCAAGGGGATGTCCCCACAATCTTTTAACCAGTACCCACATGGGAAAATCCCTAATTAGACCAATGAAAACTCCAACATTCGGCTGTTAATGCTAATTAACAAACCATTCTAACAACCCATTCAAATAACAGTATGTGAAACAGTAAAAGCTCCGGTGGACCTCTGAGGAAAGAGAGCTCAAGTGCTCCCAGGGTCCACCTTTGGAAATGAGTGCCATGATGGCAACTCAGCACCTCCATACTTTAGTTGACAGTAAGTGGTACGTAGAGCCTGCCACGTTGCGATGCTTCTTGAAAATTCACAAAGTCAAATAACATATAAAAGGCTCTGAGGTATCACACAGGAAAGAAACGGGCTTAATTTTGTTCAACTCTAAGAACCCTCGAACTTATTTGATTGTAAACAATACTTAAGCCTAACGCTATTAATAGTTTAAGGCAACAGTTTTCAAAGTGTGCTTCTTAAACCAGCTGCGTCAGCATGGACCGTAAACTCACAAGAAATTTAAATTCTTTTTTTAAGTTTATTTATTTATTTTGAGAGAGAGATCGAGTGAGCAGGGGAAGGGCAGAAAGAGAGGGGGAGGGAGAGGATCCCAAGCAGGCTCTGTGCTGTCAGTGTAGAGCCCAGTGCAGGGTTCACACTCATGAACTGTGAGATCACGACCTGAGCCGAAATCAAGAGTCGGAGACCGAGCCACCCAGGCACTCCAAAATGTAAATTCTTACGTTCCACCCCAGATTTGCTGAATTGGAAGCTCTAGGTGAGAAGAACGCAACAAGACCTTCAGGTGATTCTCATGCATGCGTACCAAAGTATGAGAACCAGCATCCTGAAGAACACAACTTAGGGTCCTTACTATGCAGGCTTTATCTAGAGGAGTATCTTCTTCATTTATCCCGCTAAACTCTTTTCTATTGGGAGATCCATCCATAGCCTCTGAAGGTCCTATCTGACTTGTAAGTCCTACTATTAGTCTTTATAATCACATCTATGTTTCTCCAGCCTTACACAGTCACGCAAGGAGTGGGATTTGTAATTTACTTCTGGCCTGCAGTCCAAGACAATAAGACAGGAAAAGAGGTCACAATCTAATTAACTTTCTAATTAAAGGAACATAGTCGCTTTCTAATTACACTTACAAAGAATAAAACTTAGCCCGTAATTAGAAAGTTACTCTGCTCTATTTAAAATTCGCACTGTGTCAGCTATTCCATCATCATTATTATTGCTTAACATTTATTCTGAAATGCAGAATCTATTTTCAAAGTGGCTGGGAAGAGATTTTATTTATCTCTCACAATGAAATTGCAAAATAGGTCAGTGTTTCATAGGCTGATACAATGAGATGCAGTAAGTTTATAGCATTCAAACTATATATCATTAACCGAGTTGGGATTTGAGTCCATGGTCTTTTGTGACCACACGTTTTACCCTCAGTTCAGTGGGTAACGTTTCTTCTCTTACTATTTTTCTCTGGCTTTTTTTTTTTTTTTTGAGGATGCCAAGACTGTTTTCATAGCTAGCACCTGGCTACACATCTGCCCTAAAAAGCACTAAGCTATTAGAATCCGTTTTCGGGAGAGGCTATCAGAATGCAACGGATCTGTTACAGCACTCTGGATTTCTCATTTTGATCTCACCAACCACGTGCAAACACACCGTCAATAATAAATGTCTCCTGATGGATATTGTTTCTAACATGCTCTGCTGTTTCTGCTTCTTAAGAAACCATTTGCACTTCCAAAAGATGCAAAGACACTTTATGAGAGAAAAAACATAATCAAATGAAAATGAGGCTGCCTTTTTGTTTTGCAACACGAAGTTGAAATTAAATGTGTCATTGTTCACCAAAATATGGTCTCCCATTGCTGAAGAGAAGTGATGGGCCTGAGGGTCTCATGCATTACAAATCTCATGTGCTTTGGATAGCTAGTAAATCACTTGTGTTTTGCCTATGGTCGTTTCTGCCGAGCTCAGCGTTTATTGCTTACAGCTGAATACAGTCACCTAAACCATCCATCACGTTTTTATAACCAACTGTAGCTTTTCTTCTTCTACACCGAGGAACTGGCACATTTCCAGAATGAGAATAGGTGAGAGGTGACTTTACACACCCCAAAGTACCCCGCAAGCAGTAAACAATACATGAATTCTAAAAGGGAGGAAAAATGTCATACATTTACTGATAGCAAGAGCTAAGAGCTTTTGAAATCATCCACCCACATACCAACCTCATACCTGACTTTCCATATTACTATTTTCCCAAATGCTCAGATCATTTAATGTGTATTTCAGTGAGTATATGTTTATTAGTGGACCGAGACTGAACATTTTAGTGGCAGGCTAGAAGAAGAAATCTCTCACCAGGGATTTAATAGCTAGGGAAACCTTTTCCCCCTCTCTGTTTCTTTAGCTTTAGTCAGTTCAAGATGCTGTAGCAAGTGGTAATTTTTTTATTATTTATTTTTGAGAGAGAGAGAGAGACAGAGCATGAGTGGGGGCGAGCAGAGAGAGAGGGAGACACAGAATCCGAAGCAGGCTCCGGGCTGGACAGTTAGTTAACCGACTGAACCACTCAGGCGCCCCTCCAACCCTCTTATTTTCAACGGTAAAGACATGAGACTCCCTCCCAGACCTTGCTTATTTTGGCGGCTGTAGTCCCACCAATCTTATCAGGATCAGCTGGTAAGGTGACACTAGCTGAAGGTGATATATCTACGTCCTCTCAAATTCCTTGTTAAGGTCTTCATTGGCACCCCCCTTTCGGATCTGTTGGGGCATGGCTCACCACTGTGACTGCATATTAGAATTGCCTGGGGAGTTTATTAAAAGGCAGATGCCTGAGTTATATCTCTAGAGATTCAGATTTAATTTCTCTGGGGTAAAACTCAAAAAAAGAGATTTTTAAAAGTTCCCACTGATGATTTGAATATTGAGAACCTCTTCCTAGAATAAAGAAAAAGCGAAGGAAAAGGGAACAAAGTCCCTTAATTCTACAGTATTTCTTGTCCTTGTTTTCTCCTCAAATCCTCAATATGTGAGTATAACACTCTTTTTTGTTCACTCGGAGGAATAATTTTTTCCACTCCTAAAGGAAAAAAAAGAGTACTTTCCAGGGATCATTTCCATCCATTGTTACCTAAAAAATGCAGCATTGGGTCCACGATAACCCCTGAGCTCTCTAGAAAGCTTTGATAAAGTGTTCTTCTGAAAAAATGCTAATCTTTTTTTGACTTTATTTTTTTAGAGCAGTTTTAGATTCAGAGAAAACTTGAGAGGAAGGTACAGAGATTTCCCATGTTCCTCTTTATCTCCACACAAAAGCTTTAATCTTTAATCACAGTTCATTACTTTCTCCTCTTCCTACTCCTCTTCTTTATGCTCCTTTTTACTACAATATTTTTTTGGACAGGAATTTAGAAAGGATTTTCAAAAGAGGTTTCCAAAAGCAAGTAAAAGAAAGAAGTGCTAAAACGAGACGGCGATTTTCTGTAAGTCATGTCACTTAATTCATGACCACTTTGTACAACCCATAAAATATGCAGCTAGAGTATCATAGTTATTTGTACGTTTTATTTACATTAGCAAATGACGAACTCTTTTGGAACAAGAAGAGTACGTTGTGCCTTGGGTTAGTTTACACATCACTCTTCCTTGTAGGTTAAAAACATAGCACCGATATTGAGATTTCTAGGTACCTTATACCGTTTTTCAGTCCTCAGCCCTTATATACTCATACTCTTGTTTTTGCTCATTTTTAGAAAAGTTCTTTTATTTAACTCCTGAAGCTATTAAAAGTGCATTGAATGATAAAAAGAATTATACACCACGACCAAGTGGGATTTATACCAGGTAGGTAAAGCTGGTTCAACTCTGAAAATCAACTGATGTAACACAACACCTCAACAGGCTAAAAAATTTACATAATCATGTCAACGGATGCAGAAAGAACATTTGACAAAATTTGACACTCATTTGTGATAAAAACACTCAATAAGCTAAGAATGAAAAGAGCCTTCCTCAGTTTGGTAAAGATCATCTACAAAAACTTACTGCTAACATTATAGTTGACGGTACAAAACTCAAAGGTACCCCGATAAGATCAGGAACAGAAGAAGGCTGTCTCCTGTTGTCACTGCTTTCCAACAGGGTAGTGACAGTGCTAGCTAATGCAGTAAGTTCAAGAAAAGGAAATAAAAGATATACATATCTGGAATAAAGAACTAAAACTGCCTTTGTTCACAAATGACATTATTATTTATGTAGAAAATCTGAAAGAACTGACAGAAAAACTCCTGGAAGTAATAAGTAATTACGGCAAGGTTGCAGGATAGGATACAAGGCTAACAACACACAAAAGCCAATTGCTTTCCTATGTACCAGTAACAAACAAGTGGAATCCTAAATTTAACATTGACATCAGCACCCCCAAAAATGAAATGCTTAGGTGTAAATGTAACAAAATGAGTATGAGACCCATATGAAGCAACTACGAGACTTTGGTGGGAGAAATCAAAGAACTAAATAAAGGGAGAGAGATTCTATTCCATTTTCATGGACTGGAAGACTCACTATTGTCAATATGTCAGTTCTTCACAACTTGATCTGTAGATTCGATGCAATCCCAACCAGAATACTGGCAAGTTATTTTGTAGATGTCCACAAAGTGTTTATAAAGACCCAGATTAGCCAGTGTAATACTGGAGGAGAAAAGCAAAGTTAGAGGATTCAGACTGCCCGATATCAAGACTTACTATAAAGCTGCAGTTATTGAAACAGGGTAGCATTGGAAAAATAGTAGATAAACAGATCAAGTTAACACAATAGAGAACCTAGAAACAGATCCACATAAGTGTAGTCAACTGATCTTTGACAAAGGAGAAAAGGCAATTCTAAGGAACAAAGATAGTTTGTGCAACAAATTGCACTGTAACAACTGGACATTCGTATATAAAAAATTGAATCTAGACAAAGGCCTTATTCTCTTCTCAAAAATTAACTCAAAATGGATCATAGACCTAAATGTAAAACACAAAATTCTAAAACTCCTAGAAGATAACATAGGAAAAAAATTAGATGATTTGGGCTTGGCAACGACTTTTTAGATACAATATCAGAGGCACAATCCACAAAAGAAAGAATTGATGATCTAGAATTCATTAAAATTAAAAATCTCTGGGGCGCCTGGGTGGCTCAGTCGGTTGAGCGTCCGACTTGGGCTCAGGTCATGATCTCACAGTCCGTGAGTTCGAGCCCCACGTCGGGCTCTGCGCTGACAGCTCAGAGCCTGGAACCTGCTTCAGATTCTGTGTCTCCCCCTCTCTCTCTGACCCTCCCTCATTCATGCTCTGTCTCTCTCTGTCTCAAAAATAAAAAAAACATTAAAAAAAAAAATAAAATAAAATAAAATAAAATTAAAAATCTCTGTCTTGTGAAAGACACTGTCAGGACAATGAAAAGAGAAGGCACAGATAGGCAGAAAATATTTGCAGATGATACATCTGATAAAGAACTGTTTTCCAAAACACACATAGAACCCTTAAAGCTCAACAGTAAGAAAACAAAAAACTCAAGCAATGGGTCGGGGTGCCAGAGTGGTTCAGTTGGTTGAGTGTCCGACTCTTGGTTTCAGCTCAGGTCATGATCTCATGGTTTGTGTGTCTGAGCCCCACATCTGGCTCCACGCTGGCAGTGGGGAGCCTGCTTGGGATTCTCTCTCTCTCCCTCTCTCTGCTCTCTCTCCTGCTCTCTCCTTTTCAAAATAAATACACAAACTTAAAAAAAAATGGGCCAAAGACCTTAAAAGACACCTTAACAAAGAAGATACACAGGTGGCGAATAAACATAGGAAAAGATGTTCCACATTATATGTCATCAAGGAAATGCTAATTGAACAAAACTTAGAGGCCGCTACACATCTTTTTTTAAAATGTTTAAAATATAATTTATTGTCAAATTGGCTAACATACGACATGCAAAGTGTGCCCTTGGTTTTTGGGGTAGATTCCTATGGTTTATTGCTTGCATACGATACCCGGTGCTCATCCCAACAAGTGCCCTCCTCAATGCCCATGACCCATTTTCCCCTCTCCCCCACCCCCATCAACCCTCAGTTTTTTCTCTGTGTTTAAGTGTCTCTTATGGTTTGCCTCCCTCCCTCTCGGTAACTATTTTTCCCCTTCCCTTCCCCCATGGTCTTCTTTTAAGCTTCTCAAGATCCACATATGAGTGAAAACATATGATATCTGTCCTTCTCCAATTGCCTTATTTCACTCAGCATAATACCTTCGAGGCCACTACACATGTATTAGAATAGCCAAATTTCAGGGCACTGACAATACCATGTTGTTGAGGATGTAGAGGTACAGGAACTCTCATTCATCGATGGTGGGAATACCAAATGGCATAGCCACTCTGGAAGACAGTTTGGAAGTTTCCTACAAAACTAAATATTCTCTTACCGTATGATCCAGCAGTCATTCTCTTTGGCATTTACCCAAAGGAGTTGTAAACCTATGCCCTTACAAAAACCCACACGTGAATGTTTCTTGCAGCTTTCTTCATAATTGCTCAAACTTGGAAGCAGCCAAGATGTCCTTGAGTAGGTAAATACATAAAGAAATAGTGGTACAACCAGACAATGGAATATTATTCAGCACTAAAAAAGAAATGCACTATCAAGCCATAAAAAGACTTGGAGGGAACTTAAATGAATATTACTGAGGGAAAGAAGCTAATTTGTAAGGGCTATATATTGTATGGTTCTAACTATATGACATTCTGGAGAAGGCAAAACAATGCAGACAGTAAAAAGATCAGTGGTTGTCAGGGATTAGGGGGAGGAAGGATGAAATGGCAGAGCACAGAGGATTTTTAGAACAGTGGAACTACTCTAGGATCATATAATGTTGTCAGATGTTATTATACATTTCTTCAAACCGACAAAATGTACAATAACAAGAATGAACCCTGATGTAAATTATGGACTTGGGTAATTATGTGCCACTATAGGTTCATCAATTGTTGCAAGTATATCACTCTAGCGGGGGGTCTTAATAATGGGGGAGACTATGCCTATGGGGAGCAGGCAGGGGCACATATGTGAACTCTGTATTTGCTGCCCAATTTTTCCGTGAACTTAAAACTGATCAAAAAATTAAGTCTATTTTTAAAGGTGCACCAAATGTATCTTATTTTTACATATAAGTTTTAGAAGATATTAAATGGCACATTAATATCTTTTTGAAGACCTTTACAATATAAACATTTGATTCCAGCATTAGCATTTTATCAGTAGTGTTTTATAATAAAAACAAATGGCAGTTGTATTCATTGTGTATGGCATATCTTTAGCTCTTCTAGAAACATTGTTCAAAAAAATTTTAAGAACAAGTATTTTATCTCAACTTTTAACATGTGTAATAAAAGTCAATAATAGGAAATCTTTTCCTACATGGAAATTATTTATTAAAAAGCTGTACACGGGTACCTGGGTGGCTCAGTTGGTTAAGCTTCCAACTTTGGCTCAGGTCATGATCTCGCGGTTCGTGAGTTCAAGCCCCACATCGGGCTCTGTGCTGACAGTTCAGAGCCTGAAGCCTGCTTCGGATTCTGTATCTCCCTCTCTCTCTGCCCCTACCCTGCTCACACTCTGTCTCTCTCTCTCTCAAAAATAAATAATAAACGTTAAAATTTTTTTTTTAAAGCTGTACAAAAATCAAGCATGCTAATCACAGCATTAGTTTCTAGATGTTTCTCATGCCAGTCTCAGATGAAAGGGAAAGGACTGCATTCAGAGGTGTGATAGAAGGAAGACTCTGGGTAACCTTGATGATCTCCACTGCAAGTTCAGAAAAGATGGGTAGGAAGAAATAGTTTTAAGAAGCCTCTAGCTAGAAGAGAAAGAAAGGGCAGGGTGGTGGATTGACCATGGAGAAGCTAGAGAAAAGGAGGGATCAGAAATGAATTCCAAAGTTCTTATTTAGGTGAGTGTATGATGTCACCAACTGAGAAAGAAAACACTGGAAGAGGAGGAGCAGTTGAGTCTGTGACCCTTGTGGCACCTCCCAGTGAAGATGGCACTAGACAGTACAATCTGAGCTAAAGGTGGAGCTCAGAGAGCCATCAGCACATAGTTGGTGGCCAGAGCCATTGTGGGATGAGACTGTGCTGAGAGAATTCAAAATGAAAAGACAGGAGACCAAGCCTTGGGGAGCTCTAAGAGGTGAGTGGTGATTGTTTGGTTCGGGTAGCACAGGTGTACCGAGAGCCAAGGCAGCTACTTCATGATAGATTATAAAAGGAAAGAATTTTGGAGAAGGACACAGTGACTTGTAATATCAAATGCAGCAGAGGGGAGTAGTATGAATAGGATGAAAAATATCTACTTAAGAGGGAGAACATTTCGATTGAGTTTTGATGGTTGAATTCAGACAGCTCTGGGTTGATGATCAAGTGAGATGTCATGCAGGGTTAGGACTAGAATGAGAAAAAAAACAAGGTGCCCTGGGAACAAAACTTAAAGAAGCACTCATTCTCATAGTCCTTGAAGCCTAGAGAAAAGAGTAGGCAGATATAAACCCATGAGCCAAATGCTCAGGCAATATCCAACCTCCAGGTTAAGCAGTTAGCCCTAGGGAGGTCTGAAGGCACATAGACTTTAGGGACAAATTCATGGTAGGGAGTGGCTGTTGCTCTAGGACAAAATGTCCAAGGTCAAGGTTAGAAGGGGAATGAATGAGTAACTCCCCTAGGGCAATAGATACATTACAGTGAACCATATGAGATTTCTGACATTTTGACATTTCAGATCGACAGAACAAAACTTCATACGTTTCAGTGTAATATTTTTTTTTCCCACCAAGGCACATGTGGTCCTGGGATCTGAATGGAGTCCAAACTGAAAAATAAGGGGTTGGAAGGTACTAGCTGTGAATGTAAATGTGTGACAATCAAGCAAATTTTATCATGCACAAAACACGTTATGGCAGATTTGTGTGCGATTTTTATCCATAGGACCCCAGTGGCATCTTTTCTAACTGGACTGTAAATTCTTCTAGCAGAAGGGTATTTCTGGTACTCCTAGACTCAAAGCTTTAAAAAGCCACATTTGGAGCACCAGTAGGTATACAAATGATTCTTGACAGATGGAAGAGGAAGGAGGCAATATAGAAGTGTTCTCCATACATGAAAGTGAGATTTTCCTTGAAAGAGAGCAGCAGTCTTTACCATCTTCACAGTGGTCATACTTTATTTTTGTAATGGCTTGACTGCAATATGATAGCTAGATAGCTAGTTAGAGAGATAAATAGACAGGTGGATGGATAAATATAAGGATAGAGACACAGAGATTTGGCTTACTTTTACTATTTTTATTATGCATTTCCTTTCATGTTTTCAGTAGGTTTTAAACCTTTGAGGAAGTTTTTCCCTTGCACCATTTGAAATCTGAAAGGTAGTTTAAATTTAGACATACTTATTTTATTAAAACTCATTGCTTTTCTTATCAGTGAACTCATGCCATGCAATTTTGGGGGAAAATTATTTCAAGTGAAGCTGAGAGGGGCTCCAGATTCAAGTACTCAATTCATTTTCTCTTTGCATAAAAATATCTCATTGCAGAGATAGGTTTCTAATTTCCAGCTGTGGTTTTCAAGTCTTTTTTCAATGATTTCTATGTTCGTATTAGGCCAGGCAAGCAATTTATATTAGTTCAAGTGGAGCTACCGGGATGCACTGCTAAATGCTGCTAAAAGAAGAATTATATAGAATAATAAATACAATGTAATATATATACATATATATGAATTTATTTGTGCTTATGTCTGTGTTTATGTAATTCACAAATTCACAAATTCTGCATCTGATATCCAGGACTGTTTCTAGGAGCAATTTACAATCCCTTAGGTGCATTGCAGAGAGAGAGAGGAATGTGAATCTAATACCAATTCCCTGGATACCTAACTTCAGCTATAGATCCGCAATTCTTTCTTTGCAATTTGCAATTCCTAAAACCTCTGAAAAGCGAAAGCTTGTTGGTAATGTAACTCATGTGGCCGCAAAACTTTCCTTGAAGCTGCTATAAGGCATTTTATGGTCTTTTATTTATCACTTAGTGTGAATATTCATGTTTTGCTTTGGAGATATTACTCTGATTATGGGGTACTGCTCCTGAACTCTCTTGAGATGGTGTGTAATACATGGTACAGATACACCATATTATCATACTACGTTCTGAATAATTTCGAATTCAGAACCACATCATGCCCCAGCCCCTCAGAAGGAGCTGATGGGCCTCACACTTCCTCCCTCTGCAAAGTGCTCTCAGGATGTCTGAACAGTTACCAGAGAAGCAAGGACTCTGGGCTTTAGCTCAAGAGCCAGGAGAAATGATGCAGGGGAGGAGCTTGGAGTCTGTTGACTAATATTTGCTAAAATCACCTCCAGGGCACTTGAAAAATACATATATCTTTGTTGTTGTCATTGTTTTTCCAGCTTTATTGAGATACTATTGACATATAACATATGTAAGGTATACAATGTGATGATTTGATACACATATATAAGGTTAGTTAACACCTCCATCCACTCACGTAATTATCATCTTTTGTGGTGATAACGTTTAAGATCTACTCCCTTAATCTCTGAAGTATATAATACAGTATTGTTAATTATAGACACCATGACATTAGATTTCCAGAACTAACTCACCTTATAGCTAGAAGCTTGTACCCTTTGAGCAACAGCTCCCCATTTCCGTCACCCAACAGCCCCTGGCACCCACCATTCTACTCTGTTTGCATGAGTTTAGCCCTTTTGATTCTACATATAAGTGAGAACATACGGTATTTGTCTTTCTCTAACTTATTTTATTTAGCATGATGCCTTAAGGGTCCATCCATGTTGTCACAGAAGGCAGGATTTCCTTAATTTTTATGCTGGACAATATTCCATTATATATATATCTCACATTTTCTTTATCCATTCATCTGCTGATGGACAGCTAAGTTGTTTTCATGCCTTGGCTACTGTGAATAACGCTGCAATGAACACAGGGGCACAGAGAATTCTTCGAGGTAATGATTTTATTTCCTTCAGATATATACCTGGAAGCAGGATTGCTGGGTCACAGGGTAGTTCTATTTTTAGTTTTTTAAGGAACCTCCATACTATTTCCCACAGTGGCTGTTCCAATTTACATTCCTACTGACAGCACACAAGGGTCCCTTTTTTTCCACAGCTTTGCCAACAGAATATATTTTTCAGAGAAGGAAAGAGCAGTTTCTGAAGCAGCCCCGGAGTTCTTAATCTGGTGTTCTGAAACCCTCAATGCATGGTAAAATAGGTGTGGAGATTGTGCTTGCTTTATCCGTGTAGGGATATGCCCTTTTCTCTAAGAATGGATACATGGCTTTCACAAAATTCCACAAGAGGTGTGTGACCTAGAAATGAATGAAAACTACCTCGGGAGATAGTGGCGGGAAGAAACTAACAGTGATGGTAGAAAACTGAGGGACCCAGGTACTGTTTAAGGCAGTTAAGATAATAACAGCTACCACTTTCTGAGCAATTATATGGGGCAGACATTGTATTATGTGCTATAATCTTCCAGTTCACAAGGGGCATAAGTGAATAATACGGTGGCTGTAGAAATAATGCAATATCTTAACATTTGGGTATTCAAATGTGTGCTGAAAAAAGAAATGTGGGCTAAGGAGATAGTATTGCTTTAAGAGCTCATCCCCCACCCTACCTCCATCCCTATACAGTTCCAGCATGAATTACCCTTGTGAAAAGGGGCTTTAAAAACTTAAATCTTAGGACTTTGCGTCTCTGTCATATCTTGGTATAAATAACCAATTGATATCAGAAAGTCGGGTTGGCTTCTAGCCCCAGCATCTTTACATGGAGTCTTTTTTTTTTTTTTTACATTTATTTATTTTGAGAGAGAGCCCGTGTGTGTGTGCAGGGAAGGGCAGAGAGAGAATCCCAAGCAGGCTCTGCACTAACAGCACAGAGCCTGACACGGGGCTTGAACGCACACACTGTGAGATCAAGACCTGAGCTGAAACCAACAGTCGGATGCTTAACTGACTGAGCCACCCAGGTGCCCCTACATAGAGTCTTGAGCCGATTATAGATATCCTAAACACCCCCTAAAATAAGTCTCACATTCCCACTGAATAAGGGTGACCTAAGTAAAATGGGAGCATATTTAAAGATGTAATAATTAATCTATTAGGGGTGCCTGGGTGGCTCAGTTGGTTAAACATCCTACTCTTGGTTTTGGCTCAGGTCATGATCTCCCAGTTCATGGGTTCATGCCCTGCATCTGCCTCTAGGCTGACAGCTCGGAGCCTTTTTGGGATCTTCTCTCTCTCCCTCTCTCTCTACCGCTCCCCTGTTCCTGCATGCACACGTGTGCCTTCTCTCTCAAAATAAATAAATAAACTTAAAAAAAATCCTTAAAAAAAGGAGTTTCAATTAACCCCTCTTCTATCCTGTGTGTGTATGCACGTACATTTAGGTGCTATATTTGTGTGCACATACACAAACATAGTATCCGTACTTCTGTAGGTGAATTTCAGTACATGCTTACCATTTGTCTCATTGAACAATTCATGGATAATGAACTTCCTCCTCCACTGACATGAAAGCACCCTTTTCTCACAGAGAGAAATGCACTGGATGGAAATGTCTGTACCAATACTGTCTTCCTGATTCAGTGGTTTGGATATACCAGTCCCGAAATTCCTCTATTTCTTCACTGGGCGTGGTGAAGGGTGTATTTAGATTGTGTTTCAGTAGTAGCCATGGGTGTCTTATATGTCTCTATGTAGGCAGATTTTTTAAAAGAGGCATACAAACACCCACACAAAAATAAACAGGTGCTATGAAGAAATGGTGCCCCTTATTTTTACTAACAGTTACCATTTATTTTGATCACTCTGTGCCAGGAAATGTGCTAGTATTTAAAAAACACCATTCATTTAATCATGACTGTAATACCAGGAATGTATATTTCCAGTGGATAAGTGAGAAAATCAATCTAATGGTACAGAATTAAGTCACATGTCCAAAGTCACGGTTAGTAAAAAGGAGAAGCTGGGGTTCAAATGAGGCCATGGAATTTCAGAGCCCGACAAGTCCCCAATCTTGCCCCTGGGTGGCCTACCAAGTCTAATGACCAGGTGGGAAAATATTCTTCCAATATTTCTGCACCTTGAGTTGAACCAAGAATGAATTAAAATTAAAAACTATATACAGCATATGAAAACACTTATTTCTAATGTGGCTCTTACCTTGACAATACCTTTCCAACTTCATCTCAGAAAGCCCTGTGTCAGGGTTAAATGTACTCAGTTCTTTTCAACCCATCTCCATGCCCCTCAGCACTTAGGTACCAGTATGTGCTATTCACAGACAGCATAAAGTAAAAGCCAGAAGAAAGTCTTGGATAATGTCACATTCTTCGCCCTGTTGTAAGCTGCTCAAGCCAGTGAAAGCCTGAACTATGTGTGAATAGAATCTTTCTCCTGGAAGTAAGTGGAAGCCTGCTGCCGCGAGCTATAGAACTTTTCAGGGCAATTTATGTGAAGCCAGACGTCATCTTGTATACCTCCAAAATGTGGAAGGAGGAAGAGAGAAGATTCACAAAAAGTCATGTTAGATATAGTGAGATTCCTTTCCAGTCTTTACAGGAGACAGATGAAAATTAAAAACAATCTTGTTATTTGGTTCAAACTATCTTCTTTTTTAATTTTTAATGTATTTTAATTTATTGTTTTTTAATGTTTATTTATTTTTGAGAGAGAGAGAGAGAGAGAGAGAGCGCGAGTAAACCTGAGCGGGGGAGGGGCAGAGACAGGGGGAGACACAGAATCCAAGCAGGTCTGAGCTGTCAGCACAGAGCCCGACTCAGGGCCAGAACTCATGAACCTGATCATGACCTGAGCCAAAGTCTGACACTTAACCTACTGAGCCATCCAGGTGCCCTATTTTTTATATTAGAGAGAGAGTACGTGCAAGTGGGGGAGAGGGGCAGAGAGAGAGAGAAAGAGAGAGAGAATCTCAAGGTGGCTCCATGCTCAGTGAAGAGCCTAACGAGGGGCTCAATCCCACGATGCTGGGATCATGACCTGAGACGATATCAAGAATCGGACGCTCTACTGACTGAGTCACCCACGTGCCCGTCAAACTATCTTCTTATGAACCGTTGATTAATAGTTAAGGTCTTTACTGAATTCTCTAGTTTATCTCCTAAAACCACAGGAGACTCAATGTCGTGAATGCAAAATGAACGCTTACCTAAATCTTTTTCACAGTGTTGGGGCTTTGCCATCCCAAGACAATAGTGGTGGTATGAATGGAGAAGAGAGAAAAGCCAGCTGAAGGATACAAACTGG